>NC_072423.2:38425000-39025000 GCF_028878055.3 Symphalangus syndactylus
GAGTGGGGTCGGACACAAACCTTGCACCGCAGCCTCCTCTAGTCCCTCTCTCTGGCTCCAGCGTACCCTTCCCTTAGATGGAGAGAAATGCTTTGCATTTATTTTGCTGCCTCTGTATGAGGAGGTGTGGGATGGGTGAGGAGGGGTAGGGTGGGTGAGGACAGGCAGGGGACGAGGGGCTAAAGAGAGAAAGAGAGACGAAGCAATACTGTGGAGGGAAGAAAGCTGGTCTGGAACTGAGGCTTCTAGACTGTTAGTTTGGCATCAGTTGCAGCCCCTCGGGATGCTGGTTCTAGAGGGCTACTTGGAAATCAATCATTTAGGGCAGTGTTTTTCAAACTGCAAGTGATGCTCTATTATGGGTAGTTTGATCAATCTAGTAGGTCATACTGCTAGCTTTTTAAAATTAAAAAAAAAAAAAGAAAAGAAGAATAGAATGGAAAATAACATGCATCATATTTAGTTAGAGTAAGTATTGTTCAATACTTTTATTTCAGGTTTTCACACGCAGATGTATATCCTGGTCATGAAGAAAAATGTCATAGCGGGTTATAGTTGGGAAAAGTTTGGGGAACACTGATCATGTCTCCCAATACCTAGATTTTCATTTTAAGAACACTGAGGTACAGAGAGGGAAAGCCACTTGTCCAAAGTCAACCAACTCATGAAATTCACATCCAGGACATGAGGCCTGACTTCCAGGGCAGACCTCATTCACCCAGCAGTTTCCCACATCAGATCCTTCGTGTGGAGGGCAGTTGAAGTGTACATGTGGCTCTCCATCAAAGCAACCTGCTCTAGGCCTTGGGCGAGTAACTTAACCCTCTGACTCTCAGTTTTCTTATCTCTAAAATGGGCCCATACCCACCCAGCAAGGTCATTGTGAAGATGATGAGATTACATACAACTCATGCCTGGCGCATGGGAGGTACTCAGAGTCTGCTGTTTGTCTTACTTTCTCTCCTTTGCAGATACCTGGAGCTTCTCTCTTTCCCTGGGGTAAAATACATAGACATATATTACAATTCCGCTAACCTGTGCCTCGACACAAGCAAACATCCCAGAGAGAAGGCAGTGACCTGTGCCTGCCTGCACACACTTCCTACCTTGTCAGGCAGTTCCAGCATTGCTTTGAGCCTGTTGCTTCCCTGCTGAGGGGCTGAGTGACAGCTCCATCTCATCTTGGGTTCCTGCAGATAAAGAACAGGACTATGGTAATGTAGGTGGGTTGAAAATACCCAAGATGACTAACAATTTGATCACTCCCAGGCACCATTGTGGAAGTTTTACCTGTATTCTTACCTGCAGAGAAAAATGATGGCTCAGATCTCATGCTCAAGATGTTCTTACATTCTGTTGCCCTATGATAAGGCTCAGTGTGTTGGAATCTTCTCCAAATAGGCTGTGCAAGGGGACAGTGTGTAATTTTGTGAAAAACAAATGCTTTATGGGGACTGTTTTAATTTCAACTCACTTGGAACACCCCCAAGTCCCCAAACCATTGTGATAAGGACCAGTTTTCTTCCTCTTGGCCTCCTCTAATGCGTAGACCAACACTGTCCTATAGAAATATCATGCCAGCCACATACTGACTTCAAAATATTCCTCATAGTCACATTACAAAAATAAAAAGAAATAGTTAACATTAATTTGTGCAATATATTTTAACTCAGTATATCCAACACATCATTTCAACATGTAATTCATATAAAAATTATTAATGCTGTATCTATCTCTTTTTTTTTTTTGGTACTAAATCTTCAAAATCCAGTGTCTATCTTCCACTTGCAGCTCATCTCAGTTTGAGCAGCTGCATTTCAAGTGCTTACTAGCCTCGTGTGGCTAATGGCTTCCAGGTCACACAGCACAAACAGAGTCTTCTGCACATGGTAGGAGTTCAAAACATTTTGCAGAACTTAATTTGATGCTGGACCCCTGTTGAACCTTAGGAGGCACATTAAGATCTGAGGATTGGGAACTGAAGGAAAAGAAGGGAGAAGGGCCTTGATGGTGGTATTGTAAAGAAATCACTTACAGGGAGGCTGAGGCAGGAGAATGGCATGAACCCGGGAGGCGGAGCTTGCAGTGAGCTGAGATCACACCACTGCACTCCAGCCTGGGCAACAGAGTGAGACTCCATCTCAACAAAAAAAAAAAAAAAAAAAAGAGAGAAAAAAGAAATCACTTAGAATGAGCAAAACCACAGCCTTTAAAACAGCCAGGAACTGCCTCCCCTTCCTGGGCTACATCAGACTTGTCTGTTGGTCCTGACATGGATGGTACGACAGGTGTCTAGAATCAGAAAACCTGAGTGCATGGTGCAGACTTGATGCCCCATGCTGAGTGGTCATGGGGCCAGTTGCAGGATCCAAGCTATGCTAAGCCTCCCTGGAAGTTTGGCTGTTGACTGTCTGGAGACTGAGAGATGGCCTCCTGATGTCTCATTTTCATCACAGGTAGGGTTTCCACTTCCCTTCTCGAAGATTTGCATCAACAAGAACCAAAATTTTAGCTTTTGTTACTCATCCATTTCAAGGAATTTACCCCCAGTAATGGGAGAAGCTCCATGGTGTCTTTGCAGGGAGAGCTGTATGGCTGGCCAGTGTCAGGCTCCCAGGGAAATTTCAGTGATGCTTGATGAGAGATCAAACCAAGGGTGAATGAGGAAAGAATGCACAAATCTCGAGTGGGGAAAAGAAGCAGGAAGCACGTGGGCTCACCGGGGCTCTCTACAGTGGCAGGGGCAGAGGGAGAAAGATGAGCAGATGGACGGCCAGACCCAGGAGAAACCTGGGGCTCTCGGGTTGCCTGGCCTCATGGGCTCTGGGGTTGCCTGGCCTTGTGGGCTCTGGAGGCTTGCCCAGGCCTCACTGTGTGCAGCCCCAGCAGGACCGGCCAAGCTCACAGAGGCTGGTGTCAGGACAGCCCAATTCATGTCACATGGTGCCACATCAGCCACTAACCTGCATAATAGATCCCATGTGAGGGCACTTCAGAGCTTGAAGGGAAAGTGCAGAGACCATTCCTTCCTCTACAGAGGCAGAAACGGAGGCCCACAGAGGTGAAGCGGCTTGTCAAGGCCAGGCAAGGAGAGACGGGTTAGATGGAAAATAGAAGGATGCCTAGGAATTGGAAACTCCAGGTGCCTGCTCCTTCTGTCATGCACATTAATTAGAGCACTGTTTGTGGCTGTCTTAGCTTCGCCTTAATGAGAGTCAATACATGAAAAATATGGGCTTACACTGGGACCCACAGAGAAATAAGGATGTGAAATGGAAGGGTACAAGTGAACACCCAAATGCTGTGTCGCTTGTGGGCAACTTGGATCTGGCAGGGTGCTGTCTGCACTCAGATATCCAGAGTCACACATGTGTCTGTCCAGGTACTAGAGGGCTTGGATACAGGAATCAGGACGGTGTGGGCTGAGGTGACTGAAGTGTTAAGAGTGACAGCAGGCTGGCTCAGAAGCCCTTGTACTCCATGCAGGGCTGATCCCATCTGGGGCTGTCATCCTCCAGCTGATGGAGACACTGAATGTCACTCCCCCACCAGGCGGGCCCCAAAGGCGCCATTCTGCTGTCAGTGGGCTTGCCAGCGTGTGGTAACGTCTGCTCCCTGTGCTGAGGAGCAGTGGTGTCGTTAGCACAGACTCATGTGCTGCTGTCAGAGGAGTGGAAAGCTGAGGAGGCGGCCCCGTGCCCTGCAGTCCCTGGGCACTTGCCCACTGGCCCACAGACTAGGCATTCTTGCCGGCTGAGGTGCCAGTGCTCGGCCCTGGAAGTGGACCTGTGTCCCTCTTCCCCAGCTCCCCTGTAGCCTCACAGGAAGCAGGTCCTAGAGGCTACATCATACCCCACAAAGTGGAATGATGGCACCGCAAGAGCCAAGGCCTGTCCAGTGGGCTGGAGCCCACCCCTTCTCTTTTGTGAAGGCAGTTTCGCTAAGAGTATGGCTCTGGAGGGGCTCTGAGGGATGAGCTGGCTGCCTTCTCCTTAGGCTATTGTGGCCTCTAAAGCCCAGCCAGCTTCATCCTCTCTGCTTTGGCGAGGAGGTGCTGATGTAGCCAGGAGGGGAGGGGTTAGGAAATGAAGTGACCAGTACCCCACGATCCTACTGCAGTTGAGTTTGTCCCCTCCAATGAGGTGGACCCTGGGCCCATTTATTCTGACACTTTGTTCTGCAGGATTCTTTGAATCTCTGAGATGAGATAATGGGTGCCTCCCTTTCCAGAATGGGTAACACTTTAAAAAATTGGGCATAAATGTTTTATTTCACTTATTCAACAAATATCTGGTCCCTACTATGTACAAGAGACACTGTGCTGGGCACCGTGGACCCCGTAATAAGGGCGACGAGTCATGACTTACCTGTGGTTGAACTGAAAAACGCCACTGGCCCCTTGGCATCTGGCTATACATCATATCTTGACGCATGTATGATCCCAAACAGGGCAGATAGCCATCTGAGGCCTCAGTTTTCCAATCTGTAAAACTGGAATAATTGATCTTTAAGTTCACCCCAGCTCTAGAAGTTCTATAATTGCTCACAGCAATCCACTCCTAGGCATATACCCAAAATAAATGAAAATAGGTACTCAAACAAATACTTGTACATCAACATTCACAGCAGCACTATTCACAATAGTCAAAACTAAACCGAATGTCCATCAATGAATGAATGAATGAATGAACAAATTGTGATATATGCATTCAATGGAATATTATTTAGCCATTAAAAATGAATGAAGCACTAATACATGCTACAACATGGATGTACCTGGAAAACATCATGCTAGTGAAAGAAGCCAGACACAAAAGGTTACATGTTGTATAATTTTATGGGCTCTGTGGATCAAGAGGACAAAGTCCATCATTAACTTGAACTAAGCTCCTGCCAAGCCCAGAGCCCCTCACCCTGCTACCTGCCTATGGGGTTCTTGCATCTTCTCTGCTTTGGAAATTAGTGGCTGTCTCTACCACTCTGGTGTGAGAATGGAGATTCTCCTGTAGCTTTCAGTTAGTCGGGGCAGTGCTCACCACAACCCTTGGAGCCCCCAAGCATCCCACGACTGCTCCCCAGTACACCCAACTCGCTCTTCTCATGCTGGGCCTGCTGCACCGATGCCCTCAAGGCTGACCTGCTGCTGCCGGTGGAGTGTGGGCCAAGGTGCCAGTACCAAGGTTGAGGGTACCCTGCCCATCCTGAAGGCATGCCCCCAGGGGCAGCAGAGGCCCTGGGGCCACACCATGTTCTCTGCAGGGTCAGCCAGCCACACTTTCCCGCCTTTGTGCTGCCACCAAAGGGGCCTTGCATGTGTGTCTCGGAGATGTCAGACACAGAACCTTTGGATTTTCCTGGGCTCTCTCCCGTAGGATCCCTTCCCTTGTACAGGACCGGATATATTGCAGGGGCTTGAGAATTATGTATTGTGTAACTGAATGAGTGAATGAATGAATGGATATTGGAATCATACCAGATAAGCCAGAGGGCCATCTTAGTGACAAAATCCAGCTATCCCCAAATCCCCCAGCACCTCCAACCCTGAGGGGTCTGAGGCTCTAGCTTCTGGCCTTCTACTCCATCTGCCTTGGAGAGAGTCATGGTGTGGGGGGCAGCTTGTTCCTTCATGCACCAGATGCTTGGCTGCCTGCCCCCCACCCACCCCGAGACTCTCCCTGATGTGCCCTGGCCCCCTCTAATTCTACGTAGACATAGTTTAAACTCAAGCTGGAGCCCAGCCAGGTGAGCTGGGGAGGGTAAGGGACCGAAAGAGCCTCGTGATGGGTCCTCCTCAGCATCTTACCTCTATAACCAGGGAGCCAGCAGGGTATTGTGCAGGCCTGAGTCCTGCCCCTGCCTGCTGAGAGGTGATGATGATAAGACCCAACTCAGATGGTGAGGACGAGGTGACCCAGTGCCTGGGCACTCATGGAGTGCTCATCAAATGTTGCCACCACTACATTCAGTGGTTACACCTTTGGGGGCTCACTTCCCCCAACTTCCACATGTGCATGTGTGACTGGAAGCAGCTACCCTCTTTGGTGACCTTCCATGTGCCCTGACTGTACTTTGTCACTTCACTCCTCTGTTCATTCATTCAACAAGTGTTTTAAGCAGCTGCTCCATGCCAGGCCCTGTACTAGGCTCAGACTTGCCAAGTTGGGTGGGGTGTGCCCCACACGCCCTTCCTCACTCCCTGGTTTTGTGTGTTTATTGCAGGGCTTCTCAATGACGGAGTTTGGGGTGTGAGCGTACTGGGGGAGTTCCATATTGAATCACCAGTAGGGTGTTTTTAAGCACCACCCCCATCTCACCTTCTTTGTTATCACCTCCACTCACATAGTTACCTTTGTTTGTGTGTGTCTGGAGAATATTTAAGTTTCAAGTATACCATACCTTATTATTAACTATAGTCACCATGACTTTTATTAGGTCTCCAGAACTTACTCATAACTGGAAGTTTGTACCCTCTAGCCAACATCTCCTCATTTCCTCCACCCCACCCCTGCAGGATTTTCTGATTTTTAAAGAGAGGCTATATTGCCTTTAGAATAAGAAAAAACATCATAGAGGAGGAAATGCTTTTTTTTTTTTTTTTTTTTTTTTTTGCATATAACAACATATTGTGCATTTCTTTCTATTCTGTTCCTGTGACCTTTGCTGGAAGGGAACTTAGGTGCTGTCTTGGCCAAGTTCAGAAACATGTAGGAAGTTATGGAGAAGTGTTAAAGCCAGGTTAGTACTTAGTTGAAGCTTCTTCCTTGATTGAATTAGATTTGTTGGAAAAGGGATCATGGTTCGGGCTTTGGGCAGGGCATAATGACTACATTCTCCTGCAATCCCGTGGGTTCTCAGCAGAGCAGTGCATTTTGGGACCCCTGGCTCCAACATGCAAGTCTAGAAGGTTCCCCGTGGAGCCCTCATAATAGCTGTCCCAAGGGCTCTGTGGGTCAAGAGGACAAAGCCCATCAGTAACTTGAACTAGGCTCCTGCCAAGCCCAGAGCCCCTCACCCTGCTCCCTGCCCATGGGGTTCTTGCACCTTCTCTGCTTTGGAAATTAGTCATGTGGGCAACCACTCAACCACAATCTCAGTGGCTGGCAAGGTGCTTGGAAAGCAGGGAATATTTGGGGTCAGTGTCCTGGATATTTAAAAATTGCTTTTCTATTTGGGACCAGTGTCCTAGATATAGCCTGGATATAGAACTGCTGGTGGCCCTTTGCCCACTGGAAACCCCCCACCTCCCTCCCCTTACCCTCCTCTGGGCACCAAGCACTTTCCATTTTTCTTTTCCAGGTCCTTACCACATTAAACCTTGTGGTTATTTATAAAGAACCTGTTGCAACTACAAGAGTGTCAATTCCTTCCTTCACTTGTTGAGTCTCAGTCTCCTCATAAATAAAATTAGAGACTGATTAGCTGCCTCCTAGCGTTGCTGTGAAAACTAAAGTCAGGTCACAGGAGTAAAGTGCCTCACAAGCCACTAGGAACATAGAAGCGGCTCATTTAGTGGTGCCCCATTATCCCTCTGCCTTGGGGACAAGAGACATGTTTATTTTTCATACTTGCAGCACCTTGCCCGGAGCCCATCTCACAGAAGGCCTTCATTCGGTAGGCATTTGCTGAATTTGCCTGAGCAGGCGCTGGGGAGGAATGAGTTAAGGGAGGGTGGAGTGAGGGAACAAACATTTCTTTGGCACACAGTACTACATGCCAAGAGGCTCTCTCTTAGGTGCACGAAGATGGATTATATGTTCAGCCTGAGAGCAGAGCTGGGAACTCCTAGGAGAGCGGGTTTGGGAGGATGGGGCATCTTCAACTGGTGTTTCTAATTTCTGGACATGCTGGGAGATTAGCGGACAGAGCAGGTGGGGCCTCTGAAGGCTCCTCTGTTTAACCTGAACATCCTCCCTTTCAGCTGCAGGGAGGATGACACTGACCTGTGTCATGTCATTTCTACCTTTCTACCTGGGGAAAGGTAGAAAGGAGTCACCTGCCCCTCCCCCACCCAGAAACAGGCCTGAGGGTTCTTGCTGTCCCAGCAGCTGCAGGGGAAGCCCTCAGATGCCATCCTGGGAGTGGGGAGGCAGGAGGAGGAATCAGTCAACCCAAAACTGTGCAATCGCTAAGCCGATGATCTCAGCCAAGCCCACGGTGAGGGAAGAAGGGCTGCTCTGTGCTTCCTGGAACTCCAGGCATCAAACAGATCCTGTGGAGGTTCTAGCATGTTCTTCCTCTCTGGGCTGGCTGTTCCCATTTCCATCTGGCTTCTCCTTATTGGGCACTGGGCTTGAAGCCCTTTGTCACATCACCAGCCTCTTTGGATAAGAATGAGCGGATCTGCAGCTAAGACTGGAGAGCTTGTGTCCTTTCTCTCCCATAGAACAGTAAGGGCATTTGGGAGGGGAGAAATGACCAAGTGGAAGCCAGTATGTCTTGAGGAGCTGTTTGGCAGTGCCATCTACCCAGCACATTGATGAAGCTCAAATGCGTCCTCTTCATGCTAATGCCTGTAGCACTGTGGGTGGGGGAGGCAGAGTTGAGAAAACACATGGAAGTCTGTATCCTGGGGAAATTGCCAAACGCCTCTTCTCTCCTTGTACCTTGTGCCACCTCCCTCTTCTCTGCGCGCTTTGATAGATGACCTATTTTGATGCTGGCAAAGATGTGAGTTCAATTAACTAGAGGAGTCAAAGGATCAAGGGAAATTTGAGAATTAAAAAACAAAAGGTGCCAGTATGTTAATAAGTATGTGACCCATCACAAAAACATCACTGAATGGAAAGGACCTGGACAGCAGGAGAGCTGGGTGTCCGTTCCTTTAAGTCAAGCGTCCTTGATCCTGCCATTTTTCCTCTGTGTTTGCCAGGCTGCAGAGCTCTGGAACCGTCCAGCTAAAAACTGCTTTGATTCTGTTTTCTCTGCTCGGCCATAGAGAGCACCTTTGAGAAGAGGCCCTTACTTTTCTCTTCATCCTGTCACTGGAGAGTTTGTAGGGGCTAGAAACACCGGATTACTCTGTCCCAGAGTTCTGTCTGCAATTGGTCTGAGAGTATCATGAAAACCTTCCTCTCCATACAAGAAAGGCGCGAGGAAGCAGCCTCAGCACACAGCTGCCCACACAGGGCTGTGCGGGTCTGAGCTGCTGGGCTCCCTCTGATGGTTCCCTTGGTGCCCAGTGGTACTCATCCATTCCTATGACAGTTGCCTGCTGAGCACCTACTGTGTGCCAGGCCAGAGGGCCATGGAGACAGGGGAGGTCCCTGCTCCTCACGTGCAAGGGGCTGTGTTATATGAAGGAAAAAGCGATATCTCAGGAATGACTGCCCCCAGATGGAGGGTGACCTTAGAAAAGGTCATAATGGGCCGGGCGTGGTGGCTCACATCTGTAATCCCAGCACTTTGGGAGGCCGAGGCAGGCAGATCACCTGAGATCAGGAGTTCAAGACCAGCCTGACCAATATGGTGAAACCCCGTCTCTACTAAAAATGGAAAAATTAGCTAGGCGTGGTGGCCTGTGTCTGTAATCCCAGCTACTCAGGAGGCTGAGACAGGAGAATTGCTTGAACCTGGGAAATGGAGGTTGCAGTGAGCTGAGATCGTGCCACTACACTCCAGCCTGGGTGACAGGATGAGACTCCATCTGAAAAAAAAAAGAAAAGAAAAGAAAAAGTCATAATGAGGACTGAATACCCACTGCAGGCCTGGCTGGGGCCTGAGGGGCAGGGACAGGGCCTTTGCCCTGAGAAGCTAATATTTCTTTGGAGGTCTACAGGAGACAAATCAGAGTGAGGAGAGAAAAGGGAGAACTGAGGAGAGAGGATAGGGCCTTGTGCAGAAACTCGGGGAGCAAGGGCTGAAACGTCCACCCCAGGCCTCTCCTGCCAGCCGCCAGCCACAGGACAGCCTGGCCCTTAAAGAGAGGGGTTAGGGAGCCAGGGCGGAGGCCAGCCGGCCAGCCACAGCCAGACTTAGCCCTGGAAATAAGGTCTTCTTGGGTGGGGGGAGAGGGAGGGCAGGGGAAGGAGAGGAAGAGGCTGAGGGAGGAGCAGAGCCTTCTCCCTGTTCAAACTCAGGGCCTGTTTTAATCCTTTGGCCCAGAAGAGCAGCCACTGGGAGCCTGTCTGTACCTGCCCGCACCCCTGCGCCTGTCCCAGCCCCAGGGACTCTTCTGTTCACATTGTTTCCTGCACCCCACACCCAAGCCCACAAATAAAGACGGCCACCCCTGCCCACCGCCTCCCGCCCTCCCCGCCAGGGTGACTCAGGCTGGGCGCCTGGTGGCAGCAGCTCTGCTCGCCTGGCCCTGCTCCGCTGCCTACATCTGTTCCTGATTTGCTGAGCCCAGCCAGTAGCCCTTTATGTCTCTGTGACCTAAATGAGGGTGGGGTTTCTTTCCCCTAGACTTAAAAAAATAATCTGCACACCCCCTGTGGTGTGCAGATTATTATAGTGTCTGCTTGCTTAGAGGGGACAAGAAAGAAAGCGAAGTCGGACAAGTCCAGTTTAATTGTGACGTGCAGCTGCCCAAGGTCTCCTGTCCACTCTGGCCAGTTCTGAGCCAAACCAGTTTTCCATGGCCAAACTGGGCCTGGTTTCCACATTGGTTCCTGTCAGGAAGTTCCTCCGCCCAGCATGTGCTGTTAAATAAGATCCCGTTCATTCCTTTTCCTCTTATAAACTTCCCTTTCAGGTCATCCTAAGGGAGAGTGGGGCTGTGGCCTGGAGGGGGAAGGGGACTCCAGGCTGCACTCCCAAAAGGGAAGTGGCTGTGTCGGGGAGGCCAGCAGGGGGCTGGCCAGGGTCAAACATCTGGGGTCCCAGCCCAAGGACAAAACGGAAAGTGGCTGCCTTCTCCCCAGCAGTGCCAGCTGCCTCCTCCATCACAGGCGGCTCTTAATGCTACCTTTCCTCGGTTCCCCACAGGGAGGTGGGATTGGAGGAGCAATGGGAAAAGCATCCCATCCTAAAAATATCTCCCACCTTCTCCCCTCCTAAAAATATCTCTGCCACAAACTTCCCACAGAGTGTGAAACTCTACCTTCCCCATTTCAGTCTTTGCTTGTTTGCTTGTTGCAAGCGCCCCGGGGAGACACTGCGAAGCTTGGCCTCCTGCCCCTGTGTCTGTCTGTTGAGTCGCAGGAAGCTGGCAGCCCTCCTTCAGGAGTGGGACATGGGAAGGAGGCTGCAGATCGACCTGGGAAAGGTGAGCTGGGGTTGGCGCCTGAGGCCAACCTGGCCAATGGATGCAGCCACCCAGGGAGAAGGGGGAAAGGGTGAGAGATTGGAGGAGTCTCCTGGCCCTGAGCTCCAGGCTTCATATATATTATCTCGTTTAACCCTTGACTCCCTTTTGTAGCATGGGTATTTTTATCCCCGTTTGGGGTCTTCTTACCCCGTTTTACAGACGACAGACTTGGAATTCAGAGAAGTAGAGTGTCAACTCACTTTCACACAGCTAGAAATCATGGCTGTCGGTTTCCAGTGGTCAAATGCTTTCCTCATATCCCATGCAGCCTTCATTCATTCATTCATTCATGCTTCATTCATACATTCACTTGTGGTAAAATTATACGTAACGTAAGATTCATCATTTAGGTATATAATTCAGTAACAGTAAGTGTATTCACAGTGTAATGCAAACATCACCACTAGCCATCTCCAGAACTTCTTTAGCATCCCAAATGAAACTCTGTCCCCATTAAACACTAACTCGCCACACCTCCCTCCCCCCATTCCAGGTACTTCCCAGAAGCGGAATCAGTGTTTGTTCTTTTATGTCTGGCATGTTTCACTTAGCCTGATATCCTCAAAGTTCACACATGTGGTAGCAGGTGTTAGAATTTCCTTCCTTTTTAAGGCTGAATAATGTTCTCTTTTATGTATATATCACATTTGGTTTCCCCATTCATCCACTAATGGACTTCGGGTTGTTTCCACCTTTGAGCTAGTGCGAATAATGCTATGAATGTGCTTGTACAAATATCTGTTTGAGTTCTTGCTTCCAATTATTTTTGGTTATGTACTCAAAAGTAGAATTGCTGGATCCTATGATAATTCCATGTCTAATTTTTTGAGGAACCTCCCTAGCGTTTGCCACAGCAGCTGCAGCATTTTACATTCCTACCAGCCAGGCACAAGGGTTCCAATTTCTCTACATCCTCACCAACACTTGTTATTTAGTTTCTTTGATAGTAGCCATCCTAATGGCTATGAGATGGTATTTCATTGTAGTTTTGACTTACCCTTCCCCAATAGTGATGTTGAGCATCTGTTCATGTGCTTACTGGGCCATTTGTATGTCTTCTTTAGAGAAATGTCTATTTGAGTTGTATTGTTGGGGTTTTTCTGTTGTTGAGTCATCCACGCTTCTTCACTCAAAATTATAAATGACCAGACGTTTCTTAGAGACTCTAATGTCATGATTATGTTCCCAAAGAGGACCCCTGGGTAATCACAATACCCCCTGGATCTTCTAAATAGTACCTGTGGCGGTAGTGCCTTTGTGTAAAGGATGTTTTATTGCATCTGAAGTCTCTGGAAATCCATAGCTGTTGTGAAACTGTCATTTATCATAAACATATTAAGTTCCTACTATGTACTAGGCATTGTGCTATAGATGTGAAAAGCAGTATGACATGCTCTCTCCCCTTAAGAACCTTAGACTCTGCTGGGGAAAAGTGGATACAACATAAAGTGATATCTGAACCTGAAATCTCAACATATTATCTGATGGGAACTTTTACCGCATTGGGCTGGGTTTTGAGATTGGCTGGGACCCCAGGGGCAGTTCAGTGGGGAGAGGGGGAAAACTCAGCCTCAAAAGGAAGCTAAGGAAAGGATCAGAGCAGAAACATGGGAAGGGCAGGATGGGGTGGGCTGGGGAGGCCTCTGGAGCTATAGACTCTTCTTGCGCTAAAGAGTGGCGTGTTTGGACTCCTTCCCCCAACGTGTACAGATGCCTGTCACTCTTGGTGACTTTGCTGGGCTTCTAGTCCCTGCAGATGTTTAAGGGAGCAATGAATGGGGAGTGTGGATGCAAACTACGGCCTCCTTGGCACTGTTTCAGATGAGGATATCCCTTCTCTAGGAGAACCCTGTGCTGGAAAAGGTGTGGCACCCACACTGAAATGGGGCAAGCTCTTCCCAGCTTTGTGGGGGCCTTGGCAAATATCCACTGAGATGGAGGCGGTCTTCTTCCTCTTCTTCCTCTTCTTCCTCCTGCTCCTCTTGACTTGGACCAGCAAGATAGCACCAATCCTTTTCTCCAGATGGCACCATTGGATGGCAGTATCTGAATGGCTTTCACAGCTGAAGGCCAGAGACCAGCCTATAGCCGGGATTCAGGCTTCAAAGCTTTGGTGAGGATGACTCCAGAACCAGGCAGGTAGTCCCCCTCCAGGATGCCATGGCCTAAAGCATTTCACTCCTCAGTCACTAGGCTGTGAACTCATTGTGGCTGACACTTTTATTCACTGCTATGTGTTTAGCAATGCCCGGCACACAGACCTGCTTACTACGCTTTTGTTGAGTGAGTGAAGGGATAAGTCCCTTTCTGCCTTTTTGATACTCACTTTGGTGCCCCTTGAGGTCACAGAGACCTGGATTTGACTTCTGGCTCTGCCACACAAGAGCACGGATCCTTTGGGTGAGTTACTTCAGCTCCGAGAGGCTCAATTGCCTCACCTGTGAAACGGGTTAGTGATTCCAGGAATCTTACCAGGCCCCATGGACAGCATGTACATAAAGAGCCTAGCCCTTCCCTCTCCTCCCTCTCTAGGGGCCAGGCCTGAATCCCCTGAAGCCATTTCCCTACTATTTTGTTCCCTAAGCCTGTTATCAGATCTTCTTTCTGATCTACCACCATGGCTCAAATCTTGCCCTTCATCCTTGCCTTTCTCAAAGACAAAAACACCCTTCCTCTGCTCCACTCACAGTGTAGCAAGGAGGCTTATACTCCAGTGGTTAAGAGCATATCCCTGGAATTGGAAGGGACGGGGTCTAAGATGATGTAGATATAGCACAAAGCCTTGCTCCTGATAGTAGAGGCTCCGAATACATGGGGAGGGGTGGGAGAGGGTAGAGGGGCCCGACTTGCTTTCTTGGGCCTCTGTTGGACCACAAAGCACAGGTGTCTTGGGCATGTTCTGTGAGCTCTCAAGCTTTCACAGCTTCCTGCCATGTGCCCAGCCTGTCCTCTCTCTGCTCACAGTCCAGGGGAAGACACAGAAGAAAGGGAGAAATAACTCAAGGACTACACAAGGCAGCAATCTGGGCTTGACTGTAAATCCGGTCAGGAACAGTGATAAGAGACAGCAGAGGGAAGAGAAGAATCGGGAGATCTTTCAAAGGGAGAGGGTGTCAGCTGGACCCTGGAGAATGCCTAGGAGATGAAACAACAAGGAAGGGAAGGGCATTTTCCAATTGTGGTGAGAATTGAGAAAGGTAGCAGGCGTGCCACCCACAGGAACACCTGGACAGGGGTGGGCCCAGTGACTGTGGGACAGTATGCTCATTGATTCAGTCAATCCAGCAACAGAAATGCATGAGCACCTACTCTGTGCCCTGCCCTGGCTGCCCTGGGGCCGGGGATACCAAGGTGGTTGGAGGCCGCACGTACCCTCCAGGAGCAGAGGCAGCCTACCTGGCAGGTGCCCCGTGCCCTTAGTGGAGACTGGGAGGATGCTGAGTTCATCTCGCTCCCTGAGCTCTGGAAAGAGCTTGTTCTCTTCTTAAATCATGGGGTCCTGCTGGTTTCTCCCACTACAATGTCCTTGGCCCCCTCCTGAGAGGAGACAGTATATTCTGGCCCCCAAATTCTGACCATAATAGTGGAGCACATTGTGAAGGTGAAAAGGGCCTTGAGAGGTGGCCCATGCTCAGAGCCATCAAACTTTAGAGAGCAGGTGAGCAATGTGCTGAGGAGCTTAAGTCTGGAGATGCCAGGAGCCTGCTGAAAGGTTCTGATTCATAGGTCCTGGATGGGGCCCAGGGAATTTGCATTTCTAGTAAGCTCCAAAGTGACTTGTTTCCTCTGAGAAGCCATGGCCCTCAGCCTGGGTTGCAAATGGGGAGGCCCTGGGGAGTTTTAAAACACTGATGGCCAGGCTCCATTTCCAGAAAGTCTAATTCAACTTGTCTGGGGTTGGGGTCTAGATGCTGGTGTTTTGTTTTTTGTTTTTGTTTTTTAACAGCTTCTGAGGTGTCTGATGTGTAGCCTGGGTTAAGACTTAGACAAGGCTCAGCTGGGTGCCTTGGCTCACATCTGTAATCCCAGAACTTTGGGAGGCTGAGGCAGGCAGATCACAAGGTCAGGAGATTGAGACCATCCTGGCTAACATGGTGAAACCCTGTCTCTACTAAAAATACAAAAAATTAGCCAGGCGTGGTGGCAGGCACCTATAGTCCCAGCTACTCGGGAGGCTGAGGCAAGAGAATGGCGTGAACCCAGGAGGCGGAGCCTGCAGTGAGCCAAGGTTGCGCCACTGCACTCCAGCCTGGGCGACAGAGCAAGACTCCATCTCAAAAAAAAAAAAAAAGACAGGGCTCAAGTCTGAGTTCCACTGAATTCATCTAACCAAGTTGTATTAGTCAGAGTTCTCCAAAGAAGCAGAACCAATAGGATGGAGAGGTGGAAAAGGAGAGAGAGAGGGAGAGATTGATTGATTGATTGATTGATGACGGAGTTTCGCTCTTATTGCCCAGGCTGGAATGCAATGGTGCAGTCTTGGCTCACTGCAACTTCTGCCTCCCAGGTTCAAGTGATTCTCCTGCCTCAGCCTCCTGAGTAGCTGGGATTACAGGCATGTGCCACCATGGCCAGCTGATTTTGTATTTTTAGTAGAGACAGGATTTCTCCATGTTGGTCAGGCTGGTCTTGAACTCCCAACCTCAGGTGATCTGCCCGCCTCGGCCTCCCAAATTGCTGAGATTGCAGGCATGAGCCACCATGCCCAACTGAGAGAGATTTATTTTACAGAATTGGCTCATGCAGTTGTAAGGGCTGGCAAGTCCAAATCTCCAGGCTAGCAGACTGGAGTCCCACGGGAGAGTTGGTGTTGCAACTTGACTCTGGGGACAGAGTTACCTCTTCCTCTGGGGACCTCAGTCTTTTTCTCTTAAGGCCTTCAGCTGATTGGATGAGGCCCACTTACATTCCAAAAGGTCATCTGCTTTACTGAAAGTCTACTGATTTAAATGTTAATCTCCTGTAAAGGTAATTTACAACTCCCTCTATTTCTACTTGACTCAGTATGTGGATACCATGGCCTAGCCAAGTTGACACGTAAGATTAACCATTATACACCTGATTTTACAAATAAGGGAAGTAGAGAAGTGGTCAACAAGTCATCCAGAGTTTCATAGCTGCTTCCTCCATTGCTGTTTTATTTATCATGGACTCATAGATTATAAAACTATGAAGGGATCTTCAAGGTAAAATCCAGCTCCTTCACTTACAGAGGGAAGCTATGACTCCAGGAGGCTAACCACCTTTCCAAGTCGTTCATTTTGGCAGGGAATAGAGCTATACAGCTATAGAGCTAGGGTTTTTTTTGTTTTGTTTTATTTTTTTTGGAGACAGAGTCTTGCTCTGTCACCAGGCACAATCTTGGCTCACTGCAACCTCCACCTCCTAGGCTCAAGCAATTCTCCTGCCTCAGTCTCCTGAATAGCTGGGACTATAGGCACATGCCACGACACCCGGCTAATTTTTGTATTTTTAGTACAGACAGGGTTTGACCATGTTGCCCAGGCTGGTCTCGAACTCCTGAACTCAGGCAATCCACCCGCCTTGGCCTCCCAAAGTGCTAGGATTACAGGCGTGAGCCACCATACCCGTCAGAGCTAGGTCTTAAACCCAAGACTCCTAACGTCTAGTGGCTGCTCCTTCTCCTCCACTCCAAATGGCAACACAGTGAGAGCTTAAAGAGAAGTGCCTTTTTCTGCACTTGTGAACATGCCCAGCATTTCTCAGGGCCTGTAGACTTGCATTTGAAGATCTCAGGAACAGGGGAGGGGGAAGCTATAAATTGACTCAGCCTCTAAGTAGAGGGGAGAGTTGGGAGGCCTCCCAGTGGCTGCCAACTCCCTGGATTTATATCCAGGTCCTGTTGTTATCTATAATTTTGTGGCTGCTTCATCTATGCTTGCATTTGCACACTTAGTGCCATAATCTACAGATATGGTCTCTGCACACTCACCTCTCGCTCAGCATTAAATATGGCTTGTGAAATAGATTTTGCTTTAAATCAAAGCCCAGTTATAATAGTTGATCTTGTTAGAAACACATCAACCCCACCTCCGCCCCCCCAGGGCTTGGCAGCACCCACATCCGTGGGGTGTACAGATTCTCTGAAATATGCATGTGATGTTAGCCAGAGATTGTGTTCCAAAGAGTCTGGCTGAGGCAGGCTGTGGGCAGATAGGGGCTCTAGAGACAGGGCTGCAAACCAAGGCTGGTGGAGCCAGGGTGGGCACTAGCCCAGTCCCCAGGGATGCCAGCAAGGATTATGGGGCCTCAGGAGGTGAACAGCATGGAAGCCGAAGGTTAGGAGATGACGCCTGGCTGGCAGATGAAGGAGAGAGCAGATACCACATGGCAGAGACAGAAGACCTCCAAATGGGTGGGCTTCCTCACACAAGAAGCTTCCATGCATTGCCTACTGGGGCTGGATCCAGAACTTATTGGGAAGGAGGAGGAGAGGTGAGCAGAGAGGGCAGAGCTGGCAAGTCCCGACCCTGAGCTAATTCCAGGGATGGGGCTGTATTGGAAGATGAGCTGCCCCACTCTGCCCCCTCATTTCTGTTCAGAGAAAGCAGGCATCCTCTGATAAGACCACTTCTCCAACGGCCCTAGAGGGAAACTGTGTGGTACAGCAGAGGAAGCCCTGGGATGCTGCAGCTACGTGTGTGACCTCATGGAGGCTGCTTCACACCAGAGCCAGGGCAAGAGGTCAGGCCTCCGGGCTTGTATCCCAGAAGGCTCTGTCCTCTGGTCCAGAGCTTCCCAACCAGTGGCTTTGCCCCTTCACCCTTCTTGTCAACTGAACAGCCCAGCAACCTCCTGAGAGCCCTCCGATTCCTTTGTGCCATAAAAATAGTGTTTCTCTGCAAATTCCATGACTGAAAAAGTTTGGAAAGCACGGCTCTACCCCAGTGTTCCCTGAAGGTGTGCTTGTCACACCAGTTCTGCAGGATATTAAAAGGCGTTAGGCAAAGCAGAAAGATTAAACAAGGTTTGGAAATGCAGAGTTAAACAAAGTTAAACAGGTTTCTTTACTATGGGCTTTCTCAGGCGTGTGTGTGTGTGTGTGTGTGAGAGAGAGAGAGAGAGAGAGAGATTCATTGTGAATCTCCAGCAAGGCTGTGGTATTCAGGTATGCCCAACATTTATGTCACTCAAAGTTCATAGTTGCAAATAAGCAACACAAACTGCTGCTGCTAACTGTCACTCACTTAAGATTCAAGGTCCTGGCAGCAGGGTCCAGCCAGCTGGGCCTAGCGCTATGTGCACATGCGCCCACTGGACGGGGAGGGGGCAGGGGGCGCTGGGAGTGGAAGGAGGACCCTCTTCCTCAGTGAGAGGCAGAGTCCTGCTTCCTACCATCAAAACTCTCCCCACAGGACCTCTCCCAACCAAAAGGACATGTTAGACGTTTGGCGGTTAAAGTCTGTGACTGCAGAGTCCTTTCCTTGAGTGGAGCGGTGGGAGCTTAGGAGCACCCTGAAGGAGGGAGGCAGTGTTTCGAGAAGCCCTCTGTGAGCTTTGTTGCTTTGTTCCAGGCCTTCTCCTGCCATTTTCCTCTAGAGCAGAACTTCTAGGGTCCATTTTAGCCTACATCCTACTCCTCCCGGGGGGCCTTCCCTGCCTTGGGACCACCTTCTTCTCCCTGTTCCTATTGCCATTTTTCTTTTTTTATTTTATTTTTTGAGATAGTCTCGCTCTGTTACCCAGGCTAGAGTGCAGTGGTGTGAAGGTGGCTCATTGCAGCCTCAACTTCCCAGGCTTGAGTGAACCTCCCACTTCAGCCTCCTGAGTAGCTGGGACTACAGGTGCATGCCACCATGCCTAGCTAATTTTTGTATATTTTGTAGAAATGGGGTTTTGCCATATTGCCCAGGCTGGTTTTGAACTCCTAAACTCAAGTAATCCACCCGCCTCGGCCTCCCAAAGTGCTGGGATTATAGGCATGAGCCACCACACCTGGCCTATTGCCATTCTTCTTGCCTCAACTCACAGACACAGATGGTGGGCTCAAGGTCCATGGGACAGGTACCCTGTATCTTCCAAGAAGACGAGTCATTGACATGATGAGCTCACAAGTACTACTATAGGACTAGTCCAGAAATCCTGAAATAACTGGGATACAGGATAAAAAAGGCTTTAGTGGTTTCCACCAGCAAAGCTTCTTGTTAAGACCTCCCCTAGTGGGAATTCCCAGTGGTTGGAATGGCAAGGTGGATGGCATCACACTAGGCTGGTGGAAGAGATATACTTTGGAATGGGCAGAGCTTAGTGGGGTACCCTCCCGTTACCCCATCCAGCAGCTGCATATGCATGGAGCCAACCCTGCTTCTGTCTCCCAGTGGACTGGGGCCACCTTCTCATTCTTCATGGCCATATTGCTCAAATTTCCAACATAATTATACAACTTTGTGTTGACATTTACTCGGAAAGACATGCTTAGGAGGAGGACTGGATTGCCAGAGATCAATATCACTATTGTCACTGTCCTTATTAATAAATATTTAATTATTAATTATAAATTATAATTATAAATTAAATATAAATGCAAAAATATCATGGAAGTTTTGGGTTGGGTACAAAAAAGGCATTTGGCATGATTTCTACCACGGACGCTCTTACATTCCAGTCCTATAAGCTTTAGTTTTCTCAACATCTGCAAAATTAGGATTAACCACATAATCCCCACAGCCCCATACACCTCTCAAGACATCTCTGCCCAGTAAGCATCTGTTGAAAACCTGGACCACTTCTTGTTGAGAAAGCTGGCCATGGTGATTGGCCATTCTTTTATTTCTATAACACATACTGTCACCTCTCCTCCTTTCTCTCCTTTTTCCACACCTTCCTTTTCCCTGCTTCCCTTTCCTCCCTTTTCTCCCTGTTTAAATCTCATTAACTTCCCCTCCTGCCTTTCTTCCTGGTTCTGTTATGTTCTGTCTCCCTACCGTCTGCTCCTCTTTGCCCTGGATCCCTCTGGGAGCCCCAGGGCAGAGGGCTGCCCCCTCACAGGAGAAGTACGAAGGTGCCCAGGTTAAGCAATCCCTGGTGACAGCAGGAACTCTTCCTCTGGCATTGAATGGGACAGGACAGGACCTCAAGGGTGTGGGCTGGGGGGAAAAAGCCCCTGCGCTATTTGTCTAGTGGAGCTGAGGTCACATGATCCTTAAGGACAGCGGAGATGGGTGGTGCATACAAGGAGGCGGAGATGAACGAGGGTGACCAACCATCCCAGCTTGCCTGAGACAGAGTGGGGGTTCCCAGAATGCAGGACTTCCAATGCTTCAACCAGGAAAGTCCTGGGAAAACCAAGACATGTTGGTCTCATCTTTTGGCTTGGGTGGTGGGAAGGAGGGAGGGTAATCTCAGGGGTGAGAATGGTGTCTCTGTAATCCTTTCTGGGTGGCTGGCTGGCAGAGTCACAGACTTTCTCCATCCCACTGATGCCAGGGCCTCCATCCTGAATGGAGAGCTGAGCAGGTAAAGGCAAAACGCGGGTTCCAGCGCAGTCACTGTGGCTCCCTGTGCCAGGACAAGCATCTTGGCCATGCCTAAGAGCTCAAGCTGTGCTTTCTGCCACAACCAGGTAGATACTTTGACGTCTCTGTGCCTCAGCATCCTCAACAATAAAAGGCCCTGTCTAGCCCTGACATCTTAAGGCCTTCTTCAGATATTTGCGGACAGCATTCCTAGCTCTGCCACCCATGAGTTATCCCAGTTTTCAGCCTTTGGATGCTCTCAGATGTTCTAGAATGGAACAGGCCACTGACTTACTGCAGTCCTGAGATATGTGACTTGGCCACTCCTGGTCTCAGTCTCCTCCTAGGAAAATGAGGGTAAAAATAATCATCTCATATGGTTAGCATAAGGAACAAATGAGGTAATTTGTGTAAAAGAGCCCAGCTCAATACCTGGCACACAGTAGGTGCTCAAGAGAGGATACATGAAATTAAAGCAGCTCTAGATGTGTCTTGACACGCTTAGTGTTCAGGGGTTCTGACTGTGACAGGATCTTGTGTTGAGCACACAAGTGATACAGTGCGCCAACAGCATGAAAATCAAGCATGACTCATGCTTCCAGCTAATCCACGTCCTCCCTGGGGAGAGGGAGAGGGAAGTGCTCTCCTCTCCCCTTCTGGGGATCCAGCCCCTTAAAGGTGTTCCCCTCACCTGTCACATGATGAACCCTCAGGAACACAATGGCATGCTTCACAATGGCTGTCTTTGTTATGTTTTGAAGTTATAGCAATATTGAAGCAATATTGGGCCAAAGGTTTTCAGAGGAAATCCTTTTTATCCTGATTTATAAATTGTTTAATCAGAAGAAATAAGACTCTCTCATGTTTTCCTTGGGAGATTTAGCTCCTGTACATTTTCTGATTTAGCACTTTGCCCTTCTTGCCACACATGAGAACAGAGGTGCGCTGTGTGCCCAGGCCTGCAGAGCACACATCAGCACTTGCTATTTACTGAGGACTTTGCCATTCTTTATTACTGATGCTCCCAGGTCATTTCCTCCTTTCGACAGTAGAGGTGATACTGACTATTTCAAGGTAAATAGGCCCATCTGTGCTCAACAAGTCACTCAACAAACATTATACCAAATGCCTAGTGATGTGAACCTCCAGGCTCCACTCTGTGAAAGGTACAGAGAAGCAACCCATTCTCATTCTCAAGGAACTTACCTTCCCATCCAGTGGGCTCCATGCTTTTGAAAAGAAGCATCCTTTTTGGAGCTGAAAATATGTCATGGGACCCTGCTTGGCTGTACCCCCACCCTGGGTGATTCCGTAATGATTTTACCTACATTTGTGTTGAATCGATTTCAATCCCATCTGCATTTGAAAGCTGGCCATATATATATATGTGCGTGAAACTCATCGTTGAGTATGCTGATGGAATTGGGGTGCTTGTGGACCTGAAGGCCTCCTGCTCTGTCCCCAACTGCCTGAGGGGCTCAGTGAGTATTCAGGACTAGTGGAGGGAAAAGAGGGACTCAAGGGTGAAGGAGTGAGAGCATCCCTGACAAAGGAAAGAGGAGGCCAAGCACTCCACGTGGGAGTATACCAGGTGGGTAGCCCCTCAGTGCACAGACCACAATGAGTGTTGGGGTGAAGGTGTAAAGGAAGCAATGATATTTTCCAAGGGGAATGTGTAAATGATCCGGCCTTTGTTTTATCCTACTCTTGTCTGTTTCAGGAAAGCTTCCTCACGACCCTTTTCTCTGTTGAACTTTGCATCTGGGTACACATTTTTCCTTTCAGTTTTCATGATGAAGGTCCATTCATCTAAAGCTCTGTAAATGACCTGTAAATATTTCCAAGCCCTCACCTCCTGCCTTGCTCGCTGCATGGTAAACCCCTTGCTTTCTAGTGGCCAGAAAAGGGTCATACCCCTGTCCCTACCACTGTCCATTCCCACCCCAGCCCCAGCACTCCATGGCAGCTTGGTCACCACTTTTCAAGCAGCTGGAGTTGGATGCGACTGGGTTTCTCTCCATTCCTGGCATCCCCTTTCACTCTACGGGCTATGGGCGTGCCTGATCCCCCGACACTCACCCTGCAGCACCCACTGTGGTCTGCTGACCCCATCCCCAGCACCTCACACCCCAGAGCTATTTCCCCCTCCTCTCCCCAGGCCCATCACGATAGCACCCATTTTCTGCTTACATCTCCATGTGGTGAGGACTAAGAGAGAGGGAAGGATGGGAACGTGAAGGACAGGCACCTAATTCAGGAAGGTTTCCTGGAGGAGGTGACACCTAGGCCAAGTCTTAAAGGATGAGCAAGAGTTCACCCAATGAAGGTGGGGTAGGGTGAGGAGGTTGGGAGGGGACGGCATTTTAGCTGAGGAGGCGGAATGGGCAAGGCCAGGCTGGTGGGAGTTGGGCACACTGGTGACATCTTCCAGTTATTGGAAGGTGAAGGGAACCAGCAGGAGGCAGGCAGGAGGAGCAGAGGGGGTGTGCCCTGGGCGCCCACAGTGAAAGCTGATTCACTAAGTCAGGAGCAAGGAAGAGGGAGACCTTAGTCTCAGCCAAAGTTTGGGAGCTAGATGGCTACCGTGGAAAGAGGGACTCAGTTGGCGGAAGTGAAGGGTGGCCATCCCCGTCCCCGCTCCCTGCATGCCCTGCCTTTCCTTTCTTCCAGAGAACTGTAGCATATTTGTTTATTCCTTCCCTCCTCCTTCTCCCCTCTGCTTCCCCTGCTGGCACAAACTCCGCAGAAAAGCTAAAAATTCCTCTCATTTGACCCAAATCAGAGGGTGGATGAGCTGGGCTTTATTACACACTGGTTAAAATGGGTCGTGTGGGAGAGGATGGGCTACGTTATAATTGTATCTTTGGTCACCTCCACCCACCCGGCCGAAAAAAATGGTGGAGCTGCCTCTATTTAGACACCGTTTTACAAAGGGGCTCTCCTCCTCCCTTCAACTGGTGTTTATTAGTCTTGAAAAATAAGCCTGCCTGCCTGCCTGGAAAAGAGTGGGAGGAGGAAGAAGCCGGGGAAGGGTCGCGCCCTCCCACCGGCTGCCTGTAGGGAAGCTGCCTGGGCGGGTGGGGGGATGGACCTCTGGGGACTGGGGACCAGGAGGCAGTTGGGGAGAGACTAGGGTGGGGGCTGTTTTCAAAGGAGCAGCAACAGCTCCCTCCGCAATATTTTATTCTTTAGCTCCTAAATTGTTCTGTGGGATTAAGCATACCATGTATTTGGAATTAAGTGTCAGGAAAGCTGAAAGGGAGGCTGTCGCTCTGGCTTTGAAAGAAATATCTTTGAAAAGGGTGTGGGGCCGGTAAATAAATCTCCAGTAGCAGTCAGTGTAGTAAGAAGTGACAGCCCTCTCCAGGACCTCCTGCCCCTCCCTCCAGGAGACCCCTGGAGATGGGTTATGAGTCAGGCACACCATGGGACATTTGAGAATGCTGGCATTTGAATGCTCCAGTGTGCCAGTGAGTTGTAGGTCTCAGGTGGGGAGGTTGCAGGCATTCTGTGTGTGAGTTGTCTGCATACTTAGGAGGGTACCAGCCAAACCAGAAGCGTGTGTGTGCTAGAGCCTTTTAGTTAACCCCCACCTTCTGTTTGCAAATAGGAAGCTGGCGAATCAGTGTGGATTCTCCTGCTGTTTCCAACCCCCAGTAACCATGATGGGAGATATAGGGGAATTATAAACCACAGATCTTTACTATTTTTTTGGAGATACAAGACGACACACACAAAACCCAGGCAAGAAAAAATAAACGGACAAAGGCCAAAGAGTACATCCTGCTTCCCAAAGGAATTGAGTTAGTTAATGTACTTTAGTTAGCTGTTGCTGCATAACAAAATGCCCCAAAACCATAGCAGCTTAAAACAATAAATATCTCTCATCCACATGATTTTATACTCAGGAATCCAGGTGCAGCTTAGCTGGAAAGTTCTGGCTCAGGGATTCCCATGTGGTTTCAGTCCTGAAGGTGACTGGGGCTGGAGGTGGGGACAGAAGGACCTACTTCCAAGCTGGCTCACTCACATCACTGGCAAGTTGTGCTGGTTGTTGACGGGAGGCCTCAGTCCCTCTTCATACCTCTCCTTGGGCTGCTGAACTATCTCTCAACATGACAATGGTTTCCCCCACAGTAAGAGTTCCCAGAGAAATCAAGGTGAATGTGGCAACATCTCTTATAGCCTCGCCATGGCAGGCACACACCATCGCCTTCCTGTAGTCTGTAGGCACATACACCAGCCCTGATACAATGCAGGAGGGGACTGCACGGGGCATGAATACCACGAGGTGAGGATCCTTGGGAGCCATTCCGGAGGCTGGCTGCCACTCCCTGAAGTCACCTAGGTTAGAGGAGAAGGTGTCAGGGAAGAAGTGAAACTGACTCACGAGGGGTCTTAAAGACCCTGGGATGACCAGAGAGGTGGGACTAGAGGTGTGAGCAGCTCAAAGGAACAGGCACCAATGCAGAAATGAGAATGGTGTGTTCAGAGGCAGTTTAGAGACCAGCTTTAAAAAGACCCCAGGTCAGAGAGAACTGGGAAATTATATCCAGAACAGACTGTGGGGGACCACAAAAGGCAGACTGAGATGGCAGGGTCCCACAAAGGGAATCATCAAAAGTCCTAGAGTAGAGAAATGACAGCATCCAAGTGGGGAAGCTCAGCCCCTTACTTGCTGGGCCCCTTGAGTGGGTCCAACCCTTTAGAGCTCGTTGGCCATATGTTTAAAACAAGGATAACAGATGAGTTACTATATGTGAAATTAGTGGTTAGCTGAAAGCAGTAAGATTTTCATTATTGTGATTATCATCATTTGCAGCCATACTCTTGAAGCTCAGATGGTACTGACACAACATCATGGCTCTTCCTAGCACCTGTGTCCTTGGTGCTATATAGTAAATGTTGAACTAACAGATAACTGGAGTCATGTATTCTTCCACCACTGGAGAACCCAGCTGTGATGCACAGCTTGCCTATGTGGCCACAGGGACATTACCATGCAGTAGACAGGTGCTGGGCAGAACATGGGCCACCTCTAATGTCCTGCAGTTGAATCCTACAGCACCTGATGGCAGCCAGAGCCTGTTTTCATCCATTTCTCCCTTGAGCCTCACAGCCACCCATGAGATAGACAGCCAGTGTCATTAATTCCATTTTACAGACAGAAAGACTGAGACGGGTAGCAAAAGGCCCCAGAACAAATCAGTAGGCATCAGACATTACAAAAAAATGTCAAAGACAATTTAGAAGTCTGTAAAAGAAGGATGAACATATAAATCATTCAGCATTTTTAATAATAATGGCTTTAAGGTTCAAATACTATCAAAGAGTATATGTAGGAAAATAAATCTGCCTTCTACCCCTCACTGGCAGCCTTCCAACCTCTCCAGTAGGAAGGCTCTAACAGTTTAATTCGTGCCTCTACAAACCAGTATGTACACATGGTCATCTGTTTCTTTCTAAACTTGGTAACCATGCAGCATAGTGATAAATCTTAGACATAGTTCTCTATGTATCAATATACAGATATGCCTCATTCTTTTTAATGGCTGCATAGTACTCCATGATGTATCTAGCAAGCCTCTATTGATGGATATACTGTTTACTTCCAGTTGTTGGCTATAGAATCAATGCCACAGAGATAATCCTGTATGTAAATTGAACATATGGCAGTAGTGAAATTGCAAGATATATATCTATAAGGGTAATTGCTGAGTTATCAGAATTTTTTTTATTTTTGGCCCATCTGATAGATGAAACTTGAAATCCAATTTTTATGTCTTTAATGCTGAGTGATGGTAAGCATTTTTCATACACTTAAAAGCTATTTATATTTATTTTTCTATGATCTTCCTGTTCATGGGTTTGTTTGTTTTTTGCCAATTTTTCTTATAAACTATAGATCTTTTCCTGATTTGGTGACATATGGTCTCTCTATATATAAAGGAAATTAGCCCTTCATCATATGTTTCAAATATTTTCTTCAGTTTGTTTGTGTCTTGATTTTGTTATGGAATTTTGGATGTACATAAATGTTTAAATCATTATTTAGTCAAATTTATCAAATCTTTTATGACTTCTGGGTTTTCTATCTTAGCAAAATATTTTTCCTTTGCAATTATAAAGTAGTTCTTCAATATTTTATTTACTTTTTTTAACTTTTAAAGCTTTGCTACATGTATCATTTGTTTTGGTGTAAGGAGTGAGGAAGGGATACAAGTTTTACCTTGTTTTGTTTTGTCTCCTACATGGTTGCCTAGTTGTTCTAATCTCATTTATTGAAAAATCCATTTTAAAATATAAATTGAAATTCCACCTTTATTACATGCTAAATTCATACCTACATGAATTTATGTGAGTCTATTTATGGACTGCCCCTGACTTTATATTGATCTGCTTTCCTGTTCATGATCCAGTACCAAATATTTTATTTTTATGGCTTTCTAATATGTTTTCATATCTGGTAGGGCTGGTCCCCCTACTTCTGTTACTTATCTGTTTCAAAAATTTCCTGGCTATTACTAAATGCTTATTTTTCTATATGAACTTTAGAATCAGCTTATCTAATTTCAGTAGAAATTCTGATATTTTTATTGGGATCATATTGCACTTATTAAATTATTTAGGGGAAATTGGCATCTTTACAGTATTGTGGCTCCCTGTCCAAGTACGAGGTGTATCTTTCCATTGATTTAAGTCTTAAGAAGTGCTTCAGTCATGTTTAAAACAGTCTCTGTATGGATCTTACACATTTCTTAATAACTTATTCCTAGGTGTTGTTTCTATTTTTGTTGCCAAGTCAATGGGGTCCCTAATATATTTTTGAACTTGTCTGTTATTTGTATAGGAAAGTATCCAATCATATCATCCACAAATAATGACTTTTTTGCAGACTCTTTTTTTTACTTTTTAACCTTGTATTTCTTATTCAACATTTCTGATCTTGAGACTTCAAATGGGAAGCCGACCATCTAGGTGTGAGGAAATTCCTGAGCCCATCCTAGCTCAGCAGCAGATCTGCCAGGTTTCCTCAGTCCGGGATGGAGATGGGGAGATTCTCCTGCCTTGAGAATATTTTCACTGTACATTTATGATGGTCTGGAAACCAAAAATCGCAGAGCAAGAGGCCGAGCGGTGGTAGCTGAAGTGGGGTAGAGTTGGGGTGGAGGGAGAGGATAGTTACTCTATAAGGTGCTGAATCAGGTGAACTATTCTTCCTATAGGTCGGGAAAGTCTAGTCCTTGGTGCTGGGCTCCTATGGCTGGGAGCAAATATCAGGAGAGTGAAGGCAGCCTCCTGTCTCCTAAGATTCTCACAAAGCACAAACGGGAGGGCTGGATTCCCAGGCTGCATTCAGAAGCGGGCACTTGTGATGCACCATTGCACAGCTTTCCACGATGTCCTCCCTCCCCAGACAGCCTTGTGGCCCAGACACCTAGCTCTGACTGGCTGGCTTCCATGTTCCTGATTGTAGCACCCAGCCCATACTTGGTTCTTTTTGTTTTGTTTTGTTTTGTTTTGTTTTGTTTTGTTTTTGAGACTTGAGCCTCACTCTGTCACCCATGCTGGAGTGCAGTGGCACAATCTCAGCTCACTGCAACCTCCACCTCCTGGGTTCCAGCGATTCTCCTGCCTCAGCCTTCCGAGTAGCTGGGATTACAGGCACCTGCCACCATGCCCAGCTAATTTTTGTATTTTTAGTAGAGATGGGGTTTCACCATGTTGGCCAGGCTGGTCTTGAACTCCTGACTTTAAATGATCCTCCCGCCTCTGCCTCCCAAAGTACTGGGATTACTTTGGGAGGTGAGCTACCATGCCCGGCCCCACATTAGGTTCTTTATTGGTTCCTACTTCTTTGAAATATTTTGCCGTGGGTTACTCTTACCTGCCCAGTGAAGCCAGAAGCCCCTCTAAAGCAGGTATTTTCTATAGCCTCACACAGCATGAAGCCCAGTCAAGCACATGGTGAGTGATCAATAACGTGTTAATTGACTGATATTCCACGAGTCAACCAAAGGGGACAAATGAGTTTCCATCTCACATCCTAATTGCCCTCTCTTTGGAAAGGGAACCAAACAGCCATCAGCTTCTGCAGTGGGCAAGGGAGGAAATGATAGCAGAGGAGAGACTGGGCTCAAGTATAAATAGGAAAAGGAAACGCTTGGGCTTTCTCGGTGCAATAAAAGTTCTATATAATAATATTATAAGTAACTGTGCAATTAAGCCTGGAAATTGCAAGCTTCCAGTTTGTTCTTTCCCAGCCAAATGCCAGGCGGTTCTCGTGGTGGATGGCGTTTGCTTAGAAGAAAAGTGCAAGTTCTGAGGCAAATCTGAGGTTTGGCTTCCTTTGAAAAACACAGGCAGGGCCGGGATCTTTGAGGCCATCTGGCTGGACCTCGTCTCCAAATTGAGGTAGACAACAGCAGGGGAGGCAGGAGTGTTTGTCCAGGGCTGAGGCATAACCAGGACATCTTACACCTGTGATGAGTCCTCGGCATGTGACTCTGTCCTCTTTCCTCCCACAGCTGCCACCCCCCACGGCAGCCCCTACCCGGCCAGATCCCACACGGAGGTCTGGGGTAGAGAAAGGCAGGGGAGTAGCCGTGAATAATGCAGAGCGGCTTCATGGGTCAGGAGATACAATCTCCTAACTGGTTCCCGCCGCCCTTCCCTCCCTGCTCCAGGACTGCTTCTTGCTGACACCTTCCTCAAATACAGGGCCAAGCAGATTCTTCTCCCATCCAGAACCCTCCCTGATTTCCTTCGCGGAAGGATTCCAATGCTTATGAGGCCCCTGCCTCACCGTCCGACCCACGCCCAAGACTCCCACATGGTCGGCTGCGGTGTTCCCTGCTCTGCTTCCCAGACTAGCCTGTCTCTAAACTCGTTGAACTTCTTTGAACCCAGCACCGCAAACTCCCTGGCATTCCTGTCTGCATGTGCCATCCTCACTTAGCCTCTGTGCCTTCCTTAGCACATGCTAATCCCTTTGCCAAAATGTTGTCCTTCCCCTGCCTCACATCCCTGGCTGCTTGGGGGCCTCACCTCCTTGGAGGAGTCCGCTTCCTGGGCCCAGCAGAGTCCCTGCCCTCTGACCCCAGGCACCCCATCTGCCTCCATGAACCAGCACTTAGCACTCATTTTAGGTCTTTACTGTCTCTCCCACTCTTCTGTGGCTTCTTAAGACCAGGAGCTCCATCTCTTTCATCCGTGTTTCTCCAGCACTTAGCTAAATGGGTAAATACTGCAGCAGCTGAGAGAGACAGTTGCAGACTGTTTAGGAAACCCGGAACCTGACTGCTTAGGTTCAAGCCTTGGCTCTACCTCAGTTTCCCTACTTGAAAAATGGAGTGATAATGATGACAGTAGCCACCTCATGCGGTTTTTGAGAGGATGAAATGAGAGATATATAAATGCAAATGTAAATATAAATATAAATGTAAAATATTTAGGACAGTGACTGGTACCCAACGGGCACCCAGAGTACATCTCAGTGACCAGTTTGATTCAGTCAAAGGTGAAGGAATCTCAGAATTGGTCCTTCCATCACCTGTTTACTGTATCTCTGTCCAGCATACCTGAAGTCACCATTATGGGAGAATGAGTTGTGTTCCTATCCATTCCCCCAACCCGTGCATGCAGGGCCTGTGGGGTGTCTGTAATGAATCTGTGCACATTCTGCAGAAGCGGCCGCTCCCAACTCCATGCCCATTCTTGGCCACTGTAGGGGCGATGGGAAGACAGACATGGAAGCTGCCTCCTCACTTTTCTTCTGGGGCAGGCAGAAGGGACGCGTCAAGCACTTTTACCAACCTGTTGAGTCGTCATCACTCTACCCACTGTGGTCAAATAATAACCCCACCTTGACCTTGTAGAACACTCGTCATCTGAAAGTCCAACGTGTGTTCACACATATTTTCCTGTGTAACTTGGCAGGGTCCCAGAGAGACCTAAAGTGAAGGGGGTGGGAGGAGAAAGAGGGCAAAGTCAAGGTCACAGGAAACCCAAAGTGAGGTACAGCAGCCCCAAGACATCTGAAGTCGATCTGTGCTTGACCTCAGAATCCAAGGATCTATCCAGGACATGGATTAGTGTGTGGGCAGCAAGGGACATTCACAGCCACCTAGTCTTATATAAAAGAAGAAACTGAAGCTCAAATAGGGACCTGGCTGCTTCAAGGTCACATCATTAAGCAGTTGCAGAGCAGAGCTAGGATTTTAACTATAATTCCTCCCCCAGAGGGTTTTGGCCTGCTCTCTGCTGACCGCACACCTGGGTACTTCCCAGCCTTTGCTCCTCATGTTCCCGGCCTTTCTCTACTCCAACTATGGCCCCCTCACCTGGCATCTGCTTTCCTTTCTGCCCAGTGTAAAGTCCCCAAGGCCAGCAGCAATGGACTCAGATTCCAGAGACCTGCCCACAGCACTGGGAGCCCTTGGCACATGGGTAGAAGAGGCATGCAGACAGCACACTCAGAGGCTAGCCAGCTGTGCAGCACCTTAATGCCTTCTAGAACAGACGCCAAAATATCCCCAGGAAGGGTCAAAATATGGTACCACTTAGCCCAGTTATTCACACACAACCTCTTCAATAACTAGCAAAATCTAAACCATTTCCACTCTACTAGAGGAGATGGCCCCTTTGGGCAGAAATGCTACAAAGAATAGTGCTCTCATGGGTTGATGCTTGTCCCACCCTTCCACCACAGCCCCACCCTCCAGGGAGCCATCCAACACCATCAGGGGACATCTCCTGTGAAGGCAGTCTGAGGCCATTGGGAGTATGAAACTCAGTAACGCGTGTCCTAGTGCTGTTTATGGGAGACGAGTGATTTATTTTATTATCTAAATTTTCAGTGGTTTAATAAGGTTTAATAAGCCTCCCAAGAAGTTTTCTGGCTCAGGAAATCGCCTGTAATAAACACAAGTAGTAAATCCTTTATTTTGAACATGAAAGAGGTGTGCAGCTTTTCTTAAAAGAAAACAAGTCTCCCCCCGCTCCCCCCTAGTAAATAAAAGATGAAAAAATAATTAAAGAACAACAGCTTGAAGGGGCACCATTTGATTTGCCTGCTGCAGACTTCCATGGCCAACCCGGCCAGGGTGCCAGCCATCTGCAGTGGCGCCCCTCTCCATTGGTGTGTCCCACCCGCTCTTGACCCTACAGTTGCCCCCTAGCAAACTGAAACAAGCCCTCACTTTGTGACTGAGGCCAGGTAGCCCCATAGGGAACCCCCTTTTTCTGTCTTTCTTGCAAGTCCCCTGCATGGTGCATTAGCAAAAGCAATGGTCTCGGGGAAGATGCGAGCGCCCCCACTCTCATCCCATCACTTTGCTTTGTGACCTTAGCCTCACTTCACTTTAGTTTCCTCATCTGTCAAATAGGCATAATTCTGCCTGGCCTGCCACCAAAGAGGTGAAAGTGCTTTGAAAGGTAAAAGGCTCCAAGCCACCCCTTGGATGAGGGGATGAGGGCAGTGGTCCTGGCACATCCACTTCAGATTTCCCCAGAGGCCTCAGGCAGCCTGTACATAGAAGAAGGGGGTCCTCTAGGTGTGACTGAGCAGCTCTGACACTCATATACCCTCAGCCTCAATCCCACACCCACTTCCATCCCCAAAGCACAGGTGTGAGGCTTCCCCTCATTCTTCTCACCCATCTGCCCATCCCTTGGGCTACCCTCTTAGGTACCCTTCAAGTCCAGCCTAGAGAAGCCCACCCTGGTTTTTGCCCTACTCTAAACCTCTAGGGTGATCTTAGACCTTGTTCTGATAAAATCAAACCAATGCTGGTGTAGAGAAGATGGAGGAAGGGTTGAAGAAGTGGCGATGATGTTGGGGCTGGAGGTCAATAGGGGATACAGCCTCATACAGGGGGCAGAGCCTAGGTGACCAGCCAGGAGGTTTGGGACCTCTGTCACTTAGCCAGTTCTATGACCTTGGGCAAATCAGTTCACCAACAGGAGCTTAGGTTTCTCATCGGCAAAATGGGCAAAATAATTCCTTATGTACACAGGGATCCTAGGAAAACATATGAAGAAAAATGTCTGTGAGCAAGCTTTCCTGAAAGTAAAGCTCAACAGGCATGTGACATTGCTAACCCAGGGGGTTTCAGCAGAGAACCATGAAGCAGAGACTTGAGTGACTGGTTGCAGAAAAAAAACTCAGACCCTTAGATATAGGGGCAGAGAAAATCTGTCTATGACTGGGATGAGAACCCAGGGGTGCCTGCTTCCTGGGTCTGGCCTCTTCTGGGCCCTCACTTGTCTTGTCAAGGGGGCTGGACATTGCAGGGAAAGAGGAGGGGGTGCACAATTGTGTGAGGTGGGAAGGGCCTGCATTCCAGCTGTAAAGGAACACCTGGATGGCCATTGCCCTTAGCAGTGGAAGAAAGCTCAGAGCAAATTGCACAGAAACCCTGAGGGGCTGAGTGGGCCAGGCTCAGCTGGGGACTGCGGGCTCCAGGCGTGTCCTGGCAGGGTGGCAGAGCAGGTGGGGCCGGCTTTACCTAGTGTGGGCGCTGTGCCTGGGGTGCTCGGGGCGGGCAGGGCACAGGCTAAAAGTTGAAGTAGCCCTGCCCAGCCTCCCAGCCCACATGTCTGGTTCCAGCCTCTGGGGCAGCCAAGGCCCAGGGGCATTGCAGGGACAAGGGGTGTGACCACCTTGCTTGGGGAAACTGCCAAGGGCTGGGCGGGTGCACCCAGCAGAGATCTAGGGCTGGCCAGCTGCTTGGGCCAGGTCTCCCACCCTTTATCCTACCCTAACCCACCACCCCTTTGTGGATTTCAGTGCCTACAGACCACGAGTAAAGACCTGCTCAAAAAACGCAGGTAGCCGCTGTCCAACCTCATTCCCAGATCTGGAGAGGAAATCCACATCCCTTCTCACCCCGTGCAGCACACCTCCCACCCCCACCTCAGCCACTAATTCCACCAGGTGGCTGTGAAGCTCCAGTCCTGGGCATGGGAGGAGGTGGAGGCTGGAGACTGGGTGGGGACAGCTTCCGGGATAGTGGGAGTCGGCTGGCTGGGGCCAGCTTGCCCTGGGAATTTGGCAGATGGAACCACCATCCTGAGCCCAGATTTGCTGAGCTGAACAGGATTCAGGGAGGCGCCGTACTTGTGGATCATAGCAATAGAATTGCACCAACAGTTCTATTCTTGAAGGGCAGGAAAGCAATGGGACTCAAGCAGAAATCCAGTTCCCACCCTGCTGTTTTCTAGCTGCATGACTTGGAGCAGGTCACTTAGCCTCTCTGATTACCAAAACAGGGATCATAATACCAGCAGAAGAATGAAATGAATTAATATAAGCACCTTATGAATGATAGGGCTCTGTTCAAATGTCAGGTGTCCCCACGGCAGAGGGCTGGGGCCATCCCACTGCCTTTTGTGATTTCAAAGCTATCCCCTTTGTTTATTTGAACCAATCTCATTCATTCAGTGTCTACCCTGTTCCTACTTGCTGGCATCCTGGGAGTAATACAGAAATACAAGAAATAGACCCTGCCTTGAAGCAGGTCATCTCGCTGGGGGAATGGGACTTCCAAATAACCCAAGTGTGCCTGGAACCTCAGGCTGACTCATTCCACTCACATACCACTCAGCGAGATCCAAGCAATTACTTCCCCATTTCCCAGATAAGGAAACTGAGACAGCAGAAGTATATAATTTGCCTACACCAGCACTTCATGTTCCTAGTAAAACTAAGACTAGAACACGAGTCCTTTACTAGCCAGGCAGCCTTGCACCTAGTTGGGGGCACTGTGGTCTAACAGAGGGGACATTAACCTATTTATGCAGGAGGTTGAGAATCTTTTTGTGAAAAATCAGACCTTGGCGATGACCTTGAGCAGTAGGCTATAAATAACTCCCACAAGCTTAGCGTTCCAATAATGGAACACTAGGCATAAATGGGTTAAAATATCCTAGTTCTAATTCTAGCTCTGACACTGATTTGCCATGTGGCCTGGAGCATGGGCTTCATTCTGTGCCTAATTTTCTCATCTGTAAAATGGAGGTAAAATTTGTACCAGCCTTGCCAAGCTCTTTGGGTTAGAAGTACCTGAGACAAGGAGGTATGAAAAAACCTTAGAAGATGGTGATGCTCTGAACACATGCCAGGGGAGAGCCCTGGGAGCCTGTAAGGACCCTTCTCAGAGAGTGTCTTCAATAGCGTAGATCTCTGCAAAACTGTGCAGAAGGCAAATTGGTTTCTGATATGGTCCCATCCCTGCGAAAACACCCATAAGATGTCTGCATCCTTCCTGGACTTCACAATTGCTAGCATTGGTTGAGCACTGACTACTTATCAGGAGGCAATTTGTGTGCATTACATCATTTGATCCTCATGGCAACTCATACTCATTGTACAGATGAGGAAACCGAGCTCAAGGAGGGTAATTACCAAGTCCCACAGGTCATAGGGCGGTGAAGCGAAGATGTCAGCCCAGGCTATCTGAGAGCGCAGACCTCACCCTCAACCTCCTCAGTCAACTCCAGGCACAGTGTCAGTGCCAGCTGAGGACAATTTGTTTGATCCCACTTGGGGAATCCAGGTTAAGCCTATTTTCAGAAGGGATTTAAAGCTTTCCAGATCCATTCCAGATTCAAATGATGTACAGCATGTTCTTCCTGCCCCCTCTGCCCAACGAAATTCTTTCTACTCTTCACAGCTCAGACAAGGCCCCTGTTCCTAGAAGCCTTCCCTGACCCCCAGCCCACAGGGATCCGGTACCCTTCTGCCTATACCACTCATTTGCACTCCGTACTGAGCCCCTCCTTCCTCCTTAGTCACCTGGCAAGCTTGGGTCTCAGCCCCCTCTGCTCATCTCTCCAGGCTGGCTCTGATTAAACCCCTAGACTAAGAGTCAACCTCTGAGGGGAAGGGTCCAAATCCCCCTGCCCTTGAATTGGACTTTGCAGGGGGCAGCATGGTGAAGGGGAACAAATATGAGTTTTGGCATCAAATGCAGCTGGGTTCAAATCCTGGCTCAGACACTGGCTGGCTGGGTGGCAATGGGCAGGCTACCTGCCCTCTCCATACCTGTTTTTTTACCTGTAAATTGGAGGTGCTGATAAAAATCTGTATCTTTCAGAGTTGTGTTGCTTGAGAAAGGATTAGAGGTGTGATGACTGACCTGTGACAAGTGGCATTCAATAAATGGTAGCTATTATTGCAAAAGCTCACTAGCTTGCTGGCCCCTTGGTAGGGAGAGAGGGGAGCACAGTCTCTCTCTGCGAGGACAGATGCTCTCATTTTACAGTTGAACAAACTGAGGCCCAGAGAGGGAAGTGCCATTTTTTCAAACAGAGTTGCTTGGACCTACCTGGGTTCTAGAACCTTCCACTGAAGGCAGAGGCCCAGGGGATGTTCTCTGGAATAGTGGCCACATCTAAGAAGGTTTCAACCCCCCTGCATTCTTCTTTAACCTCTTTCTTCCATTTCTGAGCTCCTCTGTCCTCTTCCCATCTTTCTCCTTTATTTTTATCTCTGTATTTTTTTTCTAGCTCCTTCCTACCAAAGGTTCATACTTCACATCAAGCCTCTTCTAGCTGTTGAGTGTTTTGTTTTGTTTCTCATGTGTGTCTGTGTGTGTGTTGAATTTTTTTCCCTGTGCATGTTATTCTTGGAGACAGAACTGCCTTAGCTTAGATGATGGGAGGCAAAAGGATGGAAGGCATGGGGGCAGGGGCATGACATCCCCTTTGGGACACTGCTCTCTACTGGCCCACCAGGGCATGGGAATCTTAGGGTCACCAGGGAAGCTCCCAGCATGCAGGGTGGGGACACTTCTTCCCAAAAAGACAATGAAACAGCAAGTGGCAGCCCTCACCTCCTGACCACAGCTCACCCCTCCCACTCCCTGCCACTGAGGTTAGTCTCCTGCCTGGAAAAATAGCCTTGAGCTACCATGGTTACATCTGTTTCTCCAGGAATGGAACAAAGGCCACAAACCAAGGCACAGTGAGAAGTCACTGCTGGGAAAACCAGCTTTCAAGTCCAGGGTCACAGGGTGGATTCCCTCCCCATCGTCAGATCCACTTTGCACTTCTGGCTCCTCATGGTCATGATGTGTTATCAGATTTCTCGTAACCATCCTATCACATGATGAGACATAGAAGTCCAGAGAAGTGGAAGGGCCTCCCAAAGTCACACAGCTGTGGTTTCCTGATTCTGAATCGCAAGTAGACATTGCTCCCAAAGCACAGAAGATCCACACTTAGCATAGGACAACCACACGCCATTTCTCAGAGTGCTCAGAAGGTTATCACAGTGGGACGCTGATCACCAACACGTGGACTAACGGGTTCCAGCTCTTCTATTTTAAAAGGCAGAGTAAAGCTTAAGGAATGGTGGGAATTTTCCCTGAAAAGCATTTTAAAACATTTTCATCTCTAAAGGAATAAGCCCTTAGCAAGCAAGAAAACTTGGCTCTCCATAGAGAACTAATTTCCTGGGGTTTTACTGACTTTGGCTTTTTACTTAACAGTGGAAGGGTCGTTTCATTTACACACAGTCTTTTCAGATGAGAAGGCCCCTTTGAGGGTCAGGACCCTGCTACCTACAGGGTGGCTTTGTGAGAATTAGAAGAAGGTGTCACTTCCTCAATACATTTACTTCCATCTATCAAAATGTTGTAATACACGGATTTTGTTAAGGTGAGACATTTAACTGCCATCTGCCAGAAAATTATGATAAATATCACAAATCTATAATGTCTGTGAAATAATGTCCCTGGATTATTATCTATTACTGCATAACAACACAAAAATATAGTGGCTTAAAATGAGAATAAACATTTATTGCCTCATAGTTTCTGTGGATCAGGAATTTGGGTGATGCTTAACTGAGCAGTCCTGGTTCAGTGTCTTTCATGAGGTTGCAATCAAGATGTCAGCCAGGGCTGCTGTCGTCAGAAGGCCTGACTGGGGATGGAGGATCCACTCTCAAGGTGGCTCACCCATTCAACTAGCGAGTTGGCATTGGCTGTTGGCAGAGGCCTCAATCCTCTGCCATGGGGACCTCTCCCTAGGGCTGCTTGAGCAACCTCACAACATGGCAGCTAAGGACAGCCCTTGCCATAGACCTTCCACTAACTTTGTGTCAGGACTGTGCTAAGCATTTAATGATATGATCTGCCCTCAAGCGGCTTACAATCTAGCAGAGACACCAATCATTACAGTTCAAGGCAGAGTCAAATAAATGACAAGAATCAGGAGACCGAAGGCTTTAGAGATGGAGCCTCTGAATTGAGGGATGGGGAAAGGGTTGTCTAAGTGAGACCTTGAAGTGTGTGGATGGGATGTGGACCCCCGGAAGTGCGAGATCAGTTGTATTCTCCAGCCAAGAGTTCAGCATGAACAAAGGCATGGCAGCTGAGAACAGGGTGTATGTTTAGGGATTGGAGAGTAGGGGCTCCAAAGGTACATTTGGGGCACATTGGAGGGGAGCGTTGTGGTCACTCAGTCCATCCGGGTGACCACCCACTCAGCTGTGCTCAGAAAGTGGGATGGGAAAGGCTGATTGAACCACAGCTCTATTTTCTCCTCTCCCCTTCTCTTCTTACCCCTGGCAGAGCTTTGCCAAAACCACCACCAAAACTTACACAGAGTAGGGGAGGCTATCTGGGGATGGAGCAAGGGAGAGGACCCCTCACCAACACTATGAGAAAGGCAGTATCCTGGGGCTGGGGTGGTCTCCACATTCCAGCCCCTGAGGCTGGCCAAGCCTGCCTGGAGGGCTCCAGTCTGCCCTGCCGGCCCTTGCCTGCTTGGCTGTCCCTGGAGGGCAGGGCCACCCAAATCCTTCCCTCCCTCCACCACAAAGGCCTCCCTAAGCACCTCTGAACCTGCAGTCTGGGCCACTCATTAGGTGTTAGCAGAGACTACTGTCCTTTCTTGGTTACTTTTGTGATCAGAGGCAGGAGCTGCAGTTGGCTGTGGTTGGGAGCATGGCCTGGGGAGCCAGACGCAGGCTCAGGTCTCTGTGCCCTCACTCATCCTCTGTGCATCAGCTCTTAGTGGCTTCATTTCCCTCATCTGTAAAATGGGAATGATGGTAACAATAGGAGCTAAATGCATTATTGTGAGGACTGAGTAAGCCTAAGGGCAGATGGCAGTCCTGACTCCTCTTTGGGAAACCCATTGTGTAGGGAGGGCATTTAACCTGAAGAGAGAAGGTGCCTGCTTGGCCTGCCCTATCCTCCCAGTTCGTTTCATGGGTCCTGAGTATCTGAAGCAAAGAGCTTGGGGCCAAGGAGGTAGGACAGGTATCTGATGGGTCCCCCTTGCTCACTGCACAGATGCTCACACCACACCTGACTCTGAGCATCCAAAACTAAATGTAGCTCAGACTTGAGGCCTCCCCTCTGATCCAGGCCTCCAGGGGCTGCTTGCTGGCCCCCAGCCCAGCTGCCCAAAGGCAGCCTTCTTGGGGCATGGCAGCCCCAAAGGAGCCCGCTGGCCTGCAGCCACGCAGGCTACCCTGGTTTCCTAAGCCCTCTGCGTTCCCTTGGGTGCCCACCACTACAGTGGGGAACCAGGGAAAGGAAGAAGTCACTAGGAGCTTCTCTCCTCATCCAGCATGGGAGGATGTGGAGATGTAGGAGGTGGCCTCAGAGCTCTCTCTGCAGCACAGCCCATTGAAGCCTCAGCCTGGGGACACCCTCCCTGGTCAGAGAGAAGGAGGGGTGTCCATCAGCTAATCCTACACAGGCCCTGGAGGGATCTGGGTGGATATGGTCCATCTGAGCCCCCAGAGAAATGCAGAAGTGGAATGGTTTGTCAATAGACAAGAACCATGTTCAACGGGGCCACTCAGAACAGAACCTGGCCCCTCAGACCAAGGGCACCTTGGTAGGGCTGCCCACTTTATGCCACTGGTAGACTGTTCTCCACATCCTCCCATGCTGGATCCTTCTCCTCTTCTAGTTCTCTGCTCAAATGATGCTTCCTCAAGGAAGCCTCTCCTGTTCACCCTGGGTAAAGCGCCCCCCTCCTCTCCTCCCTTACAGCTCTGTGGTAGATAGCTGGATGAGAGATGGAGAGAAGCGAGGAGATTGATTAGTGGCTTTAGGTTGTTTCCTGTCATTTGCTTTTCTTAAACTTTTTCTTTCGAGATACTTATCACTTCAGCTACCGTCATAAGAGATGATACAGAGACATCTCATGTACCCTTTATGCAGTTTTCTCCAATGGTAACATCTTGCAAAGCCATAGTACAATATCAACCAGGGTATGAACACTGATATAATCAATATACAGAACATTTCCATCACCACAAGTATCCCTCCTGTTGCCCTTTGGTAGCCACACCCACTTCCCTCCCACCACCACCACCTCCTTAGTCCCTGGCAACCCTCATCTATTCTCCATTTCTATAACTTTATCATCTCAAGAATGTTATATAAATGGAATCATGCAATATCTAACCCATTGGGATTGGCTTTTTTCACTCAGCGTAACTCCCTGGAGATTCATCAAGGCAGTTGCACATATTGAGAATTCACTCCTTTTTATTGCCGAATAGTATTCCCTGGCATGGACGTACCACAATGTTTAGCCATACCCCTTTGAAGGATATCTAGGTTATTTCCAGTTACTCACTATCATGCATAAAGTAGCCATGAACATTTGTGTATGAGTTTTTCGTGGACATAAGGTTTCATTTCTCTGGGGTAGATGCTGAAGAATTGAATTGCTGGGTCATATGGAAGTTGCATATTTCGTTTCTTAAGATCTACCAAATCATTTTCTAGAATAGCTGTACCATTCTACATTCCCACCAGCAATATATGAGTGATCCTTTTCTCCACATCCTCACCAGCATTCGGTGTTGTCAGTATTTTTTTATTTTAGCCACTATCCTATGTATGTAGTGATATCTTATGATAGTTTGAATTTGAATTTCCCTAATGGCTCGTGATATTGAACATCTTTTCAGATAAGATGGCTTATCTGCCATCTGTATACTCTGTTTGGTGAATCTTGCTGTACATTTTTTTCACAGTTATGTTCCTCTAAGCTCTGTTAGAGCAGAGGCCTTCTTAATTTGTTATCTGTGCATCCCCAGAGTACAGTACAGAGCCTGGCACAGGGAGACTACCCAATAATATTTAGAGAATGAATGCATAGACTGCCAGGGTCTCTGGCCCTTTTAAAGATGAGAAGGTGGGAAAGCAGTGAGGCCTTAGCTCTGGGAAGCCTCCTGAGCACCTGGCCAGTGGGATTGCTTAGGGAAGGCCCATGGTGGAGAAGAAGGTGAGGGCAGGGGAGGGGCACCCAGCATCCTCCATGCCTGCCGCCTCCCCAGTGCCTCCAGGCCCCACTCACACTTTATGGGCGGCACTTCTCACTCCTCCCCTCCCCCTGCCTCTGCCTTCCCAGGGCAGAAACATCCAGAAGATAAATGCGTAAGGATCTCCAGAACTCTTCCCACTGGGGCGTGGGGCTTTAGGATTTGTTTTCCTTTTTGTTTTCTCCCCACTTTATTTGTACCAAGATAAGGGCCAGGGCTTTGCTAGGATTTATCTAGATGGGCCATATTGAAGCTTTGCTGTAATAGAAGAGCCCTATGAAGCTTGTCCAGCCCACCTTATTTTATTGTTGTTGTTGTTCTGTTTTGTTGTTTTGTTTTAGGCTTTTAGAAGCCTGAAGCCATGGTTTTTGGTTTCTGTCTCTAGTGATAAGTGGAAAAGAGGGATGAGGAAGGGGTTTTACTGGCCCAACCAGTAACAGAAACTAACAACCCATGACTGTTTTCTCTCCTTGGATGCCCCTACCTGCCCTGGCAGATGCCACATTTTGTCCCAGTTGACTATGTTCACCTGGGCTGTGAGCTGTGCTTCCTGAAAGGAAGGGATGCCAGTTGTCCCCTGTCGTGCCCTGCTTTCTTCTAGTGGCTGCCACTAGCCATACTTTATGTATAACATATATAATGATAAGGTGTCTCAGAAGACGCTTCTCACCACAGGGGTTGATATTTTCATGAGGCTAACAGAATTTAGACATGAAAAATTAACTAACAATGTACTTGAATTTATATTTATATTGCATTATATTTATATTGAATATTGCATTTATATTTGTATCGAATTTAAATATTTATAGGTGAAATCGCTCTCAGATATACACACATAGGAAGTTAGTTTTTTTTAAAAAAAAAAAAAAAGGATCAAGATTTACAAATGGAAGGAAACTTCAACTACAAGGAACGAGTAAGGTCAGGAAGCAAAACATACCACAAGGCCCCCATTTACTTGCTGAAAATGGGCCACGAAATTTGTTTTAAGCTTCCTAGTAGCCAGTGCAAAGTGTAAGTCTGTTACAGAATCAGAGGATTTGTGAGACAAATCAGAGCATCTTCTCAGCAGAAGCACTGAGAGGTCCTTGCCCCATAGAGGTGGGTCCTGTTCCTGTAGCCGAGGCAACAGCTGGGCTCATGTGGCTTTTCATCCTGCAGTTGTATTCTGCAACTGCATGTTGGCAAAGTGGAAATCAGTAACACCAAGCCTGAGAGAAGGCTTGCAGCCTTTGGTGAGTAGCTGACACCAGCTGCCCAGTGAGAAGCCTATCTCTAAGAGTCTTAGGGGTCCAGAGAAAAGCCCCAGCTTGCTGTGAATTGCAGGTGAGATTTGGCAAGGCTAAGAGGTAGGAGGACTGGCCTTGCAGTGGACAGGGAGCCCTTATGCCAAGGAGATGGCTCAGAGTCCTAGAGCTGAGACCCCTCCTGGGGCCATGCTCACTAACCCAGTCTTCTTCTCTGTGTGTCTCTGCAGGGCTCTGGCTGAGAACATGGCCAATGACATTGACGAGCTCATTGGCATTCCCTTCCCCAATCACAGCAGTGAGGTCCTGTGCAGCCTCAATGAGCAGCGGCACGATGGCCTGCTGTGTGACGTGCTCCTGGTGGTGCAGGAGCAGGAGTATCGGACCCACCGCTCCGTCCTGGCTGCCTGCAGCAAGTACTTCAAGAAGCTTTTCACAGCCGGCACCCTAGCTAGCCAGCCGTATGTCTACGAGATCGACTTTGTCCAGCCTGAGGCTCTGGCTGCTATCCTGGAGTTCGCCTACACCTCCACGCTCACCATCACCGCCGGCAACGTCAAGCACATCCTCAACGCAGCCAGGATGCTGGAGATCCAGTGCATCGTGAACGTGTGCCTGGAGATCATGGAGCCTGGGGGGGACGGGGGGGAGGAGGATGACAAGGAGGACGATGACGACGATGAAGATGATGATGAGGAGGAGGACGAGGAGGAGGAGGAGGAAGAAGAGGAGGATGACGATGATGACACGGAGGACTTTGCTGACCAAGAAAACTTGCCTGACCCCCAGGACATCAGCTGCCACCAAAGCCCTTCCAAGACGGACCATCTCACAGAGAAGGCCTATTCAGACACCCCCAGGGACTTCCCTGACTCCTTCCAGGCTGGCAGTCCTGGCCATCTGGGGGTGATCCGGGACTTCTCCATCGAATCTCTGCTGAGGGAGAACCTGTACCCCAAGGCCAACATCCCCGACAGGAGACCCTCCTTGTCTCCATTCGCCCCGGACTTCTTCCCACACCTCTGGCCAGGGGACTTCGGTGCCTTTGCCCAGCTGCCTGAGCAGCCCATGGACAGTGGGCCACTGGATCTAGTCATCAAGAATCGGAAGATCAAGGAGGAGGAGAAGGAGGAGCTGCCCCCACCCCCACCGCCACCCTTCCCTAATGACTTCTTCAAGGACATGTTCCCTGACCTGCCGGGGGGGCCTCTGGGACCCATCAAGGCAGAGAACGACTACGGTGCCTATCTCAACTTCCTGAGTGCCACCCACCTGGGAGGCCTCTTCCCACCCTGGCCCCTGGTGGAAGAGCGCAAGCTGAAGCCCAAGGCCTCTCAGCAGTGCCCCATCTGCCACAAAGTCATCATGGGGGCCGGGAAGCTGCCACGGCACATGAGGACCCATACCGGGGAGAAGCCATACATGTGCACCATCTGCGAGGTCCGCTTCACCAGGTGCGCATGGCAGCCCTCGGGTGCAGGGGATGGGGCCAGAGGCCATGGGGGACAGCAGAGTTGGGCAGGGAGGCTGGGGATGGAGACAGAGACCCAGATAGATCCCAGACACATTCAGGCTCGTGGCTAGCAGGGGTGCTAGGCATCACCTGGTGCTGTGACTTTCAAACCATTTTTAGGGGCTGCAGTATTTTCTCAGATACAATATTAGGTGGGAGCCCATGACATGAGGCAGGTAGGAGCAGGGCTGTTCTGGCTGGGAAGGAAGTGAGGCACCTCAAGCACCTTGGTTGCTTGGCTTCCTCTTCTCCTTCCAGCTGTAAATTCGTGGAACCCAGTTTGAATGGATGGCACTCCCCGGATGGAGTGCCGCCCCTTCGTTTGATTTGGAGAAGCAGCCACTGACCTTTATTAAGTATGTTCTGCATGCCAGGGGCCGTCCTAGGCACCTTAAATACACGCTTACCACAGCCAGGCCCTGGGAAGATGAGGAGACATGGTTGACTTTGTTTACGACACATCTCCCAGCGGCTAGCTGACCATGCATGTGTGCAGCTGGAAAATGGCAGAGCTGGGACTGGAATCTCAGCCTCTGTGTAACAGCAAAGTCTGTGACCAGTAGACTGCAGAGATGCCTGTCGGTCCTTTCAATCGTTTTGGGGTCAGACCTAAAGGCTGGGCCTCTTTTTATGTTCTCCTCTTTGCCTTTCCATTTGAGGAAGTGGGACAACTTTATGCTGTTATAAAATTTGAAATTTGAAATCAATACATTATAAACCTTCCATCTTTCATAGACTCTGTCCCATTCAGCAAACCTATGTTATACGCCTACTCTGCACAGCAACTTTTGCAGTCAAAACTGATTGGCGGGTTGACGTGGGGTCAGATCGGCCCACTGCCAGCTTTGGATAGGCCTCACTTTTGGAAAATACGGCCCGTTGGTGCTATCTGTGGTTCCTGGTGTGAGGGTGATCTTCTCAGCCATGTCCACAGGTGGGGAGGGCTCTGGTGGGTGGCCTGGCATCAGGATATGGTCATTTCAGTGTATCCTGTGTGTACAGAGCCTGGCAATGCCTGCCCTGTGACCATGACTTACTAGACTAGGTCCCTTCCCCACACTGCCACTGTCCCTCTCAAAGAACTCACCTTGAGAGACCCACACTTATTCCAGTGGTGCTGCTGCTGCCCCATTTCCTCTTGGAGATGTATCTTTGGGAATTGCTGGCAGCTCGTTCTTTTGATTTTCCTCAGTGGGCCCAAAGCTTTGGCCCGAGGACACAGTGCAAGGTTGTGAATGAGACTGGATATCAAATCAGGGCCTATGCTTTTCCAGGAAAAAAAGAAAAAAGATGAGTCCTCTAAAGTCATGAGACCTGTTTTGGGTTGCTTGGACACTCTACTGGAAGTTGCCAGAGAAGAGTTTCAGAAATCCGTTCAGGTGACACTGGTGTGGCTGAAATAGCTCTGCAGGCTCCTCAGGGGACTGCTTTGAAAGACAACACTGATTATTTCCAAGGTGGCCTTGGGGTCCTGCTCACAGCTGCTTCTGTGAGGGGAACCCCAGACAGCATCTGTCCCAGATGCTTCCAGTGACAGTGGAGGGAGAATCTGCAGGAGCAGAGGGGCAGGGCCTCACAGACCCAGGATGTGTCCCCTTGCCCTTAGCAGTGAGCTAAGCCAGCCACCCGGCAATGCTGACGGCAGGGCGCCCTGCTCCTGTTACTCCCCAGAGCAGACGGACCCAAGGTTCCCGAGATTCACCTCCCCTTGGATGTCCCTCAGTGACAGCCCTGCCACCCCAATGCCACTGTGGGTGATGTTGCCCCCTGCCTCCTCCTGAATTCACCATAGCCCCACAGAACCAGGCAGAACACCTGAACAGGGCTTGGCAAAAGCACAGGAATACCGAGGGAGATAAGCCAGAGCACCATGTGAAAGCCAGATTCAAGTATAGCTCACCCATCTTCACGGGGGGCCTGGCTTCAGCCCGAGAGTCTCAGCCCCTGCATAAGGGGTTAAGGATGCCAGGAAGCTCTTCACAGGCCAGATCAGGAAAGCCAGCCATGTTATCAGCCTGGAGCGCCCTCTCCTGCCAACACAGGCTGTACCTCCCTAACTGCCCATGCCTGTCCCCTTGGCAGATGGCTAACAGGAGCACCTCTCCCTTCAGGGGAGACCGAGGCTGGTGACTCCAATTCCAAAACGATCTGTGTCTCAGGTTATCACACGGTGGCCCTGCTGGCACCCTGAGCCCCCATCTCCCTTCTTCCCCACTCCCTTTCCTCTGAGCCTTCCCCACACACAGCCTTCTGTGAGTTCCACACCAGGTCTGGACAGTCTGTGCACCCTATTTTAAGGGAAGGTTTTAACCTTGCGTAGTCACTGCAGACAGACTTCTCACCCTCTGGACCCTGGGACATTCTCTGGGAGTGGGTGTCCTGGTTTGGGCAGCAGTGCTATGTTGTATAGGAGGGTGACATTCCAGGTTCCTCCCTCCCAGCACATTCCTGATGGTCACTTGGGGTGGCCTCTCTGTCTGCAGTCCCCACTCCCAACCAGATAGGCAGTGGGGCAGCTCTGGTCATCCAGCCATCTGGCCTTGGGTTACTCCTGCTCCAGAATGACGGCCATCTGGCCCCAGGCCTGTCTCCAGCTGAAGCCGCTGCATTCCAGCCCCCTCAGCACCCCCACCACTTGTTCCCACTGGGCTCTGACCCTCCCGAAAAAGATCAGACAAGCTCTTGGGTCCCTGTCTTCCCAGGAGGAGAGAAACCCCGAGCTGGGGGAAGGCGGGGTGGAGGAGATGGCTCCAGCCTGCCTCACTTCAGAGGCTTTATTGCTCACTGTGGGCTGTGGCTGTCCTTGTGGGACACTCCCCACTCTCCTCCCCTTCACATTCTTCAGAATCACTGGGCCTTTGCTTCTCACCCCGTCTCTGGAACTGCCCAGCAAGGATTCTTTTCTGTGCTTGAAGAGCCCCAAGCGTGGTCTGTCCAGGTTGAGGTTTTCCTGTAATTCTCCCTGCGGCCAAGGCTCCCTGCAGCCTTTCCACGGGGACCTTATTTTTGGCTGAATTCCCCGACGCGATTCCTAACACCTGCCCCTTCCACCTGGAAGCTCTTCAGCAGCCACTTAGAGCGGCGACGGCTGCCTCGTTGACATAGAATTCCCAGACTCCCTTCCAAGGCCACGCCACTTCCTGAGACTGGGCCCTGTCGTGTCCCTCTTGTCCCCGCAGCAAGGACCCAGACATGCTGCCCTCAGGTCTTCCTCTCGGACATGATTTCCCCTTCTGGAACCCGAGTCTTTCCTTCATCACAGCTGAGCTTCTGCCCTGGCAAAGCCCCATTTCCTCCCTCCTTGATGTTGGGAAGAGCTCAGGGTCCTGTGACACCCTCCCCGCCCCACCCATGGGGTGCTGGAAAGGCCTGCCCTTCCCCTGCATGGTAGCCCTTCAGCCCAGGCTCTGAGTCACAGCCTCCCAGATGCCAGCTCCCAGAATGTCCACACCCCACGGGGATGTACTAATGACCTCAGCAGCCACAACCAAGGGGGAGGACATGGGAATCCTTCCAGCAGAGCCCCTCCACCCCTAAGGCCCTGCCTGCTTCTGTCAGTCATTCTGTGGGTCTAGAGAGGAGGGACAGAGGCCTCCCCACAATGGTATTGTCTGTTCTTTGGTGTCAGGAACCTCACCTCTGAGGCAGCTCTAGATTTCAGCCAGTCCCACCAGGTGTCCCACCACTGATCTGTTCCAAATATGAAATCTCCCTAGGCGGGGCCTCAAAGGTATCAACCAAACTGTTTCTTCGGCCCCATGCTGTCCCTTCCTAGGTCTGGTCACCCCATCGCCACTTGGGCTCCCTCTGCCTGTGCACTCCCTCGGTTTAGTTCAAAGACACCGTTTTCCTCCTGGGGAAGGCTCGTGCCTGTGCTGGCCAGAGAGGCAGCTCCTGTCCCTTTCAGGTCTGACTTGGGACACAGAAACAGCTCCAGGTCATAGGGCAGAGGCACTCTGGACCAAGATTACCTCAGATCCTCTTCATCAGGAGTCCTTTCCCTTCTCTTCCCAGAAAGTCTGGAAGCCAGGAGCCAAAGGTTAGGATGGCAGGGTTCGGCCAGAGGTGACGCCTAGGATGGGCCTAGAAGAACAGGGAGCATGTGATCTCAGGAAGATAAAGCATTTGTCTTCATGCATAGGGACACTGCTGTGCTTGGTGGGTATTTTCCCTGCCCAAAGACATCCCAGATGGCCCCCCGCACACCTTTTTGCCCCATCTTCAGCCATCACTGCCAACTGGGCCTGGCCCTAGGCCCTGTGAAAGCCTCTGCATCTTCCGCCTCTTAATTCCCACCACATGGGTCCTTGATTGCACACCATAGAGACTTGCCCCCTGCCTCCCCCAGACCTTCTGTTAGGATCTCCTAAAGAGCATGGCTGGCTGGTCTCCCTCCTGGAGCCCCTGCATCCTGTCACAGCCTGGCTCCCAGAGATGCCCCAGCCATGCCTGATGGGGACAGTAGTGAAGGCAAGAAACTGCAAAATGAGAATAGACTGGCCCAGAGGCAGCAGAGGTCCCATGGAGCACACCGTCCTGGGCAGGGATGGATGACCTCTGCACCACAGTCACGCTGACAAGGCATGCTTTCCAGTTCCGCTGAACCCCGAAGGCTGTGCCTTTTAGTTTCCACGTGCCTCCTCCAGTGCCAGCCGAATGCTGACCACCTCTGTGCCCTCACAGCTGCCTGCTCTCCAGACAAGCCAGCAGCCTGCCTTTTGTCTTCCCTCTATTTTCTTTGTAGTCCTCCCACTCCTGGCAGCTCTGGGAACCCTATTAAGATAATGTAATGGCATTAGCAGTGGTAGCAGGAAGAGTGTGTCTCAAACCATCGGGTTACAAGAAGTCTGGGTAGAGGCTGCTGGGAAAGCATTATCCTGATTGGGAGCCTTTCTGGAGGCCACAGACCTCAGGCCAAGGCCCCGCAGCCCTTTTCTTTGATTCTGGGAATGAGCTCATGAGGATTCACACGACTTCCCTGACGATGAGCTCTCCAGGCTGGAAGGGGGCATGTAGACCGAGGCTTGGGTGCATATGTCCTTGGCTGTCCCTGATGCAGAGAGATGGAACGAGATGGCAGACAAGGGGACCAGGGCCAGAGGGGAGCATGTCGGATTTGTAGTCGGAGAGTTCTGAAATTGGCCCCGCTAGTCAGTCACCAAACGCACAGTGAGCCTCCTCTCTATCTACGTTCAGTGTTGTGTGTTGTGCAGAGTACGAAAGAGCATCCCACAGGTTCTCATCAAAGCAGGTACCAGAACCCTCCGTGCCACGTGCAGGGAGGAGTGCTGGGAGGAGGAGGGCTGGGAGGAGGAGGGCTGGGAGGAAGGGGCACCCTGGCTCTGGGCTTGGCCTTCTGGGAGGGCCCTAAGGATGGAGCATCGGTATCCAAGCACAAGACATGCACACACGGGGAAGGAGCTAGGGTTTACCGGGCATCCACCCTGTAATGTGGTGGGCTGTGCACTGGGGGACCGGCAGTCCAGTTCATACCTGCAGGTGTTCAAAGACGCAGAGTTGCCCAGAGTGTGGGGCAGCGTACCATGGGGGGGCAGGAAGGAAGCTGGCAGAGGAGATGGCAGTGAGCTTGTAAAGAGCCCAGAAAGCCATGCTAAGGGGTAAGTGAGCACACAGGCCATTGGACAAGGGGGCCTTGGGAAATTTTAAGTGGAACTGCCAGACCTCCATTCCTACAGAGAAGTAACTAAGAGCTCAGCTCCTGAGATTCCAGCTAGAACATATTCCAGCTAAACTCATGCTGCTTCCACAGGCAGACTGAACATGTGAAGGAGCAAGGAAGCCAGCCAGCCAGACTCCAGAAGGAGATTTGGCAGAAGCCCATTACCCAGATGCATACACTCATGGAGCACTAGAGGCCCCAAGGATGCAGCCCAACCCGCATTTTAGAGATCAGGAAACTAAGGCCCAGACCAGGGAAGGGAACTGATCCAGTTCTTGGAGCGTGCCCGGCACCACCTCCAGCTCCAATGCGTGTCACAGTATCCACAGGAAAGGTCAGTGTAAAGAAGGAAGCTGTGTGGCCCTAGAACACCATTCCCTCTTTGGTCCTTTCTTTCCTTATCTTGGAAGTAATTAGATCAGTGTTTTCAAGGTCCTGAGAAGTACACTGTTAATAGTGTAGCTTACTGGGCCCACTGACTCAGACCATGAATCAGAATGTGGTAAAGTATGCCTGGTAAACTAGATGATCCTCTGAAGTTTTTTCCAGAACTGGCTTATGAGCTTTGCCTACTCTTCCCACCCCTTGCCCCCATTCCCACAAATGTCTCCATTAGGGAAAGCTCCCACCCGGGGCTGAGTTCCTCCCATTGGCATACCCCAGTCTTCTGGCCTCAGAGGCAGAAAGCTGGCTACTGGTGCCCTCTCTTGATTGTTCTGGTCTGCCCTTTCTTGCAGCAGTCCTCGTAGGCCTCAGGTTGGGAGTCCCTGCTATGAAAATCCATCCTTTCTCATCCCCAGAATAGCTTACAAACAAACTACAGCCAGGTAGCCCCCCAGGTTCCTTTGCACCTCACCAGCTGTATACCTTTGGGAAGCTCTTAACTTCTTTGAGCCTCCTTTCTGCCTGTGTCCAAGTGAGGAAGTTACACCAAGTGTGTTGAATCTAGCTCACGCAAACCCAGATTCTCTCCATCTGCCCTGGACAATGGGGAGTGATGTCTGGTCCTAGGTTTAGCTCTGCACAGAGGTTAAATAACTTGCCTAAAGCCACCCAGCAAGTTGGTGGTGGGTCTGAAGCTGCAACAAGGACTCCCAGACTCCTGGAGGGGCCCTACCTCTATACCATATGCCTCTGAATAATGAATTCCCAGGGTCAATGAAGTCATGTATTTACCTGCCCATAGCAGGTGTTCAATAAAAGGATATCATAGGCACCTTCTCAGCACTTCTTACATCCTTGGACCAATTGCCACAAAAATGGGACTTCTTTACTTCTTTTAGATACCCTAATGAGAAGTTTGGGAGGCATTTGAAGATTTACCACTTATATTGTCCATTGTTTGAGAGTGACCCTAAGGGTCGGTACTACTAATTATGTGTAATAGTGACTTAAAAAAAACCTACCTGGCCAGGCGCGGTGGCTGACACCTGTAATCCCAGCACTTTGGGAGGCTGAGGCTGGCAGATCACGAGGTCAGGAGATGGAGACCATCCTTGCTAACACGGTGAAACCCTGTCTCTATTAAAAAAACAAAAAAAATTAGCCAGGCGTGGTGGCGGGCACCTGTAGTCCTAGCTACTTGGGAGGCTGAGGCAGGAGAATGGTGTGAACCCGGGATGCAGAGCTTGCAGTGAGCCAAGATCGCACCACTGCACTCCAGCCTGGGCGACAGAGCAAGACTCCCTCTCAAAAAAAAAAAAAAAAAAAACTACCTTGTCCGGGCACAGTGGCTCATGCCTGTAATCCCAGCACTTTGGGAGGCCGAGGTGGGCAGATCGCAAGGTCAGGAGTTTGAGACCAGCCTCACCAACATGGTGAAGCCCCGTTTCTACTTAAAAAAATACAAAAATTAGCCAGGTGTGGTGGTGCATGCCTGTAATCCCACCTACTAGAGAGGCTGAGGCAGGAGAATCACTTGAACCTGGGAAGCGGAGGTTGCAGTGAGCCGAGATCGTGCCACTACACTCTAGCCTGGGTGACAAAGTGAGACTCTGTCTCAAAAAAATAAAAATAAAAATAAAAAAACCTACCTCATAGGTTGTGGTGAGGAGTAATGAAATGATGCATTTAAAGCCCTGCTTAGCTGATTCTGTGCTGAGCCTTCTGCCAGGCCTGGTGGGGGAGCCCAACCGACCACCTAGCATCAGTGTTTCCATCAGAGCCTGGGTGAATTTGTGGAGGCCCAAGACACATCCCTCAGGACTGGGAAGTTGCATCACTCCAGGGGTACAGGCACCCGACACTTCCATTTTCACAGTCACAGTGCTGTGATGAGAAAAGAGGCCTTGACTCCCGGGCCTGCCATGACCCTCTGGGTGAGCTTGGCAAGTTCCCCAGCTGGGCCTGTTTGCCCACCTACATAGTGGAGGCTTTGCCTGGACCGGTGGTTCTCAGTGTGGGGTTTATGAACCACCACCACCACCAGCATGTGGCAAGTGGTTAGAAATGCAAATACTTTGTCCCTCTCCCCTATCCCAGACCTACTGATCAGAATCTCTGGGAGTAGGGCCCAGCACGGTCTTATTGAGTCCTGATTATGGTTCGAATGCATCCTTAAGTTTGAGACTCCCTGGCCTAAATGGTCTCTGAGGTCCCTTCCTCCTCAAAAATCCAATCATCTAGGTGAAATCTGGGTTACAGAGACCACAGCATGCTGGTAGGGGGTGGGATATCACAGCAGAGTACTATGTAGTCTAGGGGTGGCTGGTGGGTTTGAGAAGAGGCAGGAGCAGTGGGATGTGGAGAGGAAGAGGGTGACCCCACTTCCCTTCTCCCCGCTCCCAGGGGCTCTCCAGCCTTCCTGTGAGCACAGGTGGGAGGACTGGATCTGTCCTCTCTGATCCTCCTCCCACAGTGCCTGCCAGTATTCATGGGAATGTCCTTTTCTCTCCTGCTCTGCCCCTGGAGAACCGTTTTGAAAATGAGAGCTGGTGAGACCTCTAGTGGCCAGGAGACACCAGGAGCCTAGGACCTGCACCTGCTGTCCTGGGATTATGTTAAACAGGGTTTAAATCTGGTCATCTTAGGGAGGACACCTGGACTCCACATCTGCTCTAACCTCAAGGCAGAGCCTGAAGTTATAGACAGATGCTCCACCCAAGCCACACCTGCAGGGAGGAAGTAGGAGACTAGACACAGAGCTTCCTGGCCCCTGTGGCCCCACTGGGGAAGGCTGCGAATTATCCCAAGAGGAATTCTTGCAGCCCAGCTGCCTAGACCTCAGCCAGCTTAAGCTGGTTTACCCAATGCTCAGTGTTTATGAAAACATCCCCCTGATGTCAGTTTTCCTGTCAAGACCACCAGGAGGTGTGTGGAATCTAGCTCACACAGACCCAGGATCTTTCCATCAGCCCTGGACAATGAGAATTGATGTCTGGCACCAGGTTCTGCTCTGGGCAGTGAAGTTAAGTAACTTGCCTGAAGTCACCAGCATGTTGGTGATGGGTCTGCAGCTGGCGCAGAGGCTCCCAGACCCCCAATAGGCACAGGCGCCCCCACCCTACACCATACCTTACCTGTGAATAATACCACTTAAACCCCGCAAAGTTTTGCCCTAGATTATGCTGCATTCTTTTCGCACCTGGCTCTTTTGTAAACCCTGAAATTGTCTAAAGACAAAGAGGAGAGCCCAAGGCTGAGGATAAGAAACCACCATGCAGGAGGTTTGAACAAGGTGTGCCCAAGCTTCTATAGCCTCCCAGATTAGTGCCAAACACAGACAGATCTCAATAGCCCGGGGGCTGGGATGGGACCAGGGACTTTGGGCCAAAGCATATAGATGAACTGGAGGGAAAGCATAAGGTTGCCTGGAGAGAGTGGGTGTGAGATTAAAGTGCAGTTATCAGCAGAAGTCGCTGCACTATCCGAGGACTAAGGTCAGAATGCTGACTTCTGGCTAAGTATCTTCCCAGTATGTGAGATAAACCCCTAATAGAGTGGGAGTTTCATGACTCTGAGCTCGGGTATAAAAGGAGTTTGGGGGAGTGGGGCTTTCAAGACACTGCTTTTTCCACATCCCTTTAATCCAGGTGAGTAACCATACCTGTCTAAGGTGGGGCAGCAGCTGAGGGTAGATCTAGCATGAGACCTATTTCTGGGGTTTGACTCCATGGCAGTAGGGAGCCTCGGCTGGTTCTGGAGGAAAGGGGAGCAGAAGGTTAGGAATGGCTCCTGGTGTTCCCTGCGGGACTGACCCCCAGTCTCTGCATTGCAGGCAGGACAAGCTGAAAATCCACATGCGGAAGCACACAGGGGAGCGGCCCTACCTGTGCATCCACTGCAATGCCAAGTTCGTGCACAACTACGACCTCAAGAACCACATGCGCATCCACACGGGCGTGCGGCCCTACCAGTGCGAGTTCTGCTACAAGAGCTTCACGCGCTCTGACCACCTGCACCGCCACATCAAGCGCCAGAGCTGCCGCATGGCGCGGCCCAGACGCGGCCGCAAGCCTGCTGCGTGGAGGGCCGCCAGCCTGCTCTTCGGGCCCAGCGGCCCAGCCCCCGACAAGGCGGCCTTCATGATGCCCCCCGCGCTGGGCGAGGTGGGCGGCCACCTGGGCGGCGCAGCCGTGTGCCTCCCGGGCCCCAGCCCCGCCAAGCACTTCCTGGCAGCGCCCAAGGGCGCCCTGAGCCTGCAGGAGCTGGAGCGGCAGTTCGAGGAGACGCAGATGAAGCTGTTCGGGCGCGCGCAGCTGGAGGCTGAGAGGAACGCGGGGGGCCTCCTGGCCTTCGCGCTGGCCGAGAACGTGGCGGCGGCGCGGCCCTACTTCCCGCTGCCCGACCCGTGGGCCGCCGGCCTGGCCGGCCTCCCTGGGCTCGCCGGCCTCAACCACGTGGCCTCCATGTCCGAAGCCAACAACTAGGCTGGTCCCTCTTGACTCCAGCCCACCAGCCCTCCAGTCCTTCTCCCTCCAGGCCCGCTCTACCCTACCCCATGGATCTGAACTTTTCATTTTAAAAACACAAAGGGAAAATGGGAAATAATAATAATAATACTATCAGTGATGGCATTTTCCCAGGCTCCTAAAGCAGTTGCCTCCTTTTGCTGGTCTGAGACGGGCATCTTTTCCCACAAGGCCAGGAGCCCGGGCCTCCCTCCCTGGCTGTCTCTCTGGCTCTCACATAGAAACTTGCACTGGCCCATGCCACAAAGAACTGGGTGCCCAGGGGCACTTAGGAGCTGAGTGAGTTACGAGGGGTCAGGGGGTGGTTGGCCTGGTGCCCAGCCAGACGGAGCAGCAGGAGGTAGGGGCTGGGCATGCACCTTGGTTAAGCCCCATCCCCTATGGCAGAGTCTCTGCCAACACTCCTCTGAGGGCTCATTTTCCAGTCTCCAGTGGCCCCGGGGTCTTTTTGAGAACTACCCACCTGCCACATAGAAAGAAATGCTCTGTTGGCAGGGAGGCCTCCTGGAGCCAGTCAGGAACCAGGCTCTGGAAGGCCAGGGCCATTTTTTCCCTGACCTGTCCTGTGACCTTGACAGGTCAGCCCTCTGTAGCTCAGTGTCACCCGGCTATGGAAGGGGCTGGTAACTGAGGTTTCCTCCCTCCACCTCTAAACACATACACACCTATCCCCCCAGAGAATCCCAGAGATGGTAGGAGTTTTGTACTCCCCAAGTCCATGGGGAAACAGTTTATCTTTCTGGACTTAGTTTTATCACATCCAGCTCTATATTAGCATATTAGCATAGGTGAGAAATATGACCAGACTAGACAGCGGTCAGGTCATCAGGGGAGCTTCGGAGCTTCACCAAAGCCCCACAGGCAGCTCTGCGAACTCCGAATGCTACCCTACCTTCCCTGCAGGCCGCTGTTCATGTCTGGACCCCTGGAGGCACTACTTAGTGTTTACCCCCATCTCCAATGCCCCCTCCAAGGCTATGCAGTGTCTTGGGGCTCTCAGGGCCAACATCGAAGAGATGGGGGCCACCTCTTAACACCTGGCAACTGTCTCCCCTCACCCTGATTCCTGAAAACAGACAAAATATCTGGTTTTCTAGGGTTTATCTGTTTGTTTTTTGAGTTGTGGGTTCCTCAGGGCCTTGGCATTGCTAGTGATGGTCCCCTTTGCTGTGTGAGAAGCCCCTCAACCCCTTCCTCCTCCCTCTGGGGATGAAGTAGGAGTATTTGGCTCCCCTTTTTTGACAAAAGGGCTCAGTGCGGGGAGGTGGAAGCCTCTGAGGTTTGAAGGGCTCTGTGAGTTAGAGCTGCCACATGTCCTCCTGGTTCTTGAGTTTGCAGCAGGTCCTGAAAAGGAAGGCTCTGCTGGCCCCGTGCCTCCCTGACCTCTCTCCTTCCCTCCCCTCTCTTTTCGTGCCAAGTTTGCTTTGGTTTCTGAGCAGCCCAGAGAGGAGGAGGGTTCATCCCCAGGGAGGGCCCAGGGCTGGCGTCCCCAATCCCTGTGCTGTGGGCACAAAGAGACTTCAGCTTTTCCTGTTGCCTTGGCTTTTTCCTGAGCAAAAACACAACAAACAAAAAGGCCAGAGAAGAGCACAGACTCTGTCCCTCTCACAGCTCTCCAGAAGAGACCCCCTGATTCTTCACACCACCGGATGCCACTCCAGCCAGCAGGATTGCTACACACACCCTCTGTTCTCAGAAGTCATCTGCCTGGGCAGCCGCCTCTCAGATTCCTGTCTTCGTTTCAGACACTTGCCTCTGAAGCATGCCCATGTCCACCAGCCAACGTGCCCGTGTCCCCCCCATCAGCCAAGCGATTGGGGCTGAACTAGACTTTAAAAGAGAGGGAAAAAAAAAAAAAAAAAGGAAACCTGAATAAATTGGAATCCAGTGGTGTTGGGGCTTTTGTTTTTATTTTGTAAAGGTGATGACTTCTTATAAACTCAATTTTTCAGATGACTGGTTAGTTCCTTCTGTTTTTTCTTGGCTGCAGTTTGGAATTGTACATTGTAAAATATCCAAAGATGTTGAGTACTGTATGATCAAGAACTTGAAGCAAATGGGTTGTGGGGGGAGGTGTGGTTGTGTTTTTGTTTTGCTTCAATTTTTTTTTTTTTTTTTTTGATGTTTCGATTTCCCTGTCTGTGGGAGAACTTTGGAATTTTTTCTATTTATAACTCTTTTTTTATGTGATTGCTCTATGTAAAATGACACTCAACAAAGTTTGCCTTAGTGATTCAAGGGACAATCTTCCATAACTTTGGTCACACACCACATCCCACCGAGAAAAACTCTCAGCTAATTTTCTGGCCTATTTATTAAACAGTATTAATTGACTTGATTAAATTATATTGAGAGTCGCACTTCTGTGAGATGTGACTTCTGAAAGTTCACAGGACAGCAACAAGCCAGTCTTAAGGTTTTTGACTGTTGGGTGTCATAAACTTAAAATAATGTCAAAGACACCTTTACAAAGAAAAAAAAAAACTTTGACCCTTATTTAATACTTTAAAAAGGACAGTGTTTTGAGTAAAAGTGAGCTATGCTTGCTTAATGGCCTGGTGAGATTGATTCTCCCTTCCAATTGCCGTTTCAGTTATCCGGGGATGTTGCACGGTAGGGAGGGCAGAACTCAATTCTCAGTAGTCTCTTACATTCCAGCTTTGTAAGGCATGGTTGGATCTTAAGCTTTGCGGCATCTGTGGGCCTGAGTGCAAGGTGTGTGCGTGTGTTCACAAACGTGTGCGGCTACACCCCAGGGTGTGTGAGCAAGGGAAGTCCTACTAGTTCCCCAGCCTGGCGTCCGGAGTGGGCTCTGGCTGGCCCTGCTGCTGTCTGGGTCTCCTTCCTCTCACTTCCCGGTGCTGGCGTTGGCCTCCTCCTCTTTCTTCACCTGAGCCTCTTTCCCAAAGAACATTAGATCCTAAAAGAACCTAAGGTAAAGGAATATACTTCTGCCATGGAATGGAGTCAGCTCTACTTACAACCCACAGCCCAGACTCTTGGTAACATTGTTCTTCGAATTGCATTTCTGGATAACCAAGGGTCAACCCGGAGCCTCTTTTCTATTTTTGATTCCTTTCTTGCTGTAGTAGGCAACGTCTATGCAGCGTTTCTTGGTACAGAGAAAAGAACAGATCTGGGTTTCCAATTTAGACTCCTCCAGGCTGTGTGTCTTCAGTCTAATCACCCCTCCACTCTGGTCCTCACTTCCCTCACCTCTAGTAATAAAGGAAATGGAGTAATCAGAGCTTCTCGAAGTTCTCCATCTAAACACCTCTCAGCAGAGGGGGCCAGCTGGTTGGCAAATTGGGGGCAGAACACTAAAGAAATAGCCCAAAGTAACCTATCTATAGTGTAAAACTCTGAAGTCTCCTGCTTTGGCTTTGAAATTCATGCTTCTGCATTCTATTACATAACATATATATGCATTTGTCTTAATATAAAAACATCGTTTTGATCGACTTGCCAGTTAAGTGACTTGCCTTTTCCCCAGAATCTTGTAGTGAAGTTGAAGTGTCCCTTGGCCACCCTACAGCTTCGGGAGGCCCCAGCCCATGGCTGAGGGCTCAAGGGTAAGCATAGCCCAGTGCAAGAAATGCAAGGCCAGCTGCTCGTCAAGACTCTATTCAGCTTGGCCATTCTAGGATCGTGTGGTCCTCATTCTGGGGGGCAGTGTCCACTGAGTGACATACGTGAAGATGGAGAAGGGGTAGGCAACTGGGCCCAGTGGGCCCTGACCCCTGGGTGCTCCTGATCTCCTGTAAGTAAAATCTCCTTCTATCCCTGGCCAGGTGGGAATTCCATGGAGCCCGGCCATGTGTGACCTGCCCCCTGGGGCCCCAAGATGCTAAGGGAGATGGGGTCCTGACAGGAAAGGAGCCTTCAGTGGAGGGAAGAGGGAGTGAAGGAAGGAGGATGAGGCCTCCAAGGACAGGCCAAAGAAACATTTTCAGCTTACCTGGAGAAGAAGGCTTAAGGGACACATTCGATCAGGCCTTGGGACTTCTACAGGTGTGTTGGGGAGGGGAAGCTTTCACCAAAAATTTAGCCAACCCAAGCCAATAGGAGAGAGATTGCAGGAGGCAACTGGGTGCCCAAAAAAAGGAAGAGAACTTCCTAACTCTGGAGTTGTCCTAAAGAGGAACGAGGTCCCTCGTGAAGGAGTGAGCTCTCAGTCAGCACAAGAGTTCAATGCTGCCTCAAGAATGTTGGAGACCGGGCGCAGTGGCCCAGGCCTGTAATCCCAGCACTTTGGGAGGTTGAGGAGGAAGGATTGGATTGCTTGAGGCCAAGAGTTTGAGGTTCCAGTGACCTGTGATCACACCACTGTACTCTAGTTGGGGTGACAAAGCGATATACCCTGTGTCAACAAAAAAAGAATACTGGAGAGGAGAGTCTCTAGGGTTCCTTCCATCTAATTTGTGAAAAGGTGAATACATATCCGCCATATGACCGTGGAAGAAGAACCATGCCAGAAGGAGTGGGTGACAAGTGAAAGAGAAGTACTGGGCAGGTTCACAAAACTCTGCTTGGTGGCCCAGGACTGCTGACCCCATTCTCCCTAAACCAGTCACCTGAAGCAAGTTGGGGCCAGAGAAGGGGACTCCATAGAAAAGCCGTGGTTCTTATTTAGAGCCCCCAAACATGTGACAAGAGAACAGTAATGACCCAACGGGAAATAAGACCCTCATCTCAGGCCTTTATCTGACCCAGAGTCTGCCCCTTCCTGAAGGACAGAGCCCTTTACAGACCCCACTCCTCCTTTCCTGGGGCCTGGATAGCTTTTCCTCCCCAAGGGACCTCTGAGCTCACTGCAGAACAGGCAACCAGCACGTAAGGGGCGCTTCCAGAACAAGGCATAGCCGGGTGCCCTGTACGTGGCCTTTCCCCTCTGAGAGCGGGCGAAGTTGGGACTTCATAAGGGCAGCAGGGTCAGTCCCCCAGCTGGAAGCATGAGCTGGCGGGGATGGGGGGCCCTACAGAAGGGAAGTGCCAGGCAACACTCATGCCAAGGGACCTCCAGGGACCTGGGACATCCTGGGACAAATTCCAGAATGAGGAGGTTTGTATCCAGTAAATTTCCCTCCCCAACTCCCCTGTGTCCTCCTTTTCTCTGCTCCTAAGTCCCTCTTCCTAACACAACTATCCCTCCGGGTGTAGACACCCTTTCTCTCTGTCCTCCCCTCTGTCCAAACCTGCCCTGAAAAGAGTCACCAAATGTGAACGTGATTCAATGGCTCCCTCTCCTGGCCTTTGCCGCCCTGCTCCTCATTCAAGGTGGAAAGAAAGGCCCCTTGGCAAAGCACTGTCAGATTGCCAGCAGCAGACAAGCCTGGTTTCTCTGGGCAGAGAAGCCTTGAAATTGCACCCTTGAACAGTTACTGTCCTCGCAGCTCCCGCCCATCCCTCCCTCATCCCACTTCCTGGCTCAGAAAGGGATGGGGAATGCGAGACCTTTCGCTCCTTTCTGGTTTGAAGGCTGAGGACTGAGTCAGACAGGCATTTCCATAAATTGATGGGAGGAGGATTCCCTGGGGAGATCCTGCTCCTTTTCCCTCCTTGGCACACCCTGGGCAGGGGCTGCTATGACCTTGAGTGGCAGTGCCCACGTGGCCTAAACCAAAACATATGGGTCCAGAAAGGGCCTGACATATAAAAACAAAACATCTCAAATTTGCCGTGGAAAACCTGGAACCTGATCACATTATCTGCAGCCAGACACACACACACACACACAAACACACACACTCAGTCACCGGACAAATGGTGCATAGGCTGATGTCATCTCTCCTTGTAACAATAGGAGACACGACAGTGCATGAGCAAGACCCGGCAAAGCCATTTTCCCCACAGGGTCACCCTGCTGGAATATGTATAATGCACACTCACATTTTCATCCTTGCACTCCCCTCTTTAACCATGAACTCTGACCCTGACAACAAAAACAAAAGAATAAACAAATAGGTTTCCAGAATAAGGAAGGTAGAGTGAATTAGATCATTTTCCCATGTTCCTCTCACAATTAATAAATGAAGTACAAACCCTCTGAGTAACACAGGTGCCTTATGTCTTCTTGGAGACCCTTGCTTCCATGAGTCATCTGGTTTCAGCCCCAGGAGGCATGTATCAGCATCCCTATTCGTATCAGTCGGAGTTCTTTGTCAAACACCGGAAGCCACTTCAGTTAGCTTAAGTAGAAAAGGCATTTACTACAGGAAATTAAGTCTCTTTCAGAATTTTCACAAAAGCCAGAAGAAAGTCAGGCCGGCAGAGCCACCAAGATCAGTTGTCCAGGTTGCATACTGCACAACACCATTACATTTAGAGGTGCCATTCACACCCTAGACAGATTGGTACATTTGTGTACTAAACAATTTTCCAGCAGAGGGCAGTAAAACATCTTGAAGGGATGCCTAATTGTCTAATTTGCACAAAGTCACCAAGTGGACTAGGGGTAGCACACGGCCTGGAAACGAGGAAGCCCAGAACCACCCAAGACACACTGTGTCAGATCGTTGCACCTCAGGCCCCGGGCACGGGGACTCTGTCTTGTGGCCTTCCTCTCCACCAGTGTCTCCTGGGAAAATGGGTGACACACACTGCACTCCCTCACACTGCTCCCCGCAGCGTGAAGTCTAATGCTGGTGCATCTGATCGGAAGAGCCCAAGACCCATGCCCCCGCCTGATCGCAGCTGCCTGGGAAAGCAAGCGCCTGGCCTGAGAAGGAAAGATTCATGATGTCAATTCTCCAACAGAAGAAGAGTTTCGTTAATGCTGAGTGGCCTCAAAACGTGATATGCCCATGCCGTATTCTGCAGATGAGAGGCCTGAAGCTCCAAGTGGCAAAATGGTGAGGATAAGGCCACCAGGCAAGCTCTAGAAGAGCCGGGACTGGAACCCAGAGCCACTAACCCCCTGACCACGGTGCCGCCCTGCACCCTTTGAAGTGGCAGGCCAGAATGAGGCCCACTGTTCCCAGTGGGAACAGAAGTCTATTTAGACAAAGCACATTCCAGCGGTCTGCCTCCTGATACCTCAGCCCTTTACAGGTATTGGTAAATATTCCTTCACAGCGTCACCCACCCCAAGTCAAGGGAACGCTGCCTTCCTAACTGTGAGCGCTGGTCAGTGTGGTTCATCAGCATGGGTGGTCTAGGTCCCCTCTCTCCCTCAGCAGCAAGTACAGCCATAGAGGCTTTCTCTACATTCGGAGCCCGGGATGCCTTTAATCCACACCTCCCTGCTGTTGCTGAGTAGTCGGCTCTGTGCTGAACCTCCCTTCCCAAAATGGGGTTTCTGAATTCAATCAGCACTGCAGAGTCGGGTGTGTCTTGTAATTAAAATTTTTTTTATTCTGCCATTTCAACATCCTTCCCATAGGAGCCACACTCGGAAACGCAAAAGTGCATTTTCATTTCCAAATGGCTGGGACTCCCAAGCAGGGGGCCTTTGTGGGGGTAGCATGGACATAGCAAAGTGTGCCACTGTGGACCCCCAGGGAACACAAGGGTTCACTACTTGACATCCTCCTCCAGACCGAGAGCTCCTGTCAGCTGGAAAGTATTTGGGAGGCTCCCACCCTCCCAGTCTCAGTTCATGTTTAGCCTTCCACCCTGGGGGGCGCTGGCAGACTGACCCAGTGCTTCTGTCAGGGTAAGAGTCCCAGTGTGACCCAGTGTTCTGGCTTAGCCTCTTCTTCACTCACAAAAAGGATGTGACAACAGCTATCTGGAAAGCCCCTGTGGGGTTTGGGTGGGACATGCCCAACACGGGCCCTTCCTGCCAGTGTGGGTGTCTTTTCCTTCTTAACATCAATAACATTTAAAGTAATTATACCTATTGATCTTTCCTTCCCCTTTTCCTTTGCTTTTCTTGTATTCTTAAAATGGAAAAAAGAAGAAAGGGAGGGAGTGGAGGGGAGGAAAGGAGTCAGGTTAGAAGGGAGTAAAGGAGGGAGAGGAAGAGGGAGAGGAGGAGGGAGAGGAGGAAGAGAAGGGGTAGAAGGGAGGAGAGGAAGGAGGGGAGGAGGGGAGTCAGGTTAGAGGGGAGGAGAGGAGGGAGGGGAGGAGGGGAATTGGGGTAGAAAGGAGGAGAGGAGGGAGGGGAGGAAGGGAGTCAGGTTAGAAGGGAAGAGTGGAGGGAGGGGAGGAGGGGAGTCAGGTTAGAGGGGAGGAGGGGAGTCAGGTTAGAGGGGAGGAAGGGAGTCAAGTTAGAAGGGAGGAGTGGAGGGAGGGGAGGAGGGGAGTCAGGTTAGAAGGGAGGAGAGGAGGGGCAGGAGGGAAGTCGAGTTGAAGGGAGGAGAGGAGGGAGGGGAGGAGGGGAGTTGGGGTAGAAGGGAGGACAGGAGGGAGGGGAGGAGGGAGCCTGCTTCCAGTGCACCTGCAGGCGCCTCTTCCCCAGATCCTGCTCCTGAGGGCAGACTGCTACTGGAGTCTTCAACCTTAAGCTGAGGCACAGACAAGGGTGGCTGTTTGCTGGGGATGTACAGGACGAAGCCAAGGGTGGGGAGAGAAGATGGTGGCTGCAGGCTAAGGGCTGTAGACTGGCGCTGCCCCCCATCCCCATGATGACTTTTTGGCCTAGAATTCAGAAGACCCTGAAGATTGGAACTAGAACCTGGCTTTCCAGGTCTTTCTGAAGGTCAGCTTGCCAAGGTAGGAGGATAGAACACAGTTTAACGAACAGCTTGTTAGCTTGGCTTGTATGTTTAAATATGTAGCCATGTGATATGTGGACCTCTGCTATTCTTGCTCAGGCCCTGCAAGTGTTGGTGAGGGACTGACACTGGGAACCAGGCCCCAGAGGTTCCGCAAGTTCTATTTAGGAAAGATGTGATGTGTGGAAGTCTGGATGGAGGAGGGGTGGGCTGGAGGCTGCATTTGCATTTTGACTTCATGTGATTTAAAGGAGCTGACCTCTGTAGGGAGCCGGCAAGAAGTGTCCTCATCTTCCCACCACTTCCCTTCACCCCACTCTGCTGGATCTCCCTTCTCCAACTGTCTACACTTCTAGAGGATTCCATACCTTTTCAGGTCACTCACATGCAGGTATAAGAAAAGCTTCACTTTCAGTTACTTAAATAGCTCGGCCCAGTCTAATATCAAAGCTTCCATCTCTCCCCCATCACCACATTCCCACTCTACGCTCCTTCGTGCAGCTCAGGCCTGGAGCAGACTCAGGCAGGTGCAGTGAGGACAGATGTGAGGTCTCCTTCCACTCTACACCATGTCCTTGTACACGCAGGCTGCTCTGGGGACCAGCAGAGAGGAGGGATTCAGGAGAAGGACAAGGTCACACCTGCAGGTGGGCAGGGCCATCTGAGGGGCAGGTGTCCAAACACTGGTTTGTTCCCTCCCCGGTGGGACCCCCACCCCTACACTGTCCCCTCAGGCTGATTTCCTACAATACCTGTGGAATCCGCATAAACCAACCTGGGTCCCGATGTCAATTACATGGGGGAGGATGGTCAAGCCCCTCCCTGTGACCCTGGGAGCTGCACTAAACATCCTCTTGCCTGAAGGTGGGTCTCATCAATTGTATAACTAGTCCTGGGCCCCAACATTGGTCCCTCCTTGAATGGGGACCTACGACAGAAGAGACGCTTGTGCCCTACAGACGAGTTTCTGCAGGCTCCACTGTGTAACCTGCTGGAAACTGAGATGCACTGACCTTTAAAATGCCTTTCCCTGGGGCAAGTCTGTAGGTCCTGGGGAAATTTAATTACAGTCTCCAACTTTATTTGATTTGGACATCAAAGACAAGCGTCTCTCTAATCTTTACGGTGAGACATACATAACAAAGAGAGCCCAGCAAAAGCACTACATGCAAAGACTTGTAGAGGGTATTCATTCTTCCAATGCATCGGCCAAGGCTCTTGTATACAAGTGAGGAGAGACCAACTCTTAAGCAGAAAGGGGATTCCTTTAAAGGATACTGTAGCTCAAAAGACTGATGGAAGTTGGAGAGCCAGCCTCAGGAAGCAGGCAGTGACTGAAAGAGGCAGGACAGGCTGGGCACAGTGGCTCACGCCTGTAATCCCAGCACTTTGGGAGGCTGAAGCAGGAGGATCGCTGGAGCCCAAGAGTTCAAGATCAGCCTGAAAATATAGTGAGACCCCATCTCTACCAAAAAGTTAAAAATTAGCATGCACCTGTAGTCCCAGCTACTTAGGAGCCTAAGGTGGGAAGATTGCTTGAGCCCAGGAGATGGAAGGTGCAGTGAGCTGAGATCATGCCACTGCACTTCAGCCTGGGCAAGACAGCAAGACCCTATCTCAAAAAAAAAAAAAAAACAGAGACAGAATATCAATAAAATGGGTCAAGGTGTTGGCCCAAGAATAGCCTTGCTAGGGGGCTGCCCCAGCACCAACACCAGCAACACTAGAAGCATGACTATTGTGTCATCTGCACTACTCTCTCCAGATGCAAAGTTCCAGATAGGAGCATCCTAATGGCCAGGGCCAAAACACAGGTACCCCAACTTTAGCTGCCAAGAGACTGGAAAAGGATGTTCCTGATCCTCTTAGCTTCTGCCTCACACTAGTACCCACTTAATGGATGTATCTTCACAAACAGAAGTATGAACGAATGAATTCAGGATAACCCAAAAGTGACACAGCTTGAGTATACTGTTTGATGTATACAGTTTGGAGTATATGGTGTGCTTTACCTGAGAAAAATGGTCACATCCCATCACTCTCATCCTTTCATATGAGAAAGAGACATCATTACGGCTTCTAACGCCAATAACAGGATCTAACCATTGGTTTAGAGTTTCATATTTCAAAGCCTCTTATTATGATTTGGGGATTTTGAAAATTCCTCAATCATCTATTATTTTCAATCCCTTTTTATCATTGCTAAGGATAGACTGATGGGGTTACCAGAAATTAGGAGGCTGGTTTCCAAGCCTTCCCCTGCCACTGGTCCTTTGTGCAACCCTGAGAAAGTTACCTCGACTCTCCAAGCCTGCACTTTATGATCTGGAAAATGAGGGAGTGGACAAGATGATCTCCAAGATTTCTTTCCACTCCCACACTGCAAGATTCCATGCTTCTGCTTGCATTTGAAAGAAGCTAATTTCCCAATCAAAGGCCATCCTCATCTCTTTCCAGAATTGAAGTTGCTCAATAGGCAGGATGGGCAGGATCCAAGGTTGCTTGATGTAAACATTGTTGAGAATGACTGCACTCCAGGACCAAAATAACCCACTGGAAAGGCCATTCAAGCCATATTACCAAACAGCACACAGATCTGTTTCCACTTTTGTCTTTCCTGTATAGGGGAGCTTGCTAAATATTCTTTTCTGTCACGTGCACACATGCATGCTTGCAGACACGCACGCATACACCTGCATCATTATCACTGAGGCTTGGAGTTGCATCTGCGGTGCTCTGGGTAAAAAGCTTTCTTTTTCATGGATTTTGCCTTACTTGCAGATACAGAACAAGTTTGTGGGCTTTCTTTCAGTTTCCACTTCATTTTTTACTTTATTCTCCATGTTGGATAGATTATCTGTCTGCAGACGTGTCCAGTTCATGTCCATATGCTGCATAGAATCTGGCTAGGAATGTCCAAATACTGGGTTTCTCTAGGGTGACCATCCTCTCCACACTCAACTTCCTACTGGAGAGGTGGGAAAGAGGAGAAATGAGGGTGAGAGTGCGTCTGATGGAAAGTGCCTTTGAAGTGAACACTTGAGAGGCCTAAGTAGATATATGTGCCTGGTTCCAAGTTTTGCCTAAAGATAAATTAAATCTCCATGACCAGACACAATGTTGTACCTTGATTTATGAAGCAAGGCAGCTTCCCAGAAGGCCTGAGGGTGCTGTGGAGATGGTGATGCAGAGGAGTGTGGCTGGGCAACGAGCAGACAATAGGTCCGGGATGTGTGAGCCTGGCGAGTGACCCCAGTGTCTCCTCTCAGGACCACTCTCCCGCCAAGTCCAGAAACAGAATTCCTAGCAAGAAAACATAAGCTCACAAAGCACACATACTGCTTTATGTAAAATACACAGACCTTTATCACATTAGTAACTGGAAAGCCTCCCTTACAAGTATTTTTATTTATTTATTTATTTATTATTTTTATTTTATTTTATTTATTTATTTATTTTGAGACAGAGTCTCGCTCTGTCACCCAGGCTGGAGTGCAGTGACACGATCTCGGCTCACTGCAAGCTCTGCCTCCCGGGTTCAAGCAATTCTCTTGCCTCAGCCTCCCGAGTAGCTGGGACTACAGGCGCGTGCCACCATGCCTGGCTAATTTTTTGTATTTTTAGTAGAGATGGGGTTTCACCGTGTTAACCAGGATGGTCTTGAACTCCTGACCTCAGGTGATTTGTCCACCCCGGCCTCCCAAAGTGCTGGGATTACAGGCGTGAGCCACCACACCCAGCCAGTATTTTTATTTTTCAGAGACAAAGTCTTGCTTGTTTGCCCAGGCTGGAGGGCAATGGCAAGGTCATCACTCACTGCAGCCTTGAACTTCTGGGTTCAAGCAATCCTGCCACCTCAGTCTCTCAAGAAGCTGGGATTACAGGTATATGCTACCACACTGAGCAAATTTAAAATGTAATTTTTTTAGAGACAAGGTCTCACTGTGTTGCCTAGGCTGGTCTTGAACTCCTGGCCTCAAGCAATCCTCCTGCCTCAGCTTCCCAAAGTGCTGGGATTATAGGTGTAAGCCACCACATCTGGCCTCCTTACAAGTATTTTTTAATCAGTCCCACACCACCGTGTTCTGAGGCTAAGATGCTCTGAGACTGGCCCTCATAGCAGCTGGAAGGTGGGAGATGCGGCATCCTCAGATGTACCTGGAGTAGGACTAGGAGAGAAGGATCAAGCAAAAAGCATGGTTGTGGTGGCAGGGGCAAGGGACAGAAAAAAGGAATGGCAAGGTAATCCAGTCACTCACAAGTGAAGGGAAACAAAAGCAACCTGTCAACCTGCCAAGTGGGTATATACGCTTCAACAGCTACAAAAAAGTAAGATTTAAATGACTGAGTCAGTTTTTCAGTATCCATGATGTCTAAGAATTCATCAGGGATCTTTCCTTATGTGGAATTTCATGGAAAATTTGCCATTGTATGTCCCCGGCCTTTGACCCATTTCGGATCACTTAAATGTAATGGAGCTGAAGATTCCACTTCCATCAATTGCCGGTTAGGATATCTTGGACCAACTTTTCCACTGAAATCATTTAGAAATTCTGGAAAAAAATAATTTTTTAAAAGCAATACTGCTTGAAGGCATCAGAAAGCAATTGAGGAAGCAAGAATTTGTGGGGAAAAATCCAGAAGTAAGCCAAGAAAGGTGAGCCAGAAATGTGGGACCACTTTTCCCCTTGACTGATGGGGAGCCAGCAATTTGGGACCAAATTCCCCTGGCTGACTTGCCAAGAGACTGAGAAACTGAGCAGAGCATCTCACAGTCTCAAGAGGCTCAGGACATACACGCGAAGTTCAGAGACAATTTAAGAGGATAGCTCTCGGCCAGGCGTGGTGGCTCACACCTGTAATCCCAGCATTTTGGGAAGCCGAGGTGGCTGGATCACTTGAGGCCAGGAGTTCAAGACCAGCCTGACCAACATGGTAAAACCCCATCTCTATTAAAAAATACAAAAATTAGGCAGGCATGGTGGTGCGTGCCTACAGTCTCAGCTACTCGGGAGGCTAAGGCAGGAGAATCTCTTGAACCCCGGAGGCAGAGGTTGCAATGAGCTGAGATTGTGCCACTGCACTCCAGCCTGGGCAACAGAGCGAGACTGTCTTGGGGGAAAAAAAAAAAAGATAGGTCTTGATTTTAAAAACCCAGGCTTTTGGTTGACATACAAAAGAGCTACACCCTAGTGGTATGAGTGAAGAGAAAATAGGTCAGTACTCATGATGACTAAAGTCATACTGAATCCTGAATGAATTAGGGTGAATTGCTCTTAGCCTCAGGCTAGCAGGAAGTAAAAGCAAATCTTCTCTGAAGGAACATAGCATTGTTCAGAATTTCAAATTGATTTCTGCTATTTTTCATATATGACATCCAGCAAAACCAACAAGGCTTGCCAAAAGACAAGATCCAAACAAAAGCCAAGAGAAAAAATAAATAACAGAAATGAACTCACAGTAACTATGTGAGATGACAGATAAGTTAATTTGCTTCACTATAATAATCATTTTACTATCTATATATATGCCATAACATCATGTTGCAAACCTCAAATATACACAGTAAAATTTGTTTTAAAAATAATAAAAATTTTAAAAAGAAAAGAAGTTCACAAAATACACAAATTTGAAAATTACTAGAAACAGATTTTAAAATAACCATAATAGATAAATCCATGGAGTTAAATGATAAGATAAAGAATTCTGGCGAAAACTAGAAAGTATATTAAAAAAACTAAATGTTAAATTTGTAACTAAAACCACAATATATTAAATTAAAAATTCGATGGCTGTGTTTATAAACAAATTACATTCAGTTGAAGACAGGATTAGTGAACTGGAAGACGGAAGAAAATTTCCAACTGAAGGACAGAATCAAAAGGATAGAAAATGAAGAAAAGAGCAGAAGAAACAAAAAATATATGATTAAAAGGTATTATACATATAACGGTGTCCCAGAAGGAGAAGAGAAAGAGAATAGGAGAGAAGTAAATTTTAAGGGATAAACATTGGGAATTGCCCAAAAATAATTAAAGAAATCAAATTATAGATTAACAAGCTCTGGGTACCCCAAGAAGGATAAATACACACACACACACACACACACACACACACACACACACACCCCTAGGCATATCAGACCAAAACTGCTGAAAACCCAACCAAAGACAAAGACAAATCCTAAAAACATCTAGGGAAAAAAGACATGTCTTAAAAGAAGCAACCATAAGATAGACAGCTGACTTCTCCACAGAAATAAAGCAGCCAAAAGTCAACAGACTAGTATTTTCATAATGCTGTAAGAATATAACAACCAACTTAGAATTCTATACTCCATAAAATATCTTTCAAAAATGAATCTGAGATTAATTCATCATTTAGACACCAAAAATCAGAGATAATTTGTCACCAGTAGAACCAAATTAGGAAATGCTAAAGGGAGATGAAAATGATCCCAGATGGAATCACAGACATGCAGGAAAAAGTAGGGACACCCAGAAAAATTATATATATAGGTAAATCTAAATGAATGTTGGCAATATGAAATAATGCAATAACACTTTCTAATGTGTTTTAAAATATAAATTAAAATATGCCACGATACACAAAAACAGAAGAATAAAGAGAATTAAAGTGTTCTAAGATCCTGGGCATGGTGAAAGTACCAATTTATATTAGACTTGTGGATGCATGTTTTTATCTCTAAGAAAACCAATCAAAATAGTTGAATAATGCGTAATTAACAAACTACTAATGGAGAAAATGGAATAACAACAACAACAACAAAAACCCAAAGACAGCAATAGACTTACAGTAGGAATGAAGGGCTTTAAACTAAAATAAGGTCAGTTACAGAAAATCTGTAAAGTTAGGATTTTTGCACATTTAAGTCTTGGCAAGTAAATGTTGACTCTCATCTTTCACACCAGTAAACAGGGAATTGTATTACAGTGTGATAAGTACAATATGGGCAAATTTAGGAGGAGTTTTTCTATCAGATATCAAAATTTACCAAGCTACAATAGTGAAGTCATTGTATTATTGGTACACAGATAGACAAATAGACCAGTAGAACAGAATAGACAATCTAGAAACAGACACATAGGTACAGTTGATTGATAATAAAAGGTGCACTACAGAGTGGGAAAAACATTGTCTTTTCAGTATCTGGAGTTGGGTAAACTGGATATCCATGTGAAAAAAATGTGAAACTTGACCCTATCTCACACCATACATAAAAACCAATTCCAAGTGAATTGTAGATTTAAATGTGAAAGACAAAACAATAAAGCTCCTACAAGAGAATACTTTCATGGCCTTGGTATAGGGAAAGGTTTTTAAAAATTTCCGGTAAATGCTTCGACCATGGAGGAAAAGATAGATTAACTGAATTGTATTAAAATGAGAAACTTCTGTTGATAAAAAGACATCATTAAGAAAGTGATGTCATGGAGCAGAAGAGAAGAAAGAGAAGTAAAAGAGAAGGCCACGGAGCAGAAGATGTTTACTACACCCAAAAGAGACAAAGGGCTTGTATCCAGAATGTTAAAATAACATTCCTAATCCCATTAGGAAAATGAATGAGAGTCTTGAACAGGCACCACACAAAAAAGAATACCAAGATGGCCAATAAACATAGGAAAAAGTGGTCAACTCTTTCAGTCATCAGAGTAACACAGATTAAAACCACAATGAAATGACACTGCACCAACACCAGAATAGCTAAAAATTTTAAAGCTGACAATACTAAGTGTTCAAAACAGTATGGAGCAATTGCAACTTTCATAGACTGTTGATGAGAACATAAATCAATACAATCACTTTGGAAAACTGTTTGTCAGTACCAACTGATGTCAAACATATGTGAACCTTGTGACCCCACAATTCTACTCCTAGCTATATACCCAAGAGAAATATATCCATATGTTCATCAAAATACAATTATAGAAATATTTATAAGCAGCATTATTCATAACTGCCAAAAACTGGAAACAGTGCAATGGCAAAATAGATACATAAATGGTGATAAGCACAAGAGGGGAAGAAAGAATGAAAGAAACAACGGAAGGAAGGAAAGAAGGAAGGAAGGAAGGAAGGAAGGAAGGAAGGAAGGAAGGAAGGGAAGGAGGGAGGGAGGGAAAGCGCTAGAGGGAGGAAGAAAGGGAGAGAAACAAGTAAATAAGCTAGCTCTGCCCTAGAAAATAATTTCACCAACGTTTCCGTGACATTCAAGAAAACAACTGGGACTTGGAAACAATTAAAAATAAACAAAAGTATGCCACTAGATTCTAAAGTCAGTGGTGTGGGAAGCAGAGGTTAGCAGTGTTCAGAGGAGAGAAGACTCCCACAGAATAGGGCTGTCAGGAATGAGCTCAGGGAGGAAGGCGCTCAGAGGGCCCAGGATCCTGAGAGGGGTTTAGTAAGGTTGGTACTGAACCCTGCAGATTCCAACTCTAACATTACAGAAAGTCTCCTCCTCTCCATACCCATGCTCCCGCCCCAGTCACACCCTTGTTAGCTAACTTGGACCATAGCAGAAACCCTCCCCCTCTAGATTCCCAGCCTCCTTCCCACCTTGCGTCTGTAAACCTTGACTTCAATGGAAACCAGAGTGATATTTTCAAACTGTCACCCAGATGCTGTCACCTGCGTGCTTCCTCCCTGCCTACAGGAAACAGTTCAATCTCCTGGGGGCCAAGGCACTTCAATGAGGCGTCTGCTCTTGCCTGGCAGCCCCCGCTCAGGCTCTTATTGGCCCCTGGCCTCCCCTCCCGCCTGCCAGACTGAAATTCCCTTCCCACTCTGCTCCATCTGCTGACATCGCCCCACATTTGAGGGCTCCATCCAGCAACACCTCCCGGGTAAACCCTTCCTGACCTCCCAAGGAATAGGGACAACTCCCTTCCTCCGATCCCCTTGGGGCCCCCTGCCTACACCTATGTGACCTGATCACAAGCCTGTCTTCCCCACCAGACCTGGGCTCCATGGGATCATTCCAATTCCCTGCAGACTGACACAGGGTCTGGCCCCAAAGAAGAGCTCCATACACACTGAGTTAACAATCAATGCTATCTTGTACTTTCTAAGTACACTTTCCCCTTGCAAGTTGCTTTTATGCATAATTTCATCTGATTCTCAGAATAAACCCCCCAAATTATCTCCATTCACCAGGTGCGGAAGCTGAGGCTTAGATACATGGAAGGTGTGGTCCAGGCCCATCTGGGATGGGGTACAAGAACTCCCGCCTGCCCAGAACATTGCCCTGAGGACAGTGGCTTCTCTCTTCCAGGTAGCTCCTTTAAAAGCCACTAGGATAGACTGAGACTCCAATTCTAAAGCAGTTCAGTGAGTCCTCCACAAAAGATTTCCAGAAGTCATTCCCAAACATTCACCGTGGCCTTTCCACCACATCTACCACCTCCTCCCTGAGCCAGCTCTTCCCCTTCCAGTGAGAGCTTCCCTCATTGCCCTGAGTGACCCCACTGATCTGCGTGGGCCCAAGCTCAGGGCAATGGGCACCAACACCAAGCCTGCAAGAAACCTACCCTCTGTGCCTCAATAGGCCATCTGCCCAGCTTCCATCAGATCCTGCCTGGCTTCCTTCACGACCTGGCCTGGGATGCTAACTATGGTGACGTGAAAGGAACATTTCAGCCAGGAAAGCAGGCTGCACAACCACAGTGCACTTTCACCCTGGCAGTGCAGGGATTTGTTGCTGTGTCCCTCCTGTCCCCACTATCTCTCCCTAAAACCTCTCCCCATGCCCCTGACCTTCTTTAACCTTGGAAGGACCAAGATGGAGGCAGCAGCTGCAAGCTCACTTTCCTGTCCCCATCCCATCTCCCCACCTCCTCACACTATCTGTTGCCTCCCCAGCCTTCACCCAACACACCTGCATTCCAGAGGCTTCAATGGCAAAGTTTATTGTCAAACCACCCTGGTCTCCTACTGAGCAGAGCCAGCTCCTGACAAGGACCTTGTTCCCAGGACCCCTAGAAGCCAGGACCTTGCTGCAATTTCAGGATATTGAAACATGCATCCAGGACAGCCTCAGCACAGAGGACTGAGGCCCCTGCCCAAGTCCCATACTTTTGAGGACTCCACTCGGGCCCTCCTCCTGCTGTCTCTCTCCCCACGGGTCAGGAGTCCACAAGGCAGGGTTGACAGATAAAATACAGGATGCCCAATTAAATTTGAATTTCAGATAAACAATAAATAATTTGGGGGGTATAAGTATACATTTGGGACATACTTCTATTAAAATATTATTTGTTGATTATTGATATGGTTTGGCTGTGTCCCCATCCAAATCTCATCTTGAATTCCCACATGTTGTGGGAGGGGCCTGACTGGAGGTAATTGAATCATGGGGGCAGGACTTTTGCGTGCTGTTCTTGTGATAGCCAGTAAGTGTCACCAGATCTGATGGTTTTAAAAAGAAGCGTTCCCCTGTACAAACTCTCTCTGTCTGCTGCCATTCATGTAAGACGTAACTTGCTCCTCCTTGCCTTCTGCCATGATTGTGAGGCTTCCCCAGCCATGTGGAGACGTAAGTCCATTAAACCTGTTTCTTTTGTAAATTGCCCTGTCTTGGGTATGTCTTATCAGCAACGTGAAAACAGACTAATGCAGTTATCTAAAATTCAAATTTAAATGGGTGTCCTGTGTTTTAATTCAGCAGTCCCCAACTTTTTTTGGCACCATGGGCCAGTTTCATGGAAGACAATTTTTCCACAGACAGGGGCAGGGGTTCAGTTTCAGGATGCAACTGTTCCACCTCAGATCATCAAGCATTGATTAGATCCTCATAAGGAGCAGGCAACCTAGATCCCTCACATGCACAGTTCACAATAGGGTTCTCGCTCCTATGAAACTCTAATGCCTGATGATCTGACAGGAGGCAGAGCTCAGATAGTAATCCTCGTCCACCTGCTGTTCACCTCCTGCTATGCAGCCCACTTCCTAACAGGACATGGACCAGAATGGGTCCACACCCAGGGGTTGGGGACTCCTGTTTTAATTTACTTAATCTGGTAACCCTAGCACAAAGTCAAGGGACATGCCCACCTGGAGCTCATGCCCTCCCTTTCGGATCATGCTCCAGGTACCCGGGGCCCTGCCCAAAGGTCCTGGGGCCCACATGGACGAAGATTACTATCTGAGCTCTGCCTCCTGTCAGGGGCACACTTTAGGGCCTCTGCAGGTCCTCTTCCTGCAGCTGTCTGCTCTCACCAGTGTGCACACTACTGGGCCTGAGGATTAGCCTGGGGGTGTTTGGCTCTGGGGTGGGGATGGAGCTTGGGCTGCAGGCTGGGTGTCCATGCCTGCTCTGCAAGTTCCTTAGGGTGAAGTCAGAGCCTGGACTGGTGAAAGGAAGGGGCAGACCACTGACCAGGGCTTCCATCTGTACTTCGGCCCAGCCTAGTAATGTTTCAGCAGGCCTGGTAGCAGGCACAAATGGCTCCTCCCGGAAGCCAAGCAAGGCAGTCCACACCTGTCACTCCTCACCCACTTCCCCCCTGCAGAAGTGTCCAGGTAGAGGAGTGGAGTCCCCTGAGGGAGCCTGTTTGCTGGCCAGGGTGGGACAGCACTGTGGTCATGCCATTACTGGCTTCACTGTTCAGGAGTGTATCCCAGGCCAGGGTTGCAGGAAAACTGGTAGCCGACTGGAATTTAGTGGCTCTCCTATCAGGAAGCTGACAGGGCCCTGGCAACATCCCTGAGCCTCAGTTTCTTCAAGGGCAAAAGGGGAAGAGTTCCTACCTCTTGGATGGTTGTGAAAATTAGCATGATTCCATAAAACTATGGAGACAGTAAAAAGAGTTGGAAAGACGGAGTTGGAAAGACGGAGGGTTGAATTTCTGGAGCAGTGAAAATACTGTGTGATACCAGAATGACATGGCCTTACACATGTCATACCCATGGAGTGTAGAGCACCAAGGGTGAACCCTAAAGAAAACTGTGGACTTTGGGTGACCCTGATGTGGTAGTGTAGGTTCCCGATGGCAACCAATGCACGCCCTGGTCAGGAGGTCGAGAGTGGGGGAGGTTGTCCGGGGGTGGGTACAGGGGGTAAATGAAACTTTTTGTACTTTTGGCTCAATTTTATTGTAAACCTAAAATTGCTCGAAAAAAAATAACGTCCATGAACTTTAAAAATGAGGTATGGTAAGGAACGGGACGAGTGCTTACACACATAGTCATTTAACAGACATTTATTGAGTGCCTACGACGCGTCTGTATTTCTAGAGGACCACTAAGCGTGAAGCAGGTAGAGTGAGACTTAGGACCCCGGGAGAAAAACCGCCCCTGGAGGGCGCGCCACGGGTGTGCGGTGTAGACGCGGGCGGGTCGGCGGCAGAGGAGGAGGTCCCGGCGCCGACCCCCGGAGCGCAGGCAGCAGCCGGGCGCGGCGGGACAAGTAAGCTGGGCAGGCCTGGCCGGCGGGGTGCGGGGAGGAGGCTCACAGACCGCGGCTAAACCTGAGTCGGAGCCCAGCTGCGAGGCGGAGGCCGGGGCACTGGAGGAGGAGCGGGGAGGAGCAAAGAGGAGCGGGGAGGAGCCGGGAGAGGCGGGGGAGGTTGCCCGGGGGCGCGCCGAACCCCCAGCCCGGGCCCCCGCCGCCGGCCCAGCGCCCCCGCGTGGCCACCGCTCGCAGTGCGCCACGCAGGGAACAAAGCCCGCGGCGGGGCGGGGTCGGCTCGGCGGCTGGGTCCGGGCACCGGGATTCTGGGAAGCCCAAAACAAAAGCAGCTGTGCTTCTAGGCACGCTGTTGGAGATTATTCCGAGGGGCGCAAGCTGGGAGGGAGTGAGACGCTGTGACACCCCCTCCCATTGGCAAAGGTTGCCTCCCCAGTCCCCGAAAGCTCCATTCCGAGCTCTGGGCTGGCAGAGACCCGACTCCCGGTCGAGATAGACTGGGGAGGGGAAGAGCACAGGGCTAGGGAGCCGAAGCTTCGGGTCACTCTACAAAGTCCCGCAGAATGGTGCTTGCGGAGAGCTCAGAGGGGATGGCCCCAGAAGCCCCACTCTCGGAGGCTGAGATGTGCACTGAAGTTAGCAGAGGGGCAGAAAAGCACATGGGGGAGCGTCTGGCCCACCAGGCTGGCGGACCTGCAGTCAGCTGGAGAGGGTCAGAACAAGGGGGTCTCTCTGCTCTGAGACCCCTCAGCACCCCTCACTCTGCTGGGTCCCATGGTCCCTGCCATTTCCTGCCCGCAGAGGCTACCTTTGCTCAGCACCACCCTCCTCATGGGCAGGGGAGGAGATGCCACTTTCCCCTATAAAATATCCCAGAGCTGCCTAAGGTGGCAAAGGAAGGAGACCCTGGTGAGGACAGGCCCTCAGTGCCTCCACTCCTGCTCCAGAGCCCTGGCCCGAAGCTGAGCATGGACCTCAGCCTGAACCCAGGTGTTTGGCTGAAACCCGGCTGGAGCATCCACTAACACCTCAACGGGGGTCAAGAATGATGGGGGGAAACAGAGGCAGACCCTCCTGAATCCAGACCAAGCTTGTCCAACCCACGGCCTCTGGCCGCATGATGGCTTTGAATGCGGCCCAACACAAATTCGTAAAATTTCTTCAAACACTATGAATGGTTTTTTTTGTGATTTTTTTAAAAGTTATTCAGCTATCGTTAGTCTTAGTGTATCTTATATGTGGCCTAAGACATTTCTTCTTCCACTGGGACCCAGGAAGCCAAAAGATTGGACACCCCTGATCTAGACCCTCTGCATTTGCAGACACTGCCTGTCTGGTCAGTTCCATGGGCCCATTTATCTTTGTGCCACAGCCCACTTCCCAGTGGGGGCCACAGCAGGTCCCCTTCCGCCTCCCAAGGCCAGTCCCAAGAAGGAGGAGTCCAGAGAGTCTCCTAGGATTACCCACCTTTTTCCCAGAAACTGACACGCTGAGGGTGGCCTTGTAGAGTCCAGCAGGACACTCACTTCAGCCCACGGAACACACGGACTCGGCCAAATCAGTCAGGGATGTGGACTCATTCCTTCCACACAGTCCTTGGTGGTGGGGATCCGCTCTTCACCAACTCGCCCCTGCTCGTGATTCTACACAGGGCACCTGTGGCCAGCATTTCCATGGAGGATGCTGGTGGTGCACCCACTGTGGACAAGACACTGTGGGAGCACTTTACATCATCCTGTCCAGCCAAGTGGCTTCCCTCTAGCACAGGAGCCAACGTGTCTCTGGTCTCATCCTAAGCCCAGGGCAGTTTCCCTCAATCCTGCCTCCTATCCCTGTTTCCACTTCTAACCTCAGACACGAGCTTCTTCCTCTGGTGGTGGTTTTCTCCAAATTACGACCCATACCTCATTATCTGCTGAGGCTGCAACTTGAAAGCTTTGGAGGCAGCACCAGCAGAGTGGGATTAACAGTTGATTAAATACAGGTGTTGTCATTTGCATTATTGCTGCAAACTCTTAGACATCAGGTCTTTGGTTAAGAAGTCATCTCCCTACACTTGTATATTGTTAGTGGGAATATAAATTAGTTCAGCCACTGTAAAAAGCAATTTGGGCCAGGCACAGTGGCTCATGCCTGTAATCCCAGCACTTTGGGAGGCGGAGGTGGACGGATTGCCTGAGGTCGGGAGTTCGTGACCAGCCTGGCCAACATGGTGAAAACCTGTCTCTACTAAAAAAAAAAAAAAAAAAAAAAGAAAAACAGAGCTGGGTGTGGTGGTGCACGCCTGTAGTCCCAGCTACTTGGGAGGCTGAGGCAGGGGAATTGCTTGAACCAGGAAGGTGGAGGTTGCAGTAAGCCGAGATCACGCCACTGCACTCCAGCCTGGGCAACAGAGCAAGACTCGGTCTCAAAAAAAAAAAAAAAAAAAAAAAAAAGCCATTTGGAGATTTTTCAAAGAACTTAGAACTACCATTCTACCCAACAATCCCCTTACTGGGTATATATCCAAATAAAATAAATCATTCTACCAAACAGATGCATGCGCTTACGTTCACCACAGCACTATTCACAAGAGCAAAGACATGGAATCAATCTAGGTGCCCATCAACAGTGGATTGGATAAAGAAAATGTGGTACATGGCCGGGCACGGTGGCTCATGCCTGTAATCCCAGCACTTTGGGAGGCCGAGGTGGGCAAATCACGAGGTCAGGAGATCGAGACCATCCTGGCCAACACAGTGAAACCCCGTCTCTACTACAAATACAAAAAATTAGCCGGGCGTAATGGTGGGTGCCTGTAGGCTCAGCTACTCGGGAGGCTGAGACAGGAGAATGGCATGAACCCAGGAGGCGGAACTTGCAGTGAGCCGAGATCACACCACTGCACTCCAGCCTGGGCGACAGAGCGAGACTCCGTCTCAAAACAAAACAAACAAACAAAAAAAATGTGGTACATGTCCAACCTTGGGATGCTATGCAGCCATAAAAAAGAATGAAATCATGTCCTTTGCAGCAACATGGATGCAGCCAGAGACCATTATTCTAGGTGAGTTAACACAGGAAAAGAAAACCAAATACTTGTGTCCTCACTTATAAGTGGGAACTAAACACTGAGTACTCATAAAAATGACAATGTATACTGGGTACTATTAGAGAGGACAGGGCAAGAAGGGGGCAGGGGTTGAAAAACCATTGGGCACTTTGCTCACTACCTGGGTGATGGGATCATTTGCACCCCAAAGCTCAGCATCATGCCATATACCCATGTAACAAACCTGGACATACACCCTCTGAATCTAAAGGTTGAAATTATTAAAAATAAAAATAAAGAAGTCATCTTCTTGATGACCTGCTTTCTTGAGGAAATCCAGGTTGATGTAAATATTCCAGACTAGGGCAAATGTTTTCTGTAAAGGGCCATATAGGAAATATAATAGGCTTTGAGGGCTTTGTGGACCATACAGTTTCTGTTGCAACTAGTCAACTCTGCCATTGTGGTAAGAGCAGCCATAAATCATACGTAAATGAATGGGCATGGCTGTTCAAATAAAACTTTATTTACAAAAACAAGTGCTGAACTGGATTTGAAGCAGGGTGTTCATTGTCTACTCCTGTTTCAGATTGTAATATGTATTTTGGCATCATGACTTAACTGGGCAGATGAATGAGTGAGAAATACCTCAACTTGGCCTCAGAACGTTTGAGTGGCAAGGCCAGGCCTGTGTCTCATAGCTGGGTAACCCCTGAGTCTCAGTTTCCTCACCTAAAAATGGGGGTAATCGTGAATATAGAAGGTAATGGTGATCACTCTAGATACCCCCTTCTATAAGCCTCTGATGTGGGATGAAATTAACCATGTGAGTTCAACGCTGCAGGGCACCTTTATAAACTCAAGGTGCTCTGCCCCTTGTGAGTCTGAGGACCATCTGGGGGCTAAATTGTCTGGGGAGAGGGCAAAGGGTCCTGGTGGGACATGGGTTTTCACAGAAGCTGGAGGCTTGGGAATATGATCACCTGCTTTCTCGCATTCTTTGAAATGCGGTCAGCAAGCTGATGATCTTTTGCAGCTTTTTAATTGCTTTATTACTGCAGTTTCCAATCTTTCAGCTCCAGCTGGGCTGACTGCAGCTACAGGGCAGAAATTCTTTCCAGAGCCTGAGCAGAGCAAGAACCTCTGTGATGTGGCTGACCTCAGACACTGGACCCAACACTTCCTCCCCAGCCTGAACATTTGCATCACTCCATCTTATGGCACCAGGCACCACGAGGCTATAAGGAGGACGGGGGCGGGCTGTCTTTTTGTGCCATTCCTTTTGGGGCCCAGGACCTAGGCAGGCACTTCAAAGGGACCTTGTTGGCACCAGCTCTTCCGAGAAGCACATGGAACTACTGCCCTCCCTTTCCCAGGGGCTGGGCCCTCAGAGCTGTGGGGTTCAGGCCTACGTGAGCATTTGGGCACCACTCCAAAGGCTTCTGTGTCATTTCCTGGTGACCTTCAAGCAACAGAGATTGTTAGGTGGGGCAGGATTTTAAAGACCCAACCTCATTGCGGACCTGACGGTAGCATCCAAGGAAAGGCGTCAGCCTTCTGCTCTAGAATTCATGTTCTCACGGTTTTGCCTCTAGCCTCAGAGAGATCTGCACTGCCAGCAGATTAAGATCCTCGTTTCTAGGCCAACACACCCATTTCACAGATGAGGAAACTGAGAGTCAGAAAAGGCAGGGACAAGCCCTGCCGGTGAGCAACACTAGCTCTAGACTCTGGGTCTCTCCCAGGCAGCTTGGCTCAGACCAAGCTTCTTACATCAGCATTATTTTATTTATTGCTTCCCATTCCCTACTCTTCCACACCCCTCTGTATCAACAGAACAGCTACTTGGACCCTCCTGGTGGAGGGCCCCACAGGGCAGGGTCTCAGAGTTGTTGGCAAAGACTTGGGGAGCTGGGGCTCCCTGGCATGAAGATGGAGGTTCTGCCCTCTCCTCCCAGGGGCCAGAAGGGGGCCCACAGTGAAGCAAAAGAAGAGAAAAGCAGCCTGCTCGCTCTGCCTCTCCAGAGGGAGGTGGTGGGAAGTGGCAGCCATGGAGGGAGCCTGCAGGGTCCCGCCCCCAGGGCCCTGGGGCACAATTACCTCATCAGGCATTTCCAGCTTTTATGATCTGCCAACAAGGCCACAAGTGACGCAGACACCTCCCCTGGCAGCCTGTTCTCCAGGGCGATGGGTGGTGATCTCACCCTTGTTGGAATGCCAGTGCCATCCGCATGCCCCTGGCCAGGCCAGAGGCCACCAGGCCCAGGCCCAGGCACTGAGCAGGGGCCAGAGGGAGTGAAGTGGCCTAGATGAAGAGAAGGAGTCAGCAGGTGAGCTGAGGATGCCACTCAGGAGGCCTGAAACTGGGGCTAGAAGGCTGAGAGAGCTCGGCCCTAGGGAAACAAGAGAGGGCTTGAAGTGCATTCAAGTCAGTGGGACAGCTACTCCCCGGCCCTCTTGCTTGGAATCCCCAAACTGGGCCGCGTGAGGCACCTTCAACTGCTGCTCACTCTGTGCTCACCTTCCTCAGCTCAGGGATTTCACACAGCCAGTGTTTCCCTCCCCACACACCAGACACACACACACGCACACCACACATATGGCCTGTGCATCTGTGTAACAAATCACTAGTATTGAGTTCAAATCTTGGACACTTGATAATGGAAAGAACTTGGGCAAGTTACTTGTCCTCTGTGTGCCTCAGTTTCCTTGCAAAATGGGAATCACACCAATAGTGTTTTCTTCCTAGGGCTACAGTGAGCCAGTGCATAGTGTCTGGAATGTGGGACGTGCTCAGAAAAGGGTAGTTATCACTGCTGCTGAGTAACGAGAGCAGGCTAGAGAAGAATGTTCATAGCCCCCTACCTCTACCTTTGCCCCCAAGTCAGTAAGTGGCAACTAAAGGCAGGGAGCCATCTCGGAAGAGCTGGAGGCCCACACTCAAGGACTCCAAGTGTGATTGATATTAAAGGACAGCAACGTAGATTTTAGGGCATCATCTGTCTACCCCATTAGACTTTGAACACTTCAAGTAATTATTATCTCTGTTATAATAAATAATGCAATTGAGGTTGAGAGAGTATAAATGGCTATGGCTATTCAAAGTGACACAGCTAACCACAAAAATCAAGGTTTACACACAGTACTTCACTGGCCAAGGCCCCGCCCCACAGGTCACTGACCACTAGTGTTCTAGTGGTTTTATTTGTTTGTTTGTTTGTTTTATCTTTGCTCTATCACCCAAGCTGGAGTGCAGTGGCACGATCTTGGCTGTCTGCAACCTCCGCCTCCCAGGTTCAAGCGATTCTCCTGCCTCAGCCTCCTGAATAGCTTGGACTACAGGCGCGCACTACCACGCCTGGCTAATTTTTGTATTTTTAGTAGAAATGGGGTTTTGCCATGTTGGCCAGGCTGGGGTCTCGAGCTCCTGACCTCAAGCCATCCCACCCACCTCGGCCTCCCAAAGTGCTGGGATTACAGGTATGAGCCTCCAGGCCCAGCCTGTTCTAGTGTTTTGGACTCAATTATACAGATTTGTATTAATTCAGCACATATGAACTGAACACTTAGTCTCTACCCAACCCTGATCTAGATATTGTCTATATGTAAAAGAGGAAGAGATGGTTAGGGAGACCAATTAACGGAAAACCATTTATATAAATGCAGAAAACAGAATATGTAACAAGCCATTTTCTCTCTGGGTATAGAAATTAGGATATAGGCTAAATTCCTGTAACAGGAACTCACCATTACAGTGGCTTAAGTAAAATATGTTTATTTCTCTTTCATAATAGTCTAGAGGTGAGTGGCCCAGACTGGCAGGGCAGCTCTGTTCCATAAAAGCATTCAGGGATCCAAGTTCTGTTCATCTTTTTGCTGTCCCATCCCCTAAGGCAGCGGTCCCCAACCTTTTGAGCACCAGGGACCAGTATGGGGACATAGCCCACACCAACAGCCTGGCCCATGGGCTTCCTCAACAGAGGCAGCCCCAGTTTTGTGGAAGACAATTTTTCCATGGACCACAGGGTGGGGGAATGATAGTTTGGGGATGATTCAAGTGCATTATGTTTATTGTGCACTTTATTTTTATTGTCATATATTATAAAATATAATTTACATTACAATATGTAATGAAAAGTATAAAAATTATGCAACATACCATTATGTAGAATCAGCGGCAGCCCTGAGCTTGTTTTCCTGCAACTAGACAGTCCCATCTGGAAGTGATGGGAGACAGCAACAGATCATCAGGCATTAGATTCTCATAAGGAGCCACAGCCTAGGTCCCTCACATACACAGTTCACAGTAGGGTTCACACTCCTATGAGACTCTAATGCCACTGCTGATGTGACAGGAGGCAGAGCTCAGGCAGTAATGTGAGTGATGCGAGTGGCTGTAAATACAGGTGAAGCTTTGTTTGCTTGCCCACTGGTCACCTTCTGCTGTGCGACCTAGTTCCTAACAGGCTGCAGACCAGTACTGGTCCATGGCCTAGGGGTTGGGGACTCCTGCCCTAAGGCAAGGGTTCTCAACCTGGAGTCTATAGATAGAAATCAAGGGATTTGTGAACTTGCATAGAAAAAAATTACATCTGTATTTTCAAAAACTTCTACATGAAATTTAGCTCAATTATGCAAATGGCAATAAAACTCTGAAGTACTAGCAAGATCAAAGACTTTGTGGCCAATAGAAATAATAAAGATTTTTCATCTCACATTACAGTGTTGAAAATATCTCAAAATATCACTTAATGTTTATTACCATTTTAAAATTACAGTTGTTATCAGCCCTGCTGCTAGATTTTATTATTTAATGTCAATAAAGAAGTACATTTTTACTGTGTCACAAATTTAGGTGTGCTCATGTGTGTGCTTATCTTACAGTTATTTTAATATCTGTATTTCAGTACAATTGGTTTCTTTTGTAACGTTCTGTATTTTATTTTATACATTAAAATAAATGCATATGGAGTGATAAAGTCCATAGGCTTCACCATACTGCCAAGGGAGTCCATGTCACGAAAAAAGTTAGAGACCCCTGGCTCAGGCGGTTGTCCCCACAGGCATGGCCCAAGCTGAGTCACTGCCCATCTGTGACCCAGCACATGGGAGTCCAGAAAGAGGAAAAGGGAAGGACACGCTATTTCCTCCTAAACAAGTGATGCCAAACTTGCCCCTGTCACTCTACTCATTTTCTGTTGGTGAGAACTTTGTCACATGGCCACACGGAAATAGCTGCAAGGAAAGCAGAGAAATAACGTGTCCCACATGGGGCCCATTTGCCAAAACTCTGCTACATGGAAGGAAGGAAGGAAGGGAGGAACCAAGGAAAGAAGGAGGAATTTTGAGGTCTAAATAAGAGTTGAGGTTTTCTTATCTGTAAAAGCAGGAGGTGGAAATAGAGCAGTTGTTTTTCGTATTTTTGACCAGTTAATATCTTGTTTCAAAGGAAGTCACATCCTACAGATGGAAGCAGGGCATCTTATTTAAGTGGTGACAGGAAACCCAGGACTCTTCTGGCATGGGCTCCCCTTTCCTGACCCTTTCCCCAAGAGGGTTCCCTGAAGCACCTCCCAGCAACCCTGGGCCAAGGAGAAGTTTGCCATCTGCATTAGTCCGTTTTCACACTGCTGATAAAGACATACCCGAGACTGGGCAATTTATAAAGAAAAAGAGGTTTAATGGACTCACAGTTCCACGCGGCTGGGGAGGCCTCTCAATCACAGCAGAAATCAAAGGAGAAGCAAAGGCACGTCTTACATGGTGTCAGGTAAGAGAGAATGAGAGCCAAGCAAAAGGGGTTTCCCTGATGAAACCATCAGATCTCATGAGACTTATTCACTACCATGAGAACAGTATGGGGGAAACCGCCCCCATGATTCAATTATCTCCCACCAGGTCCCACCCACAACATGTGGGGATTATGGGAGTACAATTTAAGATGAGATTTGGATGGGGACACAGCCAAACCATTTCACCATCCGGGTCTGGGTAGCATCTGGGCCTCTTTCAGCCTTGTCCTCTCCTAATGACACTGCAAGTATGGGAGCTCCCAAAACAGGGAGACTCATCTCTGTATGTGAAGGTGAAGGGGCAGGGAAGACTGGGGAAAAGGTATGTCTTGAAGAAAAAGAATTGAAAGTAGCCCAAACTGAGGTGGGGAATGACATTCTGGGAGGGGAGAATGGCAGGGGAAAGCTCTAGGATGGGAATACAGAGGCCTGCTAGTGAGCAAATGAGGGGAATGCCTAACTGCTGAGGGCCACAGGACAGATCCTGGAGAGGCCTGGCAGGGCCAGCACAGCCCACACCAACAGCCTTGGCCCATGGGCCTTAATGGAGGCAGCCCCAGAAACATAACTTCTTTCTGGAGCTTCCTTTTATTGGTTGGAAAACCTGGAATGTTCGTCATTTGGAGGGAATATTCAGACCAAGCATAATACTCATTTTTTATTCCACTATTATTGAGTAAGCTTCTACTTTATACCACACACTAGGAGAGACAGTCAATATACAAATAAATGTATATAAATAAGCGAGGAATAATGACTTTGCTATTGATATAAAACTATAATAACAAACATCAAATAGATGCTAAAAATTCCCAAGTGTTAATCTGAGGAATACCAGAGAATGTAACGTTCTGTAAACACTGCTTTTTTTTTTTTTTGAGATGGAGTTTCGCTCTTGTTACCCAGGCTGGGGTGCAATGGTGCAATCTCGGCTCACTGCAACCTCCGCCTCCCAGGTTCAAGTGATCCTCGTGCCTCAGCCTCCCGAGTAGCTGGGATTATAGGCACCCACTACCACACCCAGCTAAGTTTTGTATTTTTAGTAGAGATGGGGTTTCACCACATTGGCCAGGCTGGTCTCAAACTCCTGACCTCAGGTGATCCACTCACCTCGGCCTCCCAAAGTGCTAAGATTACAGGCGTGATAAAGACTGCTTTTACGAGGCAGAATTTTAAAGTCAGGTCAGGCTTATTTCAAATCTTAACTTTCTCACTCTTAGTTACATGCAACTTTGTGCACATCACCCACCTGCCCTCAGTTTTCTCATCTATAAAATGTACCCACCTGATAAAGTGTCTGTGAATATTCAATGAGATAATGCATATAAGTATTTAATATAGAATCTGGCATGTAGTCAGTATACAGTTGATGTTTTGTTGTTACTATTATTATAATTATTAACTAAAGCTGGGGACCTTAGCTAAATAAAGCTTTCAAAGTTATGTATAACATATTTAATTCAGAACTATTAAGGACTTCAGCTGTGATTGTTCTGTATGTATTTATAAATATGTGTTTTCAAGGATATAGACTAGTATCCCTTACGACCAGCTTTGAGTAAAGGGCAATTTTATTTTATGGTTCAAAATAATTAAATGAGCAATTGCTGCCCAAAGTAACAGAAAATCCCACATATCCCTCTGGAGACCTTTTGCTTTACCCAGAACAGCCCAGGATTTATTTATTTCAAAGTCAGTTCAGGTTGCAAATACCAGCCAGAGAGAGCTCCCAGGTGTGCTCAACTGAGTATTTGTGCTGCTTCCATTGCAGCCACATAGTGGCGCTGCTGGTCACTGTTCCTGCACTGCCAGGTGGTTAACATATTCGGGCTTACAAATATGGCTAACAGTAATCAGCACTGTCAGAGACCACAGAGCCTACATCCTGAGCTCTGCTCCAAGAGTGATCCTTTTTCTGCTCACACTCTCCTAAGCTCAGCTGTTGTTTTTGCAACACAACCTTCTATGCCAAAGAAAGCGAGGTCAGGAGGGGACTCCAGTGACAGCCTTCCCTACAGTCTCTAGTCCCAAGTGATGGGGTGAGTCACTAGTCTCTCCCTTTCCTCCAGCTCAGTTCCCTTGACTTCTATGCAGACCTGCCTCCCTCCCTAGCAGCTAACTAGCATGCTAGGAAGTATCAGGAGGCAAACAGATCCAGCCACAAAAGATCTTACATGCTCTCACCCAGGGCAATTGGTGTCTTTGTGACTTTAGATATTTGTATGCAAGTAAAGCCCCTGAAAGGTGACTTTCTGCCTCAACTTAAACCAAGAATTAACTGGCATTCTCTCATATAATAATAATAGAAGAAGAAAGAAGGAGGAGGGGGAGGAAAAAAAGAAGAAACTAGCTAATATATATTGAATGCCATGTGCCAAGCTCTCTACTACCTCACCCGACCTGTGTGGTAGGTCCTATTATTGACCCCATGCTACAGATGAGGCAATGGGACTTTATCATTTACCCAGGTCACACACAGTCGAGTTATCTTTCTCACCCTCTTGTGCATATGCACCTGCCTCTGTAACATCCCACCCAGGAAAGACAAGTAGTGAAATTATTGATTCTACTTTTTTGGTCTTGTTACTTATGTTAAATATTTCTGTTGCTCGCAGCTAAGTAAACTTAGAAAAATACTAGAGTAACCAATGGCAACTAGTTAGTAAAACGGTATTGGACTAAAAGTTGGAGACCTGGGTTCTAGTCCTAGCTCTGCCACTATTTTGATGCATGAAATAGGAAAAAAGTCTTATGACCTATCTGAGCTTCAGTTTCCTCATCTGCAAAATGACAGATGGACTAAATGCTGTTTAGGTCACTTCTAACTCTAAAATTCTGTAATTCTGTAAAACAGCCACACTTTAAATCTTGAATCAATGAGGCAAGACAATGTATATGCTCACCCATGTATAAAACATTGCAGGAGTAACTATTTGGCTAAGCCATCCATTTATTCATTCCTTCCAGACGGCTTGAAGGGAACCTCTCAGAAAAGATTAGCAGTTTGAAGCAAATGACTGTGAAATCCCCGGGAGAGCCAGATGCACTTAATCCAGGGCTGGTTATTGGATCACTTCTGATTCATCTCCCCTGTCTGGTCTTAATTTGCTTGTTAATAGCTTGTTCTTTTTCTCCTCCAGTTCCTGCTATTGTCCATCCTTTGTTCCTTCCAGGAGCTGTGATCACAAAATGTCAGTCTTCTATTGTGAGAGATGGTTCTGCCTGGTGGCTCTTTGGTCCTCTGTTCCCTGAGCACTGTTGGGTGCCCCAGCTCCTCCCACCCTCTCTGCTTCAATCAAGACACTTACATTGTAGAAAGCATAGCTGACTGCAACAGCTGCAATTTTTATCATCTCCCTGGATGCCAAATATTAAAGTATTTTAGTGGAACTTTGAAGTTCAGCGGGGTGGTACCTTCATTGATTGCCTGTCTTATACTTGAATGCCAGTCAGTTTCTTGCGACATGACTCTTTCATTGTAATGTAAAAAACAAAAGCAAAAAACAAACTGCCTCACTAATACATTTGAGTTTTAAAACCCACTGTGGGTAAGAGGGTGATGAAAAGGGAGCTTGCAAATGCTGCTGATGGGAGTGTGAACAGCGAGCGATGGCCTTTCTGGAAGGCAACTTGACACTATGAATCAAAAGTTTAAAAACATGCACACTTGTGCTTGAGCCAGTGTTTCCTATTAGATAACTGAATTCCAAGAAATAATCATATTTAGATATGAGGCCATATTTAGACATGAGGCTGTTCAGCAGAGCATGTTTGTAATTAAAAAATGTGGGACACAAATTTCCAAAAAGAGGAGATTCAATAAATAAATGGTGATACATCTACATAAGGGAATACTCTTCACTTACCAGAAATTGTGCTGTAGAACATTTAGTTACATGAGAAAGTGTTCATGATTCTCTATTACATGCAAGAATTGGGTTACAAAACAGTCTATGTAAGACAACTCCATAAAACCTGTGTGAATAGTTATGTGTGTGTGTGTATACATGTTAAACAAAATAGAATAGAAACCAACATATTAATAGTGTTTATTTCTGCACAGTGGAACAATATATGATGTTTATTTTCTTTTTTGTACCTCTAAAATTTAACTTTATTAAACATAAAAATATTTACATATATATATTTTTTTGACATGGAGTCTCACCCTGTCACCCAGGCTGGAGTGCAATGGTGCGATCTCTGCTCACTGCAACCTCCGCCTCCTGGGTTCAAGTGATTCTCCTGCCTCAGCCCCCCAAGTAGCTGGGATTACAGGTGCCCAACACCACACCCAGGTAATTTTTTGTATCTTTAGTAGAGACAGGGTTTCACCATGTTGGCCAGGCTGGTCTCTAACTCCTGACCTCATGATCCACCCACCTCAGCCTCCCAAAGTGCTGGGATTACAGGTATGAGCCACCCTGCCCAGTCTAACTTTAAAAAAAAAAAACAAAACACATGTAATAATTTTTTGTGTCCCAGGTCAGCAGGCAAGAGAAGGGCTGGCAGGCCAGATGCAAGTCTCCTGTCTCCTAGAGAGACAAACCAGTTGTTTTCTTCTGACTACTCCACTCCCATACTTTGTGCTCTTCATTCTTCCAGTGAGAGGCCTCAGGACTTTCCCATAGTGGTGAATAGCCCTTTTAGTCATTCCAGCAGACGTGCCAAGCTATAGGCCTGTTCCCCGTCAGTAACCCTCTCCTCCCTGATGTGCTAAAAGAGTGAATTAGGCACATTTTTCCTCAGTGTTCAGTAGCATCATATTGGTAGCTTGAAACTGGCCATGATAGGAGTATTTACACCACAGAAATTGGAAACAGCTACAATCATGGCTTCTTTTTTCCCTCCTTGGATAGCCACATGGCTGCTTGAAACCACTGACACCTCCACAGCTTCCTGCTATGGCAGCCACTGTTGACCTAGTGCCACAAAGGTTCCACGCTGTCTGCTCACCTCCAGAACTGCATGTCAGTCCCCTCAGCTAGAGTCATACCATGTTCTAGGCCAGTGGTTCTGAAAGTGTGGTCCCTGTCCCTGCAGCATCAGCACCTCCGGGAACTTATTAGACATGTCCATTCTCAGGGCCGACGCTGCACCTGCTGAATCAGACACTCTCCGGTGGGTCCCAGCAATCTGTTTTAACAACCCCAGAGGTGATGCTGTTGCTCACTCAAGTGTGCACTGCACAGGCCATTCCTAGGCCCCAGGAAGGACTATTTATACCCACAGGGAGATGGGCCATGTTCTGGGCTATTTTTCTCTAGATCTGGCTTTGCCAAACAAAAAACTCCTAAATCAACCTCCAAGAATGGAAAATTCTAACACAAATTACTGATATCCCACCCTCTCCCATTCTCCACCTTTCCGTGGGGGCAAGGGTGTCTGAGATCATAAAAATCCTGCATCCTGAACAGATGCTGCAGGCCACTCCCCCGCATACATCAAAATTCAAATGATACAAAAGGAAAACTACCAGTGTTCATATTTTTCCACATGGAAGGAAGGATCAAATATCAAAAGTTTAGTAATTCTCTTCCACTTTTTCTTTTTTACCCTGCTTTGCTGTTTTTCTAAATAAATGCTTTGTCTGCCTCTTGCACGTGCTCAACCCCCCAAGTCCTGCCACCAAGAAGTGGCATATATTTTCACCGAAGTCTCCCCAAAGCAAAGCTTGGCAGCTCAAGTTCCCCAGACACATGCTTTCTGCATATTCCAAGGAAGTGGTGAGGACAAAGGGTGTGTTTTGACACCAGTCACTTGCCTCCGGGCAGCGGCAGAGGAGCTGCAACACAGAGACAGACAATTCTGGCCTTGATCTGACATGCCACAGGCTGGATGGGACTTTGGGACATACATTTGACCAATCTTCTGGAGGGGAGGGCAGCCACAAAGCAAACCCCGCCCCTTGTCAATCAGGACGTAGGCATTTTCTTCCTCTTTCTTCCCTCCAAAACTGAGGTATGGCTGGATGGTCTTGGGATCTATTTGTCTCCCAGCCGTCACTTCCTGGCTGTTTGTTTGACAGTGAGGAACCCATCGCCTCTACTTTCAAAAGCAGTCATCCTCCTATCAGCACCGATGGAAGAGAGCAATCACATAAATAACTTGCGTAAAAATAAAATCACTTACATTTGGCTCCGTTGTGCACAGCATGTTTCAGGAACAGCAGATTTGTTCTAATTTGCTTTGGCTGCAATTAATATTAAAACGAGGTGGCAGGGAACAGGGACAGAGCCTGGCTTTAATGATGTGTCACAAGCAGAAAACTGAGAGCAGTCAGCAACTGGAATGGAGCCCTGTGACTGGGAATGGCTGGCTCAGCTGAAGCGAGACATTGACATCCTGGGCAGCCTCCCCCACAACTGCACCCCACACTCTTCCCAACCCAGGATCATGGCATTACCCTTTGCAAGCTGGTTCTCAATGAGATCTCGTCTTGCAACTGCCTGTGTGCAGAAGAGAGGCCAGAGCTTGCAAAGGGGCACCATCCCACACAGTGGCAGCAGGTTTCAGATGGGGAGAACTGCTCACATTCGTGCCACATGGACAATGGCAGGACTTGTGAACTTGGGGCCCATTGATCCTACTCTCCCTGGCTTAAAAGACAATCAGCACAGAAGTAAGGGAGAGGGACATTATTTTGAGATAAGCTGCCATAATGTAGGAAAAACGAAATAATTTCCACACTTTAGCACAGATCCTTGGTTGGTTCCTCTGGTGACCAGCCCCCATCCTGAAGCTATCTAGAGGCGCTGCCAAGAGCCATCTCATTAGCATAGACTCAGGTATGTTCGAAAGGGGCTCGTTATAAATGATAAAAGATGCTCCTGTCTTTCAGGGGGTTCCACAAATTTTAGGAATATCTATGCCAGGAATGGGGCAAAGAGCAAATATATTTTTTATTCGACCACACTTGGCTTTCCCCAGCTCGCTGACTGGTGTCCACTGAATGCCCTTCTCTAAGAAGTCATGTGCTCACAACTCCTCCTGCCAGGCATTCTGCTACCAGAAAACGCGACCTAGGATAGAGACTAAATGTAACCACTGCTTGCCAGCAATCTCAAGGCCTCACAGGGGCATTCAATGATTCAGTTATTCACTCACTCATCCCACCATTTCACAAAAATGTACTGAGGTACGAGCAACGTGCTAGGCCCTGTACATAGAGTAGTAACCAAGATTCCTGCCCTCACAGGCCTTCTAATCTCACTGGGATGACTGACAGTACCTAGTAACTACTGTCATGTTTGCTTGGTAATCATGAGATCACAGAGGGCTTGTGAGCCATGCTCAGGGCAATACAAAGCCATTGAAGGCTTTTCAGGCGGGGGACAGGGAGGGAGACTTGAGGTCACAATGTTGCTTTTTAAAGATAGCCCTCTGGCTGGTGAATGGATGGTGCCATGGCAAGAGCGGGCACAACAAACCATTTAGAAGGCTCTTGCAGGGGCCCAGGGCACAGAGGATGGAGGCTGGGACTGGGCAAGTGGCCATGTGTTAGACAAAGGTGGGAAAAGAGGAAAGGACCTGTGAGGACTTACTAACTCGGGGAGACAAGAGCTCCTTGTGTGAAAGACAGTCCAACAGCACGTGTGTGTATAAGCACAGCTTAAACTCAGGCCTCCAAGGGCAGCTGGAGGTCAGGGGAGAGGCTGATGAGCTGGGCTGGAGTAGTCAGGGAAGGCTACATGGAGGGGGAATACTTGAACACCTTTGAAGGGATGAAAAGCATTTGGATTGGCCTGAGCGCTTGCCCACACTGTCAAGGTAGTGCATTGGGGTCAGGGTCTGGATCAGCAGAGGAGCAAGACTTGAGGTGATGTGCAGTTGAAGGCAGCCAAGAGTGTCTGTGGTGAGACTCCTTCGTTCGGGAGGAGAGTCCTATCCGCAATCAGAGCTGACCTGAATGGCTACAGCCAGATTTCCTCGCAGCAGAGGCCATGAGCAGGGCAGAAAAAGACCACTCCAAAGCCATCCAAGGGCTTGTGACCTTTCTCCTTGGAAGGTGAAACTATCCTGGTCTGGCCACCCCTAGGAAGTGAATGGCTTCCATGTCTGGGATCAGAGGTCTTCAGCTGGGAGCTGGTGCTGCCAGTGCCCCGTGAGTGCTAATTCTGGTGTTAAACATCTGCTCCAAGCTCCCTTTTTACTCTGGGGAATCTGACAAAGTGGGTTTTAATTTTCCACCAGAGCTCAGTGTTTCAAAGTCAGGGGAAGAGAGGATGAAGGAAGTATTTGCCCTGACAACTGGATTCATGCAGTGGAGGGTCTGTGGAGGCTGATCTGACACCTGCTGTCCTGTGGGGCTGAGTCCCTTGTGGCCACTGACCGGCTCAGGGATGCATGCACGCCTCTCCCTGAGGCAGAGGAAGGGGTTAGAAGGCTGGGAGCTGGGCTCCTTGGCCCCCTGTGCTGGTGCTCTGCTGTAAGAACCCCCTCACTCACATATTCAGCTCTCAGGTTACACAATCCAAGGATTTTCATTGCCAAACCCTGGAAATCCAGCTCACCTTGGGACTGGGCTTCAGAGAGTCCCATTCACAAATATTTATTGAGCACTTACCCTGGGCTTAGCTCTGGGCTAGCTACTCTGGGATCAATCATTGTTTAGGACCTACTAAGACAGGCATTGAACACTCATTTTTCCTGATGCTTGCAACATCCCTTCAAGGTAGGTGTTATAAACCCATTGTACAGGTGAGAAGAAACAGCTCTAGCAGGTAAATGTCATTCCCAACGTAACAGTCATGGTAGCACTGTGATTTTACCCTGTCTGATCCTGGCCTCCTGTCTTTCTTCTCTCCCATATTGTGACCCATTCATTGGAGAGAGAAAACCCCTTAAGGTGCATCCATCTCACTGGAGAGAGAAAAATGACACACGTGAAACAGTGACTATGCTGAAAAGTGGCAAAGCTACAATTACTCAAGATGACAGCAGGAAGAAAGGAGCCAGCTTTGTGCCTGGAATTTTATATTTATTATCATATTGAATTCTCCTGCAACCTCATGAGAAAAGATAAATAATATCCTCTTTTTACCAGCACCACTTAATACAGTATCACATAAATATGTCACATAAATACAAATTGGCATTCATATCGATATGGCATTGTAGTGACATTATTTTTTTATTTTTGTGACAAAGTCTCACTCTGTCGCCCAGGCTGGAATGCAGTGGCGCAATCTTGGCTCACTGCAACCTCCGCCTCCCGGGTTCACGCCATTCTCCTGCTTCAGCCTCCCGAGTAGCTGGGACTACAGGCACCCATCACCACACCTGGCTAATATTTTTTGTATTTTTAGTAGAGACGGGGTTTCACTGTGTTGGCCAGGATGGTCTCGATCTCCTGACCTTGTGATCCGCCCACCTTGGCCTCCCAAAGTGCTGGGATTACAGGCGTGAGCCACCACGCCCGGCCAGTGACATTATTTTAAGTTGAATTTCGGCATTTCCATTGGAATACCAGCTCTTCTGGGTTCTAGCTTGCCGGCCCACCTTGCAGATTTTGGACTCGCCAGCCTCCATAATCATGTGAATCAATTTCTTATAATACATCTCTTTCTATATATATTTTAAAGCCCATGCTCTTTCCTTTGGCATACGACTTGTAAAGAAGAGAAAGAGAGCAGGCATGGTGACTCACGCCTGGAATCCTAGCACTTTGAAAAGCCAAGGCGGGCAGATCGCTTGAGACCAGGCATTTGAGACCAGCCTGGGTAACATAGTGAGATTCTATCTCTATAAAAATATAAAAATTAGCCACGCCCATAATCCCAGTTACTCAAGAGGCCGAGGTGGGAGGGTCACCTGAGCCCAGGGAGGTTGAGGCTTCAGTGAGCTTGATCACACCACTGCACTCCAGCCTGGGTGACAGAGTGAGATCTAGTCTCAAAAAAATAAAAAATAAAAAAGAGAAAGAGCCATTCACACATCAGGCTGGTAGCTCACGGCCTTGACAATATTTCCAGGACCATCCCCGCCACCTCCACCAGCCACACCTCTCTGACTCCCATATACTCCCCAAATGGCTCAGCCCCCATCCTTCTGCTGGGCTGTGCATACCCTTGCACCAGGTTTTCACCACTCTGTGGGCCCGTGAAGCCCATCACAGCCCCTTTCTCTTACAAATCAGACATCCTTAAGCAGCTTCTTTCTCCTGGCTTGCTTTGCTGTTTTTTTTCTCAAAAGACATCTCTCTTGTGCTTGAGTTTTCCCCATTCCTCCTTCATTACCCACCCTCTCTCTGTACCTTCCCCTCCCCTCCTTTCCCCTCTTGCTGTCTGTCTTAGTCCATTCCATTTGTAGCCTCCAAAGACCGTCAGGTCAAGGTTGATAATGTTAAGTGCTGTGCTAATAATACTCTACCTCTAGGGAGAGGTAGGTTTGAGCCATCAGACACTCAAGCCCTGGACAGTGCCCTGCAGTTTCCTTCTGCTTATCTGTCCAGCTGCGTCCTCTTCCATGGAAAGTTAAGCCTGCTTTCCTCGCACACCTTTCTGGCATGCATCAGAGTGCAGGAATGTGCAACACACAGCTCACTTTGGTTTTCTGTCAGGGTGAAATATTAGAAAGCTGCTTTCTTTCAAAAATGTCCAAATACAGCATTTTGGTCACTAAAAAGAAAAGGCAATTGGCAATTTACCATCAGTAAGTTGGGTAATTATATTTTAAATACATTTTCCCCATAAGATTCAATCAAGTTATTTTCATTTTGGATTGAAATGAAATGTAATGGTCAGGCGCAGTGGCTTATGCCTGTAATCCCAGCACTTTGGGAGGCTGAGGCAAGCGGATCCCCTAAGGTCAGGAGTTCAAGATCAGCCTGACCAACATGGCGAAACCCTGTCTCTACTAAAAATACAAAAAACTGGCCGGAAATCACTTGAACCCAGGAGGCAGAGGCTGCAGTGAGCTGAGATCACACCACTGCACTCCAACCTGGGTGACAGAGCAAGACTCTGTCTCAAAACAACAACAACAGCAACAACAACAACAACAACAACAAAATGAAATGAAATGAAAATATGACGCCCATTTTTTTTAATTGAATTGGCCCTAATGCCAAAAAAGGAAAAAAACTTGTTCACCACTGGTATTTGTTGTCACATAGACTTTGATTTAACTCCTGTCTCTGCTGCTTCCCAGCTGTGCAACCATAGACAAGGTATTTAAATACTTTCTGCAAAATAGGGGTCAGAATAATCAATTCAGGAGGCTGTAAACCAGGTACATGTCATGTGACACCTACTGTGATGGTTAATTTTATGCATCAACTTGTCTCGGCCAGGGGTGCCCAAATATTTGTCAAAAATTATTCTGGGTGTTTCTGTGAGGTTGTTTTTGAAAGAGATTAACATTTCAATCAATGGACTTTGAATAAAGTATATTTGCCCTCCTTTATGTGAGTGGGCCTCATCCAGTCAGTTGAAGGGCCTGAATTGAACAAAATGACCAGCCTTGCCCACCTAGCAAGAGAGAATTCTTCAACAGGCTGCCTTTGAACTCCACCTTCAACATCAGCTCTTCCTAATTCAACAGCCATCTGGAATATTGGCTTTTCTGGGTTCCAGCTTGCCTGCCCACTCTGCTGATTCGGGATTTGCCAGCCTCCATAATCATGTCAATCAATTTCTTAAGGGACATCTCTTCCTACATATATAGACATCTTATTGGTTCTGTTTCTCCAGATAGATTACTATAGAATGATTCTGTTTCTCCAATATCATGACTAATATGATCTACCTAGCTCAATGCCTATAGTATACCAAATACTTAGCAGGACTCTGCAGTTTTCAGATTTTGAAGTCCTCAATCTCAGATTTATCTGGCATTAGGTGGATTTCAGCTGAGCATAACTGGCAAACTCAGAAATAAGTGATAAAATGATAAATCAGGAAGCTTATAATTGGCAAATGAAATAGAATTTTGTAAGGCCAAAATTCCTGCTCAATTCAATATATGTAGTGGTTATTTTTCAACCTTTTAATTGTCAAAAGCACATAAATGTATAGCTTAACAAAATATTCTAAAGCAAACAGATGTGTAACCATCTCGAGGTCAAGAAATGGAACCTAGCCAGTGCCCCAGAAGTCCTCATTTCTGTCCCTGTGACTTTTATAATAATCCCATCTCATGTTCCTTATGGCTTTCTCACCCAAGAATGCATCACTGAATCATTATCGTACATATCCTTCTGTATCTGACATCCTTTCTTTCAACATTGCATTTGTGAGATTCATCTATGTTGCTGAGTGTGGCTGCAGCTTGTTCAGTGTTCAGTTCTATTCCTGTTTTTTTTTTTTTTTTTTTAAGACTCAGAGTCTCACTTCAAAGCGCTAGGATTACAGGCATGAGCCACCATGCCCAGCCCAGTTTTATTCTTGTATACTATTCTATTATATGAATCAACTACACTTTATTTATCCATTCTACCATTAACAAATTTTCAGCATGAAAAAGATGACGTAAATGCAGAAAATCGGGTGTGTAACTGAGCCGTGGTATAATTGTAAGGATGTTAAAAGTTTATAACTGCATCTGAAAATATTGGTGTAAAACCAACAAAGAAGAAGACAAACCCTGATCTCTCAGCAATGGATCAGTTGGATGTGACATACTTCTGTTGTCATGAACCAGCTTTAAAACTCACCAAAAAATGCATATTGAAATGTAAAATATTAGGACAGCCTGTTATGAAGGAAGCCACAGATGAACAAACACAAAACCTTAATGAAGTCTAGTAAAGAGGCAATTTAGCAGCCAATGCAGCTGTGCTATAGATCATGTAACATTAAACCATCATTTTAATACACAGGCCCAACATGGCTGAGCATTCATGGGGAACTGACTATGGGGCTCTCTGGGTGCAGGAGAAGGTATAAGGAACTGGGAGAAGACCTGATCATTCATGGCCATCTAAGCAGTGGTGGCTCTTTAGAGCAAACCCTGCCAGCCCCATCCACAGGGGGCAGAAAGACATGACAGATAGAGTTCAAGGCTGGGATGCACATTTTTGTTCAGTTCCCCTATCTATTTCATAACAGCCAGCAACATTTGTCCCAGATCAGCAGGAAGCATTTGACATCTTCTCAGGGTTGAGGTCAAGGCTAGCATGGCCCTTCCTCATCACCCCTTTCCTTCTAAGCCTATGCTATTATAAAAATAAATAAAAATTCTTTTTTATTCATTAATAATTTTCTGTTTAATTATCACTATTATTTTGTACTATATCTTTATTCATATATATGTATATATATATACACACACACACACACACACACACTCTGATGCATTATGAGCTAAGCAAGTTTTTGTGGGTTAGTCTGGCCTTTTTTTTTTTTTTTTTTGAGACAGGGTCTCCGTCCAACACCCAGGCTGGAGTGCAGTGGTGCGATCTTGGCTCACTCCAACCTCTGCCTCCCGGGTTCAAGCGATTCTCCTGCCTCAGCCTCCTGAGTAGCTGTGATTACAGGTGCCCGCCACCACACCCAGCTAATTTTTTTATTTTTAGTTGAGACGGGGTTTCACCATGTTGCCCAGGCTGGTCTTGAACTCCCAGCCTCAAGTGATCTGCCCATCTTGGCCTGCCAAAGTGCTGGGATTACAGGCGTGAGCCATTGCACCCGGCCAGTCTGGCATTATTATTTATAAGTTTGGACTTGAGGTTTCAGGATTTCAACAGTGTTTGCTGGGTGGGGACTGGGGGATTGTTTCTACATCGCACCAGGGAAAAGGGAACCAGCACTACATGAGCTCAGTGCCCACAGCATATGTGAGGCACCTCATTTAATTTTCATAAACTACCATCCCTACCCAGTTCCTTTTCTGTTTTTGTTTTTTTGAAACAGGCTGAAGTGCAGTGGCGTGATCACAGCTCACTGCAGCGTCACCTCCTGCGCTCAAAAGATCCTCCCACCTCAGCCTCCCTAGTAACTGGGACTACAGGCACACGCCACTACACCAGGCTAATTTTTTCGGATTTTTTTGTAGAGATGGGGTTTCACTTTTGTAGAGATGGGGTTTCACTTCGTTGCCCAGGCTGTTCTTGAACTCTTGGGCTCAAGCGATCCACCTGCCTCGACCTCCCAAAGTGCTGAGATTACAGGCGTGAGCCACCACACCTGGCCCAGTTCTATATTTTTATCTGCATTTCATAGTTGAGGAGAGGGAGGCCTAGAGAGGTTAATAACTTGCTATGGTGACACAGCCCTGGTTTTTTTCCCCAAAAGGACCAGTTTGCAGGGAGCCATTCTCATTCTTCTGTCCTCAGAACACAGCAACATCCCCTCCCGCAGACCCCATCCCCTCCTTTTCCGTGCAAGCATCCCTCCAGAAAAGCATCCCCTCCCTGACTCCAAAACACACCCGAGCCTCTCTACCTAGACTGCAGCATCCTGGACATCTCTGCTATTTCCTTTTTACCTTGGTGACTCTGGGCCCGTTCAGAACCCAGCTGCAGCCCCTCCACTGAGAAGGCTGCCTGCACCCCCAACCCACCCAACCCAGAGAAGCCAATGCCTTCTCTGAACTCCCTCACTGCCTCAGCAAGTCCTGGCAATCACCCATGTGGCCTTACAACACATTGTGTGAAACTATTTTACCAACACACCTGCACAGGAAGCCAGAGACTGTGTCAGACTCATTTTTGTTTCCCTCACAGAGCTTAGAGCAGCATTGACTACATAGTAAGTACCCAATGTAAAGGTGGGGACAGATGAAGTATTCCCGGCTTCAAGTCCTCAGCTTTCTATGCAACAAAGACATAAATTCTTTGATGACTAGCTGGAGTTAGGGGGCATCACAGGGAAGCTAAGAGGCCCCCCTGGAAATATCTATTATTATCCTTGGCTGTTCCTTATCTTCAGAACAATTAGAAGTGCTGAAGAACTCCCTCCCCATTTGTGGTTTGTTTTCATCAGCAGGGAGGGTGGAGTGATCATTCTTAGGTGATGCATCCTTAGGCTGGTCTCATTAGAAGCAGAGCCTGAGGCAAGGATTCAGCACACATGATTGGTAGGCATGTGTGCTCAGGAGCAAGGGGAGCAGGGTAGGCCAGGAAGGGGCTCAGCCAGGATATGGTCTCCACTGAAGTCTAGCCTCAGCCTCATCTCATCGGAGGCTCTGGAAAACAAATAGTGAGATAGTGGTAGGGTGACCAGCCATCTGGGTTTGCCTGGGACTGTCCTTCATCCCAGGAAACCTCTCAGTTCTGGGAAAGCACTCTGCAAGGGGCCCAGCTTTCATATTCCAAGTCAGCCAGCCCTTGGCTTCAGGCTGCTTCCCAAGCAGGGGAGGAACAAAGCAAGGTGGGGCTCATTCATTCCAAAGGGCAAGTCTCTGAGAAGGAGGATGGAATGCCAGCCTAGTAAAGGGGCTGTGGGTGGTGGAAACGAGGAGTTCACTAATGACACTCGCTACACCAGACGGTCCCCCACAGAGCATCTCTGCCCCACTGTGCAGTGGGGCAGCCCTGAAGTGAGACAGGTCCCTTCCTCCTCCTGCAGTTGGCCCACAGAGGCCAGCCTCAGCTCAGGACCTAACCCGGTCGCTGGTTCTGAGAACACCTAATAGGTTTCCCACAAACCCTTTGGCTTCCTGCTTGTTTGCAACTCAATTAAATTAACAAATTGGTCTCTTTGCCCAGAGTCTTTCTGCCGCCTGTATTTTAGCATATGTCAGTCAGGGTGGCCCAGTGTCTCCAGATGGCTGTGAGCTTGCTGCACAAATCCAGAGCCAGCTCATCACTACGGACGTATGTGCACGTAGAGAGGCCCAGAGACAGACGCAGAGCCATAGCAGGGAGAGAAGGAAAAAGGCAAGGGAGAAAAAGGAGAGAGAGGGAGGGAGTGAAAAGGGACAGGAGGCAGGACAGCCTCGATTCTACCTCGTAGATGAACCTAAGCTTCTTGCAGGGAAGCCTTCTACTCCACAAGGTTGAGGAGGTGCGTAGAGAAGACTCTTTCAGCCTCAAGTTTCTCTGGGAGACAGAGATTGGTGGTTCTCAAAGTGTGTTCCCTGAGCCAGCAACACAGCTTGTTAGAAATGCAAATTATCAGACCTCACCGGATCCCTACTGAATCAGACTCTGGGAGTGGGGCCCAGGAGTCTGTGTTTTAACAAACCTCCAGGTGGTTCCAATGCCCACTCAAGTTGGAGGACCACCATCCTAAAGTTGCGGGGCTCAACTCTTCTCCCAGAACAAGGAGGGGTTGAACCTGCTCTCAGACACAGCCACGGGGCTGTGGCCTTCCAGGAAGAGTGAGGGGGTGGTCTTCAGAGCCAATCCATATTACAGCTCCAGATTTCAATTTAATGTAGGAATTGCAGAAGCAAAGAGAGGAGTCAGGGAAGAGCCCAGAGGTTACAAAAAAAAAAAAAAAAAAAAAGGCAACCTGGGAAAAGAGTGCTTAAAAGGAACCAAGCTTCAGCTGGCCTGTGATAGTTCGTCAGCAACAGGCTCTCAGCTCCCATCCCAGAGGACCACGATGAAACACAGGCACTGATGGAAATGCACCCTGACCCCAGCTTCATGATGGAGGGTCAATTTGGGGATTGTGGTTTCTGCTGGGGGAGGGGAAGAAGGAGGAGGAAGGGGAAAGGGGAAGAGGGGGAAGGAAAGGGGAGGAGGGGGAAGGCAAAAGGAGGTTGGGAACAGGTGGCCCAGTCCTGCTCCAGACCTGGAGTTTCCAGAAGACTATCACTGTTGTCTAGTGGGAACTCTGGCCTTTTGATTTCTGAAATGGTTTGGCTCTGTGTCCCCACCCAAATCTCATCTACAACTGTAATACTCACGTATTGAGGGAGAGACCTGGTGGGAGGTGATTGGATCATGGGGGTGGTTCCCCCCATGCAGTTCTCATAAGAGTAAGTTCTCACGAGATCTGATGGTTTTATAAGGGAATCTTCCCCTTCACACTTTCTCTCCCCCTCTCCCTCCCTCTCCCCCCCTCCCCTCTCCCTCTCTCTCCCTCTCTCTCCCTCTCTCTCCCCACCTCTCCCCCTCTCCCCACTTCCTCCCTCTCCCTTTCTCTTTCTCTCTCTTTCTCTCCGTTCCCCATCCCCTATCCTCCCATCCGCCTGTCCTCCCATCCCTCCCCCCTCTCTCCCTCTCTCCCACTATCTCCCACTCTCTGTCCCTCTTTCCCACCACCTTGTGAAGAAGGTGTCTGCTTCCCCTTCTGCCATGATTGTAAGTTTCCTGAGGCCTCCCCAGCCATGACAAACTGCAAGTCAACTAAACCTCTTTCCTTTATAAATTACCCAGTCTCAGGTATGTCTTTATAGCCATGTGAAAATGAACTAATACAGTTTCTGAGGCTGGATGCCAGAGCAGATAGGCTTGGTGCGCCCCTTCGTGAGAGGCTTATTCTCATTTCAACAGGTATGAGTATTAAGTTTGGTCTGTGTGCCTGGCATGGGATAGGATGGTCAGTGGCCTCAAACTCAAAGGTCTTCAGGGTCTGGGCAGATAACCTAAGAGGGGAGAGCAGGCTGGTTGGAAGGGCAGATGTTGTGTGAGTGGGTGTTTATGTGAACTGGAAGTGCAGGCCTCATGTAGCCCATGCAGCAGCCACCAGACTCCAGCCTATCGGCAGCACCCAGAAACAGCCCTCCACCACCAGGTTGGCTGACTTCTCGAGGGAAGCCTTAGATCCAGATGGAGGTCTAAAGCCAGCATGTCCTGCAAGAGGGGCTACAAGAAGCTCTCATTTCCTTAGGCAGGGATCCACCTGGACTGGAAGTGGTTAATGGGGTTGCGAAGAGTCCGGGATGCCAGGACTCCATCCAGCAGCGCTGGTGAGCAAGGAGGCATTTTACAGAGAGGACCAGCATGAGCAGATCCCTCTAAGAATAGGTCTTGAATTTCCTCTGTATTCTGATCCCTGTTCCCTCTCTCCTCTCTCCAGGGCCTCTGTCATGCTGGGCACTGCATGCCTTCCTTCCATAAGCCCCCTGCCTTCAAGAATATAAAATATTTATCTTCTCAGCCAGGAGGTGGAGGATTAGAGACAAGTCAAGAATATAATGGCTGTCTAGCCCCAGGGCTCCCTTCAAAGGTGACTTTCTGGGAGAGAGAGAGCCCGCAGGAGCAAGCAGGGTGCTTCCCGGTCCTGTGTTTATCAAGTCCTCCTTGGGTGTTAGCCTTGAGTAGCAGCTTCTGCCCTTCTCGCTGTTGCCTCCTCCAAATGTCTTCAAATACCTCAGATTTATTTCTACTTGAAAACAGCAACAAATCAATGAGGGGTTGTCAGGGAGGCAGCTCACCTTCCTCTATGAGGCTCAAAGGCCTAGTCCTCACTTTCCAATTGGTATGTCTGGCCCTCAGGGTATCAGTCCACTGTAGTTTGAAAATCTGAGGTCTAGGGCAACCTGCAAACTATTAAAAGTGGTTTCTTTTGTGTCTAATTTTCAGTTGAAGAAACATGGTTCTTTTTACTTCATGTATGTCTGTATGATTTTAGGGTGTGTGTGTGTGTGTGTGTGTTTTTAAACAAAGAGTAGGTGCATCCTTTTTTTTTAAAAAAAAAAGGTGCATCCTTTTTTAAAAAAACAGCAAAGAAAAAATAAAAGATGTCATAAAATACAGCTATTTGTACCGAACTGTTGACTCTTTGCTTATTTTAGTTTCATTGCTGGTGGTGGTACTAAACTCTAAATGAATTAGGAGCAAATAAATGATTTTGTCGCTGGAGCTACTTTGAACACCCTTCTCAGAATTAACCCTTTCCTGGGAGGCTTATCCTGGGAAGGCTGAAGTCACTCTTGCTGGGCTTTGGCTGGTGAACAGAAAGCAGTGATTGACTTCTCCATTTCAGCGATCAAATGAGGTGGGAGTGGAGATTAAGGTGAATTAAAGGATTACATTTAGGAATACTTCCTCGAATGCCAGGCATTTACAGAATTGAATTTGAGATTGGAGTCAATAGCATGTTCATGTGAGACCAGGTAATTATTTTAGTGAGCACCTGTTTAATTCAGTGGGAAAATGGCTTTGGCTTACTAAGCACTTGTATGTGTCAATATGTTGAAAGCAGAATTGACAGGGACTGCTTTAGGAATCACCCTAGGTGGGTTTTTTGTTTTTTTTTTCAAGCCCTATTGATTAACTGGGTTTTCAGCAATGTTTGCTTGTCTTTACTAAAGTTAGAAAAAGAAAATGATATTCTGACATAAATGTCCCTGAAGCACAGCCATTTATTAAAACAATTTGTCCAAAGTATGGGAGATGAAAACCCTATGATGATATGCAAAATATAGACAGGTTGTAGGCAGGCATGTGGCAAGGAATTGGAGTGCCCAAAATACTCTTTGTTGAAAGCAAAGTAAATAGATCTTGCCTAATACAGAAGGAAAGAGAAAGAAGATAACCCTGATGGTATCTCCCCTCCTTTTGACCCCCTTTCCTCATCCCCATCTCTACCCCACCACTTTGTAGGTCATTAATCCTTGACAGTCCCTTTCCTAAGGAGGGCTTAAAGGGCCCTGCATCCCTGAGGGAGGTGTGGGGGATGCCATGGGCTTAGGAAAATGGATTCCAGAGAAGGTGGCCTCGACTTGAGGTGGGAGATTTATGGAGCTGGAGAGAGGAGGGAGAGACAAGGAGGAGGTTTCAAACGGATGGAACTGCAGGAGCCTGGCCCTAGGACTGGGTACACAGCATGGAGGGCCAAAGGCAGGCTGGGTCTGTTTCCTCTTTGGTAGTGTAGGGCTGCCAGGTTGAAAGTTCCTGAAGGGGGAACAAGTCTGACCACATGTTGGAGGCTGGCTGTGGCCTTGTGGGAGTGAACTGGGTCAGGCACCTGGCTTAGAGGCAAGGGACTCTGCTTCTTCCCAGGGGGATGACATTGACTCACCTGGCCTCAGGCAGCATCAGATGTCAGGTGAGCCCAGAAACAAGGACCCTCTGTGGCTGTGACAGACACCCCCAACCCACTGTCTCAAGGGCTGGCAGAGGGGCAGTGCCAGGACAAATCCAGCTCTGCTAGGAGATGGGAGGTGCTGCTGATACTCTTGGGGAGGCTGGATGTGAGGTGGAACTTCGGAGAGAAGCAGTAGCGTTGGAAACCCCAGCATTTTCATGGGATTCAGATAAACTTGCTTTGAGGCACAGAATCCACTGTGGTAAAGAAGATGGTCAAGACTGAAGGAGACTGGGAAATGGAGGGGGCGAGTGGAGCCCACTGTTGGGATTATCTCTGAGGGTAGGGTTGCCAGATAACAGGCAGGGCATCCAATGAAGTTTGAACTAGAGAGAAACAATAACTTTTAGTATGCATGTATCTCCCAAACATTGCATGGCTATTATTCTTTGCTAAATCTGGCAAACCCTAGCTGAAGGAAAATTACAGGTGACTTTTATTTCTTCCTTTGACTCTTTCCTGTATTTGCTAAATCATCTCATGAACAGGTATTATTTTGATATTGAGGGGGTAATCCTAATCCTACACTCTGTAATTCCTGAATAAATGGCTATTTCCTTGTTGGGTCAGGTTCAGGATATGGAAAATCTGGGAACAAGGAGGGGCCCTGGAGCAGCATGAAGTCCCCAGCACCCATATGTAGGTCCAAGGGCCCCAGACTGCACAGCAGATTCCAGCCTTACCATTGTGTACCAATTGCGGTCACATCTAGGATCCTGAAATCTCTATATTCCTTCCCCCTCCTTCCTCAGTAAATCCATTAACAGCCTCTGCACCTTGAGTCACTAGGCCTTATAGATCTTTCCTGTCCATCAAGCCTTTCCTAGGAGAAAAGGGGCCTCAGCGCCACTGTCTGCTGATCTTACAGATTAAGCACTCACATGTCTTTCCTGTTCAGATGCTAATCTCTTGGAATATCCTTACCAAGAGGTCATATATGAAATCGTATGGGTACCAAAATTTGTCATATTATTCCAATGTTCAACCTTTGCTTGTTTTTTAGCCTATCTGAATGTTTAATGAAATTGTTTAAATATATATATACATATATACATATCCAAAGCATCTTAAAATATTTAAAATCTAGACTATTATCAGAGCACTTATCTGAATCTCACTCTTTAGCACTAACTATAAACAGTGCAATCTAGCTGTTGTCTTTAAAGGTTTTATAAGTGCTAGGCTTGTCTTTCTAATTAGACTATAAACTCATCTTTGGCTTCTCTAATATCTCTCAGAGCACCTGCTATAGAGTGGAGCACGCGCAGTAAAAGTTTAATGAGGTGTCTGACTCCACTTGGCTTGGAGCTTCTGTTTGCTCCTCCTCTTCTCCCTGCCTAAGTCCCTCCTCTCCCAATCCAGTCCCCTCACCATTAAAGACAGGCTCAGTTTTCATACCCATCACTTGAATGTCTATATCCCCTGATGGACAAGTTATATTATTTCAAGTTATTTGCCCAGAATAAACCTCCACTTATCTCAAAACAGGTACAGAGGGCTGGAGTAGTGAGCTCTTGCTGTCTGTGAGGGTATCTGTACTAGGTGTATTCACTGATGTTGTTGTCGATATAAACTTCCATATAAAACGTTGCCATATGATGTCATTTAAAGGAATAAAATATATTTTCCCCTAAATAGAGAAGCAATGCAAACTTTTAAAATATGGAAAAGCAGGCCAGGCATAGTGGCTCACAGCTGTAATCCCAACCCTTCGGGAGGCCGAGGCACACAGATGCTTGAGCCCAGGAGTTAGAGACCAGCCTGGGCAACATGGCAAAACCTCATATCTACAAAAAATACAAAAATTAGCCAAATGTGGTGGTGCATGCCTATAGTCCCAGCTACTAGGGAGACTGAGATGGGAGGATAGCTTAGCCTGGGAGTTCAAGGCTGCAGTGAGCCAACACCATATCACTGCACTCCAGCCCAGGTGACAGAGCGAGATCCTGTCTCAAAAAAAAAAAAAAAGGGAAAAAGTACAGAGACAAAAAACAAAAACCAGACTTTAATTCTCTTATACTGTAATCATTTCATATGTATCTTTCCAGTGTTTTTCCATACATATAGGTATACATATTTGTATGTATCTACATAAACGTATATATGCACACACATATATCACAAAAGAAAGGCATATATCATTTTGTCTCACTTTCCTCATTAAGCAACATATAGTAAATCTTTTCCTGTGACCAGTCCCTTATTAATAAACACTTTGGTTTTTTCCAATTTTTCTGTTATAAATCATGCTGCAGTAAAGTCCTTATTTATTCACCTTGTGCTTACTTGCTATATTTCTTTAGGGAAAGAGTTCTTAGACAGGAAACAGTTGGTAATGCATATTGGAAGGCTTTAAATACTTAGCTAACCCATCCTCCTGCAAGGTTTCACTAGTCACACTCTGCCCTTGGGAATCTCAATGAGAAGAAGGTGGAGAGTTTGGGATACCTCCCTTCTCCTACTTCCAGTCACTTACTCGGGGGGCAACAACAGCTTGTTCTATGAGTTCCAAAATATTTCTGTATTTCTAGCCACCAAGTCCCAGTTTAGTCTTCCTTTTAGGTGCATTCATTCCTTCATCCAACAAATATTTTTTGAGTACTTACTATGTGCCAGGCACTGTTCTCGGTGCTGGGGACGTAGCAGTGAACAAAACTGAGGATTAGGAGCAACTTTTTCCTACCTATCCCACAGAAATTGTCTACATCATTATTCCTTTACAGAATTGTCCCTTATCACAGACTGGATGTCCAGTATGCTGTGGGGCACAGTGATACAAGGTGGGTCTCTGCCCTCAAGGCTATTTTTTTTTTTTTTTTTTTTTTTTGAGACAGAGTCTCGCTCTGTCACCCAGGCTGGAGTGCAGTGGCGCAATCTCGGCTCACTGCAAGCTCCGCCTCCAGGGTTCATGCCATTCTCCTGCCTCAGCCTCTCCGAGTAGCTGGGACTACAGGTGCCCGCCACCACGCCCGGCTAATTTTTTGTATTTTTAGTAGAGACGGGGTTTCACCGTGGTCTCGATCTCCTGATCTCGGGATCCGCCCGCCTCGGCCTCCCAAAGTGCTGGGATTACAAGCGTGAGCCACCGCGCCCGGCCTCAAGGCTATTTTTATCTCTTCAGAAGAAGCAAGCCCAAATTCTGTTTTTGTCTCTGTCTCTGCCCACCCACCCCCCCACACACACATGCACACACAGGCACACACACACACACACACCCCAAAACAAAACAATAGAACTCATCTTTAGTTGAGGATGTATTAATAGCAAGTGTTAAGTCATTGGATAAGGTAATATAAACACAGTAGGAGTTCAGGAGAGGAGCTGCATTTGTTGATAACTTTCCAGCTGCATCCAGAGACCCTTCACCAAGAGCTAGCCACAGCACCTTCATTTGTTGGATGTGGGTGCTGAGGCCCCTCTATGGGAAGGGAAAGCATAAGATGTGCAGCTTTGCATGTATCAGAGTGTATTAGTCTGTCCTCACCCTGCTGACAAAGACATACCCAAGACTGGGTAATTTATAAAGAAAAAGGTTTAATGGACTCACAGTTCCATGTGACTGAGGAGGTCTCACAATCATGGTGGAAGGCGAAACACACGTCTTACATAGTGGCAGGCAAGAGAGAGAATTTGTGCAGGGAAACTCCCTTTTACATAACTATCAGATCTCGTGAGACTTATTCACTATCACGAGAACAGCACAGGAAAGACCTGACCCATGATTTGATTACCTCCCACCAGGCCCTTCCCACGACACTTGGGAATTGTGGGAGCTACAATTCAAGATGAGATTTGGGTAGAGACACAGACAAACCATATCATAGGGGCACACCTTTGTCTGAGGCAGGGATTTCCTAGAGACCAAGCTCAACAGGGGGAATCAAGACAAGATAGGAAGCAGGGCAGGGAAAACATCTCTGAAATCCAAGAGAAGAGTAACAATGTGGGTGCTACTTACCCCTCGGGGCTGAGTCCTTGACTGCAACTTCCTCCAGGCTGTGCTGCAACTCTAGTATGCCGCAGCATACCAGATCTGGGTGTTTCCAGATCACCTAGACCTGCGGGGTTCAGCCCCACTTGTGTGTGAAAGGAAAAGATACAGTTACTATGTATTTGATAAATTAAAACAAATTTTTGTTAAGTTTCTATTTTTATTCCATATACACACAACATATTTTTATAAAACCAAATACTTCTAGTTTTGTTATTAAAAAAACCAGCAGTCCATTGTTCACCACCTCTAATTTCTCTTTTTCCAGAAGCAACTATTTTATCCTCTCTGCTGATTACTTTGGTATTTACATTTATGCCTCTAGATAATATCCCTGAGTTTTACTTTTTGCTTTTTCCTGTTTTAACCATCGTTTAGGTACGTTCTATTGTGGATGACAGCACTTAGCTCTCTTTCCTCCCTGCTGTGCCCACAACATACAGGCTGTCTTCCCAACCCCCTCCTTCTCACTCCAATAACAATGTAATTTAGGTCAGATCAATAGAGTTATCCCTCGATATCCACAGGGGATCGGTTTCAGCATCCCTGAGGATTCCAAACTCCGCAGATGCTTAACCCCTGATAGAAAATGGTGTTGTATTTGCATATAACCTATGCACATCCTTCTGTGCAGTTTATATAATCTCTAGATTACTTATAATATCTAATACAAGGTAAACGCTATGTAAGTAGTCGTTAAACTGTATTGGTTTTTATCTCCATTTTTAATTTTTGTATTATTATTTTTTATTCTTTCTATTGCCAGATATTTTGGATCTGCTGTTGGCTGAATCCGCGGAGGCAGGGGATAGACTCTGTCCTTTACATTATTATGATGAGGCGAAAGCTGTCTATACCTGAGCTATGAAATAGACTGTGGTTACCTTTATTTCCTGTGCTTTTTATTTTTACAAGAATGGTTACCTCCTTTTCTCATTTATGTAATTGTCCAGGTTCCACGAATGCAACCCCTTTCGCCATGTTGCCCAGGCTGGTCTCGAACTGCTAGGCTCAAGCAATCCACCTGCTTCAGCATCTCAAAGTGCTGGAATTATAGGTGAGTGCCACCATGCCAGCTTCCACTGCCTTCTGGCTTCTGCTGTTGCTGTTGAGTGACCTTCTGCCATCCTGATTCTCAATTATTTTACACCTGATTTTCTTCTCCCTGGAAATGGCAGGATCCAGTTGAATCCAGTGTTTTGAAATTTCCAGTCATCTGTTATGGAACTATTTTTTGATTTCCTCTCCTCTATTTTTTCCTTCCTTTCACTTTCTGGAGTTTCTATACTTGATTATCAGAACTCCTGGATTGTTTAATTATTTTCTCTTTTCTGTCCAATTTTTTACCCTTTTAACTTTTTGCTTTGCTTTCTGGGAGACATCCTCAATTTTAACTTCCAAGTTCCTGTTAAGTTTTTCAGATTTATTCTTGTCTTTTAAATTTCTAGTAACTCTTTGTGTATATGTGTATGTGAATATGTATTAAATACACACACTTTAACATATTATGAATATCTATTTCCATATGAATATATAGCTGTATTAATATGAATGAGGATGGGGTGGTGTTGATTCTTGTTCTAAGTCGCAGAGCCTCTAAGCAACTTTATTTTCTATTTGTTTTGGTCTCTATTGTTCACATTAGAGGATTTCTTTAGATGTCTGGTAATTCTTACCTTGTCCATTTATCCGTCTATAACAAAAACCTGTATAGCTCCCACTATGTGCCAGATACTGTTTTAAGCAATTCACAAGTACCATTTCAGTTCATCCTTATACCAATGTCCCTATGCGATAGGGACATTGTTACCTCCATTTTAAGAAGTAGGGATGTTGTTTGTATTTAGGTCCAGTGGACAAATAATCTTACTGGAAGTTCTGGGCTGTACATGAACTTGTCAACTGCAAACTTCATCTTAGTGTGTTTGAATCTTTTCCTTGTGGAACTTCCATATCAGTCTCTTTAGGTCTATTTTCTGGGGCAGGTCAGATGATCAAAGAGGACTCTACTGAGCTCCTGCTTAAAGGGTGAAGGTCTGGCCAACAGATTTGGGGGAGTGGGGACATGATTTCTGGGGACTCCGCCATCCTTGTTCTCTACAGTGCCTGCCTCTCCTAGACCAGAGACCCTCGGTGTTACTGTCTCCCATCTTTGTCCAGAATGGAGGAAAACCTGGCTGCCCAGACTTGGGGAAGAAATGTGGAGATGTGACTTCTTCATAAACAGACCATAAACCAATTCTTCTAATTTTAGCACCCGTCACTCTCACCTCCACTTCCAGAAGTGCCTGGTGCCGCCTACTCTCAAGCCTTATGGGGGTTCTGGCTCACAAAGTGAGTTGGTTTCTCACATTCTGCACTGTTGGCTTAGGATTCCATTTTCTCTCCATTTTCTTGGGTTTGCTAAGTAAATTACCCCTTATCTAGCTGCTTTTCCGGTTTCAAGTGTCGTTGCTGTTTTCTACTCTCCCATTTCCCCATTGATGTGGGTCTGTGCCTTTAAAAATCCCTTTACTGGCATTCTCACGAGGTTGCAGGGGGGAATGAAAACAAATGTTTGCATCTTTACACAAGAATCCCTGCTGTTCAGATTCTCGCTCCCTTCTCCCATCTACTTATTCTTCTACCTAGAAATCACAATAGAACAGAGAACAGAAATGCATAGCCTTAGTCATAAGCTATAAAGCCTTACATTTGGTGAGAGATACCAGAAAAGGGGCAAAGAGGGACAATGACATAATTATATGGCATGTATTAGAAAAGTATGGCAAACACCAACATATAATCTTAATCTTGGTACTTTTATAATGAACATTTTAGAAAACAAGGCTGAACGGTCTTGGTTTATAAGGTTACATTGAAAAATGGAGCACTTCTCTCTTGCGGATTACACTCCACCAAGGACTTTATTTCAGAATATCCAGAAAAAGATGAGGTTTTAATTTGGATCCAAAGTCGGGGGGTGGGGGGTGGGGTGGGGCATGAATTTTTAAAAATGTAGGGGGAGGAGTACTGCATTAAAGGATGGGCTTAAGCAAATACAGATGGCCTCAGAGGCACACCAGACCTTGTCTCCCAAGGCTGGAAAGCCTTTTAGCACAGGCCATTGGACTCTAAATTCTGAAGAGCTCAGTGCAGGCCTTTGGCTAGGTGTCTTGTAGGTATGTTTGTCTGTCTTTGTAAGCCTTCTGTAAATTACATTTGTCTATTCTTTTCTTTTTTATAATGTGGATTAAAATCAGACCCTTTAGAACAATGTGCAGCAGAATCGCCAGTGGAACTTAAAAAAATAAAGACTCTAAGACCTCATATCAGTACTATTAAACCACACTTTAATTGGGCTTGAGAGCCCCTGCTAGAGAGTAGCTCTGTGGACAGGATTCAGAGGATATATGACCCTCTGGAAATTCTAGGCAACATTGAATCCAACTTCTTTTTTTTTTTTTTTTTAAGAAAAGAACCATAACTTTTATCATATTCTCATAAGAGAACTTCATAGCACTTATCACTACTCTACATCATATATTACATTACATTATGTAATTGTTTGCTTTCTGTTTTACCTGCCATAATAAAGGTAGAAAATTTGTCTATGCATGGAATCAACCCAAATGCCCATCAATGATAGACTGGATAAAGAAAATGTGGTACATATACACCATGGAATACTATGCAGCCTTAAAAAGGAACAAGATCATGTCCTTTGCAGGGATGTGGATGGATCTGGAAGCCATTATCCTCAGCAAACTAACACAGGAACAGAAAACCAAACACCACATGTTCTCACTTATAAGTGGGAGCTGAACAATGAGAATACACGGACACAGGGAGAGGAACAACACACACTGGGGCCTGTCAGGGGGTGGGGTAGGGGGAGGGAGAGCATCAGGAAAAAGAGCTAATGCATGCTGGGCTTAACACCTAGGTGATGGGTTGATAGGTGCAGCAAACCACCATGGCACATGTTTACCTATGTAACCTGCACATCCTGCACGTGTACCCCAGAACTTAACAGTAAAAATTAAAAAAAGAAAGTTTGTCTATTGTTAGTGTCCCAAGAACAGAAATAATCTCTTTTCAGCATTAAATAATATTGGTCGAATGGATGAATGAATGAAAAGAATTCATAAGCTCCCTTCTCTCCCAAAGGCTAAAGCACTATCTATAACAAACTGCAGTGGAAACTCCTGATAGAAATTCAGTCTTTATTCAGATTCCAAAAGCACAGTGCTGGACTGGACACAGGAGGATGAAAGGGTGGTGGTGGATACAGAGGTCCGTGACATCATTCCTGGCTCTAGATTAGTTGCATACTCTCCCTCCACTCTCATTCAGGATGCATCATCAGTGGGGATATTTTTTTAACAAAGAAAAGTTCTCACTGCTGTTATAGTACCTCTCCCGGGCTTTATTTTTAGCTCTTCTGGTCTTATCAAACAACAGAAGGGACCTCTATCGCTTAAGAAACAAACATCTCTTCCCTAACCCTTGACTCCATGGCTGCTAAGTGCAGACTCATCACTCTAAGGCTTTGTCTCCTGGAAAAGCTTAACTGACTTTGTCCCATGACATAGACAAAGCTGTTTTTTGCTTCAGCCCCAGCACATTTTTTTCCTACCTCCAAATTTGCAGGAATAATGTCTGGCAAACGCTGTGCAGGGTATGTAAGAAATAGTGGGGAGGGGTCAAGATAATTCATAGGAGAAGTACACTTTGATTAACAGCTTATTTGATGGTTATTCGATCATCCGATAATGTCATTCTAAGAGTCTGAAGCTCCTGTTGAAGACACTTGAGAATGTCTCAGAAGAGCCAAGATGACATAAACCAGCACACTTCCTCTTTTTTCTTAGCTTCCTCTTGACGATATCACAGCTAACACCTTCACTTACTGCCCTTAATCAGCTCTCAATGACACCATACCTTCATGGGTACCCAGCCCTGGCGGCCTGGATGGGAAGGCCATACAACTTGGGGTGGAGTTGCTCATGGCAGAATTGAGGCAGAGCATAAGGAATTGCAGTTGGTGGGTGGGGTTAGGGGAGGTAGGTGGCAAAGAGAGTGCAAAGGTTTTCTAAGACAAGTCAAGCCAGCATGTGTCACACCAAAGTGTGTTGATAGTTAGTAGTCACAAGGAGGTGGTGGAGGTGAGGAAGGAATAGCTTCTACAAGCTGCTGCTAATGAGAGACCTGAGGCTCCTATACGTACATGTAAGGATTGCTCCTCTGTTATTCCCACCCCTCCTCTACTCTACCCTTTTGTGACATTTTCTGCTTCAGTGTTATAACTGGCAGAATTTTCGAAGGCCCTCAAGATCCCTGCCCCATCCCTGACCCCCTTGTATGTGCATGGCAAGGATGAAGAGATTTTGTAAATGCATTGAAGATCTCTGACCAGTTGACTGTCAATTATTTAAAGGGGAGATCATCCTGGGTGGGCCTGACCTAATCAGGTGAGCTCTTCAAAAGATGGTCTGGAAGTCACAGGCAGAGAAGTCAGAGATTTAGGGCAGCAGAGATGCTCTTCTGTTGGCCTTGAAGAAGCAACTGCAAGACCTATAACCATAGGGAACTGAATTCTGCCAACAACCAGTGAGCTTGGAAGAGGACCCCAGCCTTGGATGAGATTGAAGCTCTGGCTGCAGCTTGCTCTCAATCTGGCAAGACCTTGCAGAGAGGACCCATGCTAAACCATATCTAGACTCCTGACCCAGGGAAGCATTGAGATGACTCATCCGTGTTGTGTTAAGCTGCCACATTTGTGGTCATTTGTTACATAGCAATGGAAATCCAATATATCCTAAATGTTTATTTTAATGTAATATAACTGGTATTACAATCATGAGCATGGGCATGGTGGGAAGGAGAGAAGCAATATATTGGACTTAAACTGAACTGCTGGTGCTTGAATCTAGATCTACTTACCAGCTGAGAAAACACGGATGAGTTACGTAACTTGTCTGTGCTTCAGTTGCCCCAGCAGGGATGATGAAAATAACAGCACCTTGCAGGTCACTGGGAGGAATGAATGGTTCAATATCTACAAGGCACTTACGATATTGCCTGGCACATAGTAAATGCTGCGTGAATGTCAATCTTGCAGTTAGTTTTGGGTCAGAGATGTGACAGGAACCTCAGGAGACACTGTTGGTTGCAGGGGAACAACCCCATATACAGCAGTCCCCAGTCTTTTTGGCACTAGGGACCAGTTTCGTGGAAGACAATTTTTCCATGGACCCAGGGTATGGAGGGATGGTTTTCAGGATGAAACTGTTTCACTTTGGATCATCACCACAAGGAGTGTGCAACCCAGATCCCTCACATGCACAGTTCACAATAGGGTTCGCGCTCCTATAAGAATCTAATGCTGCCGCTGATCTGCCAGGAAGTGGAGCTCAGGCAGTAATGCTCCCTTGCCCACCGCTCACCTCCTGCTGTGCCACCTGGTTCCTAACAGGCCATGGACGGGTACTGGTCCGTGCGCCGGGGGTTGGGGACCCCTGCCATGTAAGACACACTATGTTAATACCTTTTATTCTGGATTCCTGAGCTTGCTGCTACTGTCTTTTCATTGTAATCTTAACTGTCAGGTCAAGCATTACCTTTAAAAAGTCCTTTTGAAGAACGTACCTGATGCCAAGAGCTTGGCTACTGACCCAAGCGAGAACTTCTCTTTTAAAACCAAAATACAATGGAACACTTGAGAGATCTAATTAGAAAATCAAGTCTCAAAATAAATGCAAACACGATGAATTTCCAATGTTCAAAGGTGGAATCAGTGTCTAGGCCCTTAGCGGTTTTATTCTACTCCAGCCCTGGAACTGATGGATTTCTGACTCATTAATACCAACACCACAGGCTGGCTGGGCAACTGCAGGCTGTCCCAAATGAGGGAGTTTTGCTGTCTGGTAACAAACTCATTAGAGAGAAAGAATTGTGTCATTTTTGTAAGAAAAAGATCAACTAAAGCAACTAAAGCATTTGACTTAGAGAAATTTTAAAAGTTGGGGGAAACTTCTGTTCTAATCCCATCTCTGTCCCTCATTAGTGGCCCGGTGACATCCTTTCTGAAGTTAGCTTCCTGATCTGTAAAACAAAAGGATCCCCTCCTAGAGAGAGGGCATCACCACTCCCTCTGAAATCCACCAAAGAACAAAGGCCAAAATAAAGAAAAAATTATTCCACCGTGATATTACTAGAGAATGGCCACAATCTCACACCACGTATTTAAAAGATATTCATTCATACATACACATTTCATCCATTCAACAAATATTTACTGAGTGCTGCTGAGGTGCCAGCACCGTTCTAGATGCCAGGAGCTCTGGCTGCCAGATATGAAGAAATCTGATCCAAAAGAAAGGAGAGGACCAGGGTCTGACATCTTTTTCCTCTAATTCAAAGCAGGTACAGATTTAGAAATGTAAATGAAAGTGTACACAGAGGAAGTGTTGTAAAGAATGTAACCCTGCCCAAGAGAGGTCTCCTCTGTGCCCTGGGCTTCTGGGAGGTAATCTCTAAACCCCTTGGAATGTCATGCCTGATAGGAATGTTTTTGTTTCTCTGAGTGCCTTAGGTCACTCCAGATAGTCTAACAATGTGATTTAGGGTGGAGCTTTGGGTCACGTGGTATCAGCTCCACCTCTGGAGGGGCTGGAGACTGAGATCCGTGACATGGTGTTTTCCACCAGGCCTGGTGATACAGCTCTAATAAAAGCTCTGAACACCGAGGCTTGAGTGAGCTTCCCTGGTGGGAAATCCTTTGTGTGTATTGTCAAACATCATTACTGGGAAAGTCGCACTCTACCTAATCCCACCGGAAGGAGACAACCAGAAGCTCCATGCTTAGAACTTTCCTGGACTCTGCTGCGTGGGCCTCTTCCCTTGGCTGATTCTAATCTGTAGCCTTTTGCCATAATAGATCATAATTGTGAGTATATGAGTTTATTGAGTTCTGTGAGTCTTTCTAGTGAATTGTCAAATGCAAGGGTGGTCTTGGGAACCCTCAAACTTGCAATTGTTGTCAGACGTGAGGGTAGTCTTTGGACAACTGCTTCCTAGTGTTACAGGGTCCCTTCCAGGCATATGGAATAAGAAATGGTATCTTAGTCTGTTCTTATACTGCTATAAAGAACTACCTGAGGCCGGGTGCGGTGGCTCATGCCTGTAATCCCAGCACTTTGGGAGGCCGAGGTGGGCAGATCACGAGGTCAGGAGATCGAGACCATCCTGGCTAACATGGTGAAACCCCGTCTCGACTAAAAATACAAAAAAAATCAGCCAGGCATGCTGGCGGGCACCTGTAGTCCCAGCTGCTTAGGAGGCTGAGGCAGGAGAATGGCATGAACCCGGGAGGCGGAGCTTGCAGTGAGCCGAGATCGTCCTACTGCCCGAAAGGCTCCTTCTCAAAAAAAAAAAAAAAGAAGAAGAAAAGAGAAAGAAAAAGAAAGAACTACCTGAGACAGGGTAATTTATAAAGAAAACAGGCTCGGCCAGGCACAGTGGCTCACGCCTGTAATCCCAGCACTTTGGAAGGCCAAGGCGGGCAGATCACCTGAGGTCAGGAGTTTGAGACCAGCCTGGCTAACATGGCAAAACCCCATTTCTACTAAAAATACAAAAAATTAGCCAGGCATGGTGGCACGCGCCTGTAATCCCAGCTACTCGGGAGGCTGAGGCAGTAGAATCACTTGAACCTGGGAAGCGGAGGTTGCAGTGAGCTGAGATTGAGTCATTGCACTCCAGCTTGGGCAACAAGAGCAAAACTCTGTCTAAAAAAAGAAAACAGGCTCAATTGACTTATGGTTCTGCAGGCTGTACAAGTAGCACGACAGGGGAGGCCTCAGGAAACTTTCAATCATGGTGGAAGGTGAAGGGAAGCAGGCACATCTTCACGTGGTGGAGCAAGCGAGAGAGCGTGAAGGGGAAGGTGCACACACTTTTAAACAACCAGGTCTCATGAGAACTCACTCACTGTCACAAGAACAGCAAAGGGAAACTCTGTCCCCATGATCCAGTGACCTCCCACCAGGCCTTTCCTCTGAAACTGGGGATTACAATTTGACATGAGATTTGGGTGGGGACACAGAGCCAAGCCATATCAAACGGTGAGCAAGACACGAATGAAAAAGGAGATGTGTTGCTTGGGGCCAGGAAGGTAGGGTTGAAGGAGATCTCCCAAAGCTGTCTTAATTTGGCCTCACTCAATTTCATAACTGGAAAACCTTTCCAGATGACCTACTGGTCCCAAAGTGGAGGGACAGCCAAAACCGGAAGAGAACTCCCCTTCCGTGGGATGAGAGATGTGCAAAGAGGGATGATCAGAGACAATGCATTTAGAATCCTTTCTACTGCTACCTCCTTCCCATCTCTCCATGCAGGCAGATATCACTGTCGGAGGCTGCCATCAATGACCTGCCTTCCAACTTAAATTCCAAGTACATTTTAAACACCACTCAGGAAAAAAAGGCAAGCAATCCAGTATAATTTTCAAACAAAATTATTAGGCAAATAATAAGCTGGAACAGAATGTTTCATTGAAGACAAATAATATGCCTCACTATGCACCCCCCACCCCAAAAAGATTTCTATTCATTGAGAAAAGAGAAAGAGAAAAAGAGAAAAGAGATAAAAATAGGAAAAAATAAATATCAAGTATAAATTAGATAAAGAACATTCTAAAAGAAGAATCTCTCTAGGAAACAGAAGACTTTTTTTGGTTAAGCTTCTCTATAGATTAAGACTGTAAAATTTTACAAAGCATACTTGAAAAGAGATAACACCACAGGCTGATATTAATAAAATCTAATGGCCAGGCACGGTGGCTTACGCCTGTAATCCCAACACTTTGGGAGGCCGAGGCAGGTGGATCACTTGAGGCCAGGAGGTCAAGACCAGCCTGGCCAACATGGTGAAACTCTGTCTCTACTAAAAATACAAAAATTAGCCATGCATGGTGGTGGGTGCCTGTAATCCCAGCTCCTCCAGAGGCTGAGGCATGAGAATCACTTGAAGCCAGAAGGCAGAGGTTGCAGTGAGCCGAGATGGTGCCACTGCACTCCAGCCTGGGCGACAGAGCAAGAGTCTTGTCTCGAAAAAATAAATAAAATTTAAAAATACAAAAAACTAACATCTACTGAGTATTTACTATGTTTCAGATACTGTTCTTAGTGGTTTACATGTATTAGCCATTTGAAACCAGCAACATTATTGCTATCCCCCATTACATATAGCAACATTAAATAACTTCCCTGGCCAGGGATGCAGTGGCTTATACCTGTAATCCCAGCACTTTGGGAGGCCAAGGCGGGTGGATCACCTGAGGTCAGAAGTTCAAGACCAACCTAGTCAACATGGTGAAGCCCCATCTCTACTAAAAATACAAAAATTAGCTGGGCATGGTGGCGTGCACCTGTAATCCCAGCTACTCAGGAGGCTGAGGCAGAAGAATCACTTGAACCCGGAAGATAGAGGTTGCAGTGAGCCAAGATTGCGCCACTGTACTCCAGCCTGGGTGACAGAGGGAGACTCCCTCTCCAAAAAAAAGCTTTCCTAAAAGTCACTGGTTAGTGGTGGAACTGAGCTGCAACCCCATATGGTTTGATGGTTTGGCTCTTAACCTCTATCCTATCCTACCTGAAACATTAAATTTTTATCAAAGATCACAATAAAAACCTACATGAATTCCAAGAAGAATCTGTACTGGCTACATTGTCTGACTGTAATGAAATAGTATAAGTAGTAATTATTGAAGAATAACTTCACTACTCTATCCCAATAACTTAAAAATCTGAACAAAACAGACAATTTTCTAAGAAAATATGTTATTCAAAATAAGTTTTAAAGAAGGCAAATTCAAGTTAGTAACAACAAGGAAAACAACAGGATAAATTGAGAAGGAAAATTGTCAGCCTGGCGTGGTGGCTCACACCTGTTGTCTCAGCACTTTGGTAGGCTAGTGTGGGAGAATCACTTGAGCCCAGGAGTTCAAGGCTGCAATTAAGCTATGATTGTGTCACTACACTGCAGCCCGGGCAACAGAGTGAGACTCTGTCTCTTAAAAAAAAAGAAGAAGGAAACTGTTAAAGTGCCAGGCCTAGAGAGTTTTATGGATGAATACTTCAAGGAACAGATTAATTTTGATGCTATTCAACTATTACAGAGCATTACAAAATAAGGAAGAATTTCTGCTCTCCTAATAGCCTGTTAAGCCAGAATTACAGTGATGACAGTGATGCTAAAAGCTGACAAATATGGCAGATGTACATACTCACCTGTGCGTGCACGCAGCCCGTGTGTCAGATCAGATGCTCTGAGCTATAACAGGATCCTTGAGTAAGAGTCACTTAAATATCAGGCCATTTATGATCAAACCAAACACCACGCAAAGCCTAGGAGTAGGTGTTTTCATTGTTAGGTCAAGCATTTAATGAGGCCCTCTGGGTCCACAGCTCCAGGAGTTCTGCTCTTAGAGGAGATAGGAGAGCAGGACTAGATAGGTGGATGAGGAGCCAGAGCCAAGTCCAGAAATCAAGCTGTGTGGCCCACGCCTCACTGACTGCCCGAGCCTACCACTGTCCCTTTTCATGGTTCTTTTGCCATGATGTATTGATGCTCTGTTCCGACTGGTTGCGGAGTGCATCTTGTATCTGTGTTTAAATAGTTTGACTATCACCCTGAATATACCAAGTGGTTTTGGAAATGTAGTATCCTAAAATTGGCATCTCAAATCAGCAGAAAAAAAGATGATTTATACGGATACCTGTTTCATTGTTTAGAACAAAGAAAAGCTAATTCCTGGCCTCGCCTGTTCTAGTGATCATTACTAATAATTCAAATTTTAAAATGTAAAAAAAGAGAAAGAAAACCTCAGATTACTAGAAGAAAACAAGGATGAATCATCTTTAAAATCTTGGAATGAGAAAGACCTTTCTAAGCATGATGTGAAAACTAGAAGCAATAGAGAAAACATTTGGGCCGGGTGCGGTGGCTCACACCTGTAACCCCAGCACTTTAGGAGGCCAAGGCGGGCGGATCCCGAGGTCAGGAGATTGAGACCATCCTGGCTAACACAGTGAAACCCCGTCTCTACTAAAAATACAAAAAATTAGCCGGGCGAGGTGGTGGGCGCCTGTAGTTCCAGCTACTCAGGAGGCTGAGGCAGGAGAATGGTGTGAACCCCGGGGAGCGGAGCCTGCAGTGAGCCGAGATCGTGCCATTGCACTCCAACCTGGGCGACAGCGAGACTCTGTCTCAAAAAAAAAAAGAAAACATTTGACACATTTGACAACTTAAAAAAAGGAAATTTTCTGTATGGAAAAAATGGCATCCTAATAAAAGTCAAAAGCCAAGAAATAAAAAAATCAAAATATAAAAACACTATTTGCAATACATTTGACAGCTAAGGAGTTAATTTCCCTTATGCACAAATCCATGAGCGCTCTTACAAATTGGGGTCCAATAATTAAGAAAACGTCCACACCATCACTAATACTTGATACATTTAAATCTCATCTTTGTTTTATTTGTTTGTCCACTAGATAATACTCAGTGTTGGATCGGGTATGGGAAAGTGGGCACATTCATATGTTTGCTAATATAACTTTTTAGGAGGATAATTTGTCAAATTCATTAAAACTTAAAATATTTATACCTATTGGCAGATTCATTCCTGGAAGCATCGTGTGTAGCTTCACAGAATTGGAAACAACTCAAATATCTATTGATAGGGGATCAATGAGACAAATTAGAGTACATATATTAATCCAACCAAATGTTGATTGTCTACTATCTGATGATACTTGCATTCTCATGGAAGGAAATGCAGAGCAAATAGCTAAACAAATAGCCACACAAGGTTTGTAATAACTGCTTTGAAGGAAATCAACATATTATATTACAGAGCAAGCATTGGCAACATATGGCCCATGGACCTAACCTGGCCTGCCATTTGTTTTTGTGTAGTTTGTGATGTAGTTTAAATGTTTATCCCCTCCAAATCTCATGTTGAAATGTAATCCCCAATGTTGGGATGGGCCTGGTGGGAGGCCCCACCTTCAACATTGGGATTATAGGGATGGATCCGTCATGAATATCTTGGTGCTGTCCTCATGACAATGAGTGAGTTCTTGCTCTGAGTTCACATAAGATCCGGTGGTTTAAAAGAGTGTGGCATCTCCCCTCTCTGTCTTGCTCCTGCCCTCCCCTTCCACCATGATCGAAAGCTTCTTCGGGCCCTCACCAGGAGCAGATCCTGGAGCCATGCTTCCTGTAAAGCCCGTAGAACTGTGAGCCAATTAAACCTTCTTTCTTTAAAATTACCCAACCTCAGGTACTTCTTTATAGGAACACACAGATGGACTAATACAGCTTGCGAGTTAACAATGATTCTTATATTTTTAAATGGCTGTTAAAAAATCAAAAGATGAATATTATTTCATGATGTGAATATTACATGGCATTTGTACTCCTACTATGTACCCACAAAAATTTAAAAATTTTAAAAACCATAAAAAAGAAAATTATATGGCCTTTCAAATTTCAGTGTTCTTAAATAAAATGCAATCGGAATTCAGCCATACCTATCTGTTTGCATGTTGTCTGTGTCTGCTTTTCACTGCAGTGGTAGAGTTAAGTTGTTTCTCTAGAGACTGTTTTATAAAGTCTAGACTATTTACTTATCTGGCCCTTTGCTGGAAAAGATTGCTAACCCCTGTTTCAGAAGGAATAGATAATGAATGGCCCAAGAGAAATGAAAACATATGTCTACACGAAACTTGTACATGAATGTTCACAGCAGCATTATTCATAAGGACCCCAAAGTGGAAATGACCCAAATTCCTATCAACTGATGAACAGATAAGCAAAATTTATCAATCCATTTGTTTGATAAATAAATGGATGGATAAATAAACAAAATGTGGTATAACCATACAATGGAATATTATCGAACCATGAAAAAGAATGAAGTACTGTTTCATGCTACAACATGAATGAACCTTGAAAACATGTTAAGTGAAAGAACTCAGTCTCAAAGGAATGTATATTGTATGATTCCATTTATATGAAATAAGCAGAATAGGCAAGTCTATACAGACAGAAAGTAGATTGGTGGTTACCTAGGCCTGGGGGGGTTGGGTAGAATTGCTAATGGGGCCTATGAAAATGTTCTAAAATTGATTGTGGTGATAGCTGCACAACTCTGTACACATGCTAAAAGTTATTAAATTGTACACACAAATGGGTTAATTGTATGGTATGTGAATAGTATCTCAATAAAGCTGTTTTAAAAAGAGTGGAGCATATTGGGGGAACCACCCCCGATAATTCAATGTAATTTCACATAGGTTCTTTTCTATTTCCCTAAGTGCCAGCCGGTCTGAGAAATAAAGGGAAAGAGTACAAAAGAGAGAAATTTTAAAGCTGGGTGTCTGGGGGAGACATCACATGTCAGCAGGTTCTGTGATGCCCACCAAGCCGCAAAACCAGCAAGTTTTTATTAGTGATTTTCGAAGGGGAGGGAGTGTACAAATAGGGTGTGGGTCACAGAGATCACATGCTTCACAAGGTAATAAAATATCACAAGGCAAATGGAGGCAGAGCGAGATCACAGGACCAGGGTGAAATTAAAATTGCTAATGAAGTTTCAGGCACGCATTGTCACTGATAACATCTTATCAGGAGACAGGGTTTGAGAGCAGACAACCGGTCTGACTAAAATTTACTAGGCAGGAATTTCCTCGTCCTAATAGGCCTGGGAGCACTGCAGGAGACCAAGACTTATTTCATCCCTTATCTACAGCTGTGTAAGACAGACATTCCTAGAGCAGCCATTTTAGAGACCTACCCCTAGGAACTCATTCTCTTTCTCAGGGCTGTTCCTTGCTGAGAAAAAGAATTCAGTGATATTTCTCCTATTTGCTTTTGTAAGAAGAGAAATATGGCTCTGTTCCACCCAGCTCTCAGGCAGTCAGACCAATGGTTATCTCCCTTGTTCCCTGAACATCGCTGTTATCCTGTTCATTTTTCAAGGTGCCCAGATTTCACATTGTTTAAACACACATGCTTTACGAACAATTTGTGCAGTTAACGCAATCATCACAGGGTCCTGAGGTGACTTACATCCTTAGCTTACGAAGATGATGGGATTAAGAGATTAAAGTAAAGGCAGGCATAGGAAATCACAAGAGTATTGATTGGGGAAGTAATAAATGTCCATGAAATCTTCACAATTTATGTTCAGAGATTGCAGTAAAGACAGATGTAAGAAATTATAAAAGTATTAACTTGGGGAACTAATAAATGTCCATGAAATCTTCACAATTTATGTTCTTCTGTCATGGCTTCAGCTGGTCTGTCCGTTCGGGGTCCCTGACTTCCTGAAACAGGAGCATGCAATGGGTTTGGGAGCTACTTTAGATAGGGTTTCGGGAAAAGCCTCTCCAAGGATGTAATGTCTGAATTATGACTTCAAGGAAGAGAAAAGGCAGAAGAATATTCCACTCAGAGGAAATAACAAAAGCAAAAGTCCTGACGCAGGAAGAAGCTTGTCTTGTTTGAGAAACAACAAAACCAAGCATGGCTGCTGCATTGTATTCTGGTGGGAGAACATGAGGTCAGAAAAGCAGGCAGGATCTAGACCATCTAGCTCCTGTGCGAGCTACTCAGGAAGGCAAAGAGTAGGATGGTGGTTATCAGAGACTTGGAAGGGAAGAGGGGAGGGGGGAAATGAAAAGAAGTTTCTTAGTGGGTACAAAAATAGAGTTAGATAGAAGGAATAAGTTCTAGTATTCAATAGTACAATAGAGTAATTATAGTTAATTTATCATATATTTAAAAATAGCTAGAAGAATTGTAATGTTTCCAACACAGAGAAAAGATAAATGTTGAGGTGTTGGATATCCCAGTTACCTTGATTTGATCATTGTATGCACGTGTCAAGTATCACTTATATCCCACAGATATGTGCAACTATGATATATCAAGAAAGAATCAAGCTATAGTGGGAGACTGAATCAGCTCTCTCTGAAGAAGGTGGCTGTGTGTAGGAGAAGGAGTTGCTTGAAAATCTGCTGGTCTATTAAGAAGGATCTGGGTGGGTAAACAACAATGTCTGCTGTGATAATAACCACACAGGAAGATACTGAACCCTTGCCATGTGTCAGGCATTTATTCCTCACAGCATCTTTTGAGATCGGCACTAATAATCTCTGACTCAAGTTACATATGAGAAACCAGAAGTTTAGTGAGGTTAACTACCCAATCCTAGGTCTCAGAGATAAGTAAATGGGAGAGTTGAGATTTGAACCTAGGTCTCCCAGAAGCCAAGGTTTGTGTTCTTTTTATTTATTTATTTGTTTTTTTGAGACACAGTCTCGCTCTGTTGCCCAGGCTGGAGTGCAGTGGCGCAATCTCAGCTCACTGCAAGCTCTGCCTCCCAGGTTCCCATTCTCCTGCTTCAGCCTCCAGAGTAGCTGGGACTACAGGCACCCACCACCACGCCTGGCTAATTTTTTTTGGTTGTATTTTTTTTTTGTTTTTTTTTTGTAGAGACACAGTTTCACCATGTTAGCCAGGATGGTCTCGAACTCCTGACCTCGTGATCTGCCCACCTTGGGCTCCCAAAGTGCTGGGATTACAGGCGTAAGCCACCACACCCAGCCAAGGTTTGTGTTCTTTACAGCATCATCAAACTGTACCCTTCTCCCACAAGCAAAAATGGAAAGCCATGTAGGCTAAAGTGGTTGGGAAAAGCTTTATGGAGGAGGCTGGATTTGAGGTAGACCCAGAAATAGAGAAAAAAGGATGCAGAGGGCAGCCCAGAAGAGATGATCAATATTAGCTAAGATGCAAAGGCTGGAGAACACAAGAGATATGCAAAATGCATTGGTGAATTCATCTGTTAGTTCTGAGGGCTCAGTAGCAGAGTAGTGGGATGAAGTCTAGAATGGTACATGGGAGCCAAATTCTGGCAGTCTCAAATGCCGTCCTGCCTGGGTGACATTGTCTGGTGGGTGACATAGAGACACGAAATGTTCTGAGCAGAGGAGTGACAAGGTCACAGTGTAGGTGATAAAGAGGAGTATGGTAGTGAGAGGTAAGAGTAGAATGGGGAAGACACTGAATGCATGGACTAGAGTTAGGGATCTATTGCCATCCTTTACCTCTGAGGAGTATGGCTTTTACCTTTAAGTGGAGGTAGTGACTGTGGCTGCCCCCCAAAAATAGCTGAACATATGAACTATTTCCATGCAATAAACAGTTGGACTTGGTATTTGAACAGAGCATGGAGCTTAGGAGAGGAAGAAATCAAGGAGGATTCCAAGGCTTGGATGACAGAAATAGGGAAGCTTCTAGAATTAGATACAGGTAAAGTGTATACAGAAAAGAACAAAAGGCTAAGGATTCTCTCAACCTTAGAGAGTATCACATGTGTAGAAGTTGTGCAGACCCTGCTATTTGCCAACCTGGTATCCACCCGATTTTCTTTGCTAACAACTCTCAGCAGCAATGTTCCTGCTTCCAAAAATACATTTCCCAGCTCCTTTGCAGTGAGGATGAGCATGTGACACTGTCTCTGGTTATAAGACCTGAGTGGAAGCATGCTGGGGATTTCTGGGAAGGTTTTTCTTTTCTCATGTAAGTGACAGCCTTTCTTCCTTGTGGCTTCCTCTCATTCTGCCTGGATGGAGGACAGGAGGCAAGAGGTTGAACAGCCATTTTGCAGTCATGGCTAACCATGAAGACAAAAGCCACCTGCTAAGGATGAGAGAGCAGAAAGATAGAAGCTGCCTGGGAAACTGGGAACATTGCAAAGCCATTGTGCCAGTCCTAGATTGTCTACCTATGCACTTCATGTGAAATAAGAAAAACAAGGCCAGGTATGGTGGCTCACACCTGTAATCCCAGCACTTTGGGAGGCCAAAGCGGGAGGATAGTTTGAGCCCAGGAATTTGAGACCAGCCCAGACAACATGACAACACCCCATCTCTACACACACAAAAAATTAACTGCCATTAATTTTCATGGTGGTGTGGGCCTATAGTCCCAGATGCTGGGGAGGCTGAGGTGGGAGGATCACCTGAGCACAGGAATTTGAGGCTGCAGCAAGCCATGATTCTGCCACTGGTCACCCCAGCCTGGGTGACAGAGAGACCATGTCTCAAAAAAAAAAAAAAAAAAAAAAATCTAGCTGAGCACAGCGGCTCACACCTGTAATCCCAGCACTTTGGGAGGCCGAGGTGGGTAGATCATCTGAGTTGGGAGTTCAAGACCAACCTGGCCAACATGGTGAAACCCCGTCTCTACTAAAAATACAAAAAATTAGCTGAGCGTGGTGGCAGGTGCCTGTAATCCCAGCTACTTGGGAGGCTGAGGCAGGAGAATCACTTGAACCCAAGAGGCAGAGGTTGAAGTGAGCTGAGACTGCGCCATTGCACTCCAGCCTGGGCAACAAGAGTGAAACTCTGTCTAAAAAAAAAAAAAGAAAACATCTTTATTTTGTTAAGCCTCTGTAGTAGGGTTACTATTATATGAAGCTAAATGTAATTCCTGACTGATACAGTGGTTTAGAAAACAAAGGAGATAAAAGGAGTGATCGGATAAGTAAGAGGAGAGCCAGAAAAGTTCAGTTCACAGGAGCTGATGGAATAGAGTCTGGACCCAAAGAGGACATTCGCTAAAGCTTGTAGAGTGGGTGAGACGGCAGAGAGGGTGTTCTAAGCACAAGCTCACCGGAGCAGAGCCGTAAGTGAGATGGTGAGACTGGCAGTGTCACTGGTATGGAGTAGAGAAGAGGTCCAGGGAGTCAAGGGGGCAGAAATACATGCATTGTCAGGTAGTTGAAATGAATGTTGAAAGGAACTGGGATCAGGGGAGGAAAGGTAGAAAGAATGAGGGTCAGGTGCCAAAAAGCTATCGAGGAGCCTAGGAATGGGTCCCAGAAAGCAGGACTCGGTGTTGCCTTTAAAGACAGTACTAGCCAGAACCTAGTCAGGGTTTCCCAGCCTGTCATATTCTTGGAGATGTCACAGCAACTCAGTTGGTTTCCATTTATCCTTAATTGACCAGATGTTCAGTAACAGGCTCTCACTCTCCTGATTAATAAAGTTGGACCTAGAAAGCTGTGTGACTACTGACTAACTTCCTGGGAAGTACGCCCTTCCTAGGATCGGCATGCTGAGAATTATGCCTGTTTTTCACAGATACCTGTACTTGATTTCCAGGTTAACTGGGAAACCAAATCCATTGTCAGAAGGTTACTGAATGAGCTCAGAACCGGAATGAAAGCACTCCTGCTTGGATGCATGCGCTTTCTCAGAAGTGGTAGTGCAGATGAATCTCCTGCCGCCTCTCTCCATCTGGACTGTGTACACATCTCTCAGTGCTGGGCCCCAAGTCTTTCTTTAATCACACAGTGCCCCTTAGAGCTGCTGAGGTTATGGCTTTCTTCACACTCTGATCTAAGCCTAAGGATAGCCACCGGTCCCCTGGACAGGTCTGATGTAGGTGTGTCCGTTGTCTTCTCAGCAACTAATTTAAAAGCCACCTATAGCTAGGTGGAGAGACTCTGTATCTGGTTATTCTCATCAGCTGTGCACTGATTAGCATCATTTTCACTGTCACGGGGTGATAATTATCCAGCTTCATCCTCAAAGTCGGGGTGGAGGGCACATCACTGAAAGCCCTGTGAGCCCGAGACAAACGTGGATAATCATTTTAGTTCTTACCAAATTGATACCATAACTTCAAATCACAGAATCAACACAACTAATGGTGGCCAAGCAGTCTTTTCAGAGGCTACCCATGAACTTCTAGGAGCCACAGGGGGGTGTTGGGCTGAGGTATCAGCCCACCAATGCTTAGACCTGCTCCTTTCTGCATAGGTGGGCATGGGATGGTCTTCGCTGCACAGAAGGCAACAATTTGGCTGGTGGTTGGCAGGTGCAGTTTTTGGCTCAGAAAATATGGCCACTAAACCCATAGGGTAACACTTGTTCTGGGTTTTCTCAAGGAAAGTCAGGAAATATTTGGAAAAGGTAAGCAAGGCACAAGCCACACCCTTTAGTCCCTAGGCCTGTGTGCCTATTGCTCTGTGTTGGTCAGGCCCCAGCTGTGTGGCTGCAGCCAGATCTGAGTGCCTCTCTTTCAGACAATGTGGCAGCAAGGTACCTGCCCAGGACAGTGGAGATGTGGACACCTGGGTGCTGGTAGAGCAGTGGAATGCCCGGGAGAAGGACAGCCTGAAGACAAAACTTGAGGTACCACAGCAGCAGCCATCAGTATCCTCAAAGGGCCAGTAGGAAGTCAAGTTTTAATATAAAACTAACTTGGGTGCAGTGACACATGCCTATCATCCCAGCTACTTGGGAGGCTGAGGCAGGAGGATAGCTTGAGCCCAGGAATTCGAGGCTGCAGTGAGCTATGATTTTGCCTGTGAATGACTACTGCACGCCAGCCTGGGCAACACGGCGAGTTCCTAGCTCTAAAAAAAAAAAAAAAAAAAAAATTAAAAAAATTCATATAAGACTGGGATTTAAATGCCCTAGAAGTAAAATGTCTCATTTTTAGAGGAGGAGGGATGCCTGTGGAGCTTAAGCACAGGTTAGGTGACACTGTCAGGAAGAATGTGAAAGAGATTCTTTTCCTGAACAAAAAGTCAGACCACATGATTCTAAGGTCTTTTCCAACTCTGAGATGCCAGGTTCTGATGCCTAATATATGGCAATTGATGGGGCTTATACAGGGAGTATCCAGTATTTATATATTTGGTGTGTTCACTTATCTCCTGATCATTAGTTGTTAAAATCCTCCCAGCCATAACTTTGACAGGAATAGAAACGACAGTTTTTGTTGACTGTAAATGGACAGAGAATACTGTGGCTTTGGAGATAAATTTTAAAGCACTAGGTATATGTGGCATCAGAATACATAGCTATCTTGTTCATGCATGCTAATACAGAACAATAGTCAAGAAATGTTAAATGAAGATGAAGCAAGGGTAATAGTGTAAAGCGCATACCTCCGGCTGGGCACAGTGGCTCACACCGGTAATCCCGGCACTTTGGGAGACAGAGGTGGGTGTATCACTTGAGGCCAGGAGTCCGAGACCATCCTGGCCAACATAGTGAAACCCCATCTCTACTAAAAATACAAAAAAATTAGCTGGGCGTGGTGGTGCGTGCCTGTAGTCTCAGCTACTCGGGAGGCTGAGGCACAAGAATCCCTTGAACTCGGGAGGTAGAGGTTGCAGTGAACCAAGATCATGCTACTGCACTCCAGTCTTGGTGATAGAGCCAGACTCTTGTCTCAAAAAATAAATAAATAAATAAATAAATAAATAAATAAATAGCAACAGCATATTTTCCTCAACTTCAAAAAATGACATGTATGTATATACATATGTATACTTGTACATTCATGGAATAACTCCAGAAAGATATCCAAAAATCTGATACCAGTGTTTTGGTCACTGAGTGGCTGAAGGTAAGAAAAAGAATTACTTTCTACTGGTTACTTTTTTTGTACTTTTCGACTTCCGTACATTGTGTTGTATAACCTGTCAATAATATAATAATAATGATAATGAACCTTAGCTACCTTACCAAGAAACCACAGTTACTGGCAGGCACAGGGGAAGGGTAGGGAGGCTGTGGAAAGGGCAGCCTTTGGGGGGCCTGGGGAGAAGAAAGTCTGTATTTAAATACAATTCAATCCTGCCCACATTTAGAAATCATTTGCAGTGAATTCCATGTGGGACTAGATTAGTTTGAACTTGAGCCACCCTCGAGTGGATCATAAAAGTGAAAAGGGAGTTCATGACTGTTCATGGGAACAAATGATTACTTTGGGCTGTGGATATTTTCCTCAAAAGCTCTAGTCTTCCTGGATGAACAGCTGGGTGCCTGGGTCCTGTCCTCATTCTGCCACTGCTAACAGTGTGACCTTGGGTAACGGACTCTGTTCTCTGGGCCTCTTGGAGAAGTAATGAGCTCACAAACGTATTGTCTAATTTATTCTGTCTGAACCAGGGTGTGGGTGTGGAAACACCACTGCAGAGCAATGAAAACCAAAGGCTGGTCTTGAGGAACTGGAGAGTGTATCAAGGAAACCACAGCAGAGTCGGGCTAAGCCTCGAGAGAATTACCATATCCTGTTTTCTGTCGGAGCCTGGCCAGACCCTTTGCCAGGTTCCAGTGAATCACCAAATCACTCTGGGCACGGCTCAATGCACAGATGGCACTGGGAGCGGGGAGAGCCGCATTAGGCGGTAAATCTCTCCTGCACTAATCCCAGGAAGCATATGCTTAATTAGGCAAGGGTGTGTTGGACTTCCAGAGTACAGATAATTGAAAGTCAGTGGAGATGCCTTGTTTTCGCCTAAGAAAAAAAAAGATGAAATATATGGGTAAGTGACAAAATTAAGGAGGCCCAAATTTGTTAATCTTTGAATTTTTATTGTACACTTAACTTTACAGAAAATAATTTTAACTGAAACACTACCCTAGAGTCTCTTCTGATCTTGTTTGATATATAAACATATTTTATTATTTATTTATGTATTTATTTAGAGACAGGGTCTTGCTCTGTTGCCCAGGCTGGAGTGCAGTGGCGATCACAGCTCACGGCAGCCTTAACTTCCTGGGCTCAGGTGATCCTCCCATCTCAGCCTCCTGAGTAGCTGGAACTACAGGTGAGCACCATCACGCCTGGCTTATTTATTTTTATTTATTTTTTATTTTTTAGTAGAGGTGAGGTCTTGCTGTGTTGCCCAGGCTGGTCTCAAACTCGTAAGTGCAAGCAATACTCCCACCTTGGCCTTCCAAAATCCTGGGATTACAGGTATAAGCCACCTCACCCGGCTACAAACACATTTTTAAAAATACGTATTGTATTTTTTATTTCAGAGGTGATATATGTTTTTATAAAAGGGTAGTTGTATTTTATGTTCTTTTTATAGACATTTGGAAAACAGAAATATATATAGAAAAAATAGAACTCATGAAAGAGTGAAACAAAGAAAAAGGTACTGTGTTAGCAATGTTGCAGATTGCTCAAGTCACACTTGGCTGTATTAAAAAATGTGGTTTCATTTTGGTTTAATATTGTACTGATATTCAATATTCAATATTAATATATCATCAATATATTTCTGATATTCCCTGTGAGCACCTCCTCATTGGACAGTAAGGAGCCCTAAGGCTTCCCAGTGAATAGTATCCCATCTCCTATGTTTTAAACAGGCTACTTTCAATTTATAAACTCTTACTTCTCAGAGACCAATCCCCTGTAAGGTGTCAGCTTCCCAGGGATTGTATCTGAACCTGTAACTGCTGAATAGTACCTACCCCGACCTGGCCTCTTGGGATTCTGCGCTAGCACATGCTGCTGGGGTCTTTGAGCCCAGCAATTTAGCCCCACTTGCTTCTGCTGGTCCCCTGACCTTCTCAGCACTGTTGCATTCCCTACCAGGGCATTTGGCTTCACATGGATCCTTTGCTATCTGTGAGCAGACCATGGAGAGCCAGGAGTGCATGGTCCATCTAACTGCCTATTACCTGCCAAACCTGTCTCAGGTTCTTCCATGCTCAAAGTAGCCACAGGTAGGGTTTCTACCCTACTTGTATTGCATCCAGGGAAATGAGCTGCTAGCCCTGATGTCCTTGCACTTCCCAAAATCTATTTAGATGTGTAAGTGCCTGCCTGGCATATGTGGAGAGGAAAATAATAGGGATCCAGCACCTGACCTTCTTGCACTACGTCAGTCTTTCCCCTTTGTTCTTTCACCTGAGCAGGAAAGGTCTGTCTTTGGATGTTCTGCTGTCTCTGTATATGTATAAATATACACAGACGATATTATACAGAGACAAACAAAGGCAGATATTATATAACAGATTGTATATTATATGTTACATATTATATAATAGATTATATATTATCTATATTTGTCTCCGTATATCCTCTGTGTATATATAGGCATATATATAAGTATATACAGAGGATATTATATGTATTATATTTTATAAATATATTTATATAAGTATATTTACATATATAGTTATATGTATAACTATATATGTATATAAATATATAAATTTATATATTACATTAAATATATTAATATATTTATATAAATATACTTATATATTAGATATATATTAAATATATTTACGTAAATATAATTATGCATTATATGAATATATTAAATATATTTATGTAAATGTATGTTTATGTAAATATATTAATAATTATATATTAATATTATGTATCTATTTATGTTTGTAAAATATCCTCCTTGTCCCTTCTCCGTCCTAGACTATAAGGTTAGCAGACATCATAGTTTAACTGTTATAGGCAGAGTGAAACTTTCTTCCACAGTGAAAGAGACTACAGAAATTTAGAAATCCTGGTTCTTCTGACAAAGTCTGTCTCTCCATGCTATAAAACCCAATTTTGGAGATCAGAAGCAAATTATTAACTCCTGTTTTTTGTTACAGTAAGACTTCTATCTGCCCCACCTGACAGCCTCCCACCCCTAATTCCTCTCCTTTCCCTTTACCCAACACAGATGGATTTTGTAGGCTGATCATGGTAAGGTCAAATGCACAGAATCATTGGCGGCGGGGCCGGGTGGGGGGAAGAATATTAATGTGCTTAGAAATATTACTCCAGCTACAACATCTTTAAATTGCAATGTTTTGGTAGTGACTAGGAAGATTAAACATTTTTTAAAACATCTCATGTTTTATAAATATGAAATATTTTATTACTTTATAACAGTTCTGTATATAGTAAGGCTATTAACTCTGCTTGGTGCACATTTTTGTCTATACAATGTTTCTGGTCTTATAAAATTTCCATTTCTTTCATAATTTTATGCTTAGAAAACTTGTCCCCAAACTATTTTCTTTCACATTTTTCAGTCACTAAAATTTTTATGATTTTATTTTTTCTCTTTAATATATTGGGAATCTATTCTAGGATATACTGGAAGGAGAAGATCTAACTTGATTACTTCTAAACTGCCAGTTTTCCTGGAATCATTTGATGAATATTCTAGAAACATAAGTATTTATATCACCGTATCTCATGCAGATGAACTTGTTTGTGCTTTTCATCACTTAACCGTTTTTGAATGGCAAGCATATGTATAACCTCTTCTTTCCTTTCCAAATGAGTGGTTCCCCTCCTGTGTAATCTTTTTAGAAGGTTACTCAATTATTCTAAGGATGCCTCCATTGATGGAAATTCTTTTCTGGTTTCCTTTGAAAATTATTTTTGGCAACAGCTTTTGAGCCGTATAGAAAACCAGTCTTATAGCTTACTAATACTTTTTTATTGAACCCTCAATTACTGCAGCTTGATTACCTGATTTGCCAGGTAATGTGGCTCCAGATGACTCCTTCCTATTTCCAAAGAGCAAACACATTTTTAAAGCATGTTGAAGGAGAAAAGGATAACCTCAGTTCTGCTATGTTTGTTTTAAAATTAGTCTTATGACTTTTTAGTTGCATGTGATCAGGTGTATGTATGCACATACATGAATTAGGTTTAATCTTCCTGTTCTGCATATTTGGCTGTAACTACAAATTAGAGTCATGTGCACTTGGGAGGAAGATGACTTTCTAAAGTTACTGGCCTCTAAGCAAGCTCAGAGGGCAAAAAGAACTCTTCCCTTCTCCCTGCAAGAAGAGACTCATTGGATTCACCTCCTATGGTGGGATTCATCAATGGGGATAGTGAGTGATTCTTGGAAACAGATTAGCTCTGTATGTCAGTGGTAGAGGCCATGGTTCCATTTAACTTTTTTTCCAGTGCCCTGTGTATTTCTAACAACAACACTGACTAAAGGAAAGAAATGCCGAAACTGATATCCCTCTGGATTTTATAGATTTCCTAATTTTCTAATTGCTACACTCCTGCCAACAAAACACAGTGAAAGAATGCCCCATGAGGAGAGGTCTCAGAACACACCACAGGATGGGACTACAAATTTCAGTGATTACAAACAATTAAAGCAAGCAGCCAACATGTAATTTTCTTTTTGGGCATGGACATAGAATGAGAAACGACTTACTGGGTTGGAATAGATAGACACAAAGCTGTTTTCCTTTGTGTAAAAATCATACTTGATCAAGTAGAGATTATAGCTAATGTGCCCTCCCCCATTTGCCTTTAAAATTGAGGGATGTGGAAATTAGTGAAATTAAATTCACAGCTGCATTATTTGCAAATAACAAATATTCTATTTGATCCTGCAGACGCCAAAAAAGGAATGTTTTGGCTTGTGGAAAAAAAGAAAGAGTTGAACATCCAAACAATGGGAGAGGAAAGGATACACTTGAGTCTCTAGGAACAACTGGAATCATGACCCCAAATATAACTGGAACTATCTCCCTCTGTTCTGCATTTTGGCTTCTTTCCACACATTGACTTCATCCTGTCTCACTGCAGACCAGCCTTTTCCATGTATCAGAGTGGATGTCTGCCCTAAGCTCCTGAATTTTATTGTCTCTGTATTGGAGAGATACTGCCTGTCACATTGTTGGTAGTCTGAAGTTCAAAAATCCTGCTGTTGGAATTACTGCAAAAACCTAGGGGTGCCATATGCCCCGTAAACATTGTAGATTTCAACAGTTTCCTAACACAGGGTATAAAGCGTCTTGAGGAAGGGCCACTTTTTTTCTAATTTACACAAAGGTGCCATATGGACTCGTGGTGGCCCTGGGTAGAGTTCTGATGGACACAGGTTAGGTCAGATGCCCATTCCTGGACCAATCACTTATGGCCATACGGTTGAGGTCCTCTAAGAATATGGTAGTCCCTATAAGATTCTTATAAGCAGAAGAGGAACAGTTTATAGAGAAGGGAGACGTGGTTCCCTAAAGAAAGGAATGTGCTGGCAGGCAAAATATTAATTGTCCACTATGCCACAGTAGGAGTTTGGTGAGCCTATTTTACATTTTCTTTCTCCTTTGAAAAAATTTCTTGCTTCTGTTGTCCTTCTTTGCTAAATTTAAACTCTGATAGGGCAATGACTGAGGTTCCATATTTTTCCAGAGCCAGGGCAAATACTATTTGTTAAAGAATACACTAATGTATTTATTAGGTGGTGCTATGGTTTGAATGCTGGTGTCCCTCTAAAATTCTTGTTGAAATTTAATCTCCAATGCCATGGTATTAAGAGGTGGGGCCTTAAAGAGGTGATTAGACCACCTCCTTCTTAAAAAATGGCATGAACTTGAATACACTTTACCTATGGAACACTGTTCTCCCAATCTTCTTCTTATTATTCAGAATATTAATTTACTCTCCCTTTTATAAGCATGGATCACCAGTTATTTTGATTTTTATTTCGGTCAATATTAATTAAATTTATGGAAACATATTTTCTTATTCTGTCCTCATAATATTTTCTTCTGCTCCATGTCTCTAGTTGTCTTTCATTTTCTTCTTTTTCTTCTTCCTTTCTTATTTCTTTGGATTAAAAGGCTTAAGTGTTCTCTTTTAGTGAGGTTTGAGGGTGGTAAACTCTCTCAGGTTATGTGTATGTACCTATATTTTGCTATCTGTTGAATGGCAGTTTAGCTGTGTATAAAATTCTAGCTTGCCAAATATATTTCCTTGCATTTTGAAGATATTATTCCATTGTACTTTGTCCTGATTTTTTTTCCAGTTAGAAGCCTATTATTAGTCTATCATTCATTGTTAGCTGATCTGTTATTTTCGTTACTAATTATCAAAGATTTTTGTTTATGTTCTGCAGTTTCACTATAAAGAATCTAAGTGGGGATTTAGTTGTATTCTTCCTACTTGGTACTTAGAACACACTTTCAAACCAAGGACCTATATCATTGCTTAATTCTGGCAAATTTTCAGCTACCACCTCTTCAGTTATTACTTCTTCCTCATTCCCTCTATTCTTCTGGAACTCTTATTAGATGTATTATGTGGTCTCTCAATTTATTCTCCATGTCTTTTAATTATTATTTAAAACTTTTTATATATTTTGTGCTGCATTCTGAGTGAATTTTGTAATACTGTAATTCAGTTCATTAATTTGTTCATCAACAGTGCCGATTTCTGGTCTATTAAATTTTTAAATCTGTATTTCTATTTCAAAATTTATAATCAATGTTTTGTCCTATCTATATAGTTCTTATTTCTGCCTGTTTGCTTGCTTTTTTTTTTTTTTTTTTTTGAGATGGAGTCTTGCTCTGTCACCCAGGCTAGAGTGCAATGGCGTTATCTCAGCTCACTGCAACCTCCACCTCCCGGGTTCAAGCAATTTTCCTGCCTCAGCCTCCTGAGTAGCTGGGATTACAGGTGTGCACCACCATGCCCAGCTAATTTTTGTATTTTTAGTACAGACGGGGTTTCACCATGTTGGTCAGGCTGGACTTGAACTCCTCACCTCATGATCTGCCCGCCTCAGCCTCCCAAAGTGCTGGGATTACAGGCGTGAGCCACCACACCTGGTCGCTTGCTTTTTTAAATGGATTTTAGCATCCCAAGCATATTTTTTAGTCTTTCTCAGAATAACCCCGAAAATATACTTCTAATAAAGCAAATTATATTTGAATAACTGACTTTTACTCTGGTCTTTCTTAGTGTTTTAGCTTTCTTCAAATGCCTTATAATGGTTTTAGTTTGTAAGATCATTTTGAAAGGGAGATTTGTTTCTATCTCTCTTCCCTATTTAGTAAGTTTGTGATAGTTTCTAGTTAGTTTCCCCCACCCTCATGCCAGTATTTCATTCTAGAACCAAGTCTTAACGTTTGCGGTGGGGGATTCCTGCCCTATAATGACACTGAGGATGCTTCAGATCCAGTCACTAGGCCAGGAGGCAGCTTGTTCCGTTTCCTAGTTGTGGTGTTATGTTTCTGTCTTCTGCCTCCCTAGGCTTCCCTCCTGCTTTTTTTTTTTTTTTTTTTTTTTTTTTTTTTTTTTTTTTTTTGAGACGGAGTCTAGCTCTGTCGCCCAGGCTGGAGTGCAGTGGTGCCATCTCGGCTCACTGCAAGCTCTGCCTCCCGGGTTCACGCCATTCTCCTGCCTCAGCCTCCCGCCCTCCTGTTTTTATAAAAGCTATAAGCTCACATACAAGTCAAGAAGAGTTTTCTTTTTCAGCTTCCTTTCATGACCAGGCAAATATTCCTGGCTTTAATACCCCATCTCATGTGGGATCCACTTGGTCCCTATTATTCTACAGGACTGAGCTCCTAGACATGACTACTGCCTCTGCACCAGAGGCCCCGAGCACCATGGTTTTAGCCCTATTTACTTTGTTTCTGGGTCATGGAGATTTTTATCTCGTTATTGAGTCCAGTTGTATTACTTTGGTTTCTTTTTTTAAGTCATCATCTATTACTGCTATATTTTTTAGTAAAAGGAATGCTTCTGAATTTACCATTTCCAGTAAAAATTTAAACATTTTACAGTAAAGAATCACGCAAAAGGTGAAGGGATATTCCTCAAGTTGAATACTAGTGTGTGTACTTATTCTTTTCTTTATCTTTTATTTTATTTCATAAAGACAGGGTCTGCGTATGTTGCCCAGGCTAATCTTGAACTGCCAGGCTCAAAAAATGCTCTCATCTGAGTCTCCCAAGTAGCTGAGACTACAGGCACGTGTGCCACCATGCCCAGCTTGTGTGTACCTATTTATTTATACTTTTCTTTATTCCATAAATAAGGATTTTTATACAGCATTTATAATAAATAGTAAAATTTAGATAAGATATTAAAATTGAGTTTAAGGAAAATATAAATTAGAATAGATTCCCAAGATTAGGACGAAAACGTAAAATTTCCATACTCACATTGCAGATGATAAGATCCCACATGTTGGGCTGTATATTTGCCTCTGAGCTTCCATATAGCCGAAGTGAATAAACACAATTGATTCCTTAGTTCTCTTTTCACAAAGAAAACCCTTCCCAGTTCTTTGAGAGAAGTGAAGTTCTTCCAGCAACACATGCTAAAATAAATTTCTCCTGTGCGTATCATAGAGAGGATACTGACAGGTGAAGTAGATGATGCCTTCAAAAAAGTAGCTACAATATGAGTTAGCAAGGCTGACTTTTAGAGATTCTTCAATGAAACCCTAAGGCACAATGCGCACTTCGTTAGCACATGGCAGAGTTGAGACAAACTCAGGTATGAGTCATTGTCAAATGTTCTTTAAACCTCACAACACTCCCTCCTCTCTAGGGCTTTAAAGGATCTCCACGAATGAACCCTGTATTAGATCACTTTGGCCAGCCTGAGGCAAGAGGTGAATTCCCTTATTACTCATTTGATTGTTTTTATTGTTGTGGCAAATGACAGGAACTCAACTCAAATTAATGAAAGCATAAGAAAATTAAAATTTTTAGTTTTGTTAACTCTAAAACCCAACCGAATAATTGTAGGCAAAGGGTCTACTGGCTGTAGAGACAATTGACTGCAGGGAAGTGAACACTGCCACGATCTTTTCCCCATCTTGTCTCTGCTTCCATCTTTGTGTTGCATGACCAAAGAGAAAAGAGAGCGTTTCTCCAATGGATCAAGTTACACAATCCTTGGGAGGGTTTGGTTTGGATCACATGCCCATCACATTTATTAGGCACATACTGTGTACCAAGCTCTGTACTCAAGCTCTTACGTGAATTATATCATTCAATCTTCATGATAACTCAAAGGGAGAGGTAGAAAGCAACTGACTGAAACTAATCTCTGCCATAGGTGGTTTTGACCTTGGCCTTTCAGTTCTTTGATTCCTCACCTGCAACGATCATACCCTCTATCTCACCAAGTCACACAATCCTATGGTCATACCCTAAGGGTTGTCTTCAACAACTGCAGATTCCCAATTTCAAGTGTCCTACTCTCCAATCACCACTGCCAGTACCCTAACTCCAACATTCATTGATCTCATTGGGTTTGCCAATCCACTGATCCCATCATTTTTCACTGTCTATCAACCCTCTCTTTTTTCCACCCCCACCCACACCATCATGTACTTAATTCTCTTCTCACCTGGCTTGAAACTATGGTTCATCTGTGTCCTAGTTTAGTTCCCTCAGAAGCTGACCTTGAGACAAAGATTTGAGTGCAAGTCATTTATTTAAGAAGTGATCCCAGGAAGCATTGGGAGGGGAGTGGGAAAGTCACACAGGAAGAGAAGGAAGTGAATACAGGGAATTTATTAAGCAGGTGTGTGGAACAGTCCTTAGAATTATTCCCCCCTCAAGAGCAAGGAAATTGTGGTATCCCATCCATTGTTAGCTAAAGGTTATTCCTAGGGGCTTCCTAGCACTTCTGGCCTATTCTAACACAGAGCAACAAGAAGCCCTTCTACAGAGAGCTGCTGGGGCTTGATGTGAGAAGCCAACAACATGTGCTGTTATGGGGAGTGCAGAGTGAGGGTAGGGAATTGAGGACCATTACAGCCACTCTGTTGGAGATGCCCTTGCTCATATTTCCAGCCATTGTACTCCCCTAGTAAAATCCCAACCTTGGTGAAACCCAACTACTGCCTAATCTGAGCATCTGAATGCAGTTAGAGAAAAGCACACAAACATACTGACTGATCTCACCTTAAAGAGTCCGTCAACATCAAATGAGTCTTTAGTCAATTCTCTCTCTGACTCTCCAAGACATCAATTTCAAACTTTCTCATCTCTTGTCAAACCTGTAAAACTCCCTTTCTCCTTCTCATATTTGGTGCTTCTGGCTCCTTATTTCACTGGGAAATAGATGATATCAAAAGAGAGCTTCCACATGTTTCCAACATCTAAACACCTGCGCATCAGAACACTGATATCTACTCATATACTCTCTGCCTTAACTCTTGAGTTACCGTAGATTAGTGTTTCTCAACCTTTTCTTTTCATTATTGCCCCTTAAAGAGTCTTTTTAGATACCTTTTTCCTAATTGCCTCATGCCATAAGATTATGCACTAAATGTGTATCTGTGCTTTGTACATAAAAAGAGTAGGAGCCAACTTTTGTCCTTATTGAGGATACGTGCAATAGGTGAACTATCCAAGTTGCTGTGTTAGGCTAAACCCTCCCAGTGCACTGGGTCCCATCTCCTTTCACCAACTCTAGAGCGCCATTCTCACTGTTATCTGTTCTCTTTCCTGTACTATCATTTCCCCGTTTCTACTGGTTTATTCCCTTCAATCTATAAAAATATTCTATGTTCCATTTGATTAAAATCTTCCCTTAACTGCATATCTCCCTTCACTGGTCTTTCCTGTTTCTCTATATCCATTCCCCTTTACCAAAGACTCAAAAGACCATGTGTAGGTGTGCTGGCCAGCAGCCAGCATCACCCACCAGACATGTGAGTGAAGATGCCTCCAGACAGCGCTAGCCGCAGCCCCAGCTCTCGGAAGGGCTTTTCGTCACTTTCCTTGGAACCAAAGAGTGGAGATGCAAGAAAGACCCCTGAAGGCTAGCTATAAGAGAATTCAAACCCATTTTCACTCAGTGGAACTGTTCGGTTGCCCATGTGACCACACTTGGTATATATTTCCTGGTTTTCACCTCAATTGGAAATGTCCACTGTGGCTTGTTGATCTTGGGTTATTTTACCTCTATGGGGACTTCTGTTATTTATGAGAAAAATATCTTCCTAATGTGGTTATTGGGAGATCAAATGAGATAAAGTGAGCTTTAAGAACCTGGCACAATGACAGGAGACAATAAACGCTCCCCCAACCTCCTTGATGCTACCTCTCATATTCCCAGTAGAATTGGAATTTCATTGAGAAAAGGAACCCTACCTGCCATTCCTTTATATTCTTCATAGCCCATAGGACACTACTTTGTTTGTAATGTTTAATAAATGCTTTTTTAAAGAAATACCCCTGAATTGGACCAGAGGATAAAAAATTTCCAAAGCAAAAATAATTAAGAGCCTTGTTAGTTGAAGGCCCTTGGTGTAGGGCTCTTTAAAAAATTGAATTAATTATAATTGTGCCAATGAGGGACACTAATGTTGATACACTTTGAATTCTTTGGTGATGCCTCTTCTTCTGAATAAGAAATTTATTAAATATGTATAATATATGAAATATTATTGGTTTCTTTATGCACCAATTATGTGACTTAACACTTAATGCCTTGAAGTGAGGAACCAAGCATTGTGAAACATTTTGTAGCCTCAGAGATTGGAGTAATCTCTTGTACATAGGAGGGTCACACATATATTTGTTAAATAATAAAAAGAAAATAATCTTAAACATTACTATTATTACAAGTTGATACCAAATTTGAAAATTTTAATTAAAAGAGAAACACATTTACTTCTAACATGAAGACTAAAAAGTAGTATTTCACAAATTCCTTTTCATTTTGTACATTTTTCAATAAGTTTTTGTGTTTGTTTTGTGTTGAGAGGGTCAAACATTCAGTGAATGTTTGATCCGCTGATGTTTTTTTAATCCTTCCCCTTCAAGCAGAGGAACTTTTCCTTAGCGTGGCTTTCAAAGCCCTTAACAATGTGGCTCTTCTTTATTGGTTCAGCTTCATTTCTTTCCACAATTCCTCATGCCCCTCCCCTCTCTTTCCTTTCCTTTCTCCCTCCCTTTCATACAAACACGCTCCTCTCACATCTGGAACCTTGCTCATGTGTTTGCCTTTGCTCTCTTGGCTCTTTTCCTGGCTAACTCCCAGCAGTACCGCCCTGCCTACAGTGGCCTTCCCTGACTACCAAGACTGGGTGAGTTGCAACCCCTACAGCTGTCTCCTCTAACAGAATAGAAGATCCTAGAGGGCAAGGACTGTGTCCTAATTCTTGCCCTCACAGTACAGTGCACAGTCCCTAGCAGATAAGACTCTCCAAGAACATGGCTCCTTGGCATCTTTTTTTTTTTTTTTTTTTGAAACAGTCTCACTCTATTGCCCAGGCTGAAGTGCAGTGGTGTGATCTTGGCTTACTGCAACCTCTGCCTCCTGGGTTCAAGCGATTCTCGTGCCTTAGCCTCCCGAGTAGCTGGGATTAGAGTGGGCCACCTTATCTGGCTAATTTCTGTATTTTTAGTAGAGACAAGGTTTCACTATGTTAGCCAGGCTGGTCTCAAACTCCTAACCTCAAGTGATTCTCCCACCTTAGCCTCCCAAAGTGCTGGGATTACAGGTGTGAGCCACCGCACCCAGCCTTCCTTGGCATCTTTTAATAGGTCACAAAATGTCATTGGAGATACAGTTGTTTCATTAGTTCAGTGAAATATTTTCTATATTGGTAATAATTACAATAACAGGAACGCTGAATCTTTGCCAGGCAAACTTTAGGCCTTCAGTAACCATTAATAATCAATAATAAAAAGCCTAGAAGAACCGTGTAAATTACTGGAGAGCCTACTGAGAGACAAGAGCATCAGAGGGGTGGAGGAATTTTTGAAACAAAGTTATGATTTAAAAAGTAGTAGAGAAATATATGTGAATGTTTACAGCAGCATTATTCATAAGAGACAAAAATGGAAACAAGCAAATGCCCAATATGGTATATCCATATCATAGAATATTATTCAGCTATAAGAAGAAATGAAATACTGATACGTACTATAACATAGCTGGACCTTGAAAACATGCTTAGTGAATGAAGCCAGGTCACAAGAAAACCACATACTATATGATTCCATTTATATGAAACATTCAGAATAGGCAAATCTATAAAGACAAAAAAGTAGATTAGTAGTTGGCTAGGGTCAACAGTGGGGGAGAGAAGAATGAGGAGTGAATGCTACCAGGATGGGGTTTATTTTTGAAGTGATGAAAATGTTCTAAAATTAGATTGTGGTGATGGTTGCACAGCTCTGTGTATACTAAAAGCCACTGAACTGTACAGTTTAACTGGTTGAATTTTATGGTATATGAGTTATATCTCAATAAAACTAATTTTTTTTTTTTTTTTGAGACAGAGTCTCACTCTTGTCGCCCAGGCTGGAGTGCCGTGGTGCGATCTTGGCTCATTGCAACCTCTGCCTCCCAAGTTCAAGTGATTCTCCTGCCTTAGCCTCCAGAGTAGCTGGGACTACAGGTGCTCACCACCATGACTGGCTAATTTTTCTATTTTTAGTAGAGACAGAGTTTCATCATGTTGACCAGGCTGGCCTTGAACTCCAGACCTCAGGTGATCCACTCACCTTGGCCTCCTAAAGTGCTGGAATTACAGGTGTGAGCCATCGCACCCAGCCAATAAAGCTGATTTTTAAAACTAGTACGGAACATTTGTTGCAAAGTTAAATATCAAGAGGCCGTGAAAAAAATAATTTTCTACATGACCTTTTGCTGATATAGTTCTACTTTCTGCTTCTTGGTAAGTGAAAAGCCAAATCTCTAAAATCTGGGCCTTTGAAACCCTGTGCACATAGGCCAGAAAGCCCCCCACTCAGTGTTGACCAGCCAAGTGGGTGAGAAGTCGCAATTACAGGATGCTAAAGATGACAGCAAAGCTGTTGCTGTGTGATGAACTGAAGGAAGAGAGCTGTAAATGAGGTGAGTGAAATGATTATTCAAAGGACATAGCATAATTAAGGGAAACAGCAAAATTACGCTTATAGTGTAAAACGTAAACATACACCTGGAAACTGACAGCTTGTAGAAAACGCAACTGTTTTTGTTGTAGACATCTCTCTGGCTAGCCGTCAGATCTGGAAAGCATTCATTTCTGGCATCAATATAGTTGGGTGTAGTTGGAAGGAATCTGGTCTAGGTCTTGGGACACCCAGGTTCCAGTTCTGGCTCTCTCATTTATTCACCGTTCAACAAACAACTATTAAGCCTACTGTGTGCTAGGTAGGCACTGCAGCTAGCCCTGGTGACTCAAAGTTCAAAGACACACTTGTTCCTACCTCAAGGATCATAATGTTCAGAGAAAGACAATTCAAAATACAGTAAGTGCATGCTGTGGCAAGGAGCAAGGTACATCTTCCATCTTGAGGCATGAAGAAAGAAGGAGTAGGTGTGAGGGAAAGGCTTGCCACAACTTGAAGTTGTATTGTTCCTTGTTAACTCTTTTTTTAAATATAGTTTTTGTAGAGACAGGGTCCCACTATATTACCTAGGCTGTTCTTGAACTCCTGGCCTCAAGTGATCCTTCCAGGCCTCCCAAAGCTCTGGGATTACAGGCATGACCAGCGGCCACCGGCAGCCACCTTGTTAACTCTGCTGTCCCACAAGCACGTCAGCTCCTTGAGGAAAAGGAAGCTTTTAAAATTACATTCATTTTTTATAAACAGCTTTATTAAGACATCACTCACACAGCACACAATTCACTCATTTAATGTATATGATTCAATGGCTTTTAGTATGTTCACAGAACTATATAATCATCACTGCAATCTAATTTTACAGCATTTTCATTACCACAGAAAGAATCCCTGTACCCATTAGCTGTCACTCCCCTTCCCACCCCATCTCCACTCCCAGACCTTGCCAAACACAAATCCACTTTCTATCTTTATAGATTTGCTTATTCTAGATGTTACATATAATGGAATCACACAGTATGTGACCTTTGTGACCGGCTTCTTTCACTTAGCCTAATGGTTCAAGTTTCAATATTCATCCATATAGCAGTATGTCTCAAAACTTCATTAATTTCATGGCTGAATAATATTCCATTGTATAGATACGCCACTGTTTATCATTCGTCAGTTGGTAGGCATTTGAGATATTTCTACTTCATGGTCTTATGAATGCCATGAACATTTGTGTAAACGTTTTTGGGTGGACATATGTTGCTATTTCCCTTGGGTATATACCTAGAAGTGGAACTGCTGGATCATGTGGTTACTCTGTCTAATCTTTGGAGGTGTTAATACTACTAGATTGCTTTTCAGAATGACTGCACCATTTTACATTCTTGCCAGCAACAGATGAAGACTCCAATTTCTCCACATCCTTAGGAATACTGGTTATTTTCTGTCTTTTTGATCGTAGCCATCTTAGTGGGTATGAAGTGGTCACTTTATTCATTTTCGTATCCCTGGTGCCTCGAAGACAACATGGCACAGGTAGATGCACAATTTATTTGTTGAGCAATTTTGAGAACATGGTGGACATTTGTCATTTAGGGGCTCCCCAGAACCTGGCCCCCTTTATTTTGTTTAGATAATTATCTGAGGGTTACTGGAGAGAAGCAGATCCCCAATATAATATAGAAGACTACCAAAATGTTAGCTCCTTACTTTCTCAACCCTGCCTGCAAGTAGAGCATGCAACATAGGCTAAGCTTGGTTGACCTAATGGATCTGCCCCGGGCTTCAAAGACAGGGCTCTAGTAATGCAAAATATGGGTGGTGGAGAAACAATTCTGGTGGCAGTAACAGGCACTGCAGTGACATCTGGTTGCCAGGAACAACAGTGCTGATAGTGAGAGTGGTGGGTAGCGAATGGTGGGTAATGCCCAGTGACACTGACTTGGAAGTGAAGGCCATGGCATCCTGTGTTGAATGGTGGTGGCAGTGATGGTTGCCTTCCTCCCCCAGTATGTGGTCCTGTGTCTTGGCTGTCTTCCTGGCTGCTGCCTAGCCTTCCTTGTTTCTTCTGCTTATTGTCTGAGCCTGTTTCTGCAGCCTTCCCAGCAATTGTGTCAGCCACCCAATATCCTTTCACCAAATTCTCTTTCTCCTTAAGTCAGCCAACATCAATTTCTTCTGTTGCTTGCAACTAAGAACCCTGACTGTTACAATAAACACTGAATGGCTGTGTGTGTGTGTGTGTCTTTGTATGTATGAATAGAGAGGTCAATGAATGAATGAGGGTACTGAAGCTCTATACAGACCTTCGAAGGATGAGCAGAGGTTGGTCAGGCACCATAGGGCAAATGCTTTCTAGCAGAACAAAGAGTACAGCATAGGCACTGGGGAATGAGAGAACATGGTGATTAGGGAAACTGTCAGGAGTTCAGTCTGGCTGGGGAAAAGGGAGCAAGACGGGGAGTGTTGAGATGTGATGCTACAGAGACTGGCCTGGGATGGATCATTAAGGATCTTTTAGGTTATGCTAAACAGTCTTGATTTTATCCTGAAAAAAAAAACAAAAACAGGAAGGACACTATCAGTCAAGGTAGTGATATTAGATTTACATTTAGAAAATATGCTATTAAAAAAATTCTGGCAGCAGGAAGGAGGATGAAGTGGAAGGAAGCAAGAGTAGAGACAAGAAGACCAGCTGAGGAGCTAAAGCAATACTTCCAATGAAAGACAGTGAAGTCTGAACCGAGGCAGTGAGCTTGGAGAGGAGGCATTGGATCTGAGACGTATTAAAAAGGTAGAACCAATGGAAATTTTGTCTTTGATATACAGGAATTAAGAAAGAAGGAAGACCATGGATGACTCCAAGGTTTCTGTTTAAGTAGATCCGACAGGTGGTGGTGTCATTTATGCAGGCATTTATTCAACAGAAATTTAATTAGCACATAGTGTGGTAGGTGCTGTGTATAATGAAGTGGATAAAATAAACCTGGTTCTACCTTTGCTGTAGTAATGATTACCCTATGTCAGCCTTAATTTACATGTCTTCTCAGATTTTCTGGGCCTTATCATCTCTGGGACCCTTGACTTCTTCTTCTGTTTCAGCTGCTACCATTAGAAACTTAGTTAAGTCCCTTGTGGTTTAACTGCCTGAAGCCAACCAGCCACATACCCACAGTTTCCTCCTACCACTTCTGAACTCCAGGGCATGGGACCTGACTTTCTGAGTGACTGTTAAAGAAAATGGATAACCCAACTGGGAAGTGAGAAAATGTTAACTCCCTGAGGGAAAAGCTATGACCAACAGGAGACAGGAGACACAAGGATAAAATTCCTTCCTTCTTCACATTGTTTCGTGGTGTGATTTCTTCATACTGCCTGTCTGGAGATGTCCTGTATGGCCAAGTGGCTGCACCTGCCCAAGAGACAGGCTGTATTTCTTTAAGGCTTTTCATGGAGTAGTGTTTAGCACAGTAATGCATTGCTGTAGCTTGTTCCCCATTTTTTCTTGTCTTTTTCCTCATACTGTTGCCCTGGGATTATACCTTCTAAAAAAAAGCATCAATACTTAATCCTTGAATCAGGGTTTGTTTTCTAGGGAACTGGGCTAAGACATACCCAGATAGGAAAACAGAAGGAGGTGATCAGTTCCATTTGGATATGCTGAGTTTGAGTGAACTTGAGTGAAAATTATTCATCCATTCAAAAATATTATATTGAATGCCTCCATATATGCTTGAATTAGGGATACTATGGTGAACAAAACAGACATATTTCCTGCTCTTTTAGAGCTTACATTAAGTGTTAAGGGTTGACAACTAATAATTCAGTACAGAATAAGTAGACGTGATGATTCTACAAAATGATAAAAGTTTTTAAAGAAAAAATTTTAAAGGTGATGTGGTAGAGTGTGACATGTGTCTGTTGGGAGGGACATGTGTATGTATGACCACTCTAGACAGGGTGTTCAAGGGAACAGAGAGTAAGTGGAGGAAAAAGCTTCTCCAGAGGGATAGGCAAGGCTTTTGAAGAAAGTGGCTGGAAGGGTCGGTCTGGAGATGGATACATCTGTCCATCACTGGGGGTTCAAGCGTGGGTAGCAAATTTGCCTCTATTTTCACCACGAAATAGCTGGTGAGGACATATGCATACAAAGTAATGGGAACTTGGAGTTTTGTAGAGCAGCAAAGGTTCAGAAGTGTTGTTTTGCAGCATGGGTGTGCATGCAGACCAGGAACAGGAAGAAGAGTCAGTGGGCAGTGCCAGAGCAGAAAAGGCGGATACTACCTGCACAATCCATGGCACTAAGTGGTCACAGGACTTTGGAGAAGTAAGCCTGGGCCTCAGTTTCCTCCACTGCAAAATAAGAGCACTGAATCAGGCTCCACGATTTTACAAAGGCAAAGAGGAGTTGATATGAAACTACTATATAGCTATGCAATTTTTCCTTGAAACTCACCAGTGAAGTCTTTAGGACCCAGTAGTAATTGGCTCTCTCCCACCATTAATTACATTCTGGCCACTTGTCAGCTAACACAATTGTCAGACTCCTTCAGTAAAATGTCTGTTTCATAGCAAGGACCATTTACAGTAAGGACAAACAATTGGGACTCATTAATTCAATAATTAGGACACTGCTTATGCATCTATTGTCTACTCTAGTCAGCTATGTTAAGTAAGCTCTTCAGTCTTCATCAGAGCAATTATGCTAATAAGCTTGAAATTTTCCAAGAGTATTATACCTTCATACACTTATCCTGCCTAGCAGCAGCCTGGCTCAGTCAATATTGTCACCCACAGACAATTATAATGAAAGCATAAGGCCCAATTGTTTGCATATGACTACCAAATAATCTCTCCTCACAACAGAACTTCAAACAATTTGTATATTGTTCTTTCAGGATTTAGACACTGGCCTCTGTTATTCTTTTCTCAAAATATGTAGATCTCAGCTATTTAAATGCCTTTATGGGAGAGCTCATTGCATTGGAATTGTATTGTAATTTTCCAAGTAATATTTGAACAGTCATTGGGTTATCCAATGATCTATTCATCTAATCATTACTTATCCATTTAAGTGTAGAGATAAGAAATATAATAGATATTGATAGAGAATGATGAGAAATATAATTTGTTTTGCCATATATTTTTGTCTTTATCCGAGCCAACTTCTCTTTTAATCTCTTTCTCTCTTTAATTATAAAAAATCCTGTCTTATTTTTTTCGAGTGACTTTGGCCAAAGAGTGAGAATTTTCCACTATGATCAACCAATGCTTCTGTGGTAGCTGCATGACAGACACCTGACGAACCCTTGTTAAATTTGAAGTTTTTTTCTCATATATGCCTTATTCCTGTCTCCTGCATTTCCTATCAGATGTGAAATACTTTTTCTTTTTAGCAAAAACTAACGTGAATAAGAATTGTGTGTTGGGGGGGCGCATATGTTCAAATCTGCAACATAAATTCATTTGGAACCTGAAATTTCATTGTATCAATATAAATATCTAGCTGATGTTGGATTTCTTCCTTATTATTTACAATAAAAGTAAGCCCACGCATTTGTTCTTTAAAATTTTTACTTATCTCATTTTAATCAGGGTCCTCTCAGTTGCAAATAACTGGATCTTTCCTTAAGATGTAGTAATGCTCACTGCAATTTAATCCCACTAGGATGAAAAGAGACCCAACAGCTGTATGGAGGGCCACTATAAATCGGAAGAATGGGCGCAAAGCTGTGTAGAATGTTTGCAGACCTGTGACATGTTTTTCTTTTATACAAATGCTGTATTTCATCTTTCTTCAATTACTTAGTATTTTGGTAAGGGTAGGGGAAGACAAGTGAAAATAAGTTGTCCTTGTCCTTCAGGAACTTACAATCTAGATGGGGAGACAATATATACACGCAGGAGAAGCTAAAAAAAAAAAAAAAACTGCTCAAGACTAAATGAATGGATCAAGATATTAATCAAAATGAAGTAATGGTATGTATATCATTGTAAGTATAAGAGAGAAAATTCATATGTGAATGGTATAGCTTTGGGCTAGGGAAGCCAGAAAGGGCTTTAAAGATTTACCAGAGAAGGGAGAATATGAGTTGTTTTTTTGAAAGATCATGACTGTGTGTGTGTGGTGTGTGTGTGTGTCTGTGTGTGTCTTTGTATGTATGGATAGAGAGTTCAATGAATGAATGAGGGTACTGAAGCTCTATACAGAGCTTCCAAGGATGAGCAGAGGTTGGTCAGGCACCATAGGTCAAGTGCTTTCTAGCAGAACAAAGAGCACAGCATAGGCACTGGGGAATGAGAGAACATGGTGATTAGGGAAACTGTCAGGAGTTCATTCTGGCTTGGGAAAAGGGAGCAAGGTAGGGAGTGTTGAGATGTGACACTACAGAGACTGGCCTGGGATGGATCATTAAGGATCTTTTAGGTTATGCTAAACAGTCTCGATTTTATCCTGGAAAAAAAAAAAAACTGGAAGAAGGACACTATCAATCAAGGTAGTGATATCAGATTTACATTTAGAAAATATGCTATTAAAAAAATTCTGGCAGCAGGAAGGAGGATGAATTGGAAGGGAGCAAGAGTGGAGACAAGAAGACCAGCTGAGGAGCTAAAGCAATACTTCCAATGAAAGACAATGAAGTCTGAACCAAGGCAGTGAGTTTTTTCAAAAAAATCAAACTACATAAGAAATAATGATGAAATTTAAGTTTTCCACTTATGACCCTCAGGCTCTTTCCAGAAGCATCCACCATTATCATTTTTCTTACGTGTCTTTCCAGTGCACTTAACTACTTTTGAACTGGATTCTGAATTGATTTAGACGTAACTGATTTTGCAGTGTCATGTTTAATGAAGGGTTAAACTTGGTCTCTATCCATATAAAAATAAGACTCATTCAATCTAATTTATACAATAGGGACCTACTGATAGATCTTGAGGTACCCTAGTGGGTTTCCAAGCTGTTGCCATGGCAATCCCTGCTCTATGTGCCTTCAGTTTCTGTCTTGACCCACTTTGGTTTAGATGCATTTCTAGCAGAGGGGACAGTAGGCATGCTCCCATTTCTAAGCCCCTTGGGGACTGCATTGGTAGCCAGATTGTCCCTCCTCCCTCTTCCTCAATTATAGATCCTGGAAGGCTTCCTAAATGGAAGAGTTATGGATCCAAAGTCTGAGACTTTGGAGAAATGGTCTTAGACCTCAAGCGTACTACCCACTTAATCAATGTAACCTCAAAGTACCTAACTCCCATACTAGGAGCACATTCTGGAATCCCAGCCAGGCCTGCCACCCAAATCCACACTCTGTTCACATAGAGAAAATACTTGTGTGACCAGGGTAGCTTTTAATATGCTACTTCATATTACAACTGTTGACTTGTATTAGCAGGAAGACAGACCAAAAACCAGAAATAGCCTTCCTACTTGTGAGTTGAACAGCCTTTGCCCTGGACCGTCCTCCCTAGTGGCTCTGGAAAGAGGAAACAAGGCAGAGGAGGTGGGACAGCTCCACCAATTGGCTTCCTGGGTGTCCTTCACATACTTTTTTATTTTTATTAAGGGGTTAGTAGAGCTGCCTCTAAACTAACAATGGAAGAAACCACCCTGGAAGGGAATTTTTGGAGGAAGAATTTCTGCTGGGTAGGTTCGTCTTAGCATAAATGTTCGCACGAAATAGAAGAGAAGTTAATGATCACTGACTTTCCTTGAACTTCAAAGCCCTATGCTATTTACTTTCATATTTATTATTTAATCATCACACAACTATATTTAAGTAGGTATCGTTGCAGGTGAGTTCCATTTGCCAAAGATTACAGATCTGGAAGAGTCGTACTCAAAGCTACAACGTGCCTGACTCCTGCGTTTATGCTCTTCATCGCAAACTTCCCGTGAGAAAAGTTCCTCTGTGTGTGAGGACAGAGACGGTGGAAAGGACAGAGATTTTGAAAGGACATCTGGAAAACTTGTATGACTCAGTGGATGGCCACATCTCTCTTAAGGTCCATTTGAAGGCACCCTCCTCTGGGACACGTTCATTTCTCAGAAGAAAGAGTATACTTCAAAAACTCTTATTGTTTGGAGTGCTCATTTGGTACTTCCTGATTACTGATTTGTATTGCTAGTGCTTCTTTCCCGCTTATCTGAAGTCCCCAATTAAATCTATAAAGTAAGCCACACATGAGAATGAATTACTGGACAGGCGCCAAAAAAACTGTGTTCTAGTCTTGTCTCTGGCACCTGTGTGAAACCTGTTTCTTTTCAACTTTAGTTCTACGGTACTCCCTGCCTGTGTCACAGTGGGTGCATAGTAAACACCTGATGTGATTAGTTGGGGTCAATATTTTGTCAGCAGAGGCTTGGGTGTTCCTAAGGGTAAAAGCAACAAGGTTTTCCCTGGGTGCAGTTATGCCCTGGGCAGTCGTAAGTTTAGGGACTTGCTGCCTCCTGTAGGGCAGATGTGCAAGTTGGGGCCAATCGCCGCAACAGTGGAGAAAAGGGGAAGAGAAGATATCCCAGCCATTAAGGGACATCGTGACAGGCGTTTCTTTTAGACTTCACAAAGACCCTTCGGGACATGGATTATTGATATCATTTTTACTGAAGACGGAACCAAGATTTAGGTTAAACACTTATACCTGGTATCCCCTACCCAAGCCCTAAGTGCTCTCCAAAGACCCCACCTCTGGGCTTATTTACATCGCGAACCCGCCCTCGTTCGGCAGCACCAGGGCCCCGCCCATCCATTTGCATAGGGCGCGCCCAGTCACGGGCCGGGTCCTCGGGCTTCTCCCGAACCCCTTTTCTCTCCCAGGCGCGTCCTCCCGGCTGCCTGGCGCCTCCCCGTGGGATGAGCACGTGTCCGCTGCCGGCCTCACGACGGACGGTGGACTAGGCGGCAGGCCCCCACAGGCCCCACCCCACGACGCTGGCGAGGGATCGGGCGGTCGCCGGGAATCGTCTTAATGCGCGGCAGGGCGCGGGCCTCTCCCTCCCCGCCCCCGAGCCCCGGTGGGAGCGCGCCGGAGCCCAACTCAGGCGAAACCGCGGGCGTCCCGCCCCGCCCGGCCGCGCCCCGCCTCGCCTCACGCTACACTGGGGAGGCGGGACCAATCAGCGAGCGACGTCTCCCTTCCGATTCGAGGCCCCCGACGCGCGGCTCACACCCCGAGCTTCCCGCGTGCTGATTGGCTGCGGGCGCCGCCGGTCCGGCCGGGAGGCGGGGCGGGCCGTAGGCAAAGGGAGGTGGGGAGGCGGTGGCCGGCGACTCCCCGCGCCCCGCTCGCCCCCCGGCCCTTCCCGCGGCGCTCGGCCTCGTTCGTTTCCTCCTCCGCTCCCTCCGTCTTCCGTACCCGCCCCGCGCGGCTTTCGGCCGGCGTGCCTCGCGCCCTAACGGGCGGCTGGAGGCGCCAATCAGCGGGCGGCAGGGTGCCAGCCCCGGGGCTGCGCCGGCGAATCGGCGGGGCCCGCGGCCCAGGGTGGCAGGCGGGTCTACCCGCGCGGCCGCGGCGGCGGAGGAGCAGCTCGCCAGCCAGCAGCCCGCCAGCCGCCGGGAGGTGGGTGCGTGGCGCCGCGGCGGCCGGCGGCCGAGGGCGGAGGGCGGAAGCGGAGGTGGGCCGGCGGGGGAGGGCGCGGCCGTGCGGGCGGCCGGTAGGGCTGCGGGCGCGCGCCTGAGGGGAGGAGGGGCAGCGCGGGCGCGCGCGTCCTCACCCCCTCCTTCCCCGCGGGCGGCGGCCAGGCTCCCTCCGCTCCGCTCTCCTCCCCTCCCCTCCCCTCCCCTCCCCTCCCCTCCCCTCCCCTCCCGCGCGCCGGGGCCGCCGGCCGGGCCCGGGCCTGGGGCGGGGCGGGAAGACGGCGGCCGGGAGTGTTTTCAGTTCCGCCTCCAATCGCCCATTCCCCTCTTCCCCTCCCAGCCCCCTCCATCCCATCGGAAGAGGAAGGAACAAAAGGTCCCGGACCCCCCGGATCTGACGGGGCGGGACCTGGCGCCACCTTGCAGGTAAAGCCTGGGCGCCCGCGGGCCTCCAGCTAGGGAAGTGTTTGCGTGCGTCCGCGGCCGGGGCGATGGGCCGTGTCACATGGCCGCTGCGGGTGGGGGCTGGGGTGTGGCGAGTTCGGGGGCTGTGGGTGCGCCGGCCCGGGCGTGCGGGTTCGGGGCCGGAGAGCCGGGAAGGGACGGGGCTCGGCTGCACTGCGCTGCCGCCCAGCCTGGCGGGGGCGGGGGCTGCCTGCGTCCCTTCCCCTCGCTGCTCTCACACTCCATAGTTTGTGGTTCTGATTTTTAAAGCCGAAGGGCCAGAGCTCTTGTTTCAGGAGTTGTGGGGAAGCCTTGTTAGGGGCGCGTAATACTTTGCTTCCACTTTTTATTTTGGTCTCGTAACCTTTGTTAACCGTGGTAGTCTCGGGTTTTCCATGGCTTGTGTGTACTCACAAACACGCACACAGCTGATAACTCGGTGATCATCCTTCACTCACTTGTGAAAGTTGTTCTGCGAGTGGAGCCTATTAGTTTTTATCACACGCCTTTGGAAAGCCCTCGAAGTGATTTCTCGTATTTCAAACTTGGTTTTTAAAATTGCAACTTATTTTGTTCTCTTGGAGGGCTTGGGTCAGGTACTTTTGTCTTTTACTTATCCTTACGATTTCCTTTTGATCCTAAACAGAAAAAGAATGCCTGGGTTGGTTTTGTTATTCTCTTGACCCTTTAAAAGCAAAATACCACCAGTGTGTTGTCAACCATACCTTTAAAAAAGAAATCTCCAGGTAAAACGAATTTGCAAGCAGCATTTTCCATCAAAGTCATGTCTTGTTTGTTACAGTTTGGACTATCTTAAATTTGGGTGTGTGAAACTTTTAAAACGACATGTGTAAAATAATTGTTAATAAATAGCTTGGAGTAATTACATCTTTTTAGAAATGGTCTTTGAAATGTGATTTAATTTCCAAAATGCTTTTTCTCTCTTCTGACTTCATTTGAATTGAACCTGATAGTTTAGTATGAATGAATCGCTGATAGGATGTTTTCCTTGAGCCTAGTAATAAATTTGCTCTTATGCTGAAAATTTGCTATTGTACTTTAACACCCTTTAAAAAAGTTTCCATCTTACAGAGAAGTTAGTCAAATAGTTAATTGGAGTTTCAACAGTTTTAATACATTAATTAGTGAAGCAAATGAAGCAGAGATGGGAGAAATAATTTAAAATGGGCTTCATAAATGTACTATAGTTTGAGAGTTTTTAAAAAATGTGCCTTCGGAAAACCCATACAAGATATTTAAAGAATTTCCTCTGCCAGAGGGTCATTTAGCAAACGTTTATATCAAATTCAAAGGTAATACTTTTATTTTTAAAGTTCCTTAGCCGTTGCCGTAAACTTAGCTGTGGTAGTAAATATAAATAGTTCACATCTTTCGGCATTTCTAAAGAGTGTGCCCACTTTTACTATAAATATTAAACTCTACAGGATTTAATTGAGTTTAAGGCTGTTCACTGGCCAGGTTTAGTTAATATAATGTGATTGGAAACGTTCATTTTGGGGTTTAATAAGAAATTGCTCTTAGAGCTTAGTTTTTATACTTAGCCCACCTTGTAAAGTGCGGCCACAAGCATTGTAGGTGTTCAACAAAAGTTTGTGTTTTCAAGGTTGTAACCTACGTTTACTTAGTCATAAGTGGTCATGTCTCTACACAGTCTGTAAGTTTCATGAAATAATAGTCTTTTAAGAAACTGTGCAGGGTAATTTCCTGTTGTTTGTGGCTTATCAGGCTTGGTATGTGTTTTAACTCTTGTGTAGGAATATTGGGGATGGTTTTGTGTATTTCAACAGAACTTTCCTTTAATAGGAACAAAGGTTGTTTGTATTCTACTTCAAGATGGCCAGAGGTTGTTGTCCCCTTTTCATTTTCACATTGTAAATATTAGAATCATGTTGCTATAATTTTTACTTCACATTTGGGGGAATATATGTGAATGGAAAACTCAGTTTAGCTGTGTAAACTGCTGGCCTATTGAATTTTTACATTTTGGAAATATTGTCAGTTTTAAAAGTCTTCCCTTACTCTTGTTTGGTTTTGATTCTGTTGGTTTTGTGCTTTAGGGCTCCAAAAACCTCGTTTTGTAGCAGCTTTTTTATACAGGTGTTTTTGTAATGCATATAAAAGCTGTATTTAGTGCAGTCTGGCAGATGGAGATTTATTCATATTCTTAGGACAAAGAGTCATTTTTAGAGGGTAGAGGGGGGCATGTCTTTTAGATTCTTAGTCTTTTGATGGGTGTAGAAGAGCCATTTTTAGGCCCTTAGTTTCTGTGAGAGGTAAGATGTTTTCCCCTAAGTATTCCAAAGGTATGTCAGAAAATGTGAAACGTAAGGAATTCACAACCAGTTAAGAGAGGTTATGCATTTATTTATTTTATTTTAGTTTAGTTTTTTTTTTTTTTGAGACGGAGTTCACTCTTGTTGCCCGGGCTGGAGTGCAGTGGCACGATCTCCGCTCACTGCAATTTCCGCCTCCTGGGTTCAAGCGCTTCTCCTGCCTCAGCCTCCTGAGTAGCTGGGATTACAGGCATGCGCCACCATGCCTGGCTAATTTTGTATTTTTAGTAGAGACGGGGTTTCACCATGTTGGTCAGGCTGGTCTCGAACTCCCGACCTCAGGTGATCCGTCCACCTCGGCCTCTCAAAGTGCTGGGATTACAGGCATGAGCCACCGTGCCCGGCCGATGCATTGATTTTCAACAAATACATTTATTCATTTATTCAACAAACAGCTTTTTCTGTGTGTCAGGCCCTGGACTAGGCAATAAAGTCTCTTAACAGCAAACAAGTACACCCCTGTTCCTTAATGCAGTTAGAAAAGTGGAAACTCATGTCCCTTGCCCGATTCTCCAGTGATTAGAGTAAGACAATTGTTAGTGTACAAATCAAGGGCACATGCATTACTGAGCCATTCCTAAAGTGAGCTTGCCTTGCTTCCTATCACATGTAGCAGATAGCACTAGGGAAGATGTGAAGTGTTAACTCAATGTCACTGGGAACAGTCTGTGTATTTTGGGGGGACCTTGGCACCAGTTTTGCACAGTCTATACAAACTGAAGATAGGCCAGTCTTTCAGAAACGTGTTTATTGCTGAACAGATGTACACTTGTAGAGCTAAGCTTCATCTGACCTTAATTTGATCACTTATTGCCCTTTAATTACAGAAACTGGTTAAGGAAAGAAAGCAGAGTTGAATAACTCAGTGAAAGGATCAGTAATAAAGTGTAAAAACAATTAGTTAAACCGAGACCCAGGATTGGACAGCAATCTCATGTAGTGGAAAGGCCTTGGGTTTTGGAATCAGAGAGCCCTAGCCTAATATTTTGTTTCTCAGTTACAGTATTGGGCAATTTACTACCAACCCCTGACCCTTGGTTTTCTGACAGAAAATGGAAGTAATAACCCCTTCCTCTTATTCAGTAATCACAATTAAAGTACCTAGAACATTGCCTGAGACATAAGAGTCCTCCCAAATGATTTCTTCCTCTCTTGTAGTTGTGGGTTTGTTACTTGGGCTCTAATCCAAATGATTTGCCTACACTGTTATTATTGACCTATTGTAAAATGTATTTGAGAAGCAGACAATGAACAACAAAGGCCTAGGATAGCTAAATTGTCCCAGTCCATAGCTTAAAGCTTAGGAGAGCCTTGGAGACCCTTAATAAGAATGTATTGGCATTTATTTAAAGTGTTTCTAACAAGCAAAATTATCTGGCTTCTAAACCTGCACTAGATTAGAAACAAGTAGATTATGGGTACTGTGGGAGGTTTAGAGGGGGTGTGGTGGGGGCTGGGGAGTAGGGTGTTAGCCTAGTGTCTCTTGTAAGAAAAAACAGATAACAGCCCGGTGAGGATAATAGAGGTAATCTACAAGACACAAAAATAGTCAAAGCCTGACTAGCATGTCTGGGGCCATTGAGTGCAGGACCAGACCTGAAAGCACAGTAATGAATGTTCATCAATTGGCTTAAATCATGTTTGGGAAAATCTTTTTAAGAGTGCAGTAATCTACATAATATACTTTAGATTGTCACTCAGGATGATTAAGAAATGTTCTTGAAGGGGTTGAAGATTGTGCTATAGCTTATGGCTTATTTCATGAAAGATCCACAGTACCTGTTATGACCAAGATGTTTTTCATTTGTTTTGCCATTCAGACTCCAAGCTGAAAGGGTAGCCAGCAGTAAAGAAAGGCTGTTTCAGTGTGGTAGTACCCTATGCCACCCCTTTCTTCGGTGTAAGTAATTTTTTGTCAGTCTGCAGGAGTGTCATATAAATTTTCACTTGTGCTTTGACAGTAGCGTATGCTTTTCACTGTGCTTTGAGATAGAGTATGCTCGAGATTTCTAGGATAAAGCAAGAGTGGATAGTTGGCCAGTCTCTCTGTTGAGGGTTTCTTGACTCTTATAATATGACTTCTGCCCAGTATTGTCATTGATAATTTTTTTGATCCCCTTTCTTGTAACCTTACCTCAGGGTTACTTAAGTTTAAACCATCTACACCATCAGATAATTATTGGTGACCTTGTAATATGTAGCCTTGGCTGTTTTTAAAAATCTGGGTTTTTTTTAGCAGTAGTACAAAAGTACTAGCCTTTTTGGTTTAAAAATGCATAGAGGCTTATTGCTTGTCATTGATCAATTTTGATCATTTTTTCAGGTTGGTGTAATTGTGATGTATTCAGTTAGGACATAATTCAATGTTGATTCTAGATTTACATCTCAAAGATAGCTCGCAGCTTCAGTTCAGCAATTTCATGTAGGGAGAATGTAATTTTTCCAAGCCAGGTGGATTTAGACACTGCCTTTAGTTTGTTCAGATAGCCAGAAATATTAGGGCGATTCTGTTTAAAAGTAAACTACATTTTCATATGCTGCTTCAGCTACTTCCAGAAATTCTGTAAAGACATAATGGTTAAGGTCTTGTAAATATCAAGGAAATGTTCCATCCTCATCATGTCTTTCATTTAAGAATGTGGGGTGGTGAGGCCGGAGGCAGTGGCTCACACCTGTAATCCCAGTACTGGGAGGCCGAGGCGGGCGGATCACGTTGAGGTCAGGAGTTTGAGACCAGCCTGGCCAACATGGTGAAACCTTGTCTCTACTAAAAATGCAAAAATTAGCTGGGTTTGGTGGCGAGTACCTGTAGTCCCAGCTACTCGAGAGGCTGAGGTAGGAGACTTGCTTGAACCGGGTAGGCCGAGGTTGCAGTTAGCCGAGATCCCGCGACTGCCCTCCAGCCTGGGAGACAGAGCGAGACTCTGTCTCAAAAAAAAAAAAAAAAAAAAGAAAGAAAGAAAATGTGGGGTGGCGAATCTTTTTTGCAGAGTCCCCTATATACAATCCTCATAAATGATGTAGTGGAAGCTGGGCCCATGAGCCTTCTGCCTTGACTTGAATGAACTATTGAAACTTTTTTGTTGACTAGAGATACTTTATCTGTGGTAGTGAATGCAAATTTTCCTTAGTGAGATCAACTTTTAAAGTTCTTTTTTTTTTTTGAGATGGAGTTTTGCTGTTGTTGCCCAGGCTGGAGTGCAGTGGTGTGATCTCGGCTCACTGCAACCTCCACCTCCTAGGTTCAAGCAGTTCTCCTGCCTCAGCCTCCCGAGTAGCTGGGATTACAGGCATGCGCCACCATGCCCGGCTAATTTTGTATTTTTAATAGAGACGGGGTTTCACCATGTTGGTCAGGCTGGTCTGGAACTCCTGACCTCAGGTGATCCGCCCACCTTGGCCTCCCAAAGTGTTGGGATTACATGCGTGAGCCACTGTGCCCGGCCTAAAATTCTTAATAGGTAGTTAGGTTGTAGTTCATGTTAGCTGATCAATTAAACTTTTTTTAAAAAAATGTTTTAGTTATCAGGAGGGTCCAGCTTTGGCCTGAGGTTGTGTGCATTGGCCATTTCTGCTCGAAACCAGTAGTAGTCAGACTTAAAACATGCGCACACCTGCACACATGGCAGCAATTAGAAAGCCTTTAGAGAGAAATATGCAGGATTTCAAAATGTAAAACAGATAAAAAAGGAGTAAAGTTGTTTTGTGGAAGGAAGAATAGGCAGTTGTTGAAGTCCTGCCTGATCAGTTTTCCTCTCATCCTCACCACCAGGAAGCCTTTGAAGCACCACTGAAGAACAGTAGGTCTTGGAGAAATTTTTGCTGTAGACCTGCTCTATCTTAACAGGTAGCTGCCAGCCACATGTGGCTATTTAGCACTTGAAATGTGGCTGCTGTGACTGAGAAACTGAATGTTAAATTTTACTTAATCTAAATTTAGATAGCCATGTGCAGCTAATGGCTACTGTATTAGACAGCACAGATACCCAAGGACATTTACATCATTGTATAAAGTTGTGTTGGGTGGCACTACTCTAGACTTTGCTTTAATTGAACTTTTACGGCCTGAGGACCCCACTCACATGAATTGACGTGGTATTAGTTGCTGCTTCAGAAGAGGGTCAGGATAGACTTGAGAATTTGAAGAGCAATTAGAGTACTTGTACTTTATATTTGTGCTGATTTGAGTCTGGGCCTGGGTAGTGTCATAGGTGCTTTTTTTTTTTTTTTTTTTTTTTTAATAATCTGGGAATGATAAACCAATACGTAAGTTATATGTTTACAAGTTGATTATAGAGTTGTGGATTCCACAAAACTCATTATAGGTGATAGGAATATAACTCCTAGGTAAGAAAAAAAAATAGGTCATCTCTTTACACAGCAGTCCCTATTTAATGTGGACTTTTGCTAAAATAATAATTTTCTTGAATTAAATTCAAGCCTGCATTAGGTTTGACAGTCCATAAAGTTGAACACATGAATGTTTTCTGTTTGTTTTTGTTTAAAAGACATCACCCATCATTCTCCATGGGGACCAACCTAGGTTTCCAGTTGGCAGTGTCTTTCCTTACTAGCTAATGCTTTGGAAAGAACATAGTTATCGTGAGAATTGAAAAATCTGTTTTTAAAAAATTGGCTCTTATGTATTTTAATTTTTTTGAGGTTTTCTATTATCCTGGTTACTAATGAATTATTTATTTAACTAAAACAGTTGTAAAATTCCAGGTCATTGATGCTGCTGCTTTTTCCTCTGCCTTGTAGTATGTTTGAATGTAGATTGCTAAAAATCTCGATCTCCAGGAGTCTCCTCCAGGCACCAGAATCTGAGAACGCTGAAGTCTCTTGTATAAAATGGTGTAGAATTTGTTTTATGCACATTTTATTGTTATTCTTTAAATCATCTCTAGATTACTTAATATCTAATACAATGTAAATAGTTGTTATTCTATATTGTTTTAGAAATGATGAGAAAAAAGTCTGTACATGTTCAGTACCGTCACAGTTTTTTCCTGAATATTTTTTACCCATGGTTGGTTTAATCCATGTATTTGGAACCCACAGATAAGGAGGATTGACTGTACAGTGATTTTATATTATTTCTAGTGGGACCTTAGATGTTCTAGATGAGGCAGCACCATCATATTTAAAGTATTTTTGTTGAAATAATTAACTGGTTTTCTTTCGAAATAAAAATTCACATAGGTATTTGGGGGAATATTTTGTATTTCCTGCAGTTTGAAGATCTGAAATTTCTCTTCCCTCCATACCTTTTAAAAGTGCAATCTACATTTGCTTTCTACATTTAATCACTCTCTGTTCTTGACTTCAACTTTGCAAAAGTATTTTTTAACCATTCTTTTTCACATTTCCCTTCCTACTGGCCTTCCAGATGAACTGCCAAGTTTAGCAGTCTTTTCTCAATGATCATACTTTCTTCAGTGTTTGCTGTTATTGTTTATACTGTCTTTATCTAAATTTCTTAAAATGACACAGACACAAGTTAGGCCCATTCTTCCTACTGTAAACAAATGAAAATGTTGGATAAAATATTAAAGTTTTCTCTTATGTATATAGTTGATCTTAAAGGGAGAGAGAAAGTGCCCACATACTAGAAACTTAGAAAAATCAGTCAACTTTAAGGAAAGTGTGGCCTTGGGGGATTTACTAGACATAAGATTCAGTAGTTGGGGCTGAGGTTATAATGCCATTCAGTGCAAGGAGACAGAACTGTGGGAACTGTGTGCTTAAAAAAATTAAAAAATAAAAACCGTTCTGATATCATTGCAACATCTGGGGCTTCTTGGAGAAAGAAGCCTCACACCTCTCTATGGAGGAACTGGAAAAACAGTAGGCTTTAGATGGATTTTAATATCACAGCAAGGTAAGGCAGGGTACATGAAAACATCTACAGCTGCACGTGGAATAGTGAATTTTTGTATACATAATACGTGACTGCAATCCAAAATTCAGGGATACGCAGTGAAGAGTCTCTTTACTGGTCTGTTCTTTGCCGTACAGTTGCCTTTTCAAAGGCAAGTAGCTTTACTAGGTTTTTGTGTGGTGTTCCAGAGATTTTATGCATCTATGAACAATTTTGTGTGTGTATTACCTTTTAGTACAAGTGGTCACATATGTCACTTAATAGTACATCTTATTTTGTGTCAGTATGTAATGAGTGCCTTTCTTCCTTTTTGGAGGAGTGGGTTGTATAATATTCTTTTGTATGGGTGTCTGTAATTTTTTTTTTTTTTTTTTTTTTTTTTAAAACAGTGTCTCACTCTGTCACCCGGGCGGGAGTGCAGTGGTGCGATCACAGCTCACTGCAACCTCGACTGCCAGGGGTCAAGTTAATCTCCCACCTCAGCCACCTGAGTAGTTGGGACTGCAGGCACGCGCCTACCATATCCAGCTAACTTTTAAAATTTTTTGTAGAGATGGGGTTTCGCCATGTTGCCTAGGTTTGTCTTGAACTCCTGGGCTCAAGCGATTTGCCTGCCATGGCCCCTCAAAGTTTTGGGATTACAGGCGTAAGCCACTGTGCCTGGCCAGGTGTCTGAATATATCATCAGTCCTCTGTTGAACGTTTGGATATTTCCAGTCTTGTGGTATTAAAAACAATGCTACAACAAATAATTTCGTTTATATAGCATTTTGCTCCTTTGCAGGTATGTCCGTAAGATAGATTTCTAGGAGTAGTTCAAAGAATATCTACATTTGTAATTTATTTTAGAGAATGTACTTTATTCATTTTTTCGAATAACACATGCACATGGTATAAAAGTCAAGGGGAACAAAATAGTAAATACTGAAAGAAGTAAGCCTCCTTTACATCTCTTACCTCCTGCTGCCCAGTTGTGCTTTCCAGAAATGTAATCACTGTTACTAGCTTTTCGTTTATCCTTCTAGAGTTGCTCTGTCCAGTATGATAGCCACTAGCCACACGTGACTATTGAGCTCTTGAAATTGAGATGGACCACAACTGTAAAAGACACACCAATTTTCTAACAGTACAAAAACAGAATGTTAAATATTTCAATGGTTTTTAATACCGATTGCTAATTGAAATAGTATTTTGGTTATATTGGGTTAGATTAATAAAAAAATTATGATTTCATCTTGTAATTCCCGCTGTGATGGCATCAGGAAAATGGGATCTTTGGGAGATAATGAGGTCAGGAGAGTAGAGCCCTCATGAATGGGATTAGTGCCTTTATAAAAGAGACCCTTGTTAGCATTTTGTCCTCCATGTGTAGATACCGGAAAAAAGCGGCAGTCTGCAACCCAGGAGAGGGCCTTCCTTGGAACCTAACCATGCTGGTACCCTGATCTCGGATTTGCAGCCTCCGGAACTGTGAGAAATAAATTTCTGTTGTTTATAAGCCACCTAGTCTATAGTACTTTGTTATAGCATCCTGAACTGACTAAGGCACACCAATTTTTACTTTTTTAATGTGGCTGATAGAAAATTTAACAATATGTGGTTGCATCCTGCTCCTGTTGGGTAGCACTGGTCTGAAGAAATCCATACATATATAAACATGTACTAATATAAGAATTCCACTTAGGCAAAATTTTTTTCTTTTGCATTGTAATCTTTGGAATCAGAAATCTGCTGTGATGTTGGTAAAGAGTGGTACAAAACTGTTCTTTATGGCCCCATCAGTCACCCTCATCCATTTATCATTATGGCTCTAATCAGTGAAGGTTATGCTTCCATTGACTTTTACAGTGTTCACTTTGGAGAGAAGGCTGCCATTGTTTTGACTTCGTCTTTTTTAACTTGCTCCGATTTGCACTGGTTGCCTATACACCTAGTACGCAGCAGTCATCCTGAGATTCCCCCTCACTAGCATATTAGGGATTGCCTTCATTTTTTCTTCTTTGTTAGATCTCCTATTTTTTCTTTGTGTGTATGTGTGTGTGTGTATGTGTGTGTATATTTTTTTTGAGGTAAGGTCACACTCTTGTCTAGTTGGAGTGTAGTAGAGTGATCATGGCTCACTGCAGCCTTGCACTCCTGGGTTCAAGTGTAGATCGTATTCCTTTTTGTTTTACTAGTATCTCCTTTCGATGAGACATATTCTTCAGGACCTTCCTGGAGAGTGTGTTGGGGGTGGGACGGTAAATACTTGGAGATGTTGCATGTCTGAAAATGCCTTTGTTCTGGGTAACATAAGTCTAGGTTGGAAATTTTTTTTTTTTTAAATTATGAAGCCCAGAATTACGAAGCCATTGCTCTCTTGACTTTATTTACAGTGTACTGTTGACAAAACGAAAGCCATTTTGATTGTTTTCTATATAACCTATTTTTTTTTTCCTCCTTGGAAACTTTAGGCCCTTTCTTTGTCCTTGGCATTCTGGTTTTGCTACCGTGGGCCTTCATGTAGGTTTGTTTTCATCTGTTTTACTGGGGTCTTGATGGGCCCTTTCCATCTGGAAACTCCCATCTTTCAGTTCAGGGGCCTTTTCTTAATTTATCTATTTGACTCCCCTGCTCTGCATCTCTTTGTTTGGAACTGCTGTTGGGACATTGGACCTCTGGAACCAGCCTTCCAATTTTTTTCACTTTTCTCTACTGTTTCCCATCTTTCTTTTTTACTTTCTGGAAGATTTCTTCTACTTTATCTTCTAGCACTTCTATTGATTTTTTTTCCCCCCTGTTTCTGCTGTCATGAGCTATCAAGCTATGCAAGAGCTGTTAAGTTCTCTGAATGCTGCCTTTGAGAGCATGCTGCTCTTTCTTCAGGGTTGCTCAGTCTTATTTCTCTGGCCATGTTGATGTTTTAAAAATGTTTTCTTTCTCTGTATAGTCTTTTCTTGAAGCTGAATTTTTCTGGTTTTGTTTGACGTTTTTCCTCAGATAATCAAAGTAATTCTTAAGAAGTGGGGATCTAAAAAGCTGATCAAAAACTGAACATGTGGGTGAAACTTGTCTCCTTTCAGTTTCACTGGAGAGGGATCTGAGCAGGCAGGCTGTTTGTTGGTAAACTCCCAATATTAGCATCTATATGCCTTTCCTCCTGGGTCGGTCAGGTACCCTAGTGAAGTCTTTTGATCTGAATAACTGGGCGGAGGTCTGGCTGCTAGTATTTGGGAGCCAGAACCCAGTGGAGGAAGGGGTTTGGGAGTCGACATTTAACATAGCGTGCTCATGTTCATTCACACCCTCTTTTCTTCCTACTTATACCCAGGCCATCTCCTAGTCCAGGGATGTTGTTTTCCCCTTTGCAGAAAGTAAACGTTGAGGCAGAGGATTAGTTATCCAGAGACAGTAGGGGCGGAAATCTAAGAACTGAATTCCTTTCTACGAAGCTCTTAAGTGCTACCTATTATTCCTTCCCCCGCCTGGCCCTCAGTTCCTGCTGTGGCTTGCTGTTGGTTCCTTAACTTTTTGAGGATTCTGTGTTAATCAATGGTTTTCAGCTTTCCCTACAGCTAGCATAGTTAGTAATTTCTGATCTGTTCAATTACTACTCACCCATTTTCCAGCCATTAAAATTTTGCTTCTGTTTTCTCCTTACCTCTTCTCCCTATCCTCTTGAGGTTTCTGGTTTCTAAAAATTCCCTTGGTCAGGCATGGTGGCTCATGCCTGTAATCCTAGCACTTTGGGAGGCTGAGGCAGGAGCATCGCTTGAGTCCAGGAGTTCAAGCCTGGACAACATAGGGAGAACCCATATCTTAAAAAAAAATTCTTTATTATGGTTTTTAATAGGCTGTTTTCATCTACAGTGCAATAATGAGTTAAAGTTTTCCATTAAAAAATGTTTACCAGTAACTCTCCAAAAGAATTGAAATAGAATAACGTATAACTCCAAGTCAGTGGGGATAAGGGGTGGAAATAAAGAGAATTTGATCACTCCAGTATAAGGCAGGGAAGAAGAAAAAAGCAAAGAAAAATGCATAGGTACTAGAAACACAAAATAAGATGGTAGAAAATAAGCTGAAATATCTCTATAAACCCAATATGTAATCTCAGATTAAACTTGCTGGCTAAAGGAGAAAAAAAATTTAAAAAATCCAACCAACTGTATTTTACAAGTGGAGATACTCCTAAACGTATGATGACACAGTTTAAAAGCAGAGGAATGGAAAAGATACACTAGGTGTAATTTATAAGGTAAAATTGGAAGAATTACAGGGATAAATCAAATCTATAATCATAGTAGAAAATTTTAATATACCTCTCAGTAATTTATGAAAAGGTAGATTAAAAAAACTACAAGGTTATAAAGGATTGGAAGAGTACAATTAGCAAGCACCCAACAATTACAGAAGATACATTCTGTAAGGAGAATCGCTTGAACCCAGGAGGCAGAGGTTGCAGTGAGCAACCACTGCACTCCAGGCTGGGCGACAGAGCGAGACTCCGTCTCAACAACGACAACAACAAAAATAGTATCTTTGATTTAGTGTGTGTAACTAAGTTGAAAAGAGTGCCAAGATTGATAGAGGAGAAAAAATGTACAAATGTATTGGAAATGAAGGGGTGGTATAACTGCAGACAAACTGAGATTTTAAAACTGCAAGAATACTGTGAACAGTTTTATTTCTTTAAATTTGGAAACAGGTAAAGTAGACAATTTCTAGCAAAATAAATTACAAAGTTGGCTTAGTAAGAATTAGAAACTTCACTAGATTATTATTTAAAAACTTAGTCATGTTTAGAAATATACCTTTACCAGGCTGGGCGTGGTGGCTACCAGCGGGCGGATCACTTGAAGTCAGCAGTTTGAGACCAGCCTGGCCAACATGGTGAAACCCCATCTCTATCAAAAATACAAAAAATTAGCCAAGCATGGTTGCAGTCGCCTGTAATCCCAGCTAATCAGGTGGCTGAGGCGGAGCCCAAGAGACAGAGGTTGCAGTGAGACAAGATCCTGCCACTGCACTCCAGCCTGGGCGACAGAGTGAGACTGTGTCTCAAAACAAAACAAAATAAATAAATAAATATACCTGTACCAATATAAAATTTTAAGTCCTCAAGCAAAACACCAGACTACAAATGAAAACCCCATATGGACAAGTGCAACCAAACGTGAGGGATTAACTCCAATCTTACACAAAATGTTACAGAAAAATTATTTTGCAAGGCTACTATAATCTTGATACCCCAACCAGATAGTGTGAGAAGGGGATATAGGCTGCATTCTCACCAATGAACATGGCAATAAAAATTGTAGTTTGTAAAATGTTAGCATTTACTCAGAACAAAAATACCATGACTAATTAGGGTTTGTCTCAGGAATGTAGGGATGATTAAGCATTAGAAAACTCGTAAATGAAATTTACCATGTTAACACATTAAAGGAGAAAAGCTATATGATAATTTTCATGGACAACGGGAAAGCATATGATAACATTTAGTACTTGTTCATGACAAAAATTCTTAGAAAAGGAATACAAGAGAACTTTCAAAAGGGTGTTAAAAAACACAGAAGAGTACATACGGTATAATTCCATCTATATGAATTTCTGGAACAGGTAAAATTAATACTCAGTAATAGAAGTCAGTAGTTGCCTGACGGGGGAAGGTGGATTGACTGAAAGGGAACATAAGGGAGACATCTGAGATGCTGGAAATGTTGTCTCTTTTGGGATTGTGGTTACATTACTGTTAACATTTGTTAGAATTATTGATTTCATGCCCACTCATGGTTCGTGACCCTCAGTTTAGAGAAATTGCCGAGTGCAGCATATGGTGAAATGTCTCTTTTAGTGTGTGTGTATATACTAGGTTGCGTGTAAAATGTACTTTTCACTGTGGGACTTTTTTTGGTTAAAAAGTTTGAAAGTTTCTGCCCTAGAAGATCTTTTACATAGTATAAAATGATATATACCAGCCTATTCATAGCAGGTTGTGAGAGAGGAAAATTGGAAACCTAACTAGTCATTCAGAGTGAATGGACAGTGAACTGTGCTAGTCATCAAATGGAATACCATGTGACAGCTAAAATGAATGAACTAGGATTTAGGATTATGTGTGTATCAGCATGGACTGAACAGTATCAAACTTTCATATAAATTTATAAAATGTACAGAACTGTATTGTATGGATACAATATGTAGCAAAACTGTTAAATGACCATGGGGGAACATCAGGATAGTGATAATCTCTGAGAAGCAAGAGGGAGGGAAATGGTATCAAAAAGGAATATATGGGGGGCTTTAGCTGTATCCATATCTTATTTCTTATATCTGATCAAGTACTGCAAATGCTAAGATATGACAGCTAGATGGAAAGTACATGAGTGTTGAGTGTAATATTTTTGTATAATTAAAGTCCCCATTTACAATAAAAACCAAGATACCTGGAGAAATAAGTAAATTTGACAAGATGTAAGATTTTTTATGGATAAAATATGCAACTTATCAATAGATAATAATAAATGGAAATACTCATTTGCATAGTAGCAGTACTTGATATCATAAATATGTTCTCCATAAACTAATATAAATTCATTGCACTTCCAATCAAAATCCTATAGGATTTTTGTAGAACATGCTAAACTTAAAGTAACCAGCAATACTACACATCTGAAAAATAAGGAAGGGGGCTTACCCTGGCAAATATCAAGACTAACTAGAAAGCAGTAGTAATTAATATTTTCTTACATTGATGTTCAGTGTGAACAAATAACAGAGTGTGTGTGATCAGACCTTTAGTAGGAATTTGCTATGCAACAGAAGTGGCATTATGACTTAGCGAAAGGTAAACTTTAATACACAGGCTGTCCTTATGAGAGATGGTTAGATCACTATCTCACTTCTTAAAACCAAATTTCTGATCTTTCTTTTAGAAACTTAATATGAAAAGTAAACTAAAGTGTCCATAAGAATATCTGGAGGGGATTCTCTGTATTACGTCAGGATATTTATTTGTGCCTCACATTCCTCATTTGTAAATAATAGTACCTAACCCCAGTTGGTTCTTAGGATTCGGAATTCTTGCTTACTGGACTCTTAGGCTTAAGCACTCAATAAATGTTTCCTACTATATTTAGAGGCACAGCAAGATTTCTTTGAAAAGAAGCAAGGTTGTGGCATAAAATATTTTTAATTAAAATACAGCTTTGTGTATTCCAAAAGACAACATAAAATGAAAAGTCATTCTAAGGATTTGGAGATTTTTTTGTAGTACATACTTAGTGATAGGGTTTATGTCAGAGTAAAAACAGTAAGAAAAGGACCACATAGTTGAGGACTCTGGAAAGAGTATACACTGTTTAATTAAATGTGTAGAGAATGCTATTTGTCAAACCATAGTATAGAGTTAATAACTTGAAGGCTTTACTGCAAGTTCAGGATAATTAGACCTCTTACCTTATTGAAACTTTCCGGTGAGTAATCTTAGAATCCTAATTTTACTAAGGTATCATTTGGTAAGCCGACTTATTCAGCTGTAAAGATAGTCTTTGTGTTCTTTTGAAATCTGCATTATGTAAGTATCACTTATTGCTGGAATTAGAAATAGTGTCTGAACTTAGATTTCAATTCTTGCAGATGTTGAAAATTTATTTCAGTAGAGAACTTGCTGCCACACCATTGAAGGAAATCTGTATATTCTGTAAATGACTCATTCACGTTTTGATAGCAACTTGATCATAAATCTAGTTTCCTTTTTTGTATTTCATTTGTTTTTAACCTGGAACACATTGTTACCTGTTCCTTGTCAGCCTACATTCAGTCTATTTACACTTCAAAAATATTGGCTAAAAATACTTCAGTTTTTAAAATAAAAGCTTAACTAATTGAGATGTATTATCAGCATTACGTACAACAAATGCTATTTTATTACATAATTTAAAAATTCTCTGGAGATATTAGACAGATGTCAGCCAACCATGGTTACTGAGACATGCAAAGGTAAGGCTGGTAACTTTAAGTGTTCACTTAGTTCCAAAATGGTTTTAACCCTTCTTTTAAGACATGGGACACTGACATCACGTGGCAATACCAGGTCATGTGGCCATTCAGATGACCCAGAATAGGCCTAAACTTAAGTTAGTTTCATTTCAGTGAAGAAAACATACTGTAAAGGTTTTATAGAAAACTTTTAGATCCCCAGGAATACAGCTTAACTCATAAGAAACATTTCTTCTAACGAAAGTGTAAGAGAGGCTGGGCGTTGTAACTCATGCCTGTAATCCCTGTGCTTTGGGAGGCCGAGGCGGATGGATCATCTGAGGTTGGGAGTTCGAGATCAGCCTGGCCAATATGGTGAAACCCCATCTCTACTAAAAATACAAAAAATTAGCCGGGCGTGTTGGCGCGTGCCTGTAATCCCAGCTACTCCGAAGGCTGAGGCAGGAGAACTGCTTGAACCCGGGAGGCAGAGATTGCAGTGAGCTGAGGTCACGCCATTGCACTCCAGCCTGGGCAACAAGAGTGAAACTCCGTCTCAAAAAAAAAAGTGTGGCTGGGCGCGGTGGCTCACGCTTGTAATCCCAGCACTTTGGGAGGCCGAGGCGGGCGGATCACGAGGTCAGGAGATCGAGACCACAGTGAAACCCCGTCTCTACTAAAAATGCAAAAAATTAGCCGGGCGTGGTGGCGGGCGCCTGTAGTCCCAGCTACTCGGAGAGGCTGAGGCAGGAGAATGGCGTGAACCCGGGAGGCGGAGCTTGCAGTGAGCCGAGATTGCGCCACTGCACTCCAGCCTGGGCGACAGAGCTAGACTCCGTCTCAAAAAAAAAAAAAAAAAAAAAAAAAGTGTTGCAGAAACTGTTTACTCTCATTCCTCCTAATGCCGGAAATCACTTTTATTTTTGCTGTTTATACAGAAGTTTCATTTTTTATTCTTTTTTTAGGCTAAATTCTTATGAATGGAATAATTGAACAAAAGATATAGACATTTCTAGGGAGATTTCTTCTTATATCTTGCTTTTTCTATCAGTTTTTCACAAGGAACAGAGATATTACTCATGCTAAGTCAAAAAGAGGTTTTGTTCTGAGGATATAATTGTGGAGCTGGAACAGGCCTGGACAGTCCTCAGAAACCAAGCCTAGAGATTGGCTGCTCTACTTTTCTTCAAGACACCAGTTGTCTCTGCCTAGCTTGGGCTCACACTCTTACTTGTACACTGACTGCTAGCTACCCTGAGTCTACTATATTTTATGCTGCCTCCTGGCCACCTGATGAACATAGTTACTTACATAAAGGCATGTATAAAACTGACCCTTCGGCCTTCAGGGTTGCTTCTCTTTCCTCATTCCAAATAGTGACGAATGTACCATTACATGCCACTCAGTTACATTAGGTAGTCGGTCACATTAGTTGTGTTTCAATCCTTTTCCCTAAACTGCACTTCCAGTAGGTCATTCAAAATGCGAATTGTCACTGAAATAAATGAAGTAATACTCCTATCATTAGCAGTAATTTTTGTCTTCAGCTCTTTAATCTGTACTGGCCTTATTTTCCCCTCATCTTCTGCCACAGTGCTTCCTGTGCACCATATTTTAGTGGTAACCTAAATTTTTCGTCTCTCCTAAAACGTTTCCTGTCTTTAGAAAACATGCTGAACTTTCTGCCTGGTGTACTCTCTCAATACTTGCGCTCTGGTGTCAACTTTAGTGACACCTTTCCCTTCCAAAAGTTGAATTAATCCTGTTCTCTGTGCTAGGATAAGACTGTGTCGCATGATATTACAGTGTCTGTAGTTGGCTCCTCTAGAGCATACTTTGTGGCACAGAGTAGGAATCCAACAGGGACCAAAGGTAGCCAAGTACACTTTTTGCTGCCTGATAGTCCCAGGTTATTAGTTGGTAGATTATTACATGTGTTTGATGGAGTTTTGTGCATTTGCTTTATTTTATCAAGTTACATACTACCGTGCTTATTTACGTGTCATATTATAGGTCTACCACTATAGACAGTTTAACCAGGCTACTGTTAAGTTCACTGTTGCTCTTTTATTTGCATTACAGTTCCCTAATTCTATGCAAACCTCACTTTCCCACCATTTCTACTATATTGCTGAAGAAAGTTACATAATCCTATTATTGACTCCTTTCAAATTTTTAGTGTTTGAACCCTAGTTGGATTCCCAAGGTTGCCAATGCAGTATTGGTATGTGGCATTCCATACATCCCTAAAAAGTGTTGACATAGCCAAATTTATGAAATTTATGAAATTTGGCATGCTGTGTTGCCTCTTCCTGGAGGGAGGCCTTTGGGGCCAGTCTCCTGAATTGAGCTTGAGGACGCATTGATTTTTTTTCTGTTTTGAGGGGCGTGAGTATGATTATATTAGGTTATGACCATTCTTTTCTTTTCTTTTCTTTCTTTCTTTTTTTTTTTTTTTCAGATGGAGTCTCGCTCTGTTGCCCAAGCTAGAGTGTAGTGGCGTGCTTTTGGCTCACTGCAACCTCTGCCTCCCAGGTTCAAGCGATTCTCCTGCCTCAGCCTCCTGAGTAGTTGGGACTACAGGCACTCGCCACCATGCCCAGCTAATTTTTGTATTTTTAGTAGAGATGGGGTTTCACCATGTTGGTCAGGCTGGTTCTCAAACGCCTGACCTCGTGATCCACCCGCCTCTGCCTCTCAAAGTGCTGGGATTACAGGTGTGAGCTACCACGCCTGGCAGTTATGGCCATTATTTTCTAGCAAATTATACCAAGGGCTGAATATCTTCAGTTTGAGGACCTTTTTTGAGAACATTCTTTTGATAATTTAAAGTTCTTTTTTGAGCTCTTACTTAATGTTTCTTTTTTAGTAAATATACAATTGACCCTTGAACAATGGGGTGGTTAGGATGCTGTCCTCCTGCACAGTGAAGAATCTGTGTATAACTTTTGACTCTCCTAAAACTTATGACCTACTGTTAACTGGAAGCCTTACCAATACATAAACAGTTGATTAACCCATATTTTGCATGTCACATGCATGATAAACTGTATTCTTTAAGCTAGAGAAAAGAAACTTACTAAGAAAATCATAAGGAAGAGAAAATATATATACTATTCACTAAGTGGAAGTGGATCTTCATGAAGGTCATCATCCTCATTGTCTTCACTCTGAGTAGGCTGAGGAGTCATGCTGTCTCACAGGTGGAAGAGGCAGACTGGGAGTCAGGCACATTCAGTGTAACTTTATGAAAATAAGCAATTTTTGCCTGACTTTGCATTTTCATTTCTCCGAAAATGTTTCTGTGTGGTACCAGTCCTCCTTACGCCTTTTGGTTTAGTTTCAGTGCCCATGTCATAGAAGGATCTGTGTTATAAAAGAAGTCAAAAGCAGCCTTGAATAACTAGAACCCTGTATATATATAGCTAGATTGTCCTATGTCAATTTGTTTTCTGGCACTGCTTCTTCTGCATCTTCTTCCTCATCATCTGGAGCTAGTTTAGAAGCACTGATCTCTGTTATGTCGTCTTCTGTTAATTCCTCTGATGTGTGGAGTCTGTTAGCCCTTGAATTTCTGTACAAAGATGCATCTCTTGAAGCCCTTCACTCCTCTACTTTTTTTTTTTTTTTTGCCATATCCACAATCTCTTATGATTTCCTCGATAGGCTCTGGTGTAAATCCTGTCAAGTCAGGCACATCTGGACACTGTTTTCTCTAGTAGGAATGTATCATTTTGGACTTGATGGCTTTCGTGGTTTTTTCTGTAACAGCGATGGTATCTTCAATGGTGTAATCCTTCCATACTTTGATGACATTCTATCAGAGTTCTTTTTCGTAGCATTGGCAGTCTTTTCCATGGAGTACTGTGTGTAATGAGCCTTAAAGGTCCTTATGACTCCCTGATTTAGAGATGTTATTAATGTGTTCAGGAGCAAGTAGATCACTTTGACACATTTGGTGTTGGAATCATGGGGTTGTGGGTTACCAGTGGCATTGTCCAATGTCAAAAGAATTTTAAAAGGCAGTCTTTTACTGGCAGGGTACTTGACTTCAGGGACAAAGCATTGATGGAACAAATCCAGAGAAAAGGGTTCTGGTTGCCCTGGCCTTTTTGTTGTGGCAGCCGGTGTTTATCTTTTCCCTTCAAGGATTGGAGGTCAGCAGCTTTATAGAGAAGGGCAGTCCTGATCATAAACCTGGCTATATTTGCACAAAACAGTAGAGTTAGCCTGTCCTTTCCTACCTCAAATCTGGTGCTTGTTTCTGTTTTTGCTAATAAATGTCCTTTCTGGCAGTTTTTTCCCCTAGAATAGAGCACTTGGGTCTGCATTAAAAACCTGTTCAGGCAGATACCCTTTCTCCTCAATGATTTTCTTAATGGCGCCTGGGAACTCATCTACTTTGGTTGACAGAAGCTCCTTTCCTGTTATCTTGACATTTCTTAAGTCAGCCTGTTTCTAAATTCTCAGCCATCTTTTACTTTCATTAAATTTTCCAGCTTTAGATCCTTCACCTTAATTTTGCTTTAAGTTGTCGTATAATGTCTCCGCTTTTTCTCAAACCATATAATAGTCTATAGGTATGCCTTTCTTTATAGCAATCCTGTACCTACATAAAACCTGCATTTTCAATATGAGATAAAAAGTTGTTTCACAAAAGGTGCAAGATCTTCACACCTGCTGGCCTAGCTGCAGTGGCAGCTTCACAAATTTTCTTTTTTTTTTTAACAGTAGTTCTTACACTGGGTTCATTTATCTTGAAATGACGGGCAACTGCAGCTGCAGACCTCAGTCTGTGGTACATACCAAGCAATTGGAGTTTTTATTGTAATGTCATGATTTTTCTCTGCTTCTTGGGAGCACTTTCAGCATCACTAGTGGCACATCGTATGGATCTCATGGTATTAGTCAAGGCTTATGGTATTGCACTACACATGGTGAAAATTACATGAGAAATGTGAGAGATCACTTTTTACTGTGATAGTTTACTGGAGAGAAGAACTGCTCACGCAGAGATGATTAGCCTCACACGGTGGATACTCGCAACACTTCTGCTCACCATGATAGCAACAGGAGGTGGCGATGAAATTATTACAGTAGTACAGTATATACTACCTTTAATTTTATGTAGTTATGATTTAATACATCATCTGAATGTTTACATTTCTGGACTGTAAATGGCTCCATGTATGGTCTGTGTTTGTGTAAGTTTTGATAAATTTTAACTTTTTATAGTAGATTTTTGTATTTCATGATGGTAAATGATAGACTAGTATCTACATATCTTTTATGCTTTATAACCTACCTTTTTCTTAGTTTTTTTTTTTCAGTGTTTCTAGGTTACCTGGTTTATCTGAGTTTTTTTCAGATCGTCTCAAATCTCCAAGACATTTTGCAATGTTTCTTGAATAAAATCTGTGTATAAATGGACCTATGCAGTTTAAACCCATGTTGTCCAAGGGTCAATTGTATAGCTCTGTTACAACAACCATTTTGTCAGTGCCTCATTAAGTTTGTGATGGCTGTCATTTGGGCTCTCAATTTTTGTCCTCAAAACAATACCCCTTCCACCCTCCATCCACGAACATTTGCCTACATGTACTTGCAGAGGCTATCTGCATGTTATGGATGGAAACTTCTAAGCTTACATCTTTGGTCACTTGCAACCTCCTCCCTTCTGAAATTTGCAATGTGCATTGGCATGTTGAAGCTTTTGAGAAGTTCTTCAGTAAAGTCTATTTAACTTAGTTTATTTAGGAACTTCTTAATGTGTTTGTCCAGGCACCTTTTTTTTTGAATTGTAATTTACATTGCTAAAATGCACAAACTTTAAATGTTCAGTTCTGTGAGTGTTTTTGAGATAGAGTCTCACTCTGTTGCCCAGGGTGCTGGAGTGCAGTGGCACGATCTCAATTCACTGCAGCCTCTGCCTCCTGGGCTCCAGTGATCCTTTCAAGTAGCTAGGACTATAGACATGCACATGGCTAATTTTTTTCTGTATTTTTTGTAGAGATAGGGTTTCGCCATGTTGCCCAGGCTGGTCTTGAACTCCAGAAATCAAGCGATCTGTCCGCCTCAGCCTCCCAAAGTGCTGGGATTATAGGTGTGAGCCACTGGGCTTGGCCAGTTCTGTGAATTTTGGTAATTTGTACTCATGTGTGATTACCTCTCAAGATAGAAAACATTCAGGAATTCAACAGTGGATTTACAGGAGCGAGGGAATAAAACAAAGATAGAGAACACTTTTATCACCCTAGAAAGGTACTTTGTGCTTCTGTCCAAACATTTTCACTTCTCTTCCTCACTGCCTCTGAGATGATCATTTTGACTTGTCATTAGATTAGTTTTGCCTGTTGTGGGAAGCCGTGAATGAAATCAGTCTATATTTCTTTGTCTTTTGCTCAGCATGTTTTTGAGACTGATCCATGTTGTGGCGTGTATAAGCTCATTCATATTTGTTCCTGAGCAGTATTCCTTTTTATGAGTACATTATAATTTTTTGTTTTCTTTTGATATTTTGGCTGTTTTTAGTTTTTGGCTATTATTAACATGGCTACTATGAACATTCTTATACAGGTTTCTTTTTGTGGACATATGTATTTATTTTTCTTGAATGTGTGATACGGGGTAGATCTATGTTTAACTTTTTGGAACTTGCCGGTTTTCCAAATGTGCTATACCATTTTATACTTTCATTTCGGCAGTTTATGAATGTTCTAGTTGCTTGATGTGGTAGACTGAACCATGGTCTCCAAAGATATTCGGGTTCTAATCCCAAGAACCTGTGAATGTTTTGTATGGCAAAAGAGACTTTACAGATGTGATTAAATTAAGGATCTTGAGATGGGGAGATTATCCTGGATTATCTGGGTGGGCTTTAAATGTAATGCCAAGAGCTCTTACTAGAAGGCCGTTGAGGGAGATTTGAATACAGAAGAGAAGGCAGTATGATGATGGGAGCAGAGATTGGAATGATGTGCTCTGAAGGTGGGGGAGGGAGCACAAGCTAAGGGAAGGGAGCACAAGCTAAGGACTACAGGTAACCACTAGAAGCTGCAAAAGGCAAGGACGAACTTCCCCTCAGACACTCCAGGAGGAATCAGTCCTGCCAACACTGTGACTTTAGTTCATTGAAACTGATTTTGCTAAATTTGTGCTGTGATTGTGATTATTTGTTACAGCAGTGGTAGTATACTAATACACTCCACATCTTCATCAACATTTAGTAGTGTTGGAAAAATTTTAAACCATTCTAGATGGTGTGAAACGGTATCGCATTATGATTTTAGTTTGCGTTTTCCTGATGATTGGTGATACTAAATACCTCTTAATGTACTCCCGTATCTTCTTTTATGACATGTCTGTTATTCTTTTCCTGTTTAACAAAAAAGCTGAGCTTACCTTTTTCTGTGATTTTTAAATTTCAGTGGTTTACGTTACATACACAGGTTTGAGTATCCCTTATCTGAAACGCTTGGGACCCGAAGTGGTTAAGATTTTTTCCAATTTTTAGAATATTTGCATTGTAGCTGTATACTACAATGACCATTTTTTTGGGGGTGTCATGTTGGTATTCAAGAAGTTTCAGACTTTGGAGCATTTTAGATTTCAGTTTTCAGATTTGGGATGCTCAGCTTGTATTTTTTTTTTTTTTTTTTTTGAGACAGAGTCTTGCTCTGCCACCCAGCCTAGAGTACAGTGGAGTGATCTTGGCTCACTGCAGCCTCCGCACCCCTGTGCTCAAATGATCCTTCCACCTCAGCCTCCTGAGTAACTGGGAGCACAGGAGGCACCATGCCCAGCTATTTTTTTTTGTATTTTTTGTTTTTTAGTAGAGATGGGACCTCGCCATGCTGCCCAGGCTGGTCTTGAACGCTTGAGCTCAAGCAGTCTGCCTATTTTGGCCTCCCAAAGTGCTAGGATTACAGGTGTGAGCCACCATGCGTGGCTCAACTGTATTTCTCTTGTGGTTAATGCTTTTTATGTTTTAAGGTCGTGAATGTATTCTGTGTTTTCCTCTAAGAGCTTAAGATTCTACTTTCCCATTGAAGATGGTATGCACTTGTGGTTGAGGCTTATTCTTTTCCATGTTGTGGAAAAGTTGTTGAAAACTAGATTGACCTTGGGCCTTACTGGAAAATGAGTTGACTGTATATGTGTGGGTCTATTTCTAGACTTGTTCTGTTCCACTGATCTTTTTTTCTTATGCCTACTCTATACTCTTGATTACTAAATCTTTTTAGTAAGCCTTGAAATAAGGTGGTGTAAGGCCTCCAATTTTCTTTTTCAAGAATGGTTTGGTTATTCTAGTTTTTTTTTTTTGTTTCCATATGAATTTTATATCATGAATTTCTTAACTCTGCTGGAATTTTGGTAGGGATTACATTGAATCCATATATCAAATTGGAAAGAATGGACATTTAAGCAATATGAGTCTTCCAGTCTATGAACATGGTCTTTCTTTGTTCAGTGTTTTTCATTTTTCTTAGCAATATTTTGTAATTCTTAGTGTTGAGATCTTGAGTATCTTTCTTTAGATATGTAGAAAATATCTGTTGTTTCAAGCATATTTGTTGAAATTTCATTTTCCAAATCTTGACTCTTTATCTTGAAACCTTGCTAAATTTACTTACTAGTTCCAGTAAGTAGATTACTTGTAGATTCCGTGCACTTTTCCATGGAGACAGTCATATCACTGTAGAATATAAAGTCAGTTTTATTTATTTCTTTCCTGTCCATCTTTTCTTTGTTGTGTAGTTTTCCTGTCTAGAATATCCAATGCATTACTGAAAAGAAAGGGTAACCGTGGACATCTTTGTCTTATTCCCAGTTGTAAGGGAGAGATTTAACGTTTCTTTATGACATATGCTAGCTCTAGGTTTTTCATAGATGTCCTTTTCAGATTGAAGAACGTTCTTTTCTAGTGTTGCTGGGCGTTTTAAATTATAGATGAGTGTTGAATTAACATTTTCAGATACCTTTTTTCTTGCTCATTTGAGAGAATCATAGGCGCGTTTTCTCTTTTATACTATAAATGAGGTGCTTGATTTTTTAATGTTAAACCAATTTTGCTCCTTGGGATAAATCCTACTTAGTGATGATGACCTTTTCTATTATGTTGCTGGATGTGATTTGCTAATATTTTGTTAAGGATTTTTGCATCTAGTAGTAACAGACCTTTGCTGTGTATTAGTACGGGATCTTGGGCCCAAGTGGGTTTGTTGTCCCTTTTTCAATATCAGACAGCTGTTGATTCTCATTCCTCAGCATCTGTATGCCTTTGTCTGGGACTGGTGGTAGCATTGTTTCCTCCCTTCCCCTGGCAGTAGAATATGGTGTTTATTGTTACAGAGTGAAAGGCATGTTTGTGTGTGGGAGATGGGCAAGTAAGTTGTGCTCCACAAATCCCCCAACTCAACAGCACATGTCTTTTGCTCTACTCTTCCCTTTGAGGCAGGGGATCTTTGCTTTCCCTTGGGTTTGGTAGACTTTCCTGCATCTCCCATCATAGTTGAAGGCATTTGCTTCATACGAGATGCCACCAAGTGGGAGGAAGGAGCTCTCCCATTTTCTGCCTTTTTTCAAGAGCACTCAGTTGAGGCCCTTGGAAAAGAGCTTGTGAATGAGTGCAGATTCTCTTTCTATCGGGGACTCCCGGGGATTCTTAACTGTTATCCTAGCTCAGCCTTTCATCCTTACTTTTATCTTTAATATTCAGCAGGTTGACCATGAATGTGTTTTCTTTCCATATGTGGATTAGTATCTGTCATCTCTTGAAAAGTTTGTGGCCATTATCTCTTCATACATTTTTTTGTTCCCCATTCTCTTTCATCTTTCTCTGGCACTCTAATTAAACCCAACTGACATTTGGTTTTGGATATTCTGAGTTTTTCCCCCCACACTGTTTTTTCCCTCTTTGTGTTTCAATTTGCATACTTTAATTTGGCCTGTCTTCAAGTTCACTGGTCATTTCTGTTAAGCCCATCTAATGATATCCTTAATTTCTAATGCTGTATTTTTCATTTCTAACGTTTTCCTGTGATCCTTTTTTGTAACTTTGATATCTGTGATGAAATTTTTTTGTTATTCATGTTGCTATCTCTTCCATCAGTTTCTTTAACATTTTTATTATAGTTATCTGATTTTATTCATGTTTTGACTGTTTGCTACTCCCTGTATCTTGTAATTTTTGATTGAATGCTGAACATTTGTATAAAAACAATGGAGATTGAAGTAAATAATATTTACTTTTAGAAAATGGTCCGTCATTTCTTGTGTTGTCCAAGCGTGATTTTGGATCTCTTTTTGGTTTATAGCTGAGCCATCAGCTTTCTGAACCATGAGAGATTTCTCTATAGCTCAGCTGTCAATTCATTGGTCATTCTTTTTTTCTTTCCCCCACCCCCTCTTTCTCTAGTCCTGCCTCCAAGCTTTTATGCCCAGTGAGAGATCTTTCTGCTATTAATACCTTCCAGAGGTTTCTTTTAGCAATCCTACCCTGTCTTCAAGTTCACTACTCATTTCAGCCATGGTAGGTCAACGTCCTGAGTATCTGGGTGAAAGTTTTTTTCATCTTTCCTGTCCTACCACAGTCCTTGGCAGCTCAATGTCTAGAGTCTCTTGGGATCATCTTTTTCTCACCTTTCTTGCCTGTCCCTCCCCTCATCCCCCATTGATGAGGGTAGATTGTTTGCATTTGTGGGAGATCTTAAGCTCCTTAGGGGATCTCCCTCAGCTTTCCAGCCCTGTTCCCCAACCTTTGACATAGTTTTTGCAGGTACTTAGTGGAAACCTACGGGAATGAGTGGTTGGGATGGATGCACGCTTGCTCTGTGGGATCCTTGCAATTTAATATGCCATGTCATGTACATGTAGGCTGGTTGCTTCTTACTTTCATTTGTGGCAGGATTATTCCTCACTAGTCACTCCGCCAGGAAAGAGACCATCCATGCAGCCTCTCTCCTCTCAAGGCTCAACACTTGGAATTTAGTTTTTCTTAGGCTACTTTGTATCCTTAACTCTCTGGTTCAGAGAGACCATGATTTTGTAGCTTATCTGGCTAGTTTTGATTATTAGAATGAAAGTGATGCCCTGTTGTAACTTTCTACATCCTAATCAGAAGTGGAATTCCTTCTATGGAATACTTTTTAAATATATAGTCTGATAATATATACCTGACACGTTTTCTGTTGTTTCATTATGGTTGATTTTCTCAGGGCTAGGTTTCTAAATTTTTTCCTGTTCTTCTCAAATCTTAACTCTCCATCTCTGTCCTCAAGTGTTAAGTGATCTTTTGTCTTATTTTGAAATTAAAGTCATCAACAAATTATTTCAACATATAGGTTTATAGTTGTGGAAGACTCGCTACTCAAATGGAATGAGAACGTTTTGGGGGATAGGATGCAGTAGTTCTTGGTAGTCCAAGACTCTTAATAAAACAACTAGAAAAGCCAGGTAATTTACAAAATTTATATATTTAGTGATACAGAACAATGGGTGTAAAAATGATTAAAGAAAGCAAAATTTTGCACCCTGGGGGAATACCTTTCACAAGTGAGCAGAGAGGTCTGCAGCTGATCATTGTTTTTCCTGGGTACAGAGTAGAGGAGGCCTTTGGGCTGCAGCCTGAGTGGCAGATTGGAAATATGAGGGGCCTTTAAACACACAGAACCCCCTCAATATATTCCTAAATTCCGTAGTTCAACTGGGCGGAAGAGATAAACCAAAATCTCAGAAAAGGAGATTGTGATATTTTCTAGTCCTGTGGTGTTGAGATAAAGATTCTCTAGGGGAAGCGACTTGAGAACAATAGGTGAGAGTTGAAAGCGTTTGAGGAAGTGGTGAATACACACTGATGATTTTCAACACACCCAGTTTCTTCCCCCGTAGACATTTGCCAAATTCTGAAGCTGCTTAGGCTAGAGAGCTAAACCAGAAATCTCTTAAAAACAAAGCAATTCTTATAGTATCTAGGTACCTAGAAGATAAGGATCTGCTAGTTTTTGAAATGAAGGCTCTGCAGAGTCTCATCCTAGGAACAGGGACAAACCAGAGGTAGTCTGGTTCATAGCAAAACTGCTACTCAGCAGTGTTCTATGATTCTGGCATTATAGAGGAAGTAGTAAAAGTCTATGTATGAAATTGTGTTAAGTGAAGGATGAATAAGAATATCTAGGGTAACCACTAAAAGAAAAGAATGTGTAACAAATGAATACAGAAAAAAATTGGATATAGAATATGTGATAAATTCAGAAGAAGACAAAGAAAATGTAAAACAAGCAGACAACTAAATTAGTAATTATATTACGTGGAAATGGGCTAAATATTCCAAGTAAATGGCAAAAATAATCAGACTGGACAAATAATAATTACCTAAATATAAGTACCTAGAAAGATTGAGAGAAAATGATGCGAAAAGATATACCATCCAAATGCTAACTGAAGGAAATAAGTGTGGCTATACCAATCAGGCAAAGGAGACTTTAATACAGTAAACAGTAGTAGAAAAAGAGAACTACATTTTATAATGTAAGGGGATTGATCCACCAGAGTTATCACAATCCTTTATCTGTACCCAGTAAAATAGCCCAAACATCTATAAACCAAAAATTTTATTTTGAACTAAAAGAAACAGACAAATAGGCCATCACAATGGATGCAGGTGCGTAGGACATACATACATCACAATCAGCAGGCTTGATCTAAATGTCATACGTAGAACATTGAAACTATTAATGGTGGTATTAACCATCTTTTTCCCTTGCACATGGAAATTGTACTAAAATTGACCATAAGCTGGGGCCATAAACAAAGCCTCAGCAAATATCATTGATTTTAATAATTGAATATGTTGTTTGTATTATAGTAAATAAAAATAACTAGAAAATTCCTAGCTGCCTAGAAATAAAATACCATGCTTTTGAATAACATGACTTAAAGAAGAAATTATGATGGCTATTAGAAAATATTTTAAACTGATTGAAAATGAAGGTGAACTACAATGATCTGGAATGCTGCTGCTGAAATGCTAAGATGAAATTTATAGCCTTAAGTCTATGCATTGGAAAAGAAAGCTTTTTTAAGGAGGTAGAAAAGGAATAGGAAATCAAACCTAAAGACAGTAGAAGTAAGGAAATAATGAAGACAAGAGCAGAAATTAGTGAATAGAAAGTAATCTTAGAGAAAATTGACAAAGCTAAGAAAAAGTTGGTTCTTTGAAAAGATTAATGGAGAGACACCATAAATTTAAATAATAGGAATTGAAAAATGTCACATCACTACGGATCCTACAGTCGTTAAATAGAGGCATTTATGAACAGTTTATGGAGAATATGGGATAGGGAGAGAATGCAGAAATTTTTAGTTAGGGCTGGACCATTCAATATGGGTAGGCAGTACCTTTGTGTAGCTATTGAGTACTTGAAATGTGGCTAGTCCTAGCTGAGTTGTCCTGTAAGTGTAAAGTACTCAACAGATTTTGTAGACTTAGTATGAAAATTTTTTTTATATTGATTGCATGTTGAAATGATGGCATTTTGGATATATTGGATTAAATACATCATTAAAATGTTGCCTATATCCTTTTACTTTCTAAAATGTCACTAGAGAACTTAAAGTACATATGTAGCTCATATTACATTTTTATAGAGGTTGTTATATTGGCTTTAAGATAGGTACTGTTATCCTTATTTTACAGCTGAGAAAAGTGGGGTATATAGAGGTGGCCATGCAGCTAGTAAGTGGCATCCTTGGGATTTGAACCGGCCAACTGGCTTCAGAATCTGTTCTCTGAAGCATTACACTGTTTGTGTGTTCTTAAAGGATATTAAGTCATTTTACTGTTATTTTTTGCAAATACTGAAGGATTTTTAGTAGTAGGGTGACATGCAGTATGCATTTTAGAAAGCTGTTTGCATCAAAGAAGGTAGAAGGTGGTGACTGAAAGACTAGTTAAATGATTTGTAGATTGAGAAAGGAGTTGGAGCTAAATGTGTCATTCTAATCCTATCTAATGGACTAATTTGTCAGGCACAGATAGCTCTGTTATTGTATAAAGAGCTCAGCCTTTAATGGCTCTTTTTAGGTCTCCAGATTAGCTCCAGATTGTTAGGTGCAACACAATACATTGACACAGTTAAGTACTTGTTCTCTGGCATCATGCTGCTTGATTCAAATCCTAGTGTTGGCACTTAAAAGTTGTGTTATCATGTTGTGTTGCTATAAATTGTCCTTTGTATTCATGACACCTTTCTCCCTAATCATCTACTTTTTTTCCACATTTGATAACTCCTTTATATGTATTTCTTAGAATTTTTTTTTTCACTGAGCTTGGCGCTTTCTGAGTTCTCTCGTATACCAGCGTTGTGTTTCATTACGACGTGACCGTTTGATCTCTGCTAAGCTCTAAATCTTTGTTTCTAGTTGCTTATCGGGCACCTCCTTCTGGAATTTCATAGTCACAGCAGATTTAGTTTGACTAACACAACACTTATGTTCCCCAAATACTTCATATTTTGGCGAATTGTATTTTCATTCAACTGGTTTTTCAAGCAAGAACCTGTAATTTGTAACTTTTTCTTAGTAAACTCTGTTCCTTCTGTCTCCCTAATATGTATTCTTTCCTTTTGTGTATTGCAATTCTCTGCTGGTTGATCTCTCTGCCCTTAGAAATTTACCCCTTCTCGATTCCTCGCTCCCAATACCTTGCTACAAAGGATTTCTCTTGTCCTACCCATCCCAGCTCAACAGTGTAGTTTGCAGATGAATAACACAGACTGGATTTGAGAATAAACAGGTAAATACAGGCACGATAGATGGGCAAAAAAAAAAAAAAAATTGTTGAATGCAAAAAGGAATGAATAAATGGCAAGCTGCCAAGGAAGTGCAAATATTTCCTCAGGAAAATCTTTCCTGACACCTAAGGCAAAGTTAGGTGATGTTTCTTTGTGTACCTGTAATCCCCATTGCAATTTCTCTTACTTGTCATGTGTATTTTAATCATGGCAGTCTTCTTCACTAGTCATTGACCATCCTGAGAAGAGGGAATATTTTTTTAAAAAAATTATTTTTCCATGTGGTGCAAACCAAAATAATGGAATTATGGAGAGGTTAGAGCAGGAATGCAGTTTGTGTACATTGGAAATGAATCTTAGCATATAATATATGAAAATTAGCCATGTTCTTTGATGGGAAATAAATTTGCATCTTGTGTTCGGATCTTCTTTGACGTTAAAAGTATGTGCAAAGTGTGTTTAAAAACTGTTTTTTTTTTTTTTACTTTAAAAATGTTTTATCCAGTTTCTTGTACACACATACACATAAACATACACAATGGCCATATCATTCAGCCTTTTTCATCTTTTCACCCCCTTTTCTGCATATTGGTATATCTGCAACCCATATTAATATCCTAGATTTTTGTTTATACACGTATAATCCTGTTACTAGTTGTAACACATGACACATTGCCAGATGACTTAGAATAAAGCTGTCACATTTGACCTTTTCACTAGCAATGTGGAATGATAACAGTTTCTTCACATCTTCTCTAGCAGTAGGTATTTTAATTAACTCAATTTTTGCCAGCTAGATTGGGCATGAAATGATGCCTCATTATTATTTTAATTTGTACTTCCTCCTCTATGTTTAATAACTATTGTCTGATCATTATGATTATTAAGGAACAAACTAATGAAAATGTAAGCATCATTGTTTTCATAAAGATACACTTTGAAAACTACAATTTCAGTATTTGGGGTGTGTGATGTAAAGACTACAGACCTCTTTACTTTCTAAAAAGGATGCTTTTGGGAACTTTATTAAATATGGCAAATTGAACACATTCATTTTCCTTTTTCCTATATCTCACTAAAATTGAAGGCAACGGAAAGAAAAGCGTAAGAGCTAAGATATTAAGAGCTTCTGGAGCGAAACAATTTTTAAACCCCAATTAAAGGATCAGGAATAAAAGTTATGTGGGACTTATCAGTATCAGTAGTGGAGTCTAGAAAATTGAGGGCACAGTGCTTTCTAAATTCTGTGTGAACTGATAAGGAATGACCTACAGGGAATTAAGCAAAAAAGTAAAAATAAAAAATTTCAAGATATACAAAATCAAGGAATATTATGCTACTTTTGTACAGGAATAAGGTGGTGAGAATGTGGTTAGTTGTATGTACATATGTTTATATTTGTAAAATGACGCTGAATAGACAAAACAGCTTAATAAAAATGATTCCTATGGAAGAGAAAAGACAAGGTACAGTTCCTTAAATTGGGAAGAGAAACTATCTGACTTTACTCACCATGCAAATTGTTATTTAGATGAAAATGAAAAAATATGTGTTAAAAAATTTCTCTCAAGGGCAGGTGAAACCGGACTACAGCTTTTCTTCACAGACTCTGTTTGCCATGTTTATTTCTTTGTTCTTGATTACTTCACACTTGATGCATTTTTCCCTTCTTGTAACTGTAGATTTTGCCTCCTAATAGTTATGAAAGTTTAAAACCTGGGGGAGAGTGGGCTTACAAATTTTCAATGTATTTTTGTATAGTCTTTTGAGAGTAGATTGAAGTTCTAAAAAGTAAGAAAACCTTTTGTGAAAATATTTTAATGGACACTATTAAGAGTTTAAAATAGTATTGGTGGTGAAAAATCGTTAAAAGTATCTGATTTTACTTGAAAAATCACTGTATTTTCCCACAAGAAGAGTCCTTATAACATTCTTGTTTTTAGAAGGGTTTGTTTCCATCATTCATTTAAATTCATAAAGATAACATTTTCATGGGTGGAGAAGTCTGTTGGGAAAGTCATAATTTGAATTTCTATCTTGTTTTGCAGTTTGCTTTCTGTGATAAGTTGAAATTATTACTTGATGTTCAAGGTAGTCTCTACATCATCCTTTCAATATCTTTGCTAGGTTCGATACAAGAGGCTGTTTTCCTAGCGTGGCTTGCTGCCTTTGGTAAGAACATGTCGTCCATCTTGCCATTCACGCCGCCAGTTGTGAAGAGACTGCTGGGATGGAAGAAGTCAGCTGGTGGGTCTGGAGGAGCAGGCGGAGGAGAGCAGAATGGGCAGGAAGAAAAGTGGTGTGAGAAAGCAGTGAAAAGTCTGGTGAAGAAGCTAAAGAAAACAGGACGATTAGATGAGCTTGAGAAAGCCATCACCACTCAAAACTGTAATACTAAATGTGTTACCATACCAAGGTAAGTTTTGTTAGATCCCATGTTTGATCAAATTATGTCAAGGAATCTGAAGGAAAGTTACTGAATTTGTGTTCCTTTCAAGTCACCTGTAAAAAGTGATGATTGAAATATGACTGTTTTTAACCTTGTATAAATTGTTTTTGCTAGCTGTCTTGTTTTATAAATTTTCTTGAATAGTGAGAAGGTTTAATCAAGCTAAATAAGATACTTAGATTTATTATCTTCATTGCCTAAATTTGTATGTTATCCTCATTTCTGTGATCGAATGATACTTGAATAAAGAATTGAAGCTTTTTCTATCACTAACATAGTAGCAGCCTACAGTTTGCTCCTCCCTTAGTCAAAGCTTTCATCAGGGGTGAAAAGAGGCTGCTCACTTTTTAATGAATTTTATATGGTTTTTCTTTGCGTTGCAGCATTGCTTCCAAGAAAGAATAGTGTGTTAGGTGGCTTCTTAAATGTTGTAGGCATTAGTCAGAACCTGTCTTAAAGACCTGCCTCTTAGGTTAGGAGGACCTGTTACTTTAAAAGTCTGAAGTTTTCTGAGGATAAATTTAATCATTTACAGATAAATAGCACTGTCATAAGTATTGTTTTTTAATAAAGTGGCAGGTGTTTTAAAATATGTTTTACTACTTGTGTACATTACAGGTTTTGGGGGGAGTGTTAAGAAATTTAAGAATTCTCTAAAATGATTGTTTGCAGTGTCATACCGTGGGCTAGCATATAGCATGTGAAACCATTCTACTTGACTTTGAACTTTGAGAAGTACACTTTTGATGCTTGTAGATAACAGATGCCAGTAACACCAGTGCAGCCTGTCTAGTTGCAAATACTAACAGTAGAATGTTTCTTGCCTTGTTTGGTAGACCATCCATTTCTTTCCCTTACTTGTTTTATGTATATCTTAAAGGTTGCTTTTTTGGTTTGTTGATTTGTTTTACAAATGCTTATTGAGTGTTTGCTATGTAGAAGACACTGTTTCTAGACATATGGGGATACAGTGATTAACAAAACACAAAACTCCTGCCTTCCTAAGGGATAGAAATACACAATAAACAAGTAAACAAATTAATTATAATTTGATATGGTAATGAGTGCAAAGAAGACAACCAAATGCAGTGATAATGATAGAATGAAGAATTAAAAAGCTGCTTTGGGTTGGATTGTGATGCTTGCGTGGAGCTTCGAGAAGCAGCAGCCAACTGAGGGAATAGTCTTCTCTGCAGAGGGAAGAGAGGGAAGAGCCAGAGTGAAGACACTGAGGTGAGCTTCTTGTATTAGAATATTTAAAAGGAGCCCAGTGTAGACAGAGGACAAGACTTTCCCAAAGCTTATAGAGGGCATCCTAGGGTATGGTGACAGTTTGAATGTTAGTCTAAATATAACAGGATGCAAGTAAGTTTATTCTGATGGATTTTAAAGAGGATCTTATGCATTTTTACAAAGATTTTTCTGGCTGTGGGAGAGAGGTATGTGTGTACTAGCGTAGATACGGAAGCAGGAAAATTAGGAGGCTGTGAGGAATCTAAATGCAAGATGATAGAGGCTGGACTGGCGTGGTGGCTGTGCTAGCACACCAAGTAAACAGATTTGGCATAGTTTTAGAAGTGGAACTGGGAACTTCCTGGTGAATGGGCTGAGAAGTCAAGCTATATTTCATTCTTCATTGTGTAGTGTGAGATTTCAGTTAGGTAACCATTTATCATATGCCCACTACGTGGCTGGTGTGCACTTCCTCACTGGAGTTAAGATACAGTGTTTGCTTTTAAACTACTTACTTTCTAGTAAGGGAGATAAACTTAGAAAAAGATGGTTTCATAAGGCTTGGTAGATGTTACAAAAGAAGTATACTTGGGGCTATATCCAGAGGAGGCTTGTGGAAAGTTTCCTTCTGGAGGAATACTGGTGCTTTTGAGTTGAGCGGGGTAAAGAAGGAATTAGGAGAAGCCTGTTTCATCACATGTAGAGCGGTGGTGTGGAGATTGGGAGGTTGGGGAGCATTGGTGAAGTGTTCCAAACAAGTTGGGTATCCTTAGAGTATAAAGTAAGGAGTGGCAAATGGCCAGAGTGTGTATAGGTAGTAAGGAGTCACTGCGTGCTTGCCAGCGTTCACACTTAACCTGAGGGTGACTGGTGAGGTTGGGGCCATTTAAGTGCGGTAGGGTCTGAAGGCTCAGAAGTCAGATTAATTTCAAGTGCAACGTGGGTTGCAGCGAGAAAACTCCTTGTGAGGCTGTCAAGAATGGAGGCCGGGAGACTGGTATCACTTGATTGAAGGGAGCTGTGTGATACAGCAGAGATAGAGCCATGTTTTTGTACGACTTCAGCAAGGCTCAAGTTGCCATTGCAGTGAGGTTATCCACAGAGCAGAGCCTGAGAGAGTCTAATCTTTTAGGGAGGTACAACAGTACTAAAATTGGCCATTGCTGGTATTTAACCTGTGGAGGAGTTCACCTTAGTCATAGCTCTTTTCCTTATTTCCCATTCTTTTTGCAGCCTCTTTTGGAGATAGAGATCTCTGAGAGCTCATATTCTGGAGCTGCTTCATCATTAAAAACATTTTTTTCTGCTCTTTCGCCTGATTAATGAAGTTGAAGTGATAATTATCCATTATCTTGTTTTTCACTATTAAAGTTCCCTTGAAGCATAGAAATTTGCCTAATTTGGTGGTTTTTTTAGATGTTGCAAAAATGGAGATTTGTTGTTATTGATGGTCTATCAAAAAAATCTTAACTTTTTACACACTGTAGCTTGGTGCCATATATTTTATAAAGCTTGTTTTTAGTAGTAGAACAATTAAATTGTGTCAGATTATTAGTCATTTCTTAACTAAATATTCTTAAACGTAAGAAATTTAGTTGGAATTCAGGGAACTCATTTATATGTAAAGTGTAAAAGATGGGAAGTGGGATGGAAAAGTTTTGTTATAGATAAATCCAAACCTTAGCTTAAGCAGAATTATTCAAAATGTGATACACGATGGATTTGTAAGCACATTTACTCAGAATTTCAAGAAAAATGTTAGTAAAGTGCCTTTATAGTTTTATAAGCCAGAAAATACAAGTAAGTTCAACTGATGAAGAACAGGAAACAAATTGTTTAATTTTAAGAAATGGCAAATGTTTTCTGTTGAAATGTTTACTGAACAGTTCCTCCTCTCTACTCTCAGCCCCTTAATATTAGAGTGGGGTTAAAGTTAGGGCAGAAACATAGTCCTGGCCTTGTGTCCCTCCCACTCCCCTCATCTCATTACTCTTGTTGCCTCTGGCAGTTTAAAAGCTGTAGTTATAGATAGGTCACTGTTGCTCCCTTCCCACCATTTTCTGTGGTGACACAGAGTAATTTATAGGTAGAGCTTAACCTCAATAAAAGCTGCAGTGAGCTAAATAATAAAAAATTTCAGGAAGCTTTTTCATCTCAAACATTTTTGAGTCCGAGGGATGGGAGACAAGTTGGTCGTGAAGTCAGAATGGCAGTTGATATTTAGGTAAAGAATCAGACATAAGGAAAAAGCTTTCAATATATTATTATCCACAATAAAGTAAAATTGAAATTGCAGTGGGGATGGAGTTCTGTAAAGTTAAAAGTAAGGGACTCTGAAGTGTTAAACGTTCTATAAAGTTAAAAGTAAGGGATGGAGTTCTGTAAAGTTAAAAGTAAGGACTATGGGGTCTAAAATGGCTATTTTATAATATTGATTATACATAAATGTATAGGAATGCAAAATTTATTTTCGTAAGCATAAATTAAAAGGACTTTCCTAAGGTGCTACTCTGACCATGTAATCACATTTTTGATCTTTCATCCCAAGGAAATAATCAGAATATTGTCAAAGATTTCTGATGTTTGTTTCAGTATCATTATTTCTTTTTTTCTCCCAGTCCATTGGAATCTGTATTGTTTTTAATATGAATTAGAAAAAAACCCAGTCCTAACTTTTAGTTTCTTTTAACTCTAATAAAGAACACTTAAGCTTATTTTATACCACAATTAAACAAGAATAGCAACAGAAAAGTTTATGCCACTCTTTATAAACATAGATGCAAAAGTCATAAAATATCAGAAACTAGAATTCAGTGGTTTATTAAAAACAAAACCACAAAAACATAACTAGGCACGGTGGCTCATGCCTGTAATCCTAGCACTTTGGGAGGCCGAGGCAGGCAGATCACCTGAGGTCAGGAGTTTGAGACTAGCCTGGCCAACATGGTGAAACCCCGTCTGTCCTGAAAATACAAAAACTAGCTGGGTGTGGTGGCATGTGCCTGTAATCCCAGCTACTCGGGAGGCTGAGGCAGGAGAATTGCTTGAACCTAGGAGGCACAGGTTGCGGTGAACCCAGATTGAGCCACTGCACTGCAGCTTGGGCGACGAGCAAAATTCCATCTCAAAAAAAAAAATGACTAGGTAATGTTTATTGTCATTCAAGGATGACTCAACTACAGGAAATCTAGTAGTATAAGATACCACATAATCATATTTAAGAAGCACTTTATGATCATCATGGATCCAGAAAGGGCTTTCTATAAAATTCGCTATTAACAAATTAGAAATGAGTTTTCTTAGCTTGATAAAGCATACTTCTAAAAATGTTAACACTTAATTATGAAACTTTTAGAGATTAATTGGCCAAATTTTTAGTAATGAGTATGGGTGACCCAGAAAAGTCTTGTGTTTTTTTTCTAATATTTATATATAAAATATCACTTTTATAGTCAGCACAATTAAATGTTTAAATAGGACTTTTGGGCAATTCTTGTCTATTTATGACAAGACTATTCTTGTCTTTTTTCTTTGAAGTCAGTTTTTTCTGTTAAAAGGCAATTCTATTTTTTTAGCATTCTCTTGATATTTGCATGTTTATGACTGTTTTTGCCTTTAAAAAGCATATTTCTAGCCAGACATGGTGGCATGCACCTGTAGTCCCCGCTGCTTGGGAGGTTGAGGCAGGAGGGTCACTTGAGCTCAGAAGTTCCAGGCTGCAGTGTGCAGTGATCACATCTGTGAACAGCCACTGCACTCCATACCAGGCAACATAGTGAGAGTCTGGCCCTTTAAAAAAAAAAAAAAGAAAAGTTACTTAAAAACATAAAGTAGCATGTACATAACTGAAAAATCAACCATGATTATACGATGGAAAAATCAGTCCCCCTCCCACCCCTGTTCTTTCGTCACCCAGTTTTCCTCTGTAGTATTACTAGTGCCTCATGTATCCTTCCAGGATGTTTCTTTTTAATGCTGCCGTTAACATTTGGATTTTGTTTTGCCTCTTAGAAACTTTTTTTTTTTTTTTTTTTTGAGACAGAGTTCCGCTGTTATTTCCCAGGCTGGAGTGCAGTGAGGGGATCTCGGCTCACCGCAACTTCCGCCTCCCAGGTTCAAGCGATTCTCCTGCCTCAGCCTCCCAAGTAGCTGGGATTATAGGCATGCACCACCATGCCTGTCTGATTTTGTATTCTTTAGTAGAGACAGGGTTTCTCCACATTGGTCAGGCTGGTTTCGAACTCCTGACCTCAGGTGATCTGCCCACCTCGGCTTCCCAAAGTGCTGGGATTACAGGCATGAGCCACCATGCCCGGCCACCTCTTACAGACTTTTAAACATCAGAGTAATTAGTAACTTTATGCAGACTATCTTGGAATAGAGCAGTTCTAGTTAAAAAAACTGTCATCTTTTATTTCTAACTTCATGTTCATACCGTTTTGCTTCTCTAGGTAACCAGGAATAGCTAAAGAGAAGTCCTTTTGAACCCAAACTGTGGTATTCTTCCATTCTTAAGCGAGCGCTTTTTCATAATAGGATAATTCTTTCTTTTCATTCATACATAGGCATGTGTGTGTGTCTGTCTGTATCGTAATGTGTATGAAGCACTATGGTGGAGGGAACTCTGAATTTCAGGTTTGATAACCTGTTTCTGTGTCAGCTTCTTTAGTATTGATGAGTGTAGATCTGGGGAATATGACTGTACTTTTTACTGTTCACAGCTGTGAAAGGCAGTAGTGCTATCTGAGTACTTCCACAGTATGACTTTTGGGTCTATTGAAATAATCTAAATGAGCTTCATAAACTATAAAACATTATAGTTAGGAATGTGATTTATTGGAAATATTCAGATATTCTAGGTCTTCGTTTTCTATTTTTGTTTTTCAAGAGAACTGACATTAAATTGTAGACATTAAAATGTATTGTCTCTGCTTAGAAAAAGTTTTTGCCAGGCAACATTGCATGATGTATAATTTAGTTTATTAAATGTATAAAATTTGTTGATAAAGTCAGAACAATAAAACTTTACAAATATGAATTAGAACTTTGAGGTTATGGGGAATAGGGACCTTTTAGCCTTAGCATCCAGTTTGTCATATATTGTTTATAAATGTGAAAGCACTTGTGATGAGGTCAAGTATCATGTGAAACACACTGTGGAAGGCACTTTGCTAAACCCTGGACCTTATCTGGTGCCTGCATTTTACAGTTAGGTATTTTGAGGGGGCTCTGCTCCAGGACCTGGTATTCAAAGTCCCTTGTGTATATGGTATATTGCATGCGACATTTTTATCACTTAACTTTATCAGGGAAAATACCTACCTGCCCTAGGACCTTTGTCCCTTTATAAAAATTACTGAATTATACCCAAATTAATCAATTTCTGTAATTTTATCATGTAACACCTGATGCAATGAACAATATACCCGCTTTTCTCGTCTTATTAGTTTAACATATTGGCGTCAGGAAAGAGTCAACCTAGCTAAAATAGGCATTTAGAAAATTACAGTAATCTTGTTTTCCCAACATCCTTGGTCTGTTTCCAGTCTTTTTTTTTTTTGAGACGGCGTCTCGCTCTGTCACCCAGGCTGGAGTGCAGTGGCGTGATCTCGGCTCACTGCAAGCTCTGCCTCCCGGATTCACGCCGTTCTCCTGCCTCAGCCTCCTGAGTAGCTGGGACTACAGGCGCCTGCCACCATGTCCGGCTAATTTTTTGTATTTTTAGTAGAGCTGGAGTTTCACCGTGTTAGCCAGGATGGTCTCGATGTCCTGATCTCATGATCCGCCCACCTCGGCCTCCCAAAGTGCTGGGATTACAGGCGTGAGCCACCACGCCTGGCTGTTTCCAGTCTTACTTGGAACCATTCTAGGCTACCCAGGCTTTTTTTTTTTTTTTTTTTTTTTTTAAGTATTTACCATCCAGCCCAAAATGTGACACCCAGGACATTCTTGTGTGACTACATTCTGGGGAAAAACCATACTGTTTACTCCTTCCCCTTCTCTTGTAGTAGAGTCCTTCCAGGCCTGTGTGGTCCTCACTGGCAATATAAGTAAGTGTATCACTATCCAAAGTGCCTGAGATAGACAATACCCACACATGGACTATGGAGAGTGGTGAGATAATAGTAAAACAGCAGTTTAGGATATCTTGCTTTAAATCTTCTCTTGTACTTGGGCTAAAATCAGAACGTCTCTTACAGTCTGTTGTTTTCATTTCCTTTTTTTTCTTTTCTTTTTCTCTTTTTCAATTTAGATATTTTCTGTTGATCTACTTTTGAATTTACTGGTCATGTTTTTGTGCTGTATTCAGTCTGTTAAGCCTACGTAAGTTCTTAATTTCAAATATATCTTTCAGTTATAGTATGTTCCTTTGATATTATAGATCCCAAATCTGTTCAAATTCGCCATCCATTTTGTCTGTTTCCTTAATATATTTATAATAGTTACTTTAAAGTCTTCTGTGTAGCAGTTCTAATGTCTGGATCATTATTGGTCTGCTTCTGTTATTGTTCATTCTTTCTCTAATTTTCCTGCATTTTCATGTCATACAACTTTTATTGTATGCCATATGTTTTGTACATTATGTAAAATTCACTCATAAAGATCTTGCAAATAATGCTCTCCCCAGAGTATTTGACCTTTCCTACCTTTACCAGGTAGATAGAGAGGATGCTCACCTTAATCTAATTAGCGATTGAGCTGGGTGGGGCTAGACTGCCATTTTAATTTGGTTTAGTCTGCCACTGGATTATACCTTCCCTGCAAACAAAGTGCTCCAGGGATTTTGATTGAAAGCTTGTTAGACTGTCACCTAACCCCTGAAACACTGGGAGATTCACTTCTACTTTTTCGAAGTATGAGGTGACTTTGAAAGTATGAGCTCTTCAGCCTCAGCTTTAAGATCTGATAAGCGTCTTGAGGGGGAGTACTCATGTGACTGTCAAAAGTTCTGCTGTTTTATTCCTCAGAGCTTCTTTTCTCAGACCAAGCCTTTAGCCTGCACCCAGAATCTGCACATGACCCCAGGGGAGGAAGTGATAGGCATTTGTCAGTTCACCTAGAAAGCTGCTTTGCTGCAGTTTTAGTTCATCTGGATCTCATTAGTTTGATAGCTCTCCATTGTCTTTTGAGTAAGTTTTTTTCTTTTTTTTTTTTTTTTTTGTTTCCTTTTTTCCCCTCTAGTAAGAACATTGGACTGCTGTGACCTGCTTATATTTTACTTGGAAGTGGAACTGTAGCAGAATGTTATAATAGGAAATGTTCTGGTATTTACCAAATCTGGTATTTACCCCAAATCTGAGAACAGTAGATTGCCAATAACCTGCATTCAAAATTGAGTTGCTACAGTGTTCATGCAGGACTTGCAGAAAAGATACCCTGAGTCAAGCATTGCTACAGTTAAAACCTGTTACTCACCTGTAGGCTGTATAAAGATTGTGAATTCAGGAGAAGGACCCCATAGTGAAAAGATTTTTGGCGAGACTAGTATATGTTAAGGTATTTCTCCCTTTTGTTAATTCAATTTGAAGGACTTGACGAGAACTTCTCAGTTTGACATGTGTCTGCTGAGGTTTGAGAGATAAATAGACTGGTACTTGACTTCTATCTGAAAAAGCCTAAAAAGTGAGATAAAGGCTGGAGCTGCCCCTGTATTGATAGAACGAAGAAAGGGCACAATGGGAGTGGCCAGTACTTTGTCAGAGTTTGATGGGTCAAAGATGGAAGAATTACCCCCATGGACTAAGTAGACTTTAGTAAGACATAATAGTTGAAGTTGGCTTACCTTGAAAGGATCAAGAGGCCATACTTGGTTGGAGGGTCACCGTGATCCAAGCAGACAAGCCTGAGAAGTTCCTGCATCAGGAACTAACTGTAGGTGAGAGAGTCCACATTTAGACTTCCAACCTCCACAGGACTCCATCACACATTACTGTCACATCAGATTACAGTCCAGCCAGCCACATAAGATTGTGCCCCTTTTCTCTCAGACTCCCTCTTCCTGCTGTTTCAGAACCGGGAGGGGCCTTAAAAATAATAGCTAGAGAGTACTGGAAGAGGTAACGTGAAAAGAATTAATGAGATAGTAAGATTTTGGCTTTGCTGTGGCTGGATTTTTAATTTCTGAAGACATCTGTTAATACAAATATCTGGATGTGACTAGAAAGTGTTGAAATCTTTTTGGGATTTTGTGCAGACAGGATAAAAGCAGCTTGAGAAGAGCTTGTTGGAGAGCAATGACTAGAGTGGTGGCGGGAGGGAGCTCACTAAGTCTAGTTTGTTTTATGAGCTGTCTGTATCCTCTTTTTGAAAATTGAGAATTCCAAATTTAGTGGTTGCTGGGGACAGGGAGAATATGTGGGGAGAAAAGAGGGATGTTACGTGTGTCTGCATGAAATATGTACCATTTTAACAAAAGCATTTTTTTTTGCATATAATCATGATACTGGTTAAATTAGCCAGTGATGCTTTATTTTCAAAGAAATGTTACAACTTTTTATAAAAACTGAAGATTTCGCTCTTTTGTTACCGTTTTCTTCTGTTACCGTCATCGTTTTCCTTGAAGCGGTAGGTTAGTCTTTACTCTCAAAAGCCAACTTTTAACTCTGACTTTGGGTTATTATGGGAAGTGCTATGAAATGGTCTTGGTGCTCTTATGAAACGGTGATCACTAGTAATACATAAATTAGAACTGAAATATATAAGGAGACTTCTCACTAACTTCTTCACCCCAGCCTTTTGTCTTTTAGAACTTTGCTTATCTTTACGGTTTTATATATATATGTAGATATAGTTTCTCTGAAATTTGCTAGGACAGTGGGGATTGGGGGCAATGAAAGAAGATTTTATATTTATATTTAGGATGATAGGGAAATTGAGAGATACTGAACACAAATTTATAATGAAGTTAAGTAATTCAAAAGGGTTTTCCTGTAATTTTTATATGATGCCTTATATAATTTGCATCCACAGGTATAAAACATTAATCTATGTGCTTAAACATTTGCCTAGACATTTTAACATGTTATCTAAACATAGCCTCTATGCATAAAAGCACTTTATCACATTCAGAGTGCTATACAAATTTGAGTTGATTTTTATTTTGTGGGATGCTAATTGTCAAAAATTGTCAGATTATAAAAACTTTTACAGTCAATAAGTCAAGCATTATAAAACTGTATAACTTAAAAAGTTGAATTTCATGGAATCACATTCTGTATTGCAATCATTGTTTTATGTTTGATGTAAAGTCATCCCTTGGTATCCTTGGGATACCCTATATCTCCAAAATCTGGAGACACTCAAGTCCCTTATATAAAATGGCATAGTATTTGCATATAACCTGTGTACATCCCCCCCATATACTTTGTTTTGGAGGCGGTGGGGAGACAGCGTCTGGCTCTGTCATCCAGGCTGGAGTGCAGTAGTGCATTCTTGGCTTACTGCAGCCTCTGCTTCCTGGGCTCCGGTGATCCTCCCACCTCAGCCTCTTGAATACCTGGGACTACAAGTGCGTGCCACCATGCTAGGCTAATTTTTGTATTTTTGGTAGAGACAGGGTTTCATCATGTTGCCTAGTCTGATCTTGAACTCCTGGGCTCAAGCGATCTGCCTGCCTCAGCCTCCCAAAGTTGCTGGGATTACAAGCGTGAGTCACCATGCCCAGCCTGTATTCTTCATTGTTGTATTGTTATTTTATATAGTTTTTCCTCCAGTATTTTCTATCCATGGATGTGGAGCCCACAGATACAGAGACCAACAATGTATTCCAGATTTTATGCACTTATTTTAAGATTAGAATGACATGTACTTATATTTTATATTTGTTTATTTTGTCATTTACGTTACTTTTTTTTTATAATTGTTAAAAACAGTATATATTGGCCAGACACGGTGGCTCATGCCTGTAATCCCAGCACTTTGGGAGGCTGAGGCAGGTGGATCACTTGAGGTCATGAGTTCGAGACCAGCCTGGCCAACATAGTGAAATCCCGTGTCTACTAAACATACAAAAATTAGCTGGGCCAAGTGGCATAATTCCAGCTATCCGAGAGGCTGAGGCATGAGAATTGCTTGAACCCAGGAGGCGGAGGTTGCAGTGAGCCAAGATTTTGCCACTGCACTCCAGCCTGGGTGACAGAGTGAGACTGTCTTGGGGGGGAAAAAATAAATATATATATTATATATATATATATAAATATTTATTTATATAAATTATATTTATAATATAAATATATATAATATATATATATTATATAACATATATTTTTATATAATATATATTTATATCATATAATATATGACTAAATCTAGAAAATCGATAAGCTATGTTATTAAAGTAAATGTACCTGAACCCTTTCAGTGTTAGCTTTTGTTTTTTTTTTAAGTAAAAGGTTTGTATTTGGAAGGGCTTGAAATACTTCAACCATTTTTAGAATTGATATTTAAATCTTTTCAATAGTAGAGACTATTTTATGCGTGGGAGATATTTTGTTTTTTCAGGGGCAGCAGAAATATCAAACAGTATCTCAGAGTAGAGTTTTTAATACAGCATTTGGAGGTGGAGGTGGAAAATATTGAGAAAGTTTTTTTCAATCATCACCTGGTCCTTCTTCTAAGAAAGGGTATACCATGTCAAAGATGAGTAGAAGTGTCAATTTTATTCTTATAGGACTATGTGACTTATAGGAGTGTGATTATGGAAGTTCTGTTGTCTCCCCCTATTTTTTATTTAGTTATTAATATTTGGAAACCTAAGCTGCTTATTTTAATTTGGAAGGGGCTTTCTTAATTTACTTGTCTAAAGAAATTTTATTTCCTGAGAAAATGTCTCTTAGAGTGAAATCTTCAGTTTTTATAATTAAACATGTTCTGTAAATGTTTTACATACCTAGGATATTATACCAGTTTTATTGTTTTAGCTTTGATTTGCTATGTTTATATTACTTGTTTCTTTTTAGTAACTATATGTGGGGCGGAATAATGTTAATAATTAAGAATGTGGCCTCTGTCTCTTCCACTTGCTGGCTGTAGGACCTTGGACGTGTTACTTTGTCTCTGTGCTTCCATTATCTCATTTGTCAAATGGGGACAACAGTGCCTGATTCATGGCACTGTCGAAGGATTAAGCGGTTTAATATGTGTAAGAGCTTAGTACATAGTTGGTGCTTAATAAGTGTGAACTATATGTGGGATGGGATTTTATATATAAAATTTGATTTTGGTGTGAAACTGATGATGTCACCTATATTACATGCACCAAGAGGGCGTGAAAAGGTTTATTACTCACATAATGATGCTGTCTGAGTAGAGCATGGCAGGTTTCCAAGTTGGTCCAAAAATGACTTGAGAGAGCAGTGATAGGAGACTGGCTTGGGGTTTTATGGTGATTAGGGAATGGGGCTGTGGGCTGGGTTTTACAGTGTACATATGCTGAGACTTGCCTGGTTTGAAATTTCTCTAATAACAACAGGTGGAGCACCTCGACTTTCTTACCAGCTTGTCCAGATTCCAGGCAGAAGGGGAAGAAGAAATGGTGGGGCTTGAAACCTATCAGCAGTCAAATATCAGAAATGGAGTCGGATTTCCTATTCAACACAAACAGGATAAATAAAAAGAAAACCACACTTAGATGTATCATGGTCAAACTAATGAAAGAGGGAATCTTAAAGCAACTGGTGAAAAATGGCATGCAACATACAAATGACAGGTGATCAGCACAGAGAATATTATAAAGTGACATCTCTAAATCACCAACATCAGGGAGTCATAACAATAAATTGTATCTGCTTAATAAAGGAACTTAAAAATACATGCAGCAAAACTGGGTAGAATTAATGGGACAGAATCACAAATCCACAATTGAGAGTTCAATTAGAACAAAAAAATCAGTAAAGACATAGAAGTTTTAAGTTACAATTATTAAGTTACATTATTAACTACCTACATGATATTTATAGAATACTAAACCCAACATGAGTAGAAATACAAGCGTTTCAAGTGTTCATTGTAACTTCACCATGGAAAGACTGTTTACAGGGCACAAGTCTCAATCAGTTTTAAAAGATTGAAATCCAAAGTATGTTCTCTGCCACCTCTGCCAACAATAGAATAAGAAATTAATACCAATAAGACATCTGTTAAGAATCGGAAATTAAAACTTAAAATTCTGACTTACGGGTTATTTAAGGGAAAAATGAGGTAAAATATATTTTAAACCAAATTATAATGAAAATACAGCATATCACATATGTGGGATGTAGCTGAAAGAGTGCTTAATGGAAAATTTTATAGTTTTAAATAATCTGCTAGGAAAGAAAGTTACCTAAAAAGATAGAAAGTAAGTAGAAAGAAGAAATAATAAAAATAAGAGTAGAAATCAGAAAGCCAAAAGCGGGTTCTTTGGAGAGAGAAACGCTTATTAGACTGATCAAGAAAAAGACAGCCCACAGTCACAAATGACCTATGTTAGTACTGAAAGACGGATTGTCATGGTAGGTCCTACAGACAGTAAAAAGATTATAAGCAAATATTATAAACAATTTTATGCCATTAAATTTGATGACTAAATGTAATGATGAAATTTAGGTTACCCCCAGCTGATGCATGAAGAAATACAAGATCTGGGTAGCCCTGTAACAATGAAAGAAGTTGACTTCATAATCAAAAGCTTTCCTGCAAAGGAAACTTCAGGCCCTCATGGTTTTACTGGTAAATTTAAGCATTTGTGCAACAAATATCACCAATCTTATAGACAAAATCAACTCAGAAAAATGTTTTATGAGGCTCACATAACCCTGAAACCAAAACCTGACAAAGATGCAACTAAAAGAAAAGTTAAAGATTAATATGTTGCTAACATACATGAGAAAAGAATACATCGTAATTGAGTTCTATTCCAACAATACAAGGTTAGTTTATAACTTTCAAAAATTAATCAGTGTAAGCCAGGCACAGTGACTCATACCTGTAATCCCAGCACTTTGGGAGGCCAAGGCAGGAGGATTGCTTAAGCCTAGGAGTTCAAGACCAGCCTGGTCAACAAAGCAAAACCCCATTTCTATAGACAGATAAAATTACCCACCCAGGCATGGTGGCATGCCCCTGTGGTTTTAGCTACTCAGAGGCTGAGGAAGGAGGATCACTTGAGCCCAGAGGTTCAAGGCTGAAGTGAGCTATGATTGTACCAATATGATTGCACCAATACACTCCAGCCTGCATGAGACATTGGGACCTTGTCCCCCACGCCCCAAAAAAGAAAAATTAATCAGGTCAGACGCGATGGCTTACGCCTCTAATCCCAACACTTTGGGAGGCCAAGGCAGGAGGATTGCTTGAGAGTTAAGGAGTTTGAAACCAGCCTAGGCAACATAAGACTCCGTCTCCACAAAAAAAAAAAAAAAAAAAAAAAGCCAAGCACGGTAGTACATTCCTGTGGTTTCAGTTATTTGGAAGGCTGAGGTGGGAGGATTACTTGGGCCCGGGAAGTTGAACCTGCAGTGAGTAGTGATCACACCACCACACTCCAGTTTGGGTGACAGAGCAAGACCCTGTCGGGCAAAAAACAAAACAAAACAAAACAAAAAAAACTATGTAATTTACTGCATTAACCAAGGAGGAAAACTGTAGGATCACCTCATTTGGTCAAAAGCGTTTGACAAAATTCATCATCCATTCATGATAAGCACTTCCAGCAAATGAGAAACGAAGAGACTTTCTCAGTCTGATAAAAGGTATTTAAGAAACACCAATAGCTAAGGATATACTTAATCATGAAATACTGTGTTTTCCCTCAAGAACAAGACAGGGATGTCTACTCTTGTGTCCTTATTTTAATAGAAGACCTAGCAAGTGCAGTGAGTCAGGAAAACAAAATATAAAAGGTTTAAAGATCTGAAGGAATGTTTCAAAATTCTATTTGTAGATGACATGCTTATTTATGTAGGAAATCCTAAGGAATCTATAGATACAGCCACTAAAGCAAATGAGTAAATTTAGCAAGGCTGCACTTTATAGATTCAGTGTCTAAAAATCAATTGTATTTTTGTAAATACTAGCAGCAGACAAATAGGGGTGTTAAGAAAATTCATGAATAGTAGCATCAGTACTAAAATACTTAAGAATACATTAAACACACACACAACCTCTGCTTAAAATGCTAAAACCTTGCTGAGAGAAATTAAACAAATGAAGAGGGAGTTGTGATTCTCATATGGCCAGGTGTGCTCTTACCAGACTGACACTCACTCAATAACAAACTGCACAAAATTCTAAAAATAACATGAAGTACTGGAGAATAAACAAAAATAGGCATGTTTTAGAGGGGATTGACACTTGGAAGAAGGAAATGGCATAGGCGAATTTTCTTTTTTACAGCTTTTGTCCATGCAAAGTGTGCAGGGTAGCTAAAATTCCAACACAAAACCAAGTCTTCCTGGCCTTGAAGCACCATAGGTAAGACTTGGGAGAATCACAGCTACTGGAGAGTGAGGCGTGAATATCAGCAAGGAGAGTTTCAGAAAGAGAGCCCTGGATTCTGCCTACAAACTCTGCCAAAATCACCTGCTGACCCCACATGTGTACGGTAGACAGTACAGCCAGATAATCAGCCTGATTTGAATTGCTCCAGGACAGAGTTTGTGGTTTGAATGCAACCAGGTTAATTGGTGAAACAAAAGTGAAGACTTTTGGAAGATTGTAACAGAACCTCTAACTACCATCAGATAAAATTCACAATGTCTGGCATACGATCCTAAATTACTTAACATAGAAAGAGCAAAGAAAATGTGACCCTTTATAATGAGGAGACCAACCCTAGAAGACCTACATGTTGGAATTACCATGCAGTAAACTGACGGATACACTTGTGAATTGGAAAACCCAGTAATAAGTTAGAGTACTTAAATTACCTGACTTCAAGACTCACCTTGAAGCCATAGTAATCTGTACAGTGTGATACTGACATAAAAACAGATAAGATAGCGCCACATAGATAAACACTGTGTGCCTATTTGATTTTCAACAAAGTTGCCAAAGCAACCCAGTAGGGAAAGGAAAGTCTTTCAACAAATGGTGCTAAAACAGCTGAATATCCATGTGGAAGAATGAACATGACTCCACCTTACACCAGTGAAAACAAAATAATTCTGGATAAATTGTAGTGTAATTAAAGCTAAAACTATAAAGCTTTTATAAGAAAATATAGAATATTTGTGACTTGGGGGTAAACAGAGAATTGTTCAAAGTATATAGAAAGCAGTGACCATGAAAGCTGCTAAGTTAGACTCCATCGGTATACAAAGCATCTTATTAAAATACATTGTTAAAAAATAAGTCAGAGTGGGAGAAAATATTTGCAAAACATTTCTGAAAGGATTGAATCTAGAATTTATAAAGATTTCTATAACTCAGTAATGGAAAGATAGCTTAATTTTAAAGTGGACAGTAGTTGGCTACTTCACTGAAGATAAAGGTCCAGTAAAGAAATGGAAAAGAGTGTAATATCGGCAGGCTTCAGGAAAATGAAAATGGAAACCACAATGAAATACCACTGCACAATCGTCAGACTACCTATAATTTAAAGACTGACCACACCAAATGTTGATGAGTCTTTGGAATAACCAGGAGCTCTCATACATTGAAAGAGGGAGGACTGTAAAATCGTACTTCCGCTCTGGAAACAGATCTAGCAATTTATTGAAAAGCTAAACACGCATCTACCCACTGACTCAAGATTTTCACTTCTAGGTATTTACCCGAGAAAAAAAAAATCATATTTCTATAAAATGACATATACTTTCTTGAATGTTCATGACAACTTTATTCACAATAATTAAAACCTGGCAACAGGTCAGGTGTCTGTCAGTATAAGAATGACTAAATAAATCATGCTTGTTCAAGTAATGGAAAACAACTCCACACACACACACACACACACACACACACACGCGCGTGTCATATACATTAACATGGATGAATCTCAGAATCATGCTGAGTCAAAAACCCAAAATAATATGTACCATATTCCATTCATAGACTTTCCAGAAGACACCACACCTATGGTGAAAAGATCAGATTAGTGGTTGCCTCTGGGTATGAGGGCATGGATGCCAAACATTGAGAAATGGACATGGATGATGATCTTGACAGGGTTGAGAAGTGTACAATGTATGCATCGGAGAAAACTCAAATGGTATACTATTAAGATATGTGTTTCATGCTGTGTAAATTTCACCTAAAGAAAAAAAGAACAGCAAACTCTAGTTATATGCATTCTTAAGTGTCTAGATTTGTGGTATCTACACCTTTTTTTTTCCCTCTGAGACAGGGTCTAGCTCTGTCATTCAAGGTGGAGTGAGTGCTGTGGTGCAGTCTTACTGCAGCCTCCACCTACTGGGCTCAAGCCTCGGCCTCCTGAGTACTAGGAGCATAAGTGTGCACCAGCACACCCAGCTAATATTTTGTATTTTTGGTAGAGATGGGGTTTCACCATGTTGCCCAGGCTGCCCATGTACACCCTTATGTTTAATGTTCCAAAAAGTAAGAGATGGATAGAGAAGTTAAGTAGATACATGATAGAGCAAAGGAAGACCCAAATTGCAGAATCTAGCTGATGAATAGGGTGCTTACTCATAACTTTAATGGATGTTTGAAATTTTTTATCATACAGAACTCAGGAGAAGATGGAAAGCTTGTTCATGGAAGTATCTGAGAAGTTGGAATAAATACTTGGAAACTGTTGAGTTTTTCTTTTCTGAGATATTCCTCTCCAAAAGTTTGCTTGATTCTTTTGTTTTGTTTTGTTTTTTAAGATGGGATCTCACGGTTACCCAGGCTGGAGTGCAGTAGTGCGTCATAGCTCACTGTGGCCTGAAACTCCTGAACTCAAACCATCCTCCTGCCTCAGCCTCCCAAACAGCTGGGACTGCAGGCACATGCCACCGTGCCTGGCTAATTTTTTAATTATTTTGTAGAGATGGGGTCTCACTTTGTTGCCCAGGCTGTTTGCTTGATTCTTAAGAACGTATAGGGATCCAGCTGTACAGAGCTTTCTGCAAACTTTCGTAATAGAATTAGTTGTTAAAATTGTACTTACTACATGAGCATCAAAGACCTTGGAATAAAGCTATTCCTCACATATCTGGACATATATTTGGACTTACTATGTTACTGATTAGGAAGACTTGGTATTAGTTTATTTTTTAAAATTCTGTTTCATGGGTGTTCTTATAAAATTATACAAATAACTGTACCACAGCATTGTGTGGTGAGCTCTAAGAGCTGTGTACAGCTTGGGTATCTGGAAAGTAGACAATGCTCTGTTGTGATTTGAAACTTAGAATGAAACCCTGACATACCGGAATGCATATTTGGTCACTCTTGTTTGTTTTTGAATGGTTACTATTTCATTGCTACAAGATAAAATCGAAAAACATTTTCTATACAGAGTGAAGGTTTAAGCCAGTTAAGGACCCTGTTAAACTGTCTCCAGATTTAATTACTGCCCAATTATGCCTTAATTATGAAAGAATGTGAGCACTTACTAGCTATTGTTGATGATTCAACCTTTTTGAAATAAATTTCTTACTATATTTCTTTCATATTTTCAATTTTTATTCAGGAATATCTTGAATTTTCAAGAGATAACAGCTTTTTGCATCTGTAATGCAGCAACTTAAAAAATCATTTGCACCTACTTGTTTCTCAATCAGGATTGTCTACATTTTGTGAACAAAACGTAGGGAAGAGACTGGATTCTGAGGCAAATAAAAGGCTGTCATTCTTAATCATTGATTAAAAATTTAAGTTTAATCAAAGCAGTCACATTGTTTTCAGTGATGTGATGACATTTAAACATTTGTAATTGAGTACTACAATCTATTTTGTGACTTTCAATTATATTTGTAGTGAAGATAAAATATACAGCCACACATAGTACTTGTAATTATGGAGACTTAAAAAATTATTACAATGATTAACTCTTCATTCCTGAGTTGTTTAAATCTAAACTTTTAAGTCACATATAAAAATGAAAGGATTATTTTAAGTAGAAATAATTATGGATGCATAGTTACAAATTACTCCCCTAGAAGTCTATATTAAATGAGTAGATAAGTAATCAAGAGCTGGAGCCTCAGGAAAGTTACTTTGTTGATAGTATTCTGCTAATTAACTAATTTTACTGAGTGTTCAGCATGCTTTAATCTTACCAAGGTGACAACTTAGGTTGTTATCCCTTTTGATTTGTTAAAAAAAAAAAAAATACACTGTTTAGGCAAGAAGATCAGGAAAAATAATAAATTAGTAAAACAATGGGGTTTATTACTTTTGATATTGGTTGTCTAACTGCAGCAGTAAATCTTGCAGATATGGTAGGAACAGTAAAACTGGTTTAAAGGGTTACCAGATTCTGTGATATGAGCCACCTTTTGCCCAAAGTTGGTGGTGTTTTCTTCAACTTAATTCTCACTACTTCTTTTTTCTTTCTCCATAACAAAGATGTGAATAAATATCTATATCCTTAATGCAAAAAAAGTAGTATATTGACATAAACATAATATCTGGATGATTGGAACAAAGTGCAAAACGTTAATTTAGATGTGTATATATGTAGGCGAGTGTATACTTTGTAAATTGTACACTAGATATTAAATGTTAATTTCAGTTTTCAAAAGTCAGCTTATTAGATGAAGAAAATCTTTGATGTGTTTTACTGAAATACTTATTGTAAAAGTTATTACTAGGGAAATGTGATAAGGATTTCTATTAGATTTATTACCAAGTCATCCTGTTAGTTCAGTGATTAATACACTGTATGCCAACAAATGTAGTTGCTATATTAGTATGTTTATGACTTTAATAGCTGTTTTACCTCTCCTCCCCACATCTTTTTAATTCAAGCTAGATATATAAGCAAGAACATTACACAGTTGATGGGGGATAATCTGTCTTTAAGAAACTGTTCCATGTAAAGAACTTTGAGACTTTGCGTGAGATAACATATGTATGCTTGTTTATCTGTATATTGATGCAGGGACATCATTGTAGTTAGTTAATGGTCTGCTACATCTTATTTCAACATATTGTAATATTTCACATTAGTTTGTTAGTAAACAATATCAAATTTGTTCAGGCAGAATTTATGAGACCAATTTTTGCTGATACTTTTCAATATATAAGAGTTTTAAGAATATCCTGAAGTTACATGGTCAAATAAATTTAGGAAATGTTGAGCCAATGTGTTTGGGATATTGCTATCATTGTTATAATAATTTAATAATCTCTTTAGGATATGTCGATTTTACATAGCAAGTAGTCTAACATTTTCAGACCTATTTTCTATCCTTAGTACTTTGTAAACAGCTTGATGTTGTACAGGTTTATGTTTTTCACATTTGAGTAATGTACAGACATTTCTTGTGGACTTCCTTTAATATTATTTAAATGTATAGAAACATACTTGAGTGCAAACTTAACGCTAACCAAAAGACAAATTTATACTCAGTTATATAACCCACAAAATTCCAATTAACATCAATTTAATAGGTGGTGGATACTATTTTTACATAACTTGCAGGTTACTTTGAGGTCCCTAATCCATTTAGTCTTACACAGTGCTTGATATAAAGTAACTAGCTTATGAAGACAATTGTCATTAAATATTTGTTTGTAAGATGCACATTTTTTTCACTTTGAGATGCCCCTTATAAATAAAATTGAAAGAGGGTTTTCAAGTGTTACACAAATAATGTTGCATTTTAAAGTAGATAATCTTAGATTAGTGAAATTTATTGAATGTGTAAAAGGCTTTTTATATAGTTGTTATAATCAGTGCTACTTCTCTAAAATTTTTCCTGCATTTGTTTCTTTTAATATGTTTTAGAAACTGGCCATACTTGGAAGTTATAACTTACACTTTTTATTAACAAAATGAAAACCTGGGAGATACAATTTTTCCCCAGTGTTATTTAGGATGTTATGATTTAATGTGACTAGGAATATTATAATCCACTTCTTGTACTATGAAAATACCAGTTGGATCACCAAATATGTTGTTTGCTGGGTGGTACACAAAGGTCTTTGGGAGCTCAGGGTGTTGTGGGGAAATACGTGTGGTTAGACAGAATCTTTAAGGAAGAGTGGGTGATTAAAACTGCCTTATTAAAACCTACCAAAGGCATCTTAAAAATTGACCTCGTTTGCTAGACATATTAAAGAATTAGTAGTAAAGTTAAAAGGTGGCTAGGAAGGGGCAGTTAACATAAATGCACGTGGAAGAAAATTGGTACCAAAGGTTCATGTGAGACAGAAAGGACATTGTGTGAAAAAAGAATGATCAGGGCTCAGGCTGGCATGTTATTATGTGTCTCTTATAGTAATGCCTATACTGTGCTTTAAATGATGCAGTATAGGAAGTAATGTGCCTCTGATGTTTTAGAACCATATCTTTTTATAGAAGTGTCAAGATGACATTGACTTGCATTTTATTCTCTGGCAATATTTTCTTCTGTTTTATTTTTATAATTTTGGTGAAAGGCAGTACACTCACATGGCTCAAAAATACGTATGTTTATGTATGTATACACATACAAGCATGCATATACACAAACATACATTGGAATCTCTCCCTTCCCACTCTGCACTTCAAGTAACTACTGTTAATGATGTATGTGTGTCTTTATGCATATATTAGCGAGTAATTACAGATCTTTTTACCTGTCATTTTTTAATACAGGGAGTAGCATATTTTAGACCTTTCCATATCAATTCATAGGGTGCCTTCATCATATGCTAAATTGTCCTATGAATTTTTTGTTGGGACTTTTTCTGTTTTGGTTTTTACTTTTCTTTGCATTCTTTTGTGTTTTTCCTTTTTTCAGGTAAAATTTTTATGTGGTGAAGTGCACAAATCATATATTCAGTTTAGTTAGATTCAACAAATGTGTATACTAGTGTTTTAAGATAAAGAAATTTCAATCATCCAGAAAGTTCTTTCATACTCTTTCCTAGTGGTTCTTCTGGAAACAACTACTGTTGTTTTTCACTTTGAATTTGTTCTGCCACTTCTAGAGCTTCATGTAAGTGGAGTCATTCAGTGTAGATACTTTAGTGTTCAGCTTCTCTTGATCAGAATATTCCCAAGATTCATCCATGGGTCAGTAATTCTTTTTCAAGATTGTTTTGCTATTCAAGATCCTTAGTATTTCCATATACATTTTAGATCAGCTTGTCAGTTGCTACAAAAATATTTTTGCTGAAGTGGTCACTGTAATAGATATAAAACGAATAGGCAACAATCATTAGGGAATTAGGTCAGATGGACATCTTAGTATTGACTCATCTGTGAATATGCTGTATCTCTATATACTTAGCTTTTAAAAAATATCTGTGAGCAAAGTTGAGTTTGGGCAGAGTTCACAGTCACATTTTGATGTTTTCCCCTTGTGCCTTTCTTTACAGGGTATCTTCCTTCTTTTTTCAAACTCTCTGGCAGCCCCAAATGTGTCCTCTGATTCTAGGTCAGTAAATCTGCAGTTTTCTAAAAACAACCCCCCCTGCAGTATTCTGTTTGAATTCTAGTTGCCCTGCCTAGCTGTGGCTGGGGAGTGCCCTTGGGTACACAGCCACAGAAATGCAGCTCTCATCCAGTACAGTTTGCAGCTTTGACAGGTGGACCTGCCTTCAGCTTTTGTCTGTTTTTGGTTTGTCTCCACTATTTTCAAATAGCTGATTATTTTGTTCAGAGTTTATCATTGTTATGTGAAGGAAAGTTAGCCTAATTGAGGCTGCTCTGCCATTACTGGAAGTAGAACCTCCATTCTGTTTTGTGTATTCTTTTACTAATTGCATACTGTTTTAATTATTGAGAATTTATAATATGCTTCAGAATCTGGTAGGACAGGTCTTTACTATTAGAATTTTTCTGGTCATACTTACTTGTTTTGGCTTATTACAGTATTTGGACTAATACCTGGATTTTAAAAACATTTATCTTTATTGAGATTGCATCAAATATATAAATTTGGTAGAATTAATACCTCTATGATGGTATCTTCCTGTGTAGGGACGTATGTTTTTCTTTTTGCTCAGTGCACTTTTGTGTTCTTTAGTTATGTTTAAAATGTTTCTTTGTATAGTTTGACACAGTTATAATTACATTTATCTAGATACTGCTTATACAACTCTCACTAAGGGGGATTGGTTCTAGGATTTCCCGCTCATACCAGAATTAGTGGATGCTCAAGTCTCTGATATAAAATGGCATTGTAAGGCTGGGCACGTTTCTCACTTCTGTAATCCCAGCACTTTGGGAGGCTGAGGTGGGAGGATCGCTTGAGTCCAGGACTCAAGAGGCTTTGTCTCTACAAAAAGTGTTAAAATTAGCCAATTGTGGTGACACACGCCTATAGTCCCAGCTACTCAGGAGGCTGAGGCTGGAGAACTACTTGAGGCTGGGAGGTCAAGGCTGCAGTAAGCCTTATTTTAAAAATAAAATGGCATTGTATTTGCATATAATCTACGCACATTTTCTCATACTTTAAATCGGCTGTTCCCAACCGTTTTGGCACCAGGAGCCAGATTCATGAAAGACAAGTTTTCCACTGACTGTGGCGGTGTGGCAATGGTTTTGGGATAAAGCCGTTCCACCTCAGGTCACCAGGCATTAGTTAGGTTCTCTTAAGGAGTGCCCAGCCTAAAGCCCTCGCATTCGCAGTTCACAATAGGGTTCTTGCACCTATGAGAATCTAATGCCACTGCTGATCTTCCAGGAGACGGAGCTCAGGTGGTAATGGTCTCTCCCCTGCTGCCCACCTTCTGCTGTGTGTCCTGGTTCCTAACAGGCCGTGGACCGTTATCAGTCTGTGGCCTCTGAGACTTCTGCTTTAAGTCATCTCTGTATTCTGCATAATATGTAATACAGTGTAAATGCTGTGTAAATAGTTGTTATACCATATTGTTTCTAAATTTTGTATTTTTCAATTGTTGTATTTTTTAGTTTTAAAAATTTACTTATTTTTACTACTTTTTGATCCACAGTTGGTTGAATCCAAGGATGTGGAACCCTTGGATACAGAGGGCTCTATGTTTTATTATAAATTGGCTTATTTTTTGAAATATTTTTTATTATGTAAACAGGCAATGATTTTACTAGCTAGAAGCAAATTTAATATTTTAAAATAAACCTACCAATTTTGTTAGGCATGATAATGATGGAACTGAGGCTTAAATATACCCTATGGCAGCAGTTGGAAAGTGGCCGAATTAGGGTTGGGGTCTAAATCTATCTGCCTCTAGATTGATTGCAAGTTCTTAACAGTTACTGTTTATTCTTCTCTGATTCCTTTCAAGGATTAAATAAAGTACAACTTAAACTTCATGCTCTATTTTAGATTCTGGTTCTCACGTCAGTCCCAGAATAACTTGAGTGAAATGTTCTGATAGCAGAGCAGAATAGCCTCTTGTGCTACACTTTTGTTAATTATTTTCAAAGAATAGTCTCCTGTACCACCATTTCTTTAATAAACTCAGACTCAGAAGTCTGTAGAATTGAGGTGATTCTATTGTGATTTAAACTACATTGTGCTATATGTTTCCAATAGATACTTGAAAATATCTTTTAAATAAACCATTAATGTCATGGTTTTTAAATCAGTATATCTTTGGAAAAAAGGGAAAGGTCTAAGCCTTAATTTACCTGACTTTTTCTGACTTTTATAGTCTGGTAAATTTTGCAGCCTGAAAAAGCAAGAGAGTCTGTAAAATACTTAATGAGGTACTGGAAAATTTCTGAACCGGTTTTGTTTTGAACTGTCTGGTCACTGTAGCCCCCAAAGCAGGGCATGATGTGTTCCTGCAGCCTGATAGCTATGTGACAGCACCTGTAGCACTAAAGCCAAGGATGCCAGGTGGTTCTGTTGCCTGGCCACAGGAAGCCAGCACTTCTCACCATTGCCCTTTGAACTGTTGATCCAGTTAAGCTCACTAACAATGTGTAAATTTGAAATTTAATCAATTGCTTGATTGATTTTCAAAAGATGTTTTGAAATACTCCTTTATCTGCATTGAAGTTTTGATGATTTTGTAACATGTAAGAAATGGACTTTTCAGAAAAGTACAACTTAGTACTTGAGACATTGGCTGACAAAGTTGCATTCCAAAACTTCGTTTTAAGCTCTCTTTCCCTTCTCCCACTGACCAGAAGTTACTCTGAAATGAAATAGAGGTAGGGAAAAAGGGAGAATTATCTCAGCTGCCCATATTCTGGAGAGAAATGTGGGAGAAAAATTTTAAGGCGGCATAGTAAATTACAGTGACTTCAAAGTCTATTTATTCTAGAGATGAGAGCAAAATAATTTTCAGTAAAACTTAAAAATATCATGACCAAATAACCTGAAAATCTTAACTGTGGATATATGTCTATTTTTATTGGGATTTTTTTCTATATTAAAAATCAGTTGACATCTGGTTTTAGATAATTTTTTTAAAAACTGGATTATAAAATGCACTGTTAGTAAAGCTGATGGCAGAGGTTTTAGATCTTTTGAATACAGGAAAGTGGTAAGGGCATTATAGGTATGATTCATTGAGCTAGAGGGCATTGGTGTTCACATTTTAAAAACATAATCATGACTTATCTGGAGTCACATGTTCCATTTTATTGGCTTCCTTCATATAGAAAATATAGTAACCAGCACTACATGCCTGTGAAAAAGTGAAGCAATTGTATATTTTCTGGGTGAAGGAAGTATTCTGTACATTCTCCATGTTTTACATCATGGTATTTTGAATAACCATGCTTCCATGTTCACATCAATTTTTTGTTTTTCAATTTATGCACAGCACTTGCTCTGAAATTTGGGGACTGAGTACACCAAATACGATAGATCAGTGGGATACAACAGGCCTTTACAGCTTCTCTGAACAAACCAGGTGAATATTCTGCCCTCTGTCGAATCCTAGAGATCTTGTGGGAGGGGGGTATATTTTGAAAGACCTATATGGGGTTGCTTAGTATAATTTTGCCTAGGATGTTTCCTTAATGTAAAATAAGGCATAGCATTTAAAATATCTGCTTGCCAGTATACAAAATATATTAAATGTTTCAGCTGATGTTTTAATCAATGCAATTCTAGTTTGAATCTTCTTTAAATTACTGTATCCCCTAAAGAATAATAATTTTGATAACAATATATTTATTTTAGCTTGAGATCAGATTATAATCTGTTGTTGGCCTAATTTTTAAGTAGATACATGATCAGTTTTGCTAAATTTCTTGTTATCAGAATCTCATCTTTATACTAATAAATACATATTTAATGAACCCCTTATATCACAATTAACAGTAGGTTAACTCATTTTTATGTTACTTTTTTAAATCACTTCATTCTCTTTTTGGCGTATATGGTATTTGTTCATTTCATCTCATCATATTCATCACCATCCACATTTATTTGTGAACTACATAAATAAACCTCAGTTCTCAAAACAGTCACAACTGGGTAAAGAGTTGCAGTAGTCTGAGGAAGTTACTATCACATCATTGTTGGTATTTATCATTCTTCACACTAGTTCCTTTTCTGACTATTCAGTCACCTCCAGAATTAATATCCTTAGAAGCATCTCTAAAATGAGTTTGATTTACTAAACATAGAAGTTGACAAAGTTTTTCAAGTATAACTGCATAAACTCTTTCTTAAAAAAATCAGTTTTTCCCAAGTTGTTAGCCTTTCATTGGCATTTGAGTCATTTATGTGACATATTTATAAGAAACATCTGCTAGTGCTGCTGCATACTTTTATCAGATCCATTAAATAGTACATTTTTCTTCTTGATTCTCACTAAAACTAACTAGATGGCTGTCATTCTTTTCTTTATGCTTTTACTGTACTAATTTAGCCCATTTGACTGCACTTTTTTTTCTTTTTTTTAATTAAAGTTCCCTCCTTTCTTTTCCCCTTGCTTCCCAATAGGTCTCTTGATGGTCGTCTCCAGGTATCCCATCGAAAAGGATTGCCACATGTTATATATTGCCGATTATGGCGCTGGCCTGATCTTCACAGTCATCATGAACTCAAGGCAATTGAAAACTGCGAATATGCTTTTAATCTTAAAAAGGATGAAGTATGTGTAAACCCTTACCACTATCAGAGAGTTGAGACACCAGGTAGGAACATTGCAAGTTTTTTTCTTGGTTTTGAATTAAATGCCTGAACTTCAGTATATTTAGGTACTCTTGTGACCCGGGAAAATTTTAGTGTAAATTCTAATAAATTACCTTAAATTGTGCATATTATTTGGTGGTAATTAAAATTTTTTTATTTTTAAAAATTTTTAATGAGAAAACATACCTGTTTCTTGGAATAGCATATGATTCGGCATGAAAATGCATATCCAGGAAATGCTGTAGGTTGGCAGTCTGCCCAGAGCTATGCTGATGTGCTTCTACATGTCCCTGCTGCAGTAACTCATTTTCAAGCATTTTGCACTTGGAGTCCTTTTAGAAGTACTTTAATGACATCATTTGTATGTACACCGTTTAGTAAAGCTTGTAACAAGACTTTTCATTTAGTTAGCTGTCTACCTGAAACTATTAAAAAATATAGCAGTAGCTGTGTTTTTGGAAAATTTCCTATATCTTGATTTTACAGATAAAGACATTTCCAATGGGGATTTGTGAACTTTTATGGTAATATACTATTACCAGGATCACATTGTTCCCAAAAGTTTGAGATAAATTAGAACTTAGAAATTTGGATAATAGACTACCTAAGTTAAAGCCATAATCAGATTTGTCATTTTCTCAATAACTAGTATATATCGAATAGGTGGACCCTAACTTTAAAAATTAAGCTACAACTTCTCTTCTTCTTGTTGAAAACTTTAAAAAAGATTCCCCCACTCCCTTTTGCTCTTTGCCATTAACTTGGATTTCTTGAACTTTTTCAGTTTTGCCTCCAGTATTAGTGCCCCGACACACCGAGATCCTAACAGAACTTCCGCCTCTGGATGACTATACTCACTCCATTCCAGAAAACACTAACTTCCCAGCAGGAATTGAGCCACAGAGTAATTATATTCCAGGTATTTTTGCCTTCTGAATCTCCTAAAACTTGGATAGATACAAATTTTGTTCATAAGCATTCAAGTTTTAGTAAATTGTGGTTTCACTTTTTTAAAAATGCTTTTGAGTTTTTAATAGAAAAATCGGATTTGTTGGGTGATTATTTTGTGAAATGTATAAGCCTAGTACATTAAACAGTTTTGTTTGGAGAAGAGTTTTACTTTATATTTCATTTTCTTTTGCAGTGACTTTAATCAAAGTACTGTGAGAAGCAGAAAAGAAAAGATCTTAGTAAGTTTGTCTTAGTTGTTGAAGCTAAGCGAGATGCAGAATGTAAGCAAAACAAATGGTGTAGGAGAAAAGTACCCCCGAAACACATATAACTGAAAATCTACCCAATGATCACTTTTTCTTAGATAACTTGGTAATATTTAACAGAAATACAACATTTCTATAAGAAATATAATACTTAGTTCTATAGACGTAGCAACACTTACATATTATACTGAACATCAGAAAACCTCTTTTAGTTATGTTTCGTCTACATCTCAGTAATTCCTGATGAAAAATGAATTCAGCTACATGGTTCTCAAATTTTGTTCTGATGTATTATGTGATCCAGTAATACTCCACAATATGATATCTGGCCTTTTCGTTTTTTATGGGTTGTTTTTTTTTTTTTTTTTTTTTTTTTTTGAGAACAACTAATACTTTGTTACTTTTGTTGCATGTTTTCCTTTTTGTTTGATTTTTCTCCCTAGCAGAAACAGCATGATGTTAGGATAAGGATTAAGCTGTAGTGTCTCGATTTCTTTCTTCCTTTTGTAATATTCTTCTATTCCACTCTTATTTTATACACTAAAAATATGTAAGGAACTTAAGACCATTTACAAAATTCTTAAAATACGGTTTTAATACATTTAAACAATTACTTCTTTTATGTATCCATCATAGAAATAATGCTTATTCATTGAAGATAATTTTTAAAATGTAAGGAAGAAAAAAAGAAAAGAAAACTAAGATAAGTTTTTTTTTTTAAATCGCTGGTTTTACAGATGGGAAGTGGTTTTTGATTGTTTTAATGTATATTTCTTTGATTACTGTTTTATTCCAGAAGAGGATTTAAAGCTGCTTTTTGGGTTGCTAGGAAATACAAACTTACTGAAGTTAAGAGAGGGAGAGGGTGGGGTATAGTATGATATACTAGGAGGATGAAAAACCCAGGACTATGAAACAGGGCAGTTGCTAGGTAGAAAAGGGAGTGGAGTTTTGTGAACATTGGTGTGGGGAAAGGGAGGCATTTTAAGTCGTTAGTGTGGAAATTAGTTATTCAGCCAGTAATGCTAACCTTAGATATAAGCATGCAGTCTTACAACACGAATATCCAGTAATTATTTGAAAGGATATTCACCAGAATGTTTAGTGGCTTTCACTTGTGAAGATGTTCGGGCTCATTTTTCCTTTCTTTTTTGTTCCTTTAGTTATTTAGATTTGAGTATTTTATAAAGTTAGAAAATCAGAAGTGGATTATACCCATTTGCTTTTCTGGACAGTGGGGCTTTATCCAGTTTCAAGCAGCAGCAAAACCAAAGGGTTCACGTTTTATTCCACTTAAAAGAAATTTTAACGTTTTCTCGAAAATGCTAATAGCTTTATTATTTATTACAATAATGGAAAAAATAAACAGTAAGATAATGTATTTTAAGGTTCAGCATTTCTTTCTGATTAGATCTTTGAGATACAGGTTAAACTCAAAGCTTAGCACCGTTTAACTTTATTAGCTTTAACTTTTAAAATATGCATAATATATACACTTATTTTTATGTTCTTTATTGTTTGAGTATATGAAGATAGTTTATTCTTAGAATTTTTGTTTTAAAAATTTGGGGGTACTGACACTTAAATGAAAAGTTTGATACTTAAAGTTTGTGGTTAGTTTATTGAATAGATACTGTAAAAGGTTATTGAAGGAGACCCTTAACCTGTATCTTCTCTCCCTCTTCTTTTTTTTTTTTTTTTTTTTTTGAGATGGTGTTTCGCTCTTGTTGCCCAGGCTGGAGTACAATGGTGTGATCTCGGCTCACCGCAGCCTCCGCCTCCTGGGTTCAAATGATTCTCCTGCCTCAGCCTCCCTAGTAACTGGAATTACAGGCATGCACCACCATGCCCGGCTAATTTTGTATTTTTAGTAGAGATGGGTTTCTCCATGTTTGTCAGGCAGGTCTCGAACTCCCGACCTCAGGTGATCTGCCCGCCTCGGCCTCCCAAAGTGCTGGGATTACAGGCGTAAGCCACCGTGCCTGGCCTCTTTCTTTTGATAATTTTAAAATTCTGTTTGGATATGTGTCTGTGTTATCTTGAATCGCTCAAAACTGTTCAGCAGTGTAAATGTTAAACTGATGAACGTCTTTTGAACTTATTTTTCCTCCCTGGAATTACAGTTGATTAAATTGTATACATGTTTTTATTTTACATGCAGTTTATTCAGCTATTCAGATAGCTTTCTGAACATAAATGTTTTATTCAGACAACATGTTGGAAATAACATATTAGAATCCTAATGGTTATTTTCAGGGAGCATTTTACCTCTTTATACAGTAGTCTGTATTTGAATTGAATTTTCCGCTTCAAACACTTAGACTTTACCGGTTAGGAATCCTTGGAGAAACATACTTTTTAGGTAGAATTCAGCCTGGACCAATCCAGAACCATACTCTACCATATTTTACCCTATAGAACTTAGTGTAAGTTGTAAGCCTGTATTATTGAATACTTTTATAATCCAAAATCTTGTGTGTTTTTTAATTTTCTGAGTACTCATAAAATAACAATGTTCATTAGATTAAACAACAACAACAAGAAATTGTAGTTACTGATGGTTTTGCAGCCTACTGAGTCAGATCTGAAGCATTTTTGAAGTTACGTTTTTGGCTCTTGCCCCAGAATATATACATATAGGAATGAGCAAGATACGTACGTAATGTGTATGTCCAGAGAGTAGGATTTTATTAAAAGTAGATGTTAAGGATTCGCCACAGAATTTGGACAAGATCCTGAATTATACACCCTTAGTATGCAATATTACTTTTTATAATAATGTTATATAACATTATTATTTGTTATTTGGAGTGATTCATTGGTTCTCTCTGGTAGCTGAGAGAAAAGGTAGTGAGATTATGTTGCAGTTATGCTTGATTTGTTTTAAACTTTTGTAGAAACGCCACCTCCTGGATATATCAGTGAAGATGGAGAAACAAGTGACCAACAGTTGAATCAAAGTATGGACACAGGTAAAAAAAAAAAATGTCTTTGAAAATTCCTCAGTTATTAGATATACATTTCTTGTATTGTTTGAAATTCACAAAAGATGTTACTCTTAAATTAAGAGAAGTTGAGAAGCATACCAAAAAAGGTGATCTTCTATCTTGATTTAACATATCTGAGCTACCAAAGGGGTCCATGTTGTCACTGAAAAATTAATGTATGCTACTCTGCAGAATAATTGTTATATTTTTTTATTAGAGTAAATGAAAATTTGAAAATCTGCAGAATAATTGTTATATTTTTTTATTAGAGTAAATGAAAATTTGAAAACATGCGCGTGCTTTTATTTCTTTTTAAGTATTTGCTTCTGTTGAAAATTGTAGTTAACCCTATAACTAAATATTTCTCTGTGATAAAAGACCATAATTACTCAAATGACAGATTTTCAGAGGAATTTGGGGGTGAAAGATGGGGATCAGCTTTTCACTGCTTTTTTAACCTAATAGTGAGTTTTGAATTATAGTAGATTAATTTCTTATACTTAGCTATCAACTCCAAACAGTGATGAAGAAAAAAATTAAAGCTTTAAATCACATCTTATGTAATAAAATGTGTAACTCAGCAGAAGTAATAAACTACCAGTGAAATCACTTTGATGTCATTGTAATTGTCCAGTTTGATTCATTTCACCTGTCTATATCTTAACTATTGGACACCTTAATATCACAACCTGACAAAGTATACCATCAGTCTTTCTCCACATCTTAACACTAATGCATTCTTGGTTATGATAATCTAAATTATTTTTAAATGGATTAACATTGGTGGGGGAGGGAGGGGTTACAATAATTCTGTTGTTGGAGTCCGTTTTTTGGACTCCCAGGTGAAGAAGTTTCTGCTGTAGCTAATCATACATCTGGGTGTTTAGGAGTACCAGATAACTAAGAAAGGTAGATAATCTAATGAACACTGGAAATAACATGTTATACATCTTAATGCAAATGATATTTGACTTTCCACATATGTTTTACTAAAATTAGATGACACTCTTCTTGAAGCAATATTATTCTTTTTTGCGAAAGCAATAATATTCTTTTGTGATGGACAGCTGTTACTGTGACATTTAAAAGTGAATGATAGGAAAACATACTGAACATCATAAACCACAGTGAGATACTACCTCATACCTACTAGATGCTATAATCAAAAAAGGGCAATAACAAATGTTGGTGAGGATGTGGAGAAATTGGAGTCCTCATATATTGCTAGTAGGAATGTTAAATGGTTCAACACTTCCGTAAAGTTTGCTGTTCCTCAAAAAGTTAAATATAGAGTTAACATATTGTGGCCAGCTATGTACCCAAGTGAATTGAAAACATGTCTGCTCAAAAACTTGTACATGACCATTTATGCAGGCGTTATTCTTAATATTCAAAGTTAGAAACAACTCAGATGTCCATCAAATGATGAATGGATAAATAAAATGAGGTATGTTTCTACAATAGAATTATTCAACCATGTAAAGGAATGATAGTATAGCATGACGTGTGGCAACATGGATGGACCTTGAAAGCAGTATGTTAAGTGAAATAAGCCAGAAAAAAAAGGCTGCAGGTATTCTAATTAGTGCACAGACACCTATTCAACAATGTAACTGAAACACAGGAGGAGCAGTAATACGAGTATTCGTTATGTATGATAAATTAATCAAAGTACAAAAGTGGAGAATAAGCTGAATCAGCCAGTTAAAATAATTGCAGTGTTGGGGCTAACTTTGAACTCAACCTAATATTTCTGTTTCAGTGGAGCAATGTTACTGGCTTTCTGAATGACACGTTTAAAATTACTGTATGGCAATGGGAATTTGTGATTCATGAGATGCCAACAGTTGGTTTGGCTGCCAGCCTCTTACCCAGTATCAGTTTCTCTCTCGGGGCCATGGCAAGAAACACAATTCTGACTGATGCAGGGCTCCAATTTAGAACAGAGTTGGCCACCTTTCTAACTCTGGTTCATACCTTCCAGAGGGAAGGACATAATTAAATTCATCTTTCATAACCTGCTGTTAAAAATAATGAATTGAAATCTTTTAAAAAGGCAACCAGAGGATAAATTAGGCATAATAAGTAACTGTACGAACAAGCACTTGTTACTTTTTTCTTTTTTTTAAATTTAGATTTCGCTGGTCAAGACTTTATTCTTCCTTTATAGTCTTGTGGATATTAGAGATCAGGCTGGACATCGTAAGAAATTTTTAAGTTCGATTAACCTTTGTAGTATTGTATAATCAGTCCCTTTTCAAGTCATGATTTTTATGAACATATTTGTTCAAACAGGTATATAGAGAAATAGAATATAATAGATCATAAAATGTGGATTTCATAACTCACAATTCAGTTTTGTATCTTCTACATACGCTGTGCTTAGTCTAAGATACACAAAGAGACTTAAAGGGTTTTTTAATCTGCCTGTGTCCCAGAAGATAAAATGAGGTCCTAACCTCCAATACCTCAGAATATGGCCTTGTTTGGAAGTAGCATCTTTGTAAATGTAATTGTTTAAGATGAAGTCATACTGAAGTACGATGGGCCCTAATTCTATATGACTGGTGTCTTTATAAGATAGGGAGGAATGTGCCATATGAAGATGGAGGCAGGTAACTGGAGTTAGCACCTGCAAGCTGAGCAATTCCTAGGATTGTTGGGAAACCCAAAAGCTTAAGAGAAAGGCATGGAACAGATTCTCCCCTTGAGCCTTTGAGAGAGCATGGCTTTGCTGACACCTTGACTTGGGACTTATGTCCTCCAAAGGTCTGAGAAAATAAATTTCTGTTGTTTTAAGCCACCCAGTTTGTGGTATTTTGTTAGAGCAAGCCCTAAGAAGTATTACAGTGAGTATTAAGATTTTGAGAGTATCCTACTAATATGTATACTTAATTATTTGTAAGTTATATACAGGCACTTCATGTACATTTAAAAATATATACAAAAATTAGAAATTGAAGGATGAGATTAAATAAATAGAAAATACATTTTAATTTTTTTGTTTTTGTAAACTAGTAGTTTTGTGTACTTCTAGACAGTGTTCCCATACACTCCACTTATAAGACTTACTCCTCTTAAGTAAATGCATATAACCAAAATAGCATAGTGAGACTCTGAGCTAGACTACCTGAGTTTGAAATGTTCCTCCTACATATGCTAGCTAGGTAACCTAGTTTTTTAAATCTGTAAAATAGGGACAATAATAGCATTTAACTCATAGAATATTAATAGGGCTAATATTTGTAAGGCATCTATGTGTTCCTAACCTGTAATAAGCACTGTATGAATGTAGTTAAAATGTTAAGAGGAGTTAACCATTAAGAAAAAGGAAGATAGTGGATTGCACAAAGATTTGAAGGAAAGCGAAGAATTGAGATCCAGACACAGAGGCACTGGATTTTTGTGGTTTAGGATCATCTCTATAAAATAGGAAAGTAAGATTTTTGTCAAAAATGAGGGGTCAGGTTTGACAGCTTCAGGATAATAGTCTTAATAACAATGCCTTTTCTCTGCCATGTGTTAAACAGTTTTTGATGTAGATGTATAGCATGTCTTTCATTAGATAAATTTTTTAGTATTTTATACTTTTAGTGCTGTTATACACGTTTTTGTTTTTACATTTTTCCAGTTGTTCCTAGGATATGGGAAATACTTGATTTTTGTATATTAATCTTTTCTCCTGCATTCTTGTTAAATTGACTTTTTGGTTCTAGAATTCTGTAGATTCTTGAGGTTTTTTGCATACACAGCCGTGTCATCTATTGATAAGGACAGTTTTTTCTTTTTTTCTTTTTTTTTTTGAGACGGAGTTTCACCCTTGTTGCCCAGGCTAGAGTGCAATGGCACGATCTCAGCTCACTGTAACCTCCGCCTCCCAGGTTCAAGTGAGCCTCCCGAGTATCTGGGTTTACAAGCATGCACCACCACGCCCAGCTAATTTTTTGTATTTTTAGTAGAGATGGGGTTTCTTCATGTTGGTCAGGCTGGTCTCAAACTCCCAACCTCAGGTGATCCGCCCGCCTCGGCCTCCCAAAGTGCTGGGATTACAGCTGTGAGCCACCGTGCCCGGCTGACAGTTTTTCTTTTTTTCCCCAGTCTTTATGCGTTTTTCTTTTTCTGTCCTAACTAAGACCTACAATAAACTGTTGAAGCTATAAGAATGGACATTTTTGCATTGTTCTGATTATAGGAAGAACACATTTCACAATTCCCCCTTTAAGTATGATGTTAATTGTGGATATTTTGGAGATTGTATCTGATTGAGGAAGTTCTTTTTCCTTTTTGTTCTTAATGTTCTTTTTTTTTTTTTTTTTTGAGATGGAGTCTTGCTGTCGCCCAGGCTGGAGTGCAGTGGCGTGATCTCGGCTCACTGCAGGCTCCACCCCCCGGGGTTGACACCATTCTCCTGCCTCAGTCTCCTGAGTAGCGGGGACTATAGGCGCCTGCCACCTCTCCTGGCTAATTTTTTTGTGTTTTTAGTAGAGACGGGGTTTCACTGTGTTGGCAAGGATGGTCTCGAACTCCTGACCTCGTGATCCGCCCGCCTCGGCCTCCCAAAGGGCTGGGATTACAGGCGTGAGCCACCGCGCCCGGCCTGTTCTTAACGTTCTAATTGTGTTTTATAAATGGCTGTTGAATTTTGTCAGATGTTTTTTCTGCGTTTATAAAGAGGGTCATATAGTTTCATGGACTTGAATTGTTTTATTTTTGAGAATTTTTCCATCTATGTTTATGAGAGATTGGTCTATAGGGTTTTTTCCCTTGTAATGTGTTTATTTTAATATCATAAAATGTGTTGGAAATGGCTTTCTCCTGTTTTCTCAAAGAGTTTCTTTAAGGTTGGCATTATTTCTTTCTTAATTTTTGATAGGGCTGGGCATGGTGGTTCTTGCCTGTAATCCTAGCACTTTAGGAGGCCAAGGCTGGAGAATTGCTTGAGCACATGAGGTCAAGACCAACCTAGGCAACAAAGCAAGACCCTGTCTCTTCAAAAAAAAAATTTTTTTTAATTAGCCAGGGGTAGTGGCATTCACCTGTGGTCCCAGCTACTTAAGAGGCTAAGGTGGGAGGGTCACTTGAGCCCAGGAGGTTGAGGTTGCATTGAGCCATGTTTGTGTCGCTGCACTCCAGCCTGGGCAACAGCGAGACCTTGTATTCAAAAGAAAAGTTTGATTTTTCCAGAGAAACCATCTCTTGTAGGAAAAGGTTTTTTAAATTGAGAATTATTTAGATTTTTAATTTTGTGTATGTGTTTGATAAACTTGGATTTTGTTAGAAATGTGTTCATTTCATCTAAGTCATAGGATTGATTAATTGAGACAGGATCTCACTTTGTTGCCCAGGCTGGAGTGCAGTGGCCTGGTTGGCTCACTGCAGCCTCAACATCCCAGGCTCAGGCAATCTTCCCCACTTTAGCGTCACGAGGAGCTGGGACCACAGGTACATGCTACTGCGCCTGGCTAATTTTTGTGCTTTATGTAGAGATGGGATTTCACCATGTTGCCCAGGCTGGAGAATTTATTGATATTAAGTTATTTCTGATATTTCTTATCCCTTTCATATATGTGAGATCCATTTTAAAATTTATAATGTTAGTAATTTGACTTTTTAATTTTTTATTAGAATGTCTTGTAATGGATTAATCAGTAGTCTCAAAGGACTGATTTTTTGTCTTGTTCATTTTTTGTTGTCTTTGTCTCTTTTCTGTTTTGTTTGTATTCATCATCTTTTTGTCTGCTTACTTTTCATTTAATCTGGTCTTTTTCTAACCTCTTGTGGTATACATTTAGATCATTGATTTGTTTATAATGTACACATTTAAAGCTATACGTTTCCCTCTAAGCTTTATGTTAGCTCTATATTACAAATTTTATATTGTTTTTAAATTATCACTTAATTATTTTCTAATTCTTCTTGATTCATGAGTTATTTAGAAGTTTGGGTTTTTCTTAGGAGTGTGAGGATTTTCTAGATACTTCATTGATTTCTAATTTAATTCTGTTACAGTCCAGCATATAGTGTGTGTGACTTTAGTCCTTGGAAATTTGTGAAAATTATTTTATGCTATAACTTGTAACTTATCTTGATAAGAGTTCCATATATAGTTGGAAAGAATGTATATACTATAGTGTTCCAAATGTCATTTAGGTCAGGGTGGTTGATGGTGTTTAAATCTTAATTCTTTATGATTTTTAAAAATCTCATTATTTTGTCAGTTATGATAAGTGTTAAAATCTTCAGCTCTGATTTTAGAGTCATCTGTTTGTGCCTTTAGTCCTGTCAGTTTTTGCTTCATGTATCTTTAACCTCTGTTATTAGATGATACACATTTGGAATTACTCCATCTTCCTAATGAATTTACTCTAATTATAAAATGCATTTCATATTAACATCTCCGTATCTTCTTTCTTACCTCTGGTTACATGATATATTTTTAATTGTTTCAGTCTATCCGAAATCTTTATATTTATGGTGTGTTTCTTGTGGACAGCATTTTTTTGGTTTTATTTAATCTAACAATTTTTGTCTTTTAGTTGGAAAATTTAGTCCACTTATATTTAGAGGAATTATTGATACTGGGTTTAGGCCTCCATTTTGCAATTGTTGGTCTGTCTGTTCTCTCTGGTTTTTATCTGTTTGTTTTCTTGCCTTTTAGACTAATCAAATAATTTCTGTTTCATTCTATTTACTCTCTTGGCTTTTTACCAATAACAGTATTATTTTCTCAGTTGGCATTCTTGTGACTACATTGTACTTATGTTATACCTAGAAGGTTATTTAAGTTGTAATATTTTACAACGTCATGTAAAATTTAAGAACTTTACACCACTCTAATTTCATTCATCTACTTCTGTTGTTTGTACTATTATTGACATGTATTTTACTTAATAAAAATATATAAACCCCAAAGTACAGTGTTATTTTTTGCTTTTGAGATCAAGTTGATTTTTAAAGAAAATTAGAAGGGATAAAAAGAAGTGTTTTATATTTACCTACATATTCACCAGTTTTGCTCCTTTTTATTCCTTTACTACAGACATTTCTTTCAGTTGTTTTAGCACCATTTTGCAGAGATGTTCCTTTCTCCATTGATTTACTTTGGCTCCTTTTTTGAAAATCAAGTAATAATATGTATGTGACCCTGACTTTGGGTGTGCTCTTAATCCAATTAAATGAGTTTATAATTTCAGATCCTTTATTTTTTAGCTATATAATTTCCATTTTAAAGTCTTTGATAATTTGTGTCCAGTTAATATGTAACATGGCCTGCTTTTGTTGACAGTTTTATCTCTTGGTTATGGGTCATTTTTTCCCCCTCCATCTTTGAATATCTCGTTTTTTAATTGGATAGTGAGTGTTGTATATGAAATAATATTAGAGATTAAAATAGATAACACTTTCTTTGGAAAGACCAACTCTTTTCTCTCTCCATTTGCTAAGTTGAGGAGCTGATCCTTTCCCTGCCCTTAGGATTTGAGTTGGAAAGGTGATAATTTGGTGCTTTAATATCACATCACTCAGGTTTCAGGGAGGGTCAGTTCCCTACCTTATCAGAACTTTCGGATATGAGTATGGCAAGACTGCATATTCTTATTTCTTTCCAGCCTTGCCCAAGACTTCCTATGCTACCATGTACTCAGCTAAAGACATGTATTGGAACCGACTGGTGAAGAGGAGCTCTGTGCTTTCAGCTTCTTAGATTCCTGTCATCTGTGCATGGCCATTGAAATTTTAGTTGGCTTCTCCTTTGGCAAGCTCAGTCCTTTGTCTGTGTCCTGACTTGGCAGATGCTATCAGTAGTGAAAGTGATTACCACTCTCTGTTAACCGGGGAGGAGCTCATCCCTCTCTGTAAATTAGTTCCTGTGGACTTACTTGGATCTATATCTGTGTGATAACTTCAAAGAAAAATAGGATTTTTTTTTTGTTTATACACTATTTTCTTACTGCTATTTCAGAAGCAAAGGTTTTCCCCAATCTTCTACATACTAACTATAAGGGGAACTCTGTAGGAGTTTTCTAATAAAAACAAAAGCAGCCTTTTTTCTCATTATGAACAGAATTATGCTCTCATAGAAAAATTGGAAATATATAAAACCTAAGATGCTATCGCATTGGGGATTAAGTTTTTTAAAACAAGAAATGAAAAAATGATCATTTATGCATTATGTATTTCATAAGCTGAATTTGATAATTATAATGTTGTATCACTTTGGCAGGGAAGCTCAATCTCTTATTTCTACCATTATTCTGTGTCAGATAAAAGTTAAACAGTGTTCTACACATAAGATTATGACACAGCGTTTCGAATTATACAACAAATGGTTGTTCATTATAAAAAATTAGGATAGTTAGGCAAAACAGGAAAACTTAAGCATTACATGTAATTGCATCTAGCAAAAAATTAAAATTTTAAAAGGTTCAACTTTTACCAGAAATTAAAAAAACAGTGCTGTAATGAACCTCATTATTTTTATAGCTAGAAAATGACAGAGAAATTCAGTAGGATGTCAGATTCTAGAGTTCCTGTTCTTGTTTATTACACTGTATCTCTGGCTGGTTTTAGGTGACATGGGGGAGAAGTGGGTGCTTTTGATACATATTGCTGAGGCTTAGAATATGACTAGTGATCATACCTGGGTTAAGGTTGAAGAAGCAACCCAGGATGATTTCCTAGTTTTCTGGAGGGTTTGTGAACACTTTGGTCTGTATTCAGTAAATTAGACTTTTTAAAGCATACATTTTTATTGTGTATGTTTAAGGTATATAACATGGTATTTGGTGTATGTAGTGAAATGGTTGCCGTAGTCAACTAAATCCATCATCTCACATAGTCACTTTTTTATGTGTGTGATAAGAGCACCTAAAATTGACTCAGTAAATTTCCAGTATGCAACACAATATTGTAACTGTAGTCCTCAGGTTGTACATTAGATCTCTGGGCATATCTTACATATCTGCAACTTTATACCGTTTGACCTATAATCTCCCTATTTACCCCCCAACCCGTAATCACCATTTTATTATGTTTCTATGTATTTGGCTTAAAAAAAAAAAAACCCCACATATGAGATTATGCCATGTTTCTTTCTGTGTCCACCTAATTTCCCTTAGCATAATGTCTTCCAGATTCATCCATGCTAAAAGTGGTAGGATCTCCCTTTTTAAGGCAGGATAACATTCAATTGTGTGTATAATCCTCCATTTCTTCATTCATCTGCTGATGGGACACTTGGGTTGCCTTCTGTGTCTTTGCTAAAGCAGCAAGAGAAAAAGCAACGTGCCACATAACAAAGGAGTCTTCATTAGACGATCAGATTTTTCAGCAGAAAGTTTGCAGGTCAGGAGAGATGGATGGTGTATTTAAAGTGCTGAAAGAATTAAAAGACAAAACTGAAATTAGCTGGGTGTGTTGGTATGCACCTGTGGTCCCAGCTACTCAGGAGGCCAAGGTGGGAAAATTGCTTGAGCCTAGCAGGTGGAGGTTGTAGTGAGCCAAGATTGTGCCACTGCCCTCCAACCTGGGTGACAGAGTGAGACCCCATCTAAAAAAAAAAAAAAGTACACCTGCCAACCAAGAATACTATAACCAGTAAAGCTGTCCTTCAGAAATGGAGAAATAAAAAATTTCTCAGACAAACAAAAGCTGAGGGGTTCATCAGTGCTGGTGTGGTGAGGATGGGGAGCAACAGGCACACTCATTTATTGCTGGTCAGAATGAAAAATGGTATAGCCACTTTGGAAGACAGTTTGGTGATTTCTTACAAAACTAACTATATTCTTACCATATGGTTTAGCAGTTTTGCTTCTCCTTGGTATTTACCCAAATGGATTGAAAACTTAGGTCTACACAAAAACCTGCAGATTGATGTTCATAGCAGCTTTATTTATAATTTCCAAAACTTGGCAGCAACCAAGATGTTTTTAATAGGTGACTAGATAAATAAACTGATATATCCAATTAATGTACAACAGGTCCTCAAGTAATGTGATTTCGTTACAATGTTGATGATTGGGGAATGTTGGTTTTGTTGTACAATTATTTTGCTTAAGTCAGTTTCCAAAAACCTATGGAAAATGTTAAATGAAGACTTACTATATATGACATTCTGGAGAAGGCAGAACTATGGAGACAGTAGAAAGATAAGTGGTTACTGAGGCTTTGTGGGAGGGAAAGAGGACTAGGTGGAGCACAGGGCATTTTTAGGGCAGTGAAACTACTCTGTTCGAAACTGTAAATGGATACACGTCATTATACATTTGTCAAAACCCAGAGAATGTATAACAGTGAGCCCTGATGTAAATTATGGACTTTCGGTGATAATGATGTGTCAGTGTAGGTTCATTATTATAACAAATGGACCATTGTGGTTTACAGATGTTATAGGGAATTTGGGGAAGCAGGGCAGGGGTCATATGGGAGCTCTTTGTACTTTCTGTTCAGTTTTGCTGTGATCTTGAAACTACTCTAAAAAAAAGTCTATATTTTAAATTAATACAATTTAATGTCACCTTAAAAGATATAACAGATTTTTTTTTAAAAAGCCTGGGTGAATATTTGCAAACAGATGACAAGTCTAAGAACTGGTTTTTAAGTTTAAAAACTTACAAATCAAGAAGAAAAAGATAGTTAATAGAATTGGCTAAAAGAACAGGAATACACTATTTACAACAAAAACAAGAAATTTAAAAATTGCTCCCTTTAAACCTATCATTGGCAGATGTCAACATGTAGTGACACAGTGTGAAGAAACACTAGCTTATAAATTCTTAGTGAGATGAAACATTTTTGAGAGGGTATTTTGGCACTTATAAAAGTTTAACACATTTTATTTGACATTTGTTAATTTGTCAAACAAAGGTTTGACAAATATATCCCAGAAATATATGTAAATTTGTATGCAAAGATGCATGCACAGGGATTTCTGTAGTTGGTTTAGCTGTAAGTAGACACTGCTAATTCACGCTAGATCTCAAATAGGATATTTATAATATTTCTCCTAAGTGGAAGGCCTTTGGCAGGTGAGACTCTAGTAGCGGCATTTATGTGTGAATAATTCATAGGCTAATCATCAGTTCCTTGCCTCTGGGTTTTTTTTTTTTTTTTTTAAGGCTTCTATTAATTGTTAGCTTATTTTAAGTTTTTAAAATTTGTCTTTTTTGTAATCTGTAATTCTAACCTGTCACATCTGATTGAACGCCTGTTAATTTAAATGATCCTACTGGTCATTTCTGAGTATTTAATAGAGGAGTAAACAGTTAAAAGATATGAATAATTGGGCAGATTCCTCCATTTCTAATAGTGGCTTTGTTTATTTTATATTGGCTTCAGGAAACAGCAGTGAACTTTAGCTCATTGTTCCAAATATATTTTGACCTTTCTTAGTTGTACCTGTTGTGACTTGCCAGCAGATTTGTGACTTGCCAGCAGATTTTTAAAACTGAGAAAAAAGGAACATAATTATGTTGTGGAAGACCGTTCTGTCTTCTAAAAATTAAGCGTCTCTTCTCTGATTCATTTATTTATCTAGGGGCTACCATTTCACCTTTATTGCCTGGTATTTTATGTCATGGTTATAATAGTGTGTGGTAGGGAGGAGGTGTGTAAGATGGTCTGACCTATCTTACTCTTTTTTTTTTTCTCTTGAGACAGAGTCTTGCTCTGTCGCCCAGGCTGGAGTGCAGTGGGATGCCCTCAGCTCACTGCAACCTCCGCCTCCTGGATTCAAGCGATTCTTCTGCCTTAGCCTTCCAAGTAGCAGGGATTACAGGTGTACGCCACCATGCCTGACTAAGTTTTGTGTTTTCAGTAGAGATGGGGTTTCACTATGTTGGCCAGGTTGGTCTCTAACTCCTGACCTCGTGATCCACCCACCTCAGTCTCCCAAAGTGCTGGGATTACAGGCGTGAGCCACCATGCCCGGCCTGACCTCTCTTATTCTACAATTATGCTCTTGGTATACATTTGAAGCTTGGGTCATGCTCTTTTAGATAACTTTCCCTAAACGTGTAGAGAATGATGATCATAAAATAAAATATATCTTATATATTTAATAAGATTATTTAACAACGTTTATAGCAAACGTGTTTTAAAATTGAGTTGCATGGAATTGAGCAGACTAGTCACGCCATGATTTTTCATCTGTTGTCTCTGGTGGTTCTTATTTTGTATATTTGTGCCCCCTTATTTTCTTGATTAGATTTAGCCTGTTTACCCAAAAGAAGAAACAGATCATTTTCTAAGAAAGTGTAATTTACCAGAACTGACTCCAGAAAATAGAGCTATCTGAACAAGTCACCCTTCATAGAATAATGTCTCACAGTAAACTCTAGAAAGTTACTAATTATAAATAATTTCACAGAAGAATTCTACCAAACTTTTAAAGAATATACTGTTATAATACTATTTAAACCTTTGCAGAGGATAAAGCTGCTAGATTGTCATAACATTGACCACAAAGCCTTACAAACATAGCACTCATGTAAATCTTCTGGCGCATATTGCTTGAGACTATTGATGCAAAAATCCTAAATAAATATTTTATTGCTGTTAGCCTCAAAGCCAATGCCATGCTTAATGGGAAAATGGTAGAAACATTACCCTAAAAGTCAAGAGTAAGATATCCACCGTCATCACTGTTTTATCCCAAAGTGTGACGCTAACCCAAAGATGATTGATAAGTCATGTAGAAGGGCTTTTATTTTAGTGCTGCATGATCAAAATTAGGATTAAGAGTCATAAGACCAATGATTAAATATTTGTAACTCATACCATAAGACTTATATCCCTAATACATATAAAGAGTTTTCAAACAATCAGTAAGGAAATGATCAACATCGCAAAAGAAAATAATAGACTATTACAGAAAGGAAATATAATAAAAACGTGTAAAGCTACTCAAAATTAAAACTGTGCTTGTGACCGTGTTTTCATCTAGAAGCAATAACACTTCAGGCATCCCTTTACTATGTTGTGACTGGGAATGTAAACTGGTATAACCTTGATGAATGATAATTTTACCCAAATCTGTCAAAATTGCAAAAACACAAACCTTTCGACCTGGCAGTTTCTTTAAGAATGTATCCTTCAGATGTGATTGGAAAAGCATGCAAAATGGTCAAGATTAGTTATTGCAGTCTTAAAGCGTTGGTTCTTACAGCAAAAGATTGAAAATAGCCTGAATATCCATCAGTATGGGATCCCGATGTTATGTGACTAATTGATATGTAGACAGACAAATAAGGAAACACATTGTGAACAATCTGATAGAATAATATAGAAGATGAAAAACGGTTACTACTTGTGTATGAAAAGAAAGGACACAGAACGAAAATGTATTTGCTTATGTGGTTCATAGAATATTTTGGAAAGATACCCAAGGAACTGTCAACATTAGATATCTTTGGGAAGATGAACTGGTGGGCTAGAAGCCAAAACTGTTGCACCTTTTATACTGGAACCCCCCCTTCTCTCCCCCCGACCCCCTACAAATTAAACTAAATTTAAGCACTTACATATTCTGAATTCTTGGTATTTAAATTGTCTTTGTAATATTGTTGATAATTATAACCAGATAAAGCTAGTTTTATGATTACTTGATCAGAAGTTCTGGAAATACTTCATTTATTTTTAAATTAAATCCTTTTGTTTTAGGCTCTCCAGCAGAACTATCTCCTACTACTCTTTCCCCTGTTAATCATAGCTTGGGTAAGTTGCAAATATGTTCCCCTCATCATGTTTATACTGTATCACTTAATAATAAAAATCATCTCTAGGAGTTATTTTTTATATATCCGAGAAAGGGATCCTAATGAATAGCCAAATAATTATGTATGTGGTTTACAGTAGTGCTTTTTAAAAAGAATATTGACACCATCCCTCAAAATTATTAAAAGTCTTTTCTGCTGGCACATGTAAGAAATAGGTATAATCTATTTATTATTGAAATCATATTCCTCATAGAAAATTATATAATGGCTAGATTTTTATGGTTATGTTTATTTTATGATGTAATTAATAAAAGAGGTATGTGTATTACATATATATACACATTGATGTAAATATGTATACGTGTATACGTAGTATGGGGGTTTCATATATATATGTATATATATATATATATATATATATGAGAGTGTGCACGTATATGTACAAATATGTATGTGTATGGTCCCTTCATAACCATGAGTTCAGCATCTGCAGATTCAACCAACTGCAGATTGAAAATAATCGGGAAAAAATGAAAATAACAGTACAACAATAAAAACTAATACAAATTTTATTTATTTTTATTTTTTTGAGACAGAGTCTCGCTCTGTCGCCCAGGCTAGAGTGCAGTGGTGCAATCTCGGCGCACTGCAACCTCTGCCTCCTGGGTTCAAGCAATTCTCTGCCTCAGCCTCCTGAGTAGCTGGGACTACAGGTGCATGCCACCACACCCAGCTAATTTTTGTATTTTTAGTAGAGACGGGGTTTCACTATGTTGCCCAGGCTGGTCTCAAACTCCTGGCCTCAAACGAATCACCCACCTCGACCTCTTAAAGTGCTGGGATTACAGGCATGAGCCATGGCGCCAGGCCCAAATTTTAAAATACAATATAACAAATATTTGTATAGCATTTACATTGTTAGGTATTATAAGTAATCGAGAGATTATTTAAAGTATACAGGATGACGTGAATTTAAGTTACATGCAAATAGTACACCCTTTTATGTCAGAGACTTGAACATCTGAGGGTTTTTAGTTAGGGGGAGCCGGTCCTAGAACCAATCCCCTGTAAATGCCAAGGGATGACTATATATACATTTCTGTATTACTATTATTATTTTTGCCCTCATTTTACCCTGCTATTTCACAATTTCTCTTCGGTTGTTACATGTTTGGAATTTATTCTACAAAATTGTGAGGTTTTTTTCTTTTGCAGTATTCCTTATGATGTGTTTTAGTCAAAACTGCAGAAGCTAAATATATAGTTTTCCAGTGAAATAAGTAGTCTTTTGACTCTGTGGTCTGTTTCCACTTGCATGATCTTTGTGTGTTACTGCTTTCTGGTTCTTATGTATGAGTGGGTTTTCTTTTTTTGTACCTAGGGTATCTCACCAAGAGTTTGATGTTAAAATAGACAAATGTCAAAAATATGTCATATTTTGTATCCTTTTATTATGACTGTTTTTTTGTGTGTGGCTTTTGACTCATTAATCTTTGCTCTGGCTTTATCTTACCCCACATTAGCTTTTTTATGTGCTTTAGAAATGCACCAAGTATGGCAAGTTGACTGACTTTGCTATGATTGTTTTGTATTTGAACAGGAGCTAGACTAAAACTATTGGTAAAACAAAGAATCCAACATAAAGTGATTTAATGACATGGGGGAAATTTGAAAAAATCTGGTATGATCTGTGAAACTGGAGTTTTGTGTGAAAAATACTGAAAATCTGGTATGATCTATGGAAACCGATATAATATGTCTACTTCCTGAGCTTTTGCCAGTGCAGGCTGGCATAGAGCATGTAAAGATGATTATATTAAATCTATTTATGGCTTGAATTGTTCACACATTTCTTCCTTTTATTATTTTTTTATTTTTTTATTTTTCAGATTTACAGCCAGTTACTTACTCAGAACCTGCATTTTGGTGTTCAATAGCATATTATGAATTAAATCAGAGGGTTGGAGAAACCTTCCATGCATCACAGCCCTCACTCACTGTAGATGGCTTTACAGATCCATCAAATTCAGAGAGGTTCTGCTTAGGTTTACTCTCCAATGTTAACCGAAATGCCACAGTAGAAATGACAAGAAGGCATATAGGTATGTTTTATTTTCCTTGTTGTGAAAAATCAATGCTGTATACTCGTAATGTAGGCATTGCATGATGTGCCACATCAAGAGCTTGTGTGCAGTAAAACCAGCTTTCTCTCTGGTGTAAGTGCCAACACATTTAAGTGCACAGGCTTCACTGCTTCTAATAGATCCTGGTGATGCTTCAGTTGCAAACTCTTCAACTTTTATTTGGCACCCTTGATACTGGAGAGTTCTTCAATAAATATGTGTGAAGATAAGTTTAATTTGCTGAGTCTCTACCAGTCATAAAATTGCCATGTTCAGATTTGGGGTTTAATACTTTTTTATAAATCATGATTTTTTTTTTTTTCCAGTTTCTTTATATAGCGCCCAGGTTTTTTCCCCCTTTGGTGAGTTTATATGTTAAATGAAATCTGCTTGCTGTTCATCTGAAATGAGATATCTAAAACAAGAACTGCATTTAATATAGTTCAAAATATAATTCAGGGACATCTCAAAATGTGGTCTGGGGACTTCTGGTAGTCCCAGAAACCCTTTCAGCTAGTTTGTGAGGTCAAAGCTATTTTCATAGTAGTACTGAGATGCTGTTTGCCGTTTTTACTCTCATTCTCTCATGAGTGTACAGTGGAGTATTCCAGAGCCTACATGCATATGATTTTGCAAGAGATGAAATGTAGATTTGATAATGAGACTCCAATTCGGTTACACTAGACATAAATGTTGAAATGTTGCCACTTTTTTTTTTTTTTTTTTTTTTTTTTGCTTTGGGAATATAGTTGTTTTTCATAGACAAAAATGGTGAAATGTTGCTACTTTTTTTTTTTTTGCTTTGGAAATACAGTTTTTTATAAACATTGTTAATATGTAATGGATTTGATTTTTAAATGAATTTTTTAAATCTCAGTTTTTATATCTAATATGGTCATTTTCCATAATATTCACATAAACAAAAGCTCTTTGGGGTCCTCAGTATTTCCTTAACGATGAAGTGAAAAAGTGTGAGAGCCATTCATAATTGAACATCATTCGCATCACCTTAACTTCTTTTAACAATAGTTTAATTCTGTTTTTTTTCTAATTAACCATCACCTCCTGTGAGAAGTAATGCTGGTTATCAAAGTGTGATTTTGATACTGCAAAGTGATAGTGACTAAAAGATCTATTACTTGGTTCCAAGTGGAAGTTCTCAAATCTTGCTTGAGGTATAAATTTGGATAATCTTATTAAGATACCCAGTGTCGCTGTAGGTGCTTTAACTAAAATAGTTAGTTTTTTGTTTTTGTGTCTTCATTGGGGTTCTGCAAAAAAATTTAATGGGTTTTCTCTGCCCTATTCTCTTCCCCTTCCAAAGTTTTAGATTGCTGTCATCATTAGATTTTTTGTGTTTTTGATTTCTAGTTTTATAGGTGATATTGATCAGGGAATATAGCCTGAAAAATCTCTACTTTTGGACTTACTGTTTTCCCAATGACCACATGCATGACTGTTTTATAAATATTCCATAGTCTTAAGAGAACCAGCATACCAGGTTCTGTATTAAATCTGGAATGTTAGTTGTTTTATTAGTTTTCTTTTGCTGTGTAACAAATTAACACAAACTCAGTGGCCTAAAGCACCAATTTTTTACCTCACAGTTTCTGTGGGTCAGGAGTCCAGACATGGGTTAGGCGGTCTTTTCAGGGTTTAACAAGGCCAAAATTGAGGTGTCAGCTGGCCTGTATTCTTATCTGGAGCTTGAGGTCCTCTTCTAAGCCCACATGGTTGTGGCAGAATTCAGCTCCTAGATGTCACCTGAATTCCTTGTCACATGGTGCCATCCATCTTCAAAGTCAGTAATGGAGAATGTCTCATGTTGAATACCTCATGCTTTGAATCACTTTGGCCTATGACAGTCTAGTCGCTTTTAAAGGATTGCCTGATGAAGTCAGGCCCACCAAAGATAATCTCCCTTTCTTAAGGTTAACTGATTTGCTACCTTAATTACATCTGAAAAATTCCTTAACAGCAGCACCTAGTGTTTGATTAACAGAGAATGTATGTGCACCTCAGGGCTGAGACTCTTAGGTGCCATGTTAGAAGTCTGCCTCTCACAATTTTTTTTTTTTTTTTAATTCTTATATCTCATATTATTTTGCATCTGTGATCTCTCAGATTCTGAAAGAAGTATATTAAAAATCTCCCAGTAGAATTTTTTCTCACCTAATCATGCTTATACATCTAGAGGTTTGGTTTCCACCATAATATATAGTTTTTAAAATGGCAAATGACTCTTAACCTCTTGATGTTTTTACATCTTTTTTTCTTAACATTAGTGGGATCTTTAAGAAAATACAGTTGTAATGAAGATATATTTCTCCAAACATTAGTGAATTCCTTCAAAATTAACTCAATCTTTTACTTATCTTAAAATAATATATATCATTTGTATGAAACTATTTTACTATCTGTGTACTTTTTCTACATTGTTTAAATACTTTCAGTACACATGTATTTTAAAATCAATAAAATTATTGTTAGAAAATACTTGGGAGAAATATACAGTAGTATATTTAAAGTTAGACTTCAGAAAGACATTATCTGTGAAAAAGATCCTGGAAATACCTTAAATCATTTTAGAATTTTTCCAAGAAAATGCTTCCAAAGTCACACTGAAATAGTAAATGTTACAAAACTAATCTTATTTGTATTTTGTTTCAGGAAGAGGAGTGCGCTTATATTACATAGGTGGGGAAGTTTTTGCTGAGTGCCTAAGTGATAGTGCAATCTTTGTGCAGAGCCCCAATTGTAATCAGAGATATGGCTGGCACCCTGCAACAGTGTGTAAAATTCCACCAGGTATGGATTCAATAATGTAAATAAACCTGTCATGTCAACTTGCTTAGTTTTTCTTGTTGCTAATTTTAGGAATCGGTAGATGATTGCATGCTCATATTCTAAAACTTGTAACCCTTTTAAAATTACTTTTTAATAATGATACTCTTTTGACAGCTTCTTTTACCTTTTTTAATCATAGGCTGTAATCTGAAGATCTTCAACAACCAGGAATTTGCTGCTCTTCTGGCTCAGTCTGTTAATCAGGGTTTTGAAGCCGTCTATCAGCTAACTAGAATGTGCACCATAAGAATGAGTTTTGTGAAAGGGTGGGGAGCAGAATACCGGTATGAAATACATATTTGGTTCTTAAATTTCCACAGTGTAATTATGTTTCATTGCATTCTTGCATATTCTGGAGTTCATTTGTATCTATTTTCATTGAGGTTATAGAGTCAGCTGATCTTTATGTAAAATAAAGTTGGAGGCCTCCAAATTCAAAACTATTGGAAATTACTGAGCTGCCATTATGGAAGATATTAAAACATGCACAGGCATGCATTTTAACATAATTCAGAGTGTTAAATATCATAAAAGGGGTGTATATGAAGGGTTATGTCAGTTTATGGAAGGAGAGATGTTTGCACACGGTGCTCAAGGAAAACTTGATGGCACATGATCTAGTTGTAAAAGATGCATTGGATTTCAATAGTCATAAATGGGGTGGGCAGAGTTGCAAAGTGATAATCTTGACGATAGCATAGCAATTCAGTTTGGAGAATAGAAAAAATAAGGCTGAACAAATAAATTGAGACAAACTAGATGTAGGTTAAGAGGAACTTCATTCAGAAGTAGAAGGAATACTTGCTAATGTGCCAGGCACTGTGCTGTTTTAAGTGTAGTATCTAAAAATTACTATTTCTATTGTCAGTTCATTCTTTGTAAGGTTGAAAGATATGAAATTGCCATCGTTGGAGGTAACAAGTGATTCAAACTAATACATATTTGGAAATAGACATAGAAAGCTGATAATTTGCCCAAGGTTACATTATAAGTGGTTGAGATGGGACTGGAAGATAGTTCTCCTGGACTCTTAACCTCTTCTATAAGGATAGTAGTAACAATTATATGTTTAAGTTTTACAAAAACTAAATTTGTCATCAGTGGATAAGATAGTCTAGATTATTGATGAATTAAACAATAGATTGGATTTCACATCAAAGACAGAGAAGACTTCTTTACCATATTTAAGAGTAGGAATTATGTAAAATACTTAGTCTACTTTCTTCAATTCATATTGCTTACTCCGTATGCCTGCTTAAGAAATACTCATGTAATATAGTGATTGTATTCCTGCTTCTTCCAGCAATGTAGTCCCTTCCAAATTTATTTGTTTTGGACTTGCTTGTCTATCTTAAGTTTTGTCAGAAATCTGACTTTGAGATTGTGAAATGTGAGGTCTACTTGTTGAATACATTTAAAAATATATGTTATATATTTATATCAGAGAATGAAGACTTGTCACTATTTTTTTCTGAGTTATATTGGTAGAATAATTCATTTTGTGATTTTGCTGTACTTCTGTTTTGATTATTACCCTTTTGAGATGTTGTTACCTGTTAAGAATGCTGAATGCCATTTTTTAAAACTTTAGACTTGACCTGAGTTGATAGCAAAATTAGATTTAAATTATATTGTTTAATAAGATTTCAGGTCAGACTTTTTTTTTTTCTTCAAAAGGTTAGAATAATGCAAAATACGGTAGGAATTTAGTGGAAGTAAGAGTGAATTACAGAGGGAATTCCATGTATATCTATAGATCTGCTAAGAACAGTTTTACTTGGTAAAGATACTGCCCTTCTTCATTCACTGTGGACTCTGCTATTCTTTAACTCAGAGATAAAGTAAAATCTGTAATTTCAGAAGCAGTAATATACAGTATGTTTTTATAAGTATTGGGAGTCAGGTACATCTGACTTTGGAAAATCAAGTAGTTTCCTGTAACATTTACAAATCAAAATAGCAAATATCCATCTATCTGTGGATATGTGGGTAGCTACCCGGAACTTATTGTCTGTAATCATTCTGGAGCTGAGGAAATAGACCTAATGTTTAGGTTTCTAAAACTACTTTTTTTTAATTTCCTTAATGTCATCTTGGTTGTTAGCACAAAAATTGGGAAATGTAGTAAACAGGGAATTTAGATGTATGAAGAATTCATATTTAATTGAGTGGCAGTCTTCTTAAACCTACTCCCCTTGGGTGACCTGGATTATGAATTATTCTAGAAAGGGAAGTGGGACAGGGGAGAACAGGGCAGCCAGGACCATTGTTAAGCCATCTATCACAGTGGGTGGGTCACTAGAACTGACACCCTTGGGGAAACTCTGGGAAACAGTGAACAGTCTACAGAATTATCCTACCCAGAGGAACAGAAGTGCTGGGCATGTAAATGTCAATTTCTGTTTCCTTGGTTGAGGGCTGCTCCTGGGGATGCTAATTTCCTGGCACCTCTAGCCTTTTAGGGTATATCAGAGAGGTTCCTGGGCACAGCAATGCAGATACGTGCAATTGGAAGTTGTCTGGAGCACACTGAAAAATCCAAAGGGTATATAGTGGGGCACTGATACCAGCTGCCTCAGAAAATGACATCCTTGGAAGTACAGTTTTAAATTATATTGAACATGTGTTGCTTGGAGATGAAGAGTTGATATTGGGCTTTTCTCCTATTTGAAGGGCTGTTTGTAGAAGCAAGTGGATTTATTGACTTATTCTGTATAGCAAATAAGATGGAACTAAAATCAGTGCATGGAAGTGACAGGATGTCATCGAATAATTTGTAATTCTCATAGAGTTGCCCCTTTTGTTGAAGCACTATTAAAAGCCGGAATGGTGTTGCTAAGAGGGATGTTCATTGGCTTTGGCAGGGAAAGTTGAGTTCCAGCTTTTAACACTCTCTGTGGTGTGGGTTTAGCTTTGGCCAAAATTTTGTTTTTGCTTTGGTATACTTTTATTTAGATTCCATTTGATATTTGAGTATCTACTATTCTGTGGTTGATTTGATAAGTACAGTTACTTTATGTCTTGGTTTGCTTGGACAATCCTGATTCACGTGTCTCCTTTTGGCCTGATTTTTTTTTTTTTTTTCGAGACAGAGTCTCGCTCTGTCGCCAGACTAGAATGCAGTGGCATGATCTCGGCTCACTGCAGCCTCTGCCTCCTGTGTTCAAGTGACTCTCCTGTCTCAGCCTCCTGAGTAGCTGGGACTACTGGCACACGCCACCACGCCCAGCTAATTTTTGTATTTTTAGTAGAGACGGGGTTTCACCATGTTGGTCAGGCTGGTCTCAATCTCTTGACCTTGTGATCCACCCGCCTCGGCCTCCCAAAGTGCTGGGCTTACAGGTGTAAGCCACTACGCCTGGCCCTGGCCTGATATTAATAGTATCTACATTCTCTCTCAGGTGTTCCATTTTGGATGATGGTGAATAATACCACCTTATTAATTTTAGTTTGATGAGAAAAAGATGTTCTTGTAAATCACTTCTGAAACAAGGTCATCAGAAGTACTTTGACTTTGAGGATCAACCATTTTTCGGAATAATCGTGTCCAAAATTATAACACAACCTTTTAATTTCTGTAAATTTTTAATGCAGTGTACCTAAACATAGCCATTTTCCCTGCCTGTGGACTTGAATTTCATAATCATTTTCCTGTATTCTTTTAAACAGAAGGCAGACGGTAACAAGTACTCCTTGCTGGATTGAACTTCATCTGAATGGACCTCTACAGTGGTTGGACAAAGTATTAACTCAGATGGGATCCCCTTCAGTGCGTTGCTCAAGCATGTCATAAAGCTTCACCAATCAAGTCCCATGAAAAGACTTAATGTAACAACTCTTCTGTCATAGCATTGTGTGTGGTCCCTATGGACTGTTTACTATCCAAAAGTTCAAGAGAGAAAACAGCACTTGAGGTCTCATCAATTAAAGCACCTTGTGGAATCTGTTTCCTATATTTGAATATTAGACGGGAAAATTAGTGTCTAGAAATACTCTCCCATTAAAGAGGAAGAGAAGATTTTAAAGACTTAATGATGTCTTATTGGGCATACAACTGAGTGTCCCAAAGGTTTATTAATAACAGTAGTAGTTATGTGTACAGGTAATGTATCATGATCCAGTATCACAGTATTGTGCTGTTTATATACATTTTTAGTTTGCATAGATGAGGTGTGTGTGTGCGCTGCTTCTTGATCTAGGCAAACCTTTATAAAGTTACAGTACCTAATCTGTTATTCCCACTTCTCTGTTATTTTTGTGTGTCTTTTTTAATATATAATATATATCAAGATTTTCAAATTATTTAGAAGCAGATTTTCCTTGTAGAAAAACTAATTTTTCTGCCTTTTACCAAAAATAAACTCTTGGGGGAAGAAAAGTGGATTAACTTTTGAAATCCTTGACCTTAATGTGTTCAGTGGAGCTTAAACAGTCATTCTTTTTGTGGTTTTTTGTTTTGGTTTGTTTTTTTAACTGCTAAATCTTATTATAAGGAAACCGTACCGAAAACCTTTCCAAGCCTCTTTTTTCCATTCCCATTTTTGTCCTCATAATCAAAACAGCATAACATGACATGATCACCAGTAATAGTTGCACTGATAATGCTGGCACCAGTTAATTCTGGGGTACAGTAAGAATTCATATGGAGAAAGTCCCTTTGTCTTATGCCCAATTTTCAACAGGAATAATCGGCTTGTATAATCTAGCAGTCTGTTGATTTATCCTTCCACCTCATAAAAAATGCATAGGTGGCAGTATAATTATTTTCGGGGCTATGCTAGAATTACTTCCACATATTTATCCCTTTTTAAAAAAAGCTAATCTATAAATACCATTTTTCCAAAGGTATTTTAAAATATTTCAACAGCAGACCTTCTGCTCTTTGAGTAGTTTGATTTGGTTTAGTTACCAGATTGTATTATGAAATGGATCTTTTGTAAATGTAATTGTTTCTGCAAAATACCTAGAAAAGTGATGCTGAGGTACGATCATCAGATATGGGCCATCTGTTTTTAAAGTATGTTGTATTCAATTTATAAATTGATTGTTATTCTACACATAATTATGAATTCAGAATTTTAAAAATTGGTGGAAAAGCCATTTATTTAGCAAGTTTTTTAGCTTATAAGTTACCTGCAGTCTGAACTGTTCTTGACTGATCCTGGTTTTGTGATTGACAATACTTTATACTCTGTAGTGAGAGGAGATTTCCGAAACTCTGTTGCTAGTTCATTCTGCAGCAAATAATTATTATGTCTAATGTTGACTCATTGCAGTTTAAACATTTCTTCTTGTTTGCATCTTAGTAGAAATGGAAAATAACCACTCCTGGTCGTCTTTTCATAAATTTTCATATTTTTGAAGCTATCTTTGGTACTTGTTCTTTGAAATCATATCCACCTGTCTCTATAGGTATCATTTTCAATACTTTCAACATTTGGTGGTTTTCTATTGGGTACTCCCCATTTTCCTATATTTGTGTGTATATGTATGTGTTCATGTAAATTTGGTATAGTAATTTTTTATTCGTTCAACAAATATTTATTGTTCACCTGTTTGTACCAGGAACTTTCTTAGTCTTTGGGTAAAGGTGAACAAGACAACTACAGTTCCTGCCTTTGCTGAGACAGCAGTTACACTAACCCTTAATCATCTTACTTGTCTATGAAGGAGATAATCAGGGTACTGTACTGGAGAATAACAGATGGGATGCTTCAGGTAGGACATCAAGGAAAGCCTCTAAGGAAAGGATGCATGAGCTAACACCTGACATTGAAGAAGCAAGCCAAGTGATGAGCCAGGGGAGATAAGCATTCCTGGCAAAGAGAATAGCATCAAATGCAAAAAGGTTCACACTAAAGGAAACTCATGATTAGGTATTAATGCTTTATACAGAAACCTCTATACAAATCCAAACTTGAAGATCAGAATGGTTCTACAGTTTATAATATTTTGAAGGTGGCCTTATTTTGTGATAGTCTGCTTCATATCATTCTAATACATCTTCTTCCTCAACCTTTGCTGTAAAAATTTCGTTTGCACCCACCACATCAGTACTACTTAATTTAACAAGCTTTTGTTGTGTAAACTCTCACCGTTTTAGTGCCCTGCTGCTTGCTTCCAGACTTCGTGCTATCCAGTAATTATGTCTTCTACTACCCATCTTGTGAGCAGAGTAAATGTCCTAGGTAATACCACTATCAGGCCTGTAGGAGATACTCAGTGGAGCCTCTGCCCTCTTTTTCTTACTTGAGAACTTGTAATGGTGTTAGGGAACAGTTGTAGGGGCAGAAAATAACTCTGAAAGTGGTAGAAGATCCTGATCTTGGCGGTTACTCTTGCGTTACTGTGTTATGTGAAGCAGTGCCTACTATGCTGTTTCATAGTGGAGCACATCTCTACAGTTCTGGTGTGATTTTTCTGTACAGTATGAAATTGGGACTCAACTGTTTGAAAACACCTATTGAGCAGTTATACCTGTTGAGCAGTTTACTTCATGGTTGTAATTACATTTGTGTGAATATGTTTGATGCTTTTTAATGAGATGATGTTTTTTGTATTTTATCTACTGTGGCTTGATTTTTTTTTGTTTTCTGCCCCTCCCCCCATTTATAGGTGTGGTTTTCATTTTTCTAAGTGATAGAATCCCCTCTTTGTTGAATTTTTGTCTTTATTTAAATTAGCAACATTACTTAGGATTTATTCTCCACAATACTGGTAATTTTCTAGGAGTGATGACCTGAGAACTGAATGGCCATGCTTTCTATCACATTTTTAAGATAAGTAGTAGTTTTTCCAGTAGGTTCCACAGAGACACCTTGGGGGCTGGCTTAGGGGAGGCTCTTGGAGTTCTCACTGACTTTGGTCTAGCCAGTGGCATCTTTATTCTGTACTGAAGAACTGCATGGGGTTTCTTTTGGAAAGAGTTTCATTGCTTTAAAAAGAAGCTCAGAAAGTCTTTATAACCACTGGTTGAGATTAGAAAATATAACTGGATTTAGGCCTACCTTCTGGAATACCACTGATTGCGCTCTTTTTATCCTACTTTAAAGAAGCTTTCATGATTAGATTTGAGCTATATCAATTATACTGATTATACCTTATAATACACATTCAGTTAGTAAACATTTATTGATGCCTGTTGTTTGCCCAGCCACTGTGATAGATATTGAATAATAAAAAGATGACGGATGGGGCCCTGACCCTTGAGCTGTGCTTGGTCTTGTAGAGGTTATGTTTTTTTTCTCAGGACCTGTCACTTTGGCAGAAGGAAATCTGCCTAATTTTTCTTGAAAGCTAAATTTTCTTTGTAAGTTTTTACAAATTGTTTAATACCTAGTTGTATTTTTTACCTTAAGCCACATTCAGTTTTGCTTGATTTGTCTGTCTTTTAAACACTGTCAAACGCTTTCCCTTTTGTTAAAATTATTTTAATTTCACTTTTTTTGTGCTTTTGTCAGTTTAAGACTAAGACTTTGAAGGGAAAACAAACAAACAAACATCAGTCTCAGTCTCTTGCTAGTTGAAATCAAATAAAATGTATACCCAGTTGGTTTCTCTACCTCTTAAAAGCTTCCCATATATACCTTTAAGATCCTTCTCTTTTTTCTTTAACTACTAAATACTTTCAGCATTTATTCAGTGTTAGATACCCTCTTGGTCTGAGGGTAGGGTAGGTTTATGGTGGGATATAAAGTAACACAAGACAATCTTCACTGTACATAAAATATGTCTTCACGTACAGTCTTTGCTTTAAAAGCTGAACATTCCAATTTGCGCCTTCCATCCCAAGCCCCTTCCCACCAAGTATCTCTTTAGATATCTAGTCTGTGGACATGAACAATGAATACTTTTTTTCTTACTCTGGTCTAAGGCACTGATATTTAGACATATCAAACATTTCTTCCTTTCATATACTTTACTTTGCTAAATCTATTATATTCATTACCTGATTTTTATTCTTCCTTTCTACCTGACAACACACATCCAGTTGGTACTTGCTAGTTATCCTCTTTCTTGTTAGCCATGTTTTTTTTTTTTTTTTTTTGAGAGGGAGTCTTGCTCTGTCACCCAAGCTAGAGTGCAGTAGTGTGATCTTGGCTCACTGCAAGCTCCGCCTCCCAGGTTCACACCATTCTCCTGCCTCAGCCTCCCAAGTAGCTGGGACTACAGGCGCCCACCGCCACGCCCAGCTAATTTTTTGTATTTTTAGTAGAGACGGGGTTTCACCGTGTTAGGATGATCTCGATTGCCTGACCTCGCGATCTGCCCACCTTGGCCTCCCAAAGTGCTGGGATTACAGGCGTGAGCCACCGTGCACGGCCTAGCCATATTTTTATCTGCATATATCAGAATGTTTCTCTCCTTTGAACTTATTAACAAAAAAGGAATGTGCTTTCATACCTAGAGTCCTAATTTCTTCATCGTGAAGTTTGCTATTCAAATTGATCATTTTAATTTTACAAATGGCTCAAAAATTCTGTTCAGTAAATGTCTTTGTGACTGGCAAATGGCATAAATTATGTTAAAGATTATGAACTTTTCTGACAGTTGCAGTCAATGTTTTCCCTACGATACCAGATTTCCATCTTGGGGCATATTGGATTGTTGTATTTAAGACAGGAATAATGATAGTGTGTGGTCTCCAGAGGTAGTCAGAATCCTGCTATTGAGTTCTTTTCATATCTTTTCAATTTTTTATTACCATTTTGTTTGTTTAGACTACGCTTTGTATGTGAGGATTGAGGGGCAAATTATCTCTTGGAGTGGAATTCTTGTGTTTTGAGCCTTACAACCAGGAAATATGAGCTATACTAGATAGCCTCATGATAGCATTTACAATAAGAAGTTATCTCATGTGTTCATGTAGTTTTTTTGAGTAGGAACTATTTTATCTTGAATATTGTAGCTAACTATGTGTAGCAGAACTGCCTCAATCTTTTTAAGTAGGAAATAAATAATGTGTGTGTATGAATTTATATATACATATATACTTAACAGTTGGGGTCATTCTAACAAACTTAACAGTTGGGGTCATTCCAACAGTTAAAACAATTGTTCCATTGTTTAAATCTCAGATCCGGGTAAAATGTTCCTAATTTGTCTGTATACATTTTCCTTTCATGGACAGACCATTGGAGTACATTAATTTTCTTAATCTGCCATTTGGCAGTTCAGTTAGTATACCATTTTTTGGCAACTTGGTAACTAAGAATCACAGCCAAAATTTGTTAACATCAAAGAAAGCTCTGTCATATACCCCATTACTAAATTACTATACATCCAGCAGACTCTGGGATGTACTAACTTAGGGTTAACTTTGTTGTTGTTGTTGTTGTTGTTGATGATAATACTAGATTGCTCCCTCTTTAATTCTTCTTCTGGTGCAAGGTTGCTGCTTAAGTTACCCTGGGAAATACTACTACAAGGTCAAATTTTCTTGTATCTTACAGCCTGATTGAAGGTGATTCAGATCTTTGCTCAGCATAAATGGGTTTTCCAAGATTCTCTGGGCCATCCTTGACCCACAGGTGATCTTGCTGGAGTATATTAACTTAACTTCAGTGCCAGTTGGTTTGGTGCCATGAGGTCCATAATGAATCCAGAACTTCACCATTGCTTAGATGTAAGAGTCCCTTGGAAGAAGAATGCCACTGATGATGGGGGTCAGAAGGTGTATTAACTCAACATAGAGGGCTTTTAGATTTTTCTTCAAAAAAATTTCAAGAAAAATATTCTTTTACCCTCCAAACAGTAACAGCTCTTTAGTTTCTCCAAAATATGCTCTTTGGTTTACTTATTTTTAATAAAGATGGTAATTTATTGAACAATGAAATCCGTAATATATTGATTTAAGGACAAAAGTGAAGTTTTAGAATTATAAAAATACTTAAATATTATATATTTTCCATTTCATAATTGTTCTCCTTTCTCTGTGGCTTTAAAGTTTTTGACTGTTTTACAATGTTAATCACTAGGTAACTCTCCATATTTCTGGTTCTATATTAAGTTCTATCCTTTATAATGCTGTTATTATAAAGTTGGTTTTTAGCATTTGTCTGTAGCGTAGAATTTTACTAAGTCTCTGTTCTCCCAGTAAGTTTTTTCTTTCCTCAGTAAGTCCCTAAGAAAACATTTGTTTGCCACTCTTACTATTCCCAATCTTGGAATGTTCAAGCAGAAAAAAAATGTGATGAGAAACAGGAGGGTCCTTTTCTGGTGAATATAGGTTCCTGCTTTAAGAATGTGGAAATCCATTGCTTTATATGACTGATATACACACAGATTAGTTAAAATTGTGAGAAATAATTCACACATAACAAGTAGGTAACATGCATGAGTTTTGAATTTTTTTAAAAACCAACTGTTTGACAAAATACAGAACCCAAATTGGTACTTTCTTAGACCAGTGTAACCTCACACCTCATTTTTGCTTTTCCAACCCTGACTTGAAAAGCATATTTCTATCTTTTTATTAGTAATAGTGAAGCTGTGACACTAACCTTTTATACAAAAGAGTAAAGAAAGAAAAACTACAGCGATTAAGATGAGAACAGTTCTGCAGTTGTTGAACCAGATCACAGCATTGCAGGCAGAATAAAAAATGTTCATATCTGAGAATATTCCTTTTGCCATCTTTTCCCAAGGCCAGACCTCCTGGTGGAGCACAGTTAAAAGTAACATTCTGGGCCTTTGTAATCGGAGGGCTGTGTCTCCAGTTGGCAGCCTTTGTTTTAATATATACTGCAGGACTGTGGAAAACAGTTGGCATGGAATATTTTCACCTAAAAAAAAAGAAAAGACACACAAAACTGGATTAATTGCGAAAAGAGAACACAATAAAATACCATATAACTGGACAAAGCTAGAAGAACCTTTAGATTTGTCTGAAAACAAGTTTCAAGAGTGAGCTTTTATACACTGCTCACTAATTTGCTTGATTACTACCAACTCTTCTTAAAGTTAACATCTTTAAATAAGGTATTTCTGGACTTCTAGCCTTTTAGCAAGCTTAGAGGAACTAGCCATTAGCTAGTGATGTAAAAATATTTCGGGGACTGATGCCCTTAAAGGTTATGCCCTTGAAAGTTCTTACCTTTTCTCTAGTGACACTAAGGAAAGAGTGAGTAGTGTTCTCAGGGTGACCAGCTTCTCTAATGTGCCTGGGACTGAGGGTTTCTGTGGATGCGGGACTTTCCCTGGATACAAAATTTTTAGCAGAGTTTTGTATATTTGTGGATTTTTCTGATAAGCAGCAAATCAGAGGTCTTAACCACTGTCCAACAGCAATTCTCCATTGAGAGTACGTATCTTGAACTTAAGAAATACATTTGTTCTGATTTTTAATCTTGTAAAGTTTTTGCTAAACCCAAGCAAGTCCCAGGCACACCAGAAGGAGCTGACCACCTTAGGTGTTTTTGTGATTTACCCTCACTTCCTAATGTTGTCATAGTTGCTTCTAAACTCAGCTGCACTATGGCTGTCAACATTTCTGATACTTACTGGGATATGTGCCATCCAGTCACTTAGTACTGTGAATGGAACATGAGATTTATAACACAGGTAATAGCTGAAGGTGCCAGTATGGTGGTGAGACTCACACTTAGTGATCCAGCTAAGGTAACTGATGTTTTAATGGAACAGAGAGGAGGCCAACTAGATAGCTAAGTTATTCTGAACCTATGTGTATATGTAAGTACAAATCATGCGTCCTTAACGGGGTTAAACAATCTGAAATTTACATTTTTCATAGTAAAAGGAAACCAATTGTGGTCGCAGATTTCTTTTCTTGTGAGGAAATACATGGCCTTTGATGCTCTGGCGTCTACTGCATTTCCCAGTCGGTTCTGCTCACGAAGCCAGAATGTGTTGTTATATTTTTCCCTGAATGTTGTGTTAAAATGATTAAATGCATCAGCCAATGGCAAGTGAAGGAATTGGGTGTCCTGATGCGGACTGAGCAGTTTCTCTCAATTCTAGCCTCATACTAATAAGGTGCTTACCAGCTAGAACATTGAGCACGTGAGGTGAGATTTTTTTCTCTGATGGCATTAACTTTGTAACGCAATATGATGGATGCAGACCCTGTTCTTGTTTCCCTCTGGTAGTCCTCAGTGGCTGCATCCTTGGTGCACTGTGATGGAGATATTAAATGTGTTCTTTGTAAGCTTTCGTTCTATGATTGTCAAAAGTACGATGTGGTTCCTTTTTATTTTTATTAAACAATCAGCTGAGGCTTTATTACAGCTGGTTTTCCAGTTAAAATTGTTGAATACTGATGTCTTTCTCCCACCTACACCAAATATTTTAGTCTATTTAAAGTACAAAAAAAGTTCTGCTTAAGAAAACATTGCTTACATGTCCTGTGATTTCTGGTCAATTTTTATATATATTTGTGTGCATCATCTGTATGTGCTTTCACTTTTTACCTTGTTTGCTCTTACCTGTGTTAACAACCCTGTCACCGTTGAAAGGTGGACAGTTTTCCTAGCATTAAAAGAAAGCCATTTGAGTTGTTTACCATGTTACTATGGGACTAATTTTTAATTGTTTTAATTTTTATTTAAACTGATCTTTTTTTATATGGGATTACATTTTGGTGTTCGCTCCCTAAATTATATGGAAACCAAAAAAAGTGATTGTATTTCACATATGGACGTATGATTTTAAGAGTGCACGTTTTTGCTTTTTTAATTTGGTGTTATATAAAAGATTATCTTATCCCCCCGGGAGATAAATTTATATTACTTAATATAGCCCCACAACAGGCACACACCACACACTGCACAGTGCTATTTATACATTTTTATTTATTTCAGGGTTTGCCTATGCCACATTAGTGCTCTAATACATAAGATCTATGCTGTAAACAAAAACATCTTCAAAGTTGAAATTTGCTAAAATATACTTTTAACAAAATAACATTTTTAAGGCTCCATTGAAAAATACAAGATAAGATATAATCTCATATAATCAGTATGAATAATTTTAAAACTGAGAAATATTTAGGTCAGCCACACTTCCTTTGTGCCTTGCAAGAATTCAGTTCTGTGGATGAATCAGTACTGGTTAGCAGACTGTTTTCTGCAAACCATTTTAAACATGCTTTAGTGTGCAACAAAAAGGGACCTCAAATGCTAAAATACACTATTTTATGTGGCATTGAATAGCCTTGGGACTGGTGCAGTTTTATCAACACTTTTTTATTAGGAGGAAACCCAAGAAAATTTACTGTAATTGCTACCACCTGCCACTATATAAATAAAAGGAACTTCCCAACATTGAACAACAACATTGAGGGCTGACTCGAGGAGATCCTTCTACATTGTCACCTCATGCTGGCATTGCCTGCCACTGCTTGCTTGAAGTAGTGACACTGTTCTGTATCAGGAGATTTTTATAATGGCCCTAGCATCCATAATTCCACACGTTCATCAAGTGGCTGAAGAGTATGACAGAAGTATTAAGGTCTATGTTGGGCTGTCTCCCCACTTGGCATATTCTGTTTTTCACTCTTCAAAATAGATTGAAAGCCTCTTAGTGCAGGAAGCAGGCATCAGTATCAAACTGATGTCATCCAATGCAATTATTTTAAGCTCCAGGTTGTCTAAGTTTGGGTGAAGAATGTTCATGAACATGTTTGCAACATACAGTTATCCAGCTTCCCCTTTGACAGATTCACCCTTCCCATCAAAATACACAGTAAGCCCAACCTAAAAATTATAAGTTTACAAATAAAGGAAATGAAAAACCCAAAAAGCTAATTTACACATAAAAATTATCTTTTGCTGCAATAAATAGGTATGGAAATATTTGTAGCATTGGTTTAACTGATTTTGTAAAACAAATGTCATGGTATTTTGCCATAGTGAGACATGCAGTAATTCTTAAAATCACGTTAATAGAAGGCAAGAACATTGAATCAGACCTAGCAGATAACAGATTCAGTGATAAATGAACAATAGACTAAGCATGGTCTTTAGGAAGCTACATGAGAACAGAGTATTACTGTGCTCCCGTCCAAACTGCATGACTTTATTGGTTATAGAATAAATGGAATTTGAGATGGGGATTTGCCAGTTTTTACAGTCTGTCTTCAATAGTTTTGTTGGCTGCCTCTGCACCTTTCTAAATGTTACATGAAAATAAAATTACTTAAGTTCTAAAGTAGTTTAGGAAAGAGATGTGATGACAGGAAAAAGAAGTTAACTTCTGAACAGTTTGGTCCAGGAAGAAGATGGGCAGAATACAGTACGCCCAGGGTTGAAGAATACATTCAATTTGGAGAGATGGAGAAGACCTTTGAAGAAGGTCAAAATGAGATCTTGGAACAGAATTGTCACCTGTGTGTCTGGATATACATGAAAACTGGACAGTGTTATTGAGCTACTGCTTATATGGTGAGCAGAAAATTGATAACCACAAGCCTGGTAGGTTCTGTTATGAAGCCCACATACAATCACAAGGCCTAGATAGCTTAGAGTTAAAAGCCAAGGATAGCTGTATAGTTTGGGCTCCATAGTTTACAGTGAGATTGTGCTACTGAGCAGTCATTTGGGGGCAGTGGTTCTGAGATTACAAGCCATAACCCAGCCAAGAATGGGCTACATGTGGAATGAGGATGAGGAAGTTGCTACATATAAACCCTAGTGTGTGTGTGTATTTAGTGAAACTTAGTTAACTTTTTTGCTCACAGCCAAAGATTATTCATCTAGAGAAGCCATTGGAATTTTAGCAGAGTTTTGTATATATGTGGATTTTTCTAATGAGTAGCAAATCAGAGGTCTTAACCACTGCCCAACAGCGATTCTCCATTGAGAGTATGTATCTTGAACTTAAGAAATTCATTTGCTCTGATTTTAGATCTTGTAAAGTTTTTCTTCATGAGAGTTCTAATCTCTAAACTATATTGTGGCAGTATTTGATCAAACTACATAAGTACCGTGTAAATAAGATTTTAATACAAATGATGACTCACTTCTAAATGGTTTGCTGTTAAAAAATGTGCTGCTGTGAGAAAAATGAATTTTTTTTTTTTTTGGAGACAGTCTTGCTCTGTTGCCCAGGCTGGGGTGCAGTGGCGCGATCTCGGCTCACTGCAGCCTCTGCCTCCCGGGTTCAAGTGATTCTCCTGCCTTAGCCTCCTGAGTAGCTGGGATTACAGGCACACACCACCACGCCTGGCTACTTTTTGTATTTTTAGTGGAGACGGGGTTTCACCATGTTTGCCAGGCTGGTCTTGAACTGACCTCAGATGATTTGCCTGCCTCGGCCTCCCAAAGTGCTGGAATTACAGGCGTGAGCCATCGCGCCTGGCTGAAAAGTGAAAATTTAAGCCTAGCTTACCACCTGGAATAAAAATGTTTTATAGGAATGTCTAGATTGCTCTTTTATATTGAAAAAAAAAACTTACCTGTTTTACCCAAGAACCACAAGCTACTTCATTTCAACTTTTAAATCGTGAATAATAGCATGTGTTATCACCATATTTAAAAATGTACATAGTCAATCACAAACACATATTCTAAGGAATTGAATTTTTTAGAGATAATTGAATGCTTTCATCTGTAAAAGAATTAGTGGCCTGCAAACCACTGTGGATTCTTGCTATGCTTTGAAGTTGTCAGTGGGGGAGTTTGCTGCTGCAAGTTACTTACACTTGTAGGCAAAGGGAAATTCAAATTTTTAATTCTGAAATGAAAACCACTGACAAAATTTTATACTCTGAAAGTTTGGTTATTAGCTTAGTCATTATTTTTCTGTTCTTTATCATTTCGGGATTCAGATGCTTAAATTTAACATACAAATTATTTGTTGGTAAAACATACAAAACATAAAAAGCTACATTTGGTAAACTAAATTTTAGGATTCAAAGTCTCTAACAATTTCTGTGTGACATGTCATATGGTGCAATTTTTATTTGCCAAAATGTCTACTTCATACTGCCTATCCACTGCTTCCCGTTTTTACCTCTCTACCCCAACCCCCTGTAATTAAAGAAACCCTAGAAAACTGCCTTTTTTAAGAACACCTAATTGATTAAATATTTTTTCAGAATCAAAATTACAAAAGAGAGAGATACCTAAGAATCTGGCTTGTTTATATTCTTTAAAAGATCGCATTTGATTGAAGGTGGGTGCATATTTTTTATATCCACTCTTTCCCCATTTGTATGTGACCATTGTAAAAATGGATGTGCTTTTTTTCTAACCGTTATTGCCACCAAGTAATAATGTCTTAATTCACAATTTACATAGTGATTGGCTGGAGAGAGGTATTGAACATAAATTTGTTTTTAAGATTAAACTGGGAAATGGATGATTTACATGATTTTAGTCTCTTTAGTTGTCTGGGTATTTCTCGACTGGGAATAACAGTATCTTAAAGGCCGTTTTTAACAAGAATGCTAAGGATGGACCGCTTGAAGGAAACAGTCCTGTACAGTCAAATACTTCAGTTACCTTGGATAATAGAATGAAAACTCAATTGCCTACTTTGAACAAATTTTTTTTTGGATTTTAATGGCTGGACAGAATAACATTCTGCTAATTTTAATCCTTGGTCATTTCCGATGTAATGGAAAATGCAGTTTGACTCAGAATCAGAGGCCTGGGGTTTGGACCCTGATCGTGCCAATTTGTGTGACTTTAGATAAATCTTTTCATCAGTCTGCCTTAAAGTTCTTCATTTCCTCCAGTTCCCTAAAATGAGGAAGTTAGTTTTCAGGGTGGTTATGAGAACTAAATGAGAGCACTTGAGAGATCGTTCAGCCGAAAGTGGGTACTCAGTATTAGATGGCTAAATCTGCACAGTCTAGAATACCAGGCAAAGGTTACTCTGAAGGTCTTTGCTAATAACAAATCTTTCTCTAAGAAAGTTTGCAAATGTGATGTCAAACTCAGAAATGTCACATAGAGCATATTGGAGGAATTATTGCTGCAAAAGTAACTCGTAGCAACCACAAAAACCCAGTGGTGTGCAGCAGCAAACAGTTTATCAATTAGGTAAGTGATTTTGGCTAGGTGTCTCTGGAGCAGTTGTAGTCTTTCCTCGTTCATGAGGGAGTTGGCCTCAACTGGAAGGACTTGGCATTTTTCCACATGCCTCCTATCCTCCGTTAAACAAGCATGTTTTTGTGGAGGTTGTTGAAGGCAACAACAGCCAAGCCCAATCCCATAACTCCCTTTCACGTCTGCGTGCTTCATGCTAACCAGCATTCACCAGAAACAAGCCACATGGCTAAACCCAGTGTGGAAAGGCACTACAGAGTTATTAGACCAAGGGAGAGAACACGGGAGGGGTGAAGAATTGGAGCCTTAAATGCAGTCAATCTACCACACCCTTGCTTTGTATTTTTAACAGGTTACTGTACTAGTTTGCCAGCAAATAATGGAAAATATGGAGAAGCTGAAGAGTGCTCAAGCTGGGAATAGAGCGGCCTATTTGGTTCGAAATGTTTTAACTTATAGAGCATTGAGTAGAAGCCTAATCTAACATACATAAGGAAGACAAAAGCAAAGGAATGTGTTTTCTATCTAAAGGTTAATCATTGTGGTTGCTCCTGGCCATTATCACATGACTGGAAGTTAACTCTCTAAACGCTGAGCCTATCCTGTACAGCACTAGAAGGTAGAATCACTCAGTGCAGGGAAACCATTTTCTCTTAAGGTGAACATTTACATTAATGCCATTTCCAAAACCATTCTGGGACTTCTTAAATGCAAAGATGCTATTTGCTTTACTTCATGCTGACTGTTTTTAGAAGCTTGGAGTGCTTTAGGAAGCTTCTCAATACTGGTTTAGCAGTAATTTGGTTGACTGATCAAGGCATGTTTTAACTTTGACACTGAAATTTGAAAAAGACAACAGTTACCTTGCCTGGAGAGTCAAGTTTCTGCTTCCAAGGAGGTCAGAAAGTGTTCTCTTTGGTGATGTGGCTGTGCTTGGTAGCCCTTGAAAGTGGAGTCGACATCAGTCCTCAGCTTTTGTGTGCCTGTCTTAGTCTGTTTTGTGTTACTATGACAGGATAGCTGAGGCAGGGTCAGTTACAAAGGAAGCTCACAGTTCTACAGGCTGGGAAGTTCAAGGGCATTGCTCTGGCTTCTGGCAAGGGCTTTGCTGCTGCTTCATAGCTTGATGGAGAAGGTCAGAGGGGAAGCATACGTGCAAACAACCCACTTGTTAACAACAACCAAACAAGTCTCTTTTTAACAACCCACTCCTGGGGACTAATCTAGTCTTGAGAGAGTGAGAACTCATTGCAAGAGCAGCACCAAGCCATTCATGAGGCATCTGCCTCAGTGAACCAAACATCTCCCACTAGGCCCCAGCTCTCAGCACCATCACAAGATAAAATCTCATGATACATTTGAGGGACAGTTTGGGAGACAGACCATAGTAGTGCTCAGTATTTCTACCCAAATGTTCAGGTAACTTAATATATTTTTCCTTGAATATATGTTTAAATGGGCTTCCCTTCCCCACACTCATCTTGAATGGTCCCACAGCAACTTTTGATTATCCCATTCCTGTAAATACACAAAAATATTTTGCGGTCTTTTACTGGCAGCCCAGTGGATGGGACTTTAAAAAATCACCCAGATTCCAACAACCAGAGAAAACGACTGTTTGTTGTATATTTTTTCCAGTCTTTATTTGGATGTCTGTGTATATTCAATGGAAAATGTCTGAAGCTCCACTCACAGCACATTCCATTAGAGAAAGCTACTAAAATCATAAGGAAAATCTAAAATGCAGTAAGCCAGTCAGCAAGCCATAATGGGCATATGAAAACAAAGTGTTTTTGCCATGATTTGTGGACCACAGAAGATCTGTGTTATTAGTTGATTTAAGTTTGGTGTTTGAAATTAAATATAAAAGTGTTTGACATACTTTTTGTGTTTTTTTTTTAATGTATACTGTCTATATTTAAAAGTGAGTATACTGTACTTTAGTGTGTTTGGAAGCAGATGTCCTCAAATAAAAGTATACAGTAGAACCAAAGAATTTTATTGATCAGCTAGAATTTAGTTTTCAGGTGTAATAACTGTCAACCTAAATAACAGGCTTTCTAAAAGAAAATGATGTTTATTTGGGAATAGGGCATTGTGAAGGCAATATGCATGCCATAGTAAACTGTGTGTATTCAGGAAGATGAAGACAGGTTTTTAAAGGACAGATAAAGATTATATAATTGTCATGAGATAATTATTCTTGGCTACAAGGATTAATAACAAGGATGCTGCCAGTTCGGGGTTGGACAATCGGCTTCTAGGCAGATGTCCCAAAAGTACTTTCTGTGTAAGGTTGCAAATAGTGTTTGTGCAAGCTGGCGTGATTTCTTTTGGGTCTTTGAGGTAGTGCGTAAGAACCCTCTCTTCGTGGACTTCCCTGGCTCCGTTTGTCAGGGCTTTTGGAAACATGACTCTGTTTTGATTCTGACAGCGTTCACCTTTCCCTCTCTTGATCAAGATCTTTTTCCAAAAGTATCTATGATCAATCATCTTGTAGTTAGGCTTTGATTGTCCCTTGGTGACAGAATAGACCTTTCCCGGATTATTGGTCTGGTCCTGCATCCTGCATTGGCAGGAGTGATTGGCAACTAAAAGTCAGTGTTAAAACCCTTTTAGCCACTTTTGAGGGTAGGGAGGCTTTAAGGGAGTGGCACTCAGGCAAAGTCCACCTGGAGTCTATTATTAAGTTCAATTTTTTCCTTAGTCCTTTGTTGTCCCCTCAAAGTGCTGGGCTAGCATTATTCTGTTAGGAATTGTACTTCTTTCTGCAGAAAACTTGGCAAAGAACAGATACAAAGTTTAAAAAGGAAATACACAAAGTAAAATTAATAGTAATGTGACAATCCCCGTTTGCATAATGGTTTTGAGCCCTGAACCTAGGCTTAAAGGCAACCAATTGAGTAAATCAAATTATAATACAGTTCTTGCTCTGATGTCTTGGGAAAAATGTCTACAGCCTGAAATCATCAACGTTTTGTCCTGGTTTGCAGTTTGAATGTCTCTGGCTATGGCATTGGTTGGTGTGGTGAACTTTTGTGTGACCCATACATCAGCATGAGACTTGCTCCTTTAAAAATTCATCACATCTTAGCTTATAGGCCTCAGAGCATGGGAATAGTTTTTTTTCTTAGAGAGTCGTAGCCAAATATTGAAGGAAATTAGGAGGGTTCAGGAGCAAATCCAGTTTGCAGGTGGATAACAGGAGTTTCAAAACGGTACAGAGCTGTGATCTAATAACAGGAACGTATAGCTTTCTTCAGAAACTTAAAGTTATCCTGATTTTTACCAAAGATGTTCAGAATAAAACAGATTTGTAAAATTTATCAGATTTTGTCTGCAAGAATAGTAGTATGGTCACAGTAATCTCAGATTTAAAAACCTCGTTGAGGCTAGGAAGCTAAGTCAAGGTAGACTTTAGATTTTACCTATAGTTTTAAGGTTCCTGGGCCTGCCAGGAAATGATAATTTTTAATTCAGTGTAATGCTGAGAACCATTGAAGCCAGGCATTCTACACATTCTCAAATATGACATTTCAATCAAAGCCTTGGTAATATAACCAGTGTTTCCAGTTGTATCCTGTTATAATGAGAGCCGATTTTTATTGAACTTAAGCAAATCATATTGCCTTAAGAATACTCACAAATAGGCTGGGCACAGTGGCTCACGCCTGTAATCCCAGCCCTTTGGGAGGCTAAGATGGGTGGATCACCTGAGGTCAGGAGTTTGAAACCAGCCTGGCCAACATAGTGAAACCTCCCCCGCCCGCCACCGTCTCTACTAAAAAATACAAAAATTAGCCGGGTGTGGTGGCACATGCCTGTAGTCCCAGCTAGTTGGGAGGCTGAGGCAGGAGAATTGCTTGAACCCTGGAGGCAGAAGTTGCATTGAAACAAGATCGCGCCACTGCACTCCAGCCGGGCAACAGAGCGAGACTCCGTCTCAAAAACAAAAACAAATGAATACTCAAATAATCTGTTTCCAAATTGGAGGGATCAAGAAGAAAGGAAAAGCAAGTATTTCCACCTTTGTTCGCAAAAAGTATTCCAAATTGCTGTAAACTATAGATAGCATGAGAGAATTTTCTTAAACATGGAAAACAAAGCATTTAAGTAAAAAACCAATAATGCTTCAAATAAAAGTCACAAACACATCTTCAGTTACTCAGTCTCGTAACTTTTTTGTTGTGGTTCATCTTAATTAGTAGTTACATGGACTCATCAGTTTCTTTAAGTTCTGAAAAAATATTTCGTCCATTGGTATTAAAGTGATTAGTAACCTGTTTTTAAAAGTGTGTTAGCATCTTTTCCATGAATCTGATTGCAAATGCTGTAGAGAAAAAGCAATAACTGGGAATGACAAAAACTTAGAATAACCGTGATTAAAAATCTGATGAGAGTTTACCATAACCAGAAATAGACAAAGAGTTTTGGTTATTTTTGTGGCAAACAGCATAATCAGAATTATGACTGATGACAGATTTCTAATGGCATCATACAATTTTGGAACACTCATATCAATAACATACTCATAAACGTAACTGTGTCTAGTATTACATCATTAGACAATGCTTTTCATACAATTTAATACATCAAAGAAGCCTAATTAGCTAACATCTCTACCAGATGGCATACACATGCCCTGAGGCTTTCCAGAGGCCCAAGTGGAAAACTCCAAAGGTAATTTTAAGTCAAAAACACTTAATTTAGAACTTGAGCCTAGAGAAGCCTGTCAAAGATGTCAAAAGTTCAAAACAGGATCACAGGTCACTGTAAAATATTTAACGAACGATAATCAAAAGACTTAAGAAGCAATGTAGAAAGTTACATACATTTAAAAACCTTCATCTTTTCAAAGCTTCATTTTTCCCAAGGAAAAAAAAAAAAACACAAGAATTCATCTTGATAGAACATAAAATTTTTCTTAGGCCAGTTACCAAAATGGTAAAGAAAAATCTCTTGCAGTGTGACTGCCTTTCCTTATGGGAAGCCTATTTGGATATACTGAAAGTTGAATCTGATGAAAAGGTACTTGAATTTAATCAGACAGGAAGAGTATTTCCAAGGTTATGAGTGTATGCCTTATAGAGGAATGTAAATAAGAAAGCTAGTATGTTGAGCAGAATACATGGCTCTTGGAAAAATTACGAGAAATTTCCTGGTTACGTGGAACAATTCAAACATCAAGAAAAGCCAAGAATTCAGAATCAAGTTATACTGGAGGAAAACATTGCTTTTCTAGGCCTTCTGCGGAAGATTTCAGTATCAAGTTATAACAGCAAGAGTTAGAACCAGAGGAAAAAAGTTACAGGAGCTAATGAAAAAGTTACAGGAGCTAATGAAAAAGTTAAGAGTTATCACCCCTGCCAAACAAAAAGTTGTACCTTCTTAAGGGGAGAAAGAGCTGAAGGCAATGATGTGCGACGTGCAAATAAGGTGCAGCAAGATACAGCAAAGTTTGAACTTGTGAGATATAAATCAGGATCTTCAAGAAGAAAACTACCTCAAGAAATGACCATCTTAAATGAAAAAAGACAGCCTTTCTAACCTGAATCTAGGGGAAATTAAACGGATCTCGGAAGGAAATATGGCAGAAATTTAACTGCGGTTTAGAAGATGGCTGATTTTAGAATTAAAAATTAAAACCTCTTTCAATTTTATTAAGGCCAGATCCTTAAAAAGAACCTTGTTCTAACATTGGGGACCAAATTTTGTGTGTGTGTAGTGCATGTATAACATTTACACTATAGTGTATATACAAATATATAGCATATATATAGAATATACTGTATTACATATGTATAAGTATATATGTAAGCTCAATGTCTTATGATTTCATTCTAACCTATAGCCAACTTCATTACACACAAAACTCCTTTCATAAATGTATCCTTCATGAACCTTTCATGACCTGCACAGACCTTCAGTGACATGCTTAAAGTTTCTGCTTTGTTTTATACTTCCCCTTAAACAACTGGTCATCCTGCTTTAGGACAAAAAGTTACTATGCAAGACTCATACAGAATTATTCTGTTAACTTTGTAACCTTCCTTACCAAAGGTACGTTCTCACACCCATTAACTTCCTTCATATTTCTGTCCTCCTCCTACTTAGTGGTTCCTTTCTATCTTGTTTCCATATTTGAAACAACCTCTAATAAACTCTGAATTTAAACAACTATTTTTTCCCAATAAAAAGCAATTTTTATGCCTTATAACCAAAACACATCTTTTTTTTGGTGCACTTTATATATGGAATTGTGTATTTTCAAATTTTAACTTATTAATCTTAATTTTTAGTGAAAACCTGGGAAGCAAAATTTTGAACTGTTATATCTGCATTTTATAGATGAGAACCATATTATAATTTTTAGAAACATGTTTCCTTATAACTTTGTGTATTAATAGGCCCAAATATATTTAGTCTTTCTATAATTTAGGAAGCCAAGAACAAACTAATATTTTCAAGAGTTTATTTTTATTTGGAAATGATCTAGACACTTAACGAAGATTATAAGATTTCAAATTACATGAAAAGTTCACTAACATCCTATTTTTAAAAACATTCTTTTGGTTTATTTTTTAGAGACAAGGGCTTGCTGTATTACCCAGGCTGGAGTTCAATGGCTGTTCACAGGCACAATTGTAGCACACTGCAGCCTCAAACTCCAACTCACACAATCCTCCTGCCTCCGTTTCCTGAGTAGCTGGAACTATAGATGCATACCACTATGTCTCACCCTTGCTTATCCCATTTATATCCATCCAATTTTTTTTTTTTTTTTTTTTTTTTTGAGACAAGAGTCTCGCTCTGTCACCCAGGCTGGAGTGCAGTGGCATGATCTCGGCTTACTGCAAGCTCCACCTTACGGGTTCATGCCATTCTCCTGCCTCAGCCTCCCGAGTAGCTGGGACTATAGGCGCCCGCCACCGCGCCCAGCTAATTTTTTGTATTTTTAGTAGAGACGAGGTTTCACCGTGGTCTCGATCTCCTGACCTCGTGATCCGCCCGTCTCGGCCTCCCAAAGTGCTGAGATTACAGGCGTGAGCCACCGCACCTGGCCCGCAATTCATTTTTAACAATTATTCCTCGATTACTTATAAAAACTGAGATATTAGAGCTAGTCACTTCAAGTTATTTTCCTGTTAACCATTTTTATTACCTGTATCGTGTTCAATTAAGAACCATAAAAATACGTGGATATTTTGCCAGTAACTCAGAGGATACAGCTGTTTTCATTAAGTCAATAATACTAAATTAGTCCAACTTACAGTTATACAAAGACCATTCTGTTTTTGAGTTTATAGTTTTATGACCTTAAAAAGTCTTAACAGAGACAAATATAAAACTGAGTAGTAAATTCAGGCAAAAACTTTAAAGACACTTATTTTTGATTTACCAATTATTTTAAAACCAGCTTATCAAATGTTTAAGTTATAGTAACTAAAAGGCATTTGTGTTAATTACTGTATACTTTGTATTAGCACTCATTTATCTGATGAATAGAATTCCTTAAGGGATTTGTGACCAACTATGCCAGATTTTTCCATGTAGACACAACATACAACAAATATGTACATATGTGTAAACACCTAAACATACACATACACAAACATAGATTTCATTTTAGAATTTTAGTCATACGATAGTAATACAGACTTGCTGGTTTATAAAAGACAGTTATTGGATTCAAATTATATTTCTGAGAAAATGGGACCTGCTCAGCTGGGTAAACATGCAGAATAGGTAATCTTACGAAGGCTGTGAACCAAGTTTCAGTAAATAGCAGTTTGGATTTTTAAAAAATCTCTTATCCCACCTCCCCAACCCCTTTTTTCCCTTTTTTCAGTTTCAAATGAGCTTAATGTTAATATTTAAATGCTTACATTTTTAGCTAGGACTGGCTGAATTGTATAAGAAAAAACAATCTCCAAGTGGCCTTGAATTTTTAGTAACAAATCGTTTGCCATTCTGGTTTTTTTGACTAGTCAGTGCAGGCAGGGAAGCATTTTAGCAGTTATTTTTGTTTTTTTTAGCCTTTGCATAGCAGGCAAACAATTTTTGTGCTATACCAGAGATACCTTATATTATTGCCCTGAGCTCAAGATTTTGACCCATTTGAGAGCCTAATTTTTATACATATTTATCTAGTTCTTTTAGGCTATTAACCCTTTAATTAACTGTTCCATCACCCTAAGCAGTTGTTAGGCAAACCTAAATTTACATTAAAAGGGATACTTCTTAATTCTAGGTGTTGGTTGCCAGGGAGCTATTGTAATTTATAAAGCCATTAATTTGAAGGCCTTTAAGACCTTTTTTTTCTTTTTGTTCTTGGCTGGAATGCCGTAAGGAGTGAGTTTTATCTCAATACCAGCAGAAACTTCAGCAGACTTAAAGTAGGCAGAAAAAAAAATAGAGAGCTTAGAAGACTCTACATATCAACTCTGTAGCTGTAGTCTCTTGGTACTAACAATAAAAAATCTTGGGGAGTTTAATCTCTGTGATGGTCATTGATCCAAAAACATGCATGAGGAAAAGCCACATAGCTGACCTGAAGTCCCAGAAAAGTGGGCATGCCTTAATGTTTGAGAATTTCCATTTTGTTTCTTCTCAATCTCTTTTAAGAGCAAAGAACATTCTATAAATCCTGACAGATAAGTCAGGTGTTTGGACCGGTGTTTTAGTTGGTGGCAACTGCCCTAGTGGCTTTTAACGAGCCATCCTGTGCCCAAAATTTAGAATGTTTATTTTCACTCTTGGGAGATGTTCAGAAACAAGGGAAAAGAGCCAAATCATTTACAGATGCATGTAACCAAACCAAAATGAAACCAAAATCAGTGTTCCCAAAAGTGTTAGTCATGCAGATTAAAAAATAATAAAAACACAGAAGAACCCAAAGCAAATTTACCAGAAAAGGCATGCCTCAGAATCCAGAGTACTCGGCCAGGCGCAGTGGCCCACGCCTGTAATCCCAGCATTTTGGGAGGCCAAGGCAGGAGGATCGCTTGAGCCCATGAGTTCAAGACCAGCCTCAGCAGCATAGTGAGACACCGTCTCTAAAAAAAATTGTTTTTAAATCCAGAGTACTCAAACCAGAGGGACACTTGTCTTTATATCAAAAGGGACTTGCCAGGAAAGACAAAAAGTCTTTTGTCATCCCAGGAGGGATGTAAAGTCCTTTATTAAAGTGGACTTAGAACCAAGACAAATCCAAAGTCAAGTCAAAAAGCCTCTGCCAAAAGTGGGAGGCTCTGCCTGAGAGAAGACTCACTGGGGCAGAACAGACAAGCTATGTAAGCGGAGAGCCCAAAGGGCTCCTGTGAGTACTGCATGCTGGTTCTGAGATCACCAATTCTCTCTGAAATGTGTCCTACTTCAGGTCCTACTGCTGAACACTATGTCAACACAGAGAGAGGCTCTCTAAAAGAAAACTCTATTTGGGAATACAGCATTGCAGTAGAAATACGCATGTCATGGGCCGTGCACGGTGGCTTATGCCTGTAATCCCGGCACTTTGGGAGGCTGAGGCGGGCCAGTCACGAGGTCAGGGGTTTGAGACCAGCCTGGCCAACATAGTGAAACCCCCTCTCTACTAAAAATACAAAAAATTAGATGGGTGTGGTGGTAGGTGCCTGTAATCCCAGCTACTTCGGAGGCTGAGGCAGGAGACTCGCTTGAACCTGGGAGGTGGAGGTTGCAGTGAGCCTAGATGTGCCACTGCACTCCAGCCCGGGCGACAGTGCAAAACTCCGTCTCAAAAAAAAAAAAGACCCATGTCATGGTAAACTACGTGTGTATTCAGGGAAGTAAAGGAAGACAAAGATTTTAAAGAAAAATGAGGAGGGTTGCATAATTGTTTTGAGATAATTGTCCTTGGTTACAAAGATCAATAGCAATGGTGGTGCCAGTCTGAAGTTGGACAGGCAGTGGCTAGGCAAAAGTATTTTGTGGGTAACCTTTGTGAAAGGTTGCAGTTTTTGTAACACAAGTTACTTTATTTTTCCAAAAGCTTTCACAGTACATAGAAAATATATTGGACGTGTATTAAATGTGCCAAATTAATCAGCAATATTACATTAAAATATGTGTTATTACTTGTTAATGTTCTTAATAAGTTGTTCAGGCAGTTATACCAGACTCTACCTTTTCTCATTTTCCACTTTATAAGTGTATTATCCAAAAATGTTAGTTTTAGGGTGACCACTGTATATTTTGGTATTTTTTAAAGCTACCTAATTGTGTATAATTTATAAAAATCTTTTTTTCATAAGACCTAAAACTTCTGAACAATACATAGGTGCAAATAAATAAATTCCTTTTTATCTCGAACTCACTTCCACTGCCCTCCCTGAAGAAAGCCTTTTGTTATTGTTGTGTTGACTAAATGTGGCATGGGAGCTAACATTTTCAAGGGAAGCTGATCTTATCTCCGAGCTCTAGAAGCCAAGACATGAGGTACGTCTTTACCATCTCTTAGGTGACTCTCCAGAACTTTCATTCTCAACCTCCTCCCTCACTGCCAGTTCCTCCTCAGCTTCTTAGCCAAGTGTCAGAGGAAAAATGGTCTCTTATGTCAGGACTAAGCCATGTGCTCTGAGCCCCGGGTAAGTCTGCAAGGCTTCTCTAGACCTCATACATATGTCAATTATTCCTCCTCTGAAAACTTAAACTCTGGCACCACTAGCTTTTTCCTACAGCGTACATGGGCTCAGTAAATCCTCTTAAGACAACAGGAAAATTAAGACAACGTCCTTGCAAGCCCCATAACTACTTTCTATCCCTGCTATTCACAGCCAAGTGTGTCGAGACCAGTTCACACAAACCATGTTGATTTTCAGTTTCACCCCCTCCTTACTAAATCACCCCTCCATTTGCTGCAATTGCCCTTAGGTGCTGTACTCAGACTTGGAGGAAGTGATGTCTTATTCAAGGCCAGTTTTTGTACTAGTGGTTAAATAGGTGGTTTCCAAATTGGAGCCACAAGGAGAGCTTCTAAAATGCAGGTTCCCTGGCCTCAATTGTGAGATTCTGATTTAGCAGATCCGGAATTGGAGCATTGCGATCTGCATTTTCAGAAAACCCAAAATGATTATCAGCCAGGACTTAAACTTCTACTTTAGACCACATTCCCTGTGGGCTTTCAGATTTTCTATCAATGTTCTTCCCTCTTCCCAGCTCCCACACGTTAAAACTCAGATCATGCAGAAAAGAAGTTACAGTTCCTTCATTTCACATCAATTTCTCATGCATCCCATCTGGCTTTGGGAAGGTGTGGGAAGAGGTGGATGGCCTTAAACTTGCCAATCAAAGATAACGTTCTCTCATTCTCTTTCGATTCAAATAGCTATCTCAGGCTTAAAACTATCTCTTTGGATAAATGCTCAGCTTTTCAAAGGTTCTTCCTAGCTTCTTCCTCATGATGGCATCTAGTGGGTGAGAAGAACAGTCATCTCCAGGTGACACAGGAAACAGTTTAATGTATGTGCTGAGGTCCTTGACAGTCCTGCTGCTGGTGCTCATCCTGCCATCTTTGCTGGATGTCACTGAGTCTACTGGGTAATGTAAGTGGGTCCCTGGCTTTTGTTCACTGCTGTCATGCCCTGCTCCTGACCACAACCCTGCCATTGCCTTTGGTCTCAAGGTCTCTACCTTAATAGCTTCCATCTCCCAACTATGGGACTGTTAATCTGCTGGGCTTTGGAGTGGGTGGGAAGGGATGATGTCGGAACTTTGGGATGTACTGAACATCTTGCTCAAGCTTTGGGAAGCCAACATATTCTCAGACTGACTAGACACCTCCTTCCACCAATGCTGAGCTAGTGCTCCTGTGCCATACTGGGTAAGCCTCTAAGTCATGAGCAGGACTTTTCTGAGTGGCTTGCAGTCTTCCCCAGGCTATGCCAGGAAAGTAGTTGACTAACCCTGCTGCTCCAAGACTCACATACCCACCCTGAAGTTTCCGTTTATTTCCCAACAGGGCAATTGCAATCTCAATCAATCTCTCCCTGCCCTGGGAGTCATTCCACTTCCTGCCTAATGAAGAGACTCTTCTCACATCATATTCTGAGTTTCTCTTATCCATGGCTTGGAGTAAAACTCATGTTCAATTGTCCAAGCTTTGCTTTTAGTATGAGAATGGAGCTCTTAACATGTGGAACTCCCTTCTCATTCTCAGTAAAGTCTGACTTTGAAGACTACTTATCATCTTCCTAGAGATGCCAAAGAATAATCAAGATAATAAAGGCAGGCTCTGAGGTTCACAGCTGTGTAGCGACTGTGCTGTTACTCTAGTACACACCCTCTCCTTTCCTGTGACTGTCAGGCTTCAGGGCTTACCTTTATTGGAAAGACAGCAGGGGGGCATATATGATGAAAATGGAATCTTCAATATTGTCAAAGTTTTGACCCAACAGAGACGTTCTTGCCCCAGACTCTCTTGCTTCAGTGCCTTTGCCTGTTCTGGTCCTAAGTACCTTGAATATCCTCTTGATGCCCTGATATAAAACTGTTTATTCCTCAAAGCCAAGTTCAGGTTATCACCTCCACCACAGACTTTTCCTTCCCTCCCCAAACTTCATTGCCTCTTCTCATCACTCCCTTTGTAATTTGTTTATACTGGTAAGAGAGCATTCATATTATAATTAGGCCTATCTATGCCTAAATTTCTTGTTAAATTATGAGCTCTGTTCTGCCTTGGAAATCTCTCTGGCCTTTGCTCTGCACTTCCAAATGTATCCACTATTCAAGACCCAGGTTTCCAGCCTGATCAACATAGCAAGACCCTATCTCTCAAAAAAAAAAAAAAAAAAACCATGGTGGGGCCGAGTACAGCGGCTCATGCCTGTAATCCCAGCACTTTGGGAGGCCAAGGCTGGTGGATCATGAGGTCAGGAGTTTGAGACCAGTCTGGTCAACATAGTGAAACCCCATCTGTACTAAAAATGCAAAAAATTAGCCGGGTGTGGTGATGTGTGCCTGTAATCCCAGTTACTCGGGAGGCCGAGGCAGGAGAATCGCATGAACCCGGGAGGCGGAGGTTGCAGTGAGCTGAGAGCGCACCACTGCACTCCAGCCTGGGTGACATTGCAAGACTCCATCTCAAAAAAAAAAAAAATTAGCTGGGCATGGTGGCAGGCACCTGTAGTCCCAGCTACTTGAGAGGCTGAGGTGGGAGGATTGCTTGAGCCCAGGAAGTTGAGGCTTCATGAGCCATGATTGTGCTACTGCACTCTAGCCTGGATGGCAAAGTGAGATCCTGTCTAAAAATAAGGACCCAGTTTATTTTATTTAATTAGTTATTTAGTTATTTTTGAGACCAAGTTTCACTCTCATCACTCAGGCTGGAGTGCAATGGCACAGTCTTGATTCACTGCAACCTCTGCCTCCTGGGTTCAAGCAATTCTTCTGCCTCAGCCTCTCTAGTAGCTGGGATTGCAGGTGCCCGCCACCACAGCCAGCTAATTTTTGTATTTTTGGTAGAGACGAGGTTTCACCATGTTGGCCAGGCTGGTCTCGAACTCCTGACCTCAGGTGATCCACCTGCCTTGGTCTCCCAAACTGCTGGGATTACAGGTGTGAGTCACTGTGCCTGGCCAGAACCCAGTTTAAATTCCATGCTCTCTGCAGAGTCTTCCTTAACCACCCCTATTGAAAGTTACCACTGCTTCCTACAGGAAGTGGTACTTGGATGTTCATGAGATACCTGTGCAAGGCTCCTGTGGGGGTCCTGGGGAGACAGTGACACAGACACTCATGAAAGAAACCTTGGAATACTGAGTGTGTGTGCTACAAAATGTGCTTTAGATTTGATTACCACCACTTAAGTTATGAGCTCTGATACGGTTTGGGTCTCCATCCCCACCCAAATCTCATCTTGAATTGTAATCCCTACACATTGAGAGAGGGAGGTAATTGTATTATGGGGGTGGTTCTCCCCTGTTGTTCTCGTGACAGTGAATTCTCACAGGATCTGATGGTTTTATAAATGGTAGCTTTTCCTGTACTTTCACACACTCACACCCTCTTCTGCCACCTTGTGAAGAAGGTGCCTGCTTCCCCTTCTGCCATAATTGTAAGTTTCCTGAGGCCTCCCCAGCTGTATTAGTCTGTTCTCACATGGCTAATAAAGAGATACCGGAGACTGGGTAATTTATAAAAAAAAAGAGGTTTAATTGACTCACAGTTTTACATGGTTGGGGAGGCCTCACAATTATGGCAGAAGGCGAAGGGGGAGCAAGACACATCTTACATGGCATCAGGCAAGACAGAGCTTGTGTAGGGGAACTCTCCTTTATAAAACCATCAGATCTCGTGAGACTTATTCACTATGATGAGAGCAGCACGGGAAAGACCCACCCCCATGATTCAATTACCTCTCACCCGGTCCCTCCCATAACATGGGGAATTATGGGAGCTACAATTCAAGATGAGATTTGGGTGGGGACACAGCCAAACTATCTCACCAGCCATATGGAACTGTTGAGTCAATTAAACCTCTTTCCTTTCCTTTATAAATTACCCAGTCTCAGGTATTTCTTTATAGCAGTGTGAGAACGGACTAATACAAGCACCTTGAGGTCAGAGGCTAAAATCACTTTTTCCCAAACATTTGCTTTTTATATATGCTACATCTTTGTGTCTGCTTCAACATTTCCAGCGGTGCTTTATATATGGTAGGCATGCAATAAATGCTTCTTGATCGACTGACAGGTGCTCAGAAGATCTAGGTTGGTTGATTCTTTTGTGATGCCATCTTTTCCTGAGAGCTCATTAATTTTTAAGTTGTTTTCCTTGAAATGCATGGTATGTTTCCTCCACCCTGCTCTTTGCCTTTCATAGGGTTCCATCTTGATCAGCAGCTCTCATTGCCTGTTTTGTGATCAAAGGTTCTGATGAACTTTGGAATATGTGTATGTTTGGAGTGAGGATGGGGCCTGGAGGAGATGCATGGTTGAGGACCAATTCACCCAACCTAGCTTATAGAAGTAAAGTGGCCCCTAAGGAGGACCGAAGCATTGCTGTGGATTTCAGAATTACCTTCTTTCTTTCTTTTTTTTTTTTTTTTTTTTGAGATGGAGTCTCATTCTGTCGCCCAGGCTGGAGTGCAGTGGCGCTATCTTGGCTCACTGCAACCTCTACCTTCCAAGTTCAAGCGATTCTCCTGCCTCAGCCTCCCGAGTAGCTGGGATTACAGGCACATGCCACCACGCCTGGCTAATTTTTGTATTTTTCGTGGAGATGGGGTTTTACCATGTTAGCCAGGATGGTCTCAATCTCCTGCCCTTGTGATCCACCCGCCTCAGTCTCTCAAAGTGCTGGGATTACAGGCGTGAGCCACCGTGCCCGGCCAGCTTCTTTCAAATCAGCATAGGCCTTCCAATGTGGCAGGCCATAAGATCTGAGATTTTCACCCTGTTCCTGGAAGCCAAGTGGACAGCAACTAATTTTTACTTTCTTTATTGCACATTTGGGGCTTGGGGGATAGAGTCAGATGTGTGTCAGTTGAAACTGTAGCTACTGCATTCCACTCCTTGAGGGATCGTAGTGCTCATGCCAACAGAAAACTTCGAGGCTAATAATTACTGTCTTCAGAGTACAAGACAGGCACGGAAGTTGTTTTGGCATAAGAAAACCACGATTTGCATCCCACAGTGTAAGGAAGACAATGGTGAATTCAGAAGATGGTGCAAAATTGTGACAGTTCAGCTGTGGCGGCTGTTGCTGATGCATGGGGCTATTTTATTTACATTTCCTTTTTTCTTTTTTAACAGAGACAGAATCTTGCTGTGTTGCCCAGCCTGGTCTTAAACTCCTGGACCCAAGTGATCCTCCCGCCTCGGCCTCCCAAAGTGTTGGGATTACAGGTGTGAGCCACCATGCCTGGGCTTTATTTATATTTCCAAGTCAAATGTTAGTTGGTCAATCAGTCTTTTTAAGCACCAATTTTGTGCCTAGCCTTGTGGGAACTGTAGGAAAAAGATACTCTTTATTTGGCAGGACCTTGATTTATTGTCACAGGTGCCACTAATGCCAATTATAAGGCAGTGTGGAATGAGGTGATTGAAAGCCCAGTCTGTAGCATAAACTGCTGCAGGGTTCCAGTATGGGCAATTGAGGTGGTCAGGGAGGGTGGATAGCATTTGACTTTGACAGCATAGCCTGAGCAGAGGCGCAGTGGGAGGAGGGAGAGAGGTAAGTGGTAGGGAAGAGGTGGGAGGGGGCAAGGAGAAGGTTCAGGAGGTTTTGGGACAGGGAAATGACTTGATTGGCGACCACTTAGTTTCTTCTCACATGTGTACAATTTGGAATTCACTTGGTTCTTAGTATTTCTGGGTCAGATGACTTCTTTCCAGTATGAGAAACCATTTCCCAGGCCGGCTACCTGGGCTGTGGTATCTTTCAGTGCTCCTCTGTGATTGTACTCAGATCAGCTCGTCTAGGCAGGCAGGATGGCAGTAGCCCTCTGACTTCATGTCTGAAAGAGTATGTGTTTCAACTCTATAATTACAGCAATTAACAGACGATATCAGCCCTCTTTGGGATGGCTTTTGGCAAATGGGCTAGAAGTCTATTGTGCATTTAAATGATACTGCATCTTCTCTTTAAAAGGTTTCTCAGTGAGTCCACCCTACTCTGTATCCAAGTATGTCTCAGGCCATGAGTTAAAAGGAAATGAGTAGTTCTTTTGGTTGGAGAATTAAAAAGAAATCTCCACCCAAGTAACAGGTACATAGTGGGAAAAAATAACATCTCCCTGAAAGCTTAATCTTCAGGCAAAGAGAGGGTCAGGGGATGGGGGCTTAGCAATGGAGAAGCCTCAGAAGATTTAAAGAGAATTACAGACAGACAAGGCTGAACATTGGCTGTCATCCAACAAAGCTCTTATAAGATTGGAATCACTGCCCGGTTCTTGAGCTCCGACCTGGAGGGAAGAGGAGTCTGGAAGACTTGGCACAGGCCCGAGTGCTTCATTGTCTTTCTGGTTCCAAGTCCTCCTTAGCTCACTAGGAAGGAAGTGGGGTGGAGGCAGGTAGGCCACTCTGCATAAGTACACACATCTACACTGGCTAGTCTACTTCACAATTTCCCCGCAGGTTATCCTCACCTCTACCTGGTTCCAGTTCCAGATGGGAGGGATATAGAATGCCATCCTCACCCCTCACCTTGCTTGCTCTGCCTGGAAAACTGTCATTCCTTTACCACCAGCTGGCATCTGCCATATGCTTCAAGGAACTGAATAAAGAGGAAGGGGGGAAGAAGAAACTAGAGAAACTGGAATGTTTCCTATCTGACCCCCAAGTACGGGGACTGCCTCTTTCCATAACAGCACAGAACATCTCCATCCCTTTGACCTCCATCTCCCCGGAGATGCCCAAGGAGGACAGCCTTGTTTCTGTGATCTGTTGTTGAGAACTGCTGGCTGAGAATTCTTCCTTCAGCACCGCCTTAGGCACCATTGGTTTTTCACTAGGTCCGCTGTAGGAAACAGGAATTACTTAGTTGACTACCATCTGAGGTGCTGTTTGGTGTTGGTAATAAAGAATAAAGGTGGAAATGAAGCAACGAGACTGCTTTTCTTTGTCAGGCCAAGGCGGGCTGATCACACGAGGCCAGGAGTTCAAAACCAGCCTGGCCAACATGGCAAAACCCCTTCTGTACTAAAAATACAAAAATTAGCCAAGTGTGGTGGTGCACATCTGTAATCCCAGCTATTTGAGAGGCTGAGGCACAAGAATTGCTTGAGCCTGGGAGGCGGAGGTTACAGTGAGCCGAGATCACACCACTGCACTGCAGCCTGGGCAACAGAGCAAGACTCTGTCACAGAAAAAAAAAAAAAAAAAAGAATAGGAATAATGAATTAATTGATAAAGATATAGAAAATTTTAGGAGAAATATGGAAACTGTTAAAAAAAAAAAACCTATTACAATAGTCTAAATAGTGAGGAATAATAATGTCTCACAAATAGAAGCCCCAAAGTAGCCCAGCCCTATATTGCAAAGGAGTGAGTTACCTCCTATCTCTGTGTTCCACTATCCTCCATTAATTTGTTCATTCAATGAATATTTATCGGGCGAATACTTCATGTCAGGCGCTGCTCTAGGGGCTGGAGTCATATCAATGAACAACCAAAATTACTTCTCTTGGCATTTACTTTCTATTTTGGAGAGACAGACAAATAAAACAAGTGCACGTGGTGATAAATTATGTAAAAAGCTGGGCAAGGACTAGAAAGTGACAGAAACTAAGGAGTCTCTTTTACATAGAATGGTCAGAGAGGACCTCTTTGATAAAATGGCATTCGGGCAGGGACCAGTGGAAGCAAGCCAAGTGAGTGTCTGGGAGAAGAACCTTCCAGGCTGAAGGAAGAGCAAGCACCGCGGCTGACGGCAGAGTGGCTTGGTGAGTTTGGGACATCAGCATGGCTGGGGTGCGGCAGGTGAGGTGTGCTGGGAGCTGAAGATGGGGAGGTGGAAGCAGTGGGCCAGCTCACACAGGCTGTGGAGGCCATAGTAAGGATGCTGGATGTACTGAAGCCCTTTCAGGATTTTGAGAAGAGGTGTACCTGGATTGACTTCGTCTTAAAGAATCACTCCCTCCTGGAGAAGGGCAAGTGCAACAGCAGGAAGCTTAGTTGAATGGTGCTTGCAATAGTCCAAGCCAGGTGTGGTAGCATGTACCTGTAATCCCAGCTACTTGGGAGGCTGAGGCAGGAGGATTGCTTGAGCCCAGGAGTTTGAATCCAACATGGGGAACACAGCAAGACCCCATCTCTAAAAAATAAATAAATAAAAATAAAACAAAGGGCCAACTCGGGAAAATAATAGCCCAGGTGAAAGATGATGGACCAGGGTAGTAGCAGAAATGGTCAGATTTGGGATATATTTTGAAGGTGGGGCAAACAGAGTTTGCTGATGAATTGGATTAATTGAAATCTCAAGGTTTTGGACCTGAATGACTTGAAGAATGGAGCTTCTAATAACTGAGGCAGAAGACTGGGGGGCAGTAGGGGAGTAGTAGATTTATGGGTTAAAATAAAGAGTTTAGTTTTGGATGTTTTTAAACCTTTGTTCAAGAGGAGCTGTTGATTAGGCAACTGAAGATGCAAATCTGAACTCTGGGGAGATGATGGGGCTTGAAACCTAAGTTTGATGTCTGTAGGATGCAGGGGTGCTCAATGTTGTGTGACCGATGTGCCACACACCCAGGACCTGAGCATGGGAAGAAAGAAGGTAGATTCCCAGATTCTCCGAAGTTTAAGGACTGGAAAGATTAGTCGAAACTAGTAAGGAGACTGAATGGAATGACCAGCAAAATAGGAGGGGAACAAAGGGTCTCAGTGCCATCCCTGTGACCAAGTTTCAGGAAGATGGGATTTGTCTGTGTCTAAATGCTGCTGGTGGGTGAGAAAGGTAAGAACTGACTATTAGATTAACAACGTGGAGGTCATTGGTGACTAGACAAGACCAGTTTCTATGGGTGGTGGACAAAACCTCCGAATGGAATAAGCCAAGAGAGAATGGAAATTGAGGAATTTGGGATGGAGCACAGAGATTTTTCAAGGGCATTTTCTGCAAACAGGAGCAGAGAAATGGGTGGCAGCTAGAGAAGGAGGTTGGTCAAGCAAGTATTTTGAAAGATAAGGGATGAGGCAGCATGCTCAATCCTAAGGAGAAGGGAAAACAGAGGATGTCAGGATATTGGGGTGATGACCACGAGCAGGTGATAGGAGATGACTTGAGTGCCCACACGGAAGGGCCTTTGAGAGCAGCGTGGACACTTCAAGCACAGTGAAAGGAGAGCAGGCCAAGGGCATGCACTCAGGCGCAGCTGAGCGAGTAGACTTGGTGGCCAAGGTGAGTGAAAGCTGTCTTGTGGTTGCTTCTACCTCCTCAGGGACATAAGAAGGTGAGTCATTAATTAGCTAGAGTGAAAATGAGGAAGGAGGTGCTGGGCATTTGGGATAAGTGGAGAAGGCATAAAGTAGGGGTCAAGGAGTTGGGGAATTGAGTGGACTGGGCAAATAGAGGAGAGTTCCTTAAGGCATCAACAGCCAATTTGACGTGAGTGGTCACGCCTTTTAGGCGAGACAGTATGCTTGTTTGCTAGACTGTTATTATTCTGCAAAAAAATTCACCAGCCCTCTCTGGAGGAGAACTATATTTTTTCCTTCTCTGATGACATCAGGCTTGAGCATAAGATTTGCATTGATCAACAAAACATGGATGGAAGTGATATGTGTCACGTCTAAGTGGAAGCTTTATGAAACAGCATGTCTTTACCGTGTTCTTTACCCCTTGGCCAACTGGCCATATCCCAGGGGAGCTGCTCCATCATCCTGGAGACTGGAGTGAAGACAATGAGCAGCAGAGCCACAGCCAGTTTGCAGTGAGCACATTCTACAAGTGAAAGATGCATCTCTGAAGCAGCTGGGCCCTGAGGCTGAGGTTGGTTGTTACAGTGGCATGGTCGGTGCTGACCGATACAGCCCACTGTGTGCCTTTCTCCAGCTGTCTTCCCTCTGCCTCTCTGCAGGTGCAAAGAGGATCGACTCAGTTTAATTAGCACTGGGGCTTTGAGAGGGGCAGAGCAGGGAAAGCCGAGGGCCCAGGAAACTGAGGGTGTATTTAAAGGAGACTGAGTTGGGGAGGAAGGGAAGCAAGGGACATGCTAGAGTCATCCTTGGGTTCATTTCTTACAGTGACAAGACGGCTGCCAGGGGCAGTCAGGACTACATGTGTCCTTGCTCATGTCCCTGAGGAGAATGTGTCCATGTGTCCAGTTGGAACTTCTGGCGACAAAGAGTCACCAGAATTTCTTTTTGAAAGGACTTATTTTAATTTGTCTTGCCAGCAGAGCCTCTGCCCCTGATATTTCAGGTATCTGCTTTTGTTTGTCCTTTTGACCTTTTCAGATTGAATTAAACTGGAGACACACACACACACACACACACACAGAGACACACACACACAGAGACAGAGACAGAGAGAGGTAGGTTGTTCCTGGGCTAGTAGGAGTTTCTGATGCTTGGGTAAGGATGGTCCTGTGTGGTCTGCTCATACCCTCCAAGTCCTAATCGCTGCCTATCCATTCCTGATGGGGATAAGGTCCAAATCACCTATTTTGGAAGCTGGGCAAGATGGAACCTGGTCTGTCTGACTGGAACCCATTAATTCTCTGTACCTTCCTGCCCAGAGGCTAGAAGGCTTCCATACTCATGACCCCCCCCTTCCCCTTATTAGAGAAGCCAGACAGACCTGCACAGCCATGGGCCCTGCCCCTAGAGACTGTCTGCTAGTTCTGGCCCCGGCATTCAGGCCTGTTGCCCAACCAAGCACAGGAGAACCTCGGCAGTCCTGCCTGGATGTCTCTCCCAGCTGCCTGCCCCTCCAGCCATAGACACTGGACAGGAGCCCACATGCTCCTTACTCCCCCTCATTTGGGCATCAGCACTTAAAAGAGGCTTTATGATGAAGAGTGGGAGGTCCAGACAGGCCCCATTTCCCAAGATTGCAGGGTACAGGCCTTGGCGGGGCTGAGCCATCCCCTTGATCTGGGTGCTTCTCCCACAGGAGTCTAGCCTTGCTTCAGGCTGGCTCTGTGAGCCCACCTGGCCCCTCACTCGTCCTCAGCAAGCCTCCCACTGAAGTCAGGGCATGTGTGAGGTGACCACACAGCAGGGGGTGCTGAAGATGTCATGGTGCAATGTTGGGATTTCTGCAGGGTTTATGTTCAGTGACCCTCAAAAAGGCCCAATGGGGCGGGAAAGGCCAGGACAGGTTTACAGATGGGAAGCTGGCCCTCTGAGAGGGGAGCACCCACTCAAGGTCACATGGCTGGTTGGTGGCTAACCAACCTGTGGCCTCATGACACCAAGTCCCATGATCTTTTCACTGCCCCTCACTCCCAGGGAGAGCCACTGTCATTCAGTGTGGTGTTAACCTGGACTGCAGCAGACCCTCAGGCCTTGGCTAGCTGGTAAACCTCACCCACAGCTCCAGGCTGGGCTTGCTCAGGGACTGCTGGAACACACCGGTGGTCAGGCCAGGGGAGGGTAGAAGATGGGGAGTCCCTGCCAGACTTCCGTGGGGTTTCCCAGGTGCCCTGCGGCGGGGGGGTTGGAGGGAAACTGCTTTTGTGTTTCATGGAAAATTAGTTTGTTATTTGCTCAGTGACCCAAAATCGAAACTCAGGTCCCTTGGAGGAAGCTCTAGGCTCTGAAATTACTTCCCTCGGCCTCAGTTTCTCCATGGGTTTTGGATTCAGGGGTTGACCACAGTGATTCTGAGGATAGTTTGCATGATGCCTGGCCTGGCTCATGGGCCTTATTCTGCCGCAGTGGAGGAGGGCGTGCAGGCCATCTGGCTGGGTGGGGAGTGCCAGCTGGCAACAGGGTCCACTGAGGCACTGACTCCCTGCCCTGGGGCTCTCAGCAAGTCCAGCCAGCCAGCCTCCGTTTTCCCAAGTGTAAAATGGGTGTCAGGCCATTTGCTTCTGTGGGAGGGCCTGGAGGGCTGTAATTATGGGAGGGTGTGTGAAGTCCTGGGAGCCCTCGATGGGGTTTTGCAAGGAAGCTGCAGATAGCCATGGGTCATGACTGGTTAGGAGAGTTATGAAATTCCTTTAGTAAAAAGAACCATGTGGGGAGTGGGCGGGAGGGGGAGATGGCAACTCAGGAAGAAAGTGTCTGGCGCCCTTGGGAAGACATCTTAGTACTCACCAAAGCCCTCTCTCACAATTCAATCAAGTTGTTGCTTCTGTTCATACCAAAAGGGCCTTTTTAAAATACAATTAGGCTCTGTTTTATTATGTGTGACAGACGAGGCCATTAACCATTCCGACTATTAAATCAGACTTCATTAAAAAAAATGGAAGTAACTGTAAATTGCCTTGGGTCACGATCGTTTAGAGCCGAGACATTTCAAAGAAAAACATTAGGGAGCTCACAACCATGATGAAGTTAATCAATTTGACATCCCACGGAGGGCCGGGCGTGTCTGCACCAGAAGAGCGGCTTCACAGCCTCTCCCCAGAGCCTGGCTCCTGGGGAGCAGGGGGGTCTCTGCCTCTCCTCTCTCCAAAGGAGAGTTGGGAAGGCTGTGAAAATAACTTGGAAATTTGGGGGAAAGGGAATTTCTTGTCTCTCAGTGAGGTGTTACTGGTTTGCTTTTCTGAAAAACTATCTAAATATATCAAATGTGATACCAAGTCATACATAATACATTTTCATGTTTTTGCACCAAAAAGTGACTTTAGAGCTGTAAGGAGCAGTGCTATATAAGTATAATGTATCTTGCCTAGCCCTCTAAGTGGGGTGGGGTGGCTTCCACAGACTTCCTCATTTCTGAACAGGTTGTGCCCTTTCTCCAGGTATCTACTTCTTGGCAGGAGTCCTGAGGGAGAGACCCCTGTGCTGGGGTGAATCTCGCCCTCCTCTCCTTTGTGGGGGTAGAAAAGGGGGGATGGACAGGGCAGTACAGCACAGAGGGCTACAAAAAGATGGGAGGAAACCCAGCCCCTGCATCTTCTCCCCCAGGCAGTGCTGAGCCCGGAGAGAGCAAACCCCAGTGTTCCTCCAAGGCTAAGGAGAGGTGGGGGCTGAGTTGTGTCTGGGATGCATCCTGGCCTTGAGATGGCAACAGGCATGGCAGGGGTGGGGATGGGCGGAGACCACTCAAGGCCAATTCAGGAGGGGTGGGAGCCAGGGTCAGGGATAGGTAATGAGAGGAAGGTCTGGTTGTAAAGCCCTGGAAGGTGGGGTCCCGTCTAAGGAGGAATTTCCTGGCTGGATTATTAGCGTAAGTCCATGGTGGGGGTGGAAGGGGAGCATGTTTATCTGGAACGCAGAGATGGGAGGAGCGGGCGCCATCAGCCTCAGAGAGCTTGCCTCTGGGACCTTGTGCGCTGTCTCTCTTTTCCCACTGTCCTGCTGATTGAGATGCACCATGGGCCCACCTGAACGCCAAGCTTGCTTTCCTTCTGGTATGGCCTGCACAGGGCTCACTTACCTCCTCCACGAAGACCCCGAGACACTACCCCGGCTGCACCCTCTGCTTGGGGACTCTTTTGCCTCCCCACTCTGCTGGCACTGTCTGAAAGCTGCTAGATCAAGTAGGCCCTTGCCAGCAAGCCTCTGTTCAGTCTCCATCTCTCTCTCTTCCAGCACGCCTTCTTCCCGGTCCTCTGCTGCACTGCTCTAGATCATTCCTACAGCCCAAGGACACCTTTGCTGGCCTCAAGCCCCTTCAGAAGATGTCCCCACCTACCTCTCTGGCCTCACCTCCTGCCTCTCTGCTCCAAACTCTTAGCACTTTGCACTGTGGTTTTTTCCAGCTTCCTTGACTTTGCAGGTTCCTTTTGCCCGAACTGCTTGTTCCTGTCTTCTCAGCCCAGGGAAACTCTTTTCAGATTGCTCAGGGTTGGTGACTCATAGTATCTTCCTTCCTTTCTTAACTCTCTTTCCCTCTTTCCCTTCCCTCCCTCCCTCCCTCCCTTCCTTCCTTCCTTCCTTCCTTCCTTCCTTCCACTGTGCCAAGCACAAGATCTCTACTTCACAGAATTGCAAAGACAATAAAGAAATGTATTGTCAGGTGGTGATGGCACTGTGTAGAAACACAGGGCACGGTAAGGGGAGAGGGAGCGAAGGGGAGTGGTCAGGGAAGGCCTCCATGGCAAAGGGGCGTTGGAACAGAGACCTGAGGGAAGTGAGGGAGTGGTCACTGCCGCAGTGTCCCAGGGCCAGGGGCGGGGACATGCCCACGTGTGTCCCACAACACAGCTCCATGACTGGGACAGCTCTGGGGCCAGTTGTGCATCGTATTGTCACAATCATAGTTATGCCAGTCTGTTTCCCCTGGCCCTTCGAGACATGCAGGGGCAAAGATTTGTCCTGTTACTCTTGGAATCTGCCCTCCGGAGCCACGCACAGTATCAGGCACCTGCAGGTAATTGGCACGCGCCTGTGGATTAAGAGAACGAATGAATGCCTGAACATGGGGAAAAAATGAGCAGATTTCTGGACTTGTGCAAGGCTGTGGGGAGGAGAGAAAGAAGGAAAGATGCATCTGGTTTTTGCATTCAAGGAATTTTCAATTAATTAGAAAAGACATGCACACACCTAAAATTAAGATAACTTAAACCTAGTTCAGATACAAAGTTAAATAACTTTAGGTGATACCTTAGAATCCATTAATTCCACATTTTATCCAAGATGAGTGTCAAACACTTCCAAGTCCCTTAGATGCCCCTACATTTACTCCAAGAATACTCCAGAACGTTTATTTGGGGGTGGCTTCCCAGGCTGCTTCAGACTCATGAATTGTTCCCTGGACTCTGAGATCCTTACTTACCTGTTTTTAACCCCAAACACTCTCTCTGGAGTGATGTTACTCCCTCACTCAGCAATGGTTGTACATCACAGATTCTTCCTATTGTCTTCCTAGCAAGCTTCATAAGAAACTGTCTCTGTATGTTTTTCTCTATTTGCTTACTTGGAGCAAATAAGCCAACTGTGGTAAGCTTGTGTTTTATCATCTGTCTCCACACCACCAGCATGTAAGCTACCTGAGGGCAGGGACCATGTCTGTTGTGTCCGCTTTGTATTCCCATGCTTACAGCAGTGCTGGTTCTCAAGAAATACAGAATGAATGAATGAATGAATGAATGTCAAGAAAACCTGTACTTTTTCCAAAAACTCAGCCTATTCTGGAAGGATGGAGATTGTTAGCCCACTACAGGCAGTTCCTTGATGATGGAGCCATGTATCCCTTGTCTCTGGATTCCTCATCCTGGCATGGGGCTCAGCATGTAGGTTTGTCCCACACACACCTGCAGGGGGTACTGGGCAAAAGAGGGCCCTCTGGAGCCTGCAGCAGTGACTGGCAACTCTCTGTGGCCAGCAGTGTCAGGCTCCCGGGGGCAATTGGCATGTGCCTGTAGAATGGCAAAATGAGCAAATGTAGGGACAAAGGGAGAGATGAATGCATTTCTGGACTTGTGCAAATACCTGTCATCAGGTGTCTACTAATGCTATCTTGCCCCAGTAAAGCAGGACAGAGCCTTACATTCTGGCCACAGTGCTCTGTGACCCCAGCTCGTGACTCTTCTCCAGCCAGAAGCAGGCCACGGGGGTGGCTTCTCGGGGACTCCACACTGCCAGTGTTCATTCTTCTTTCCTAACTGTGCCAGTGCTGAGAGAGTAAAACGTGTGTTTAATTTTTTCTTTCTTTTTTAAAAATTTTATTTATTTATTTTGAGACGGAGTCTTGCTCTGTCGCCCAGGCTGGAGTGCAGTGGTGCGATCTCGGCTCACTGCAAGCTCCACCTCCTGGGTTCACGCCATTTTCCTGCCTCAGCCTCTCGAGTAGCTGGGACTACAGGCACCCGCCACCATGGCTAGCTAATTTTTTTGTATTTTTAGTAGAGACGGGGTTTCACCGTGTTAGCCAGGATGGTCTCGATCTCCTGACCTCGTGATCTCCCCACCTCGACCTCCCAAAGTGCTGGGATTACAGGTGTGAGCCATTGAGCCTGGCCTTCTTTCTTTTCTTTTTTTTTTTTTTTTTTTTTTTTTGAGACAGAGTCTCACTCTGTTGCCCGGACTGGAGTGCAAGTGGCACGATCTCAGCTCACTGTAACCTCTGCCTCCTGGACTCAAAGGATCCTCCCACCTCAGCCTCCCAAGTAGCTGGGACCACAAGCGCATGCCAGCACACCCAGCTAATTTTTGTATGTTTTTTAGAGACTGAGTTTTGCCATGTTGTCCAGGCTGGTCTTGAACTCCTGGACTCAAGCAATCCACTCCCTTTGGCCTCCCAACGTGCTGGGACTATAGGTATGAGCTGCCGTGCCTGGCCTATTTTAATTTTAATTAGTTATTTTTAGACAGAGGCTTTTGCTCTGTCACCCAGGCTGGAGTGCAGCAGTGCGATCGCAGCTTACTGTAGCCTCAGTCCCCTGGACTCAAGTGATCCTCCCTCCTCAGCCTCCCGAGTACCTGGGACTACAAGGCACACACCTCTATGCCCAGCTAATTAAAAAAACAATTTTTTTTTTTAGAGATGGAGTCTTGCTATGTTGCCCAGGCTAGTCTCAAACTCCTGGCCTCCAGCGATCCTCCTGCCTCAGCATCCCAGAATGCGGGGATTACAAGCATGAACCATCACACGTGGCCCAAAATGTGTGTTTGGATAAAACCTTTGAGGGTTTGGGATGAGGTTTTGTGGGCCCTGGCAATGAGAGTGTATCAGTGAATGTCTATATTTTTTTTTCTGTTTGTGTCATTCCCTTATGTGTGACTTACTGCAAAGATGGGGTTTAATAGAGAAGAGAACCAGGCCTCAATCTTTTCTTTGAATGAGAAGTCTAAAATATAAGTCCTTAAAAACTTTAGCCTGGGGCAAGCAAAATCTGAATTATCTTATCCATGGGTACTCACACCTAGGGATGTGATGAATTCGTCACTCCTGGCCAGTTGGTTGCATGATCTTGTTCTTGGATTGCAGGCAGGCCCCTGGGTCTTGTCCCTGCCATGGGCCAGAGGAAAAATGGGCTCCCGCATCCCAGCCAAGCAAACACCATCTTCCCCATCATCATACTTCCTGCACATCCCTCACCAGGCACCCACGTGCCCTGGAGATTGTTGCTGTTGCCAACCATTGTGAATTTAATCCTTGCTCTGTTTTTCCTTCCTGGAGACCAGGGACCTTCCTGAGGTTTGTCCCTGCAAAGCTTCTCCTGGGCACTCCGTGGCCGTTTCCTCCAAAGACCACTCCTTGGGGAGGAGTGAGTCACTAGAACAGATCTAGGGGCAGGGGACTGGCTTCTGGGGAGTGGGGGGCCCCACTATTCTTTTCTTTGGCTCTTTGCCTGGAGCACGTCTAAGCGATGACCCGAACTTGGCGGGCCCCTGGTTCTCCCGACAGCCACGGTGCTTTTCACAGCTTTCCATTCTGAGAGGGGCCACTGTCTCTGGAGGTGGGGGAGGCTTTCTGCTCCTACCCAGCCGTGGCCGCTTAGCAACGCTGGTGCCAGGAGAGCACCCAAGGAGCCGCTGATGTGTCCTGGAGCAAGCTCGCTCCCTGGGGTCCTGCCCAGCTTCCTGCCCTCGGATCCTAACCTTGACTCTCTGAGCCCTGACCTGGGAGCCAGCGATGATGAATTCCAGCTGAAACTACCTTTCCCTAGCTGGGTAGTCTTTGCAAATCACTTCTCCCCAGCCCCTAGCTTCTTCGCCTGTTAAAGGAGGGTTAAAAAGAGAAAAATTTAAAAATAACACCCTGTCTTGCCAACCTCATGGAGCAGGAGCCTGTTGTGAAAGTCACATTAGCTGAGGCTGGAGACATGGCTTAGAAAGTGCAGGGCACTGTGCAGATACAAGGCTGCAGCTATTTTATTTTTAACATTGTGATCCTGTGTGTCTCTGGGCAATCCCGGCCTCGAGAAGAGACAGCCATTAGGGGATACAGGAGCCTTTAAAGGGGAGGTAATGAAAAATATTGAGGCCAAGATTAATTTTCTTAAGCAATCATGAAAAAGCAAGAGATTTGTGCTAATCGTTAACAAAAACGTCAGTTGCCTTTTTTCATTCTGCCATATTATTATATAAATACATAGTCTATGGAAAAATAGACTATGATAAAATGTTTATTTATAAAATAAACAGAAAGTAAATCACTGGAGGAGCAAGCCAAGCCCATCACCATTGGCTACGCTATTCTCTGACTTCTCCACTCTGGAATTACGGTGTTTTCACAGAGCCTTTGCCATGCTCAGAAACACCCCCCTCGCTCCGGGGGCACTGTGCCCACTGTCCCTTGCTCAGAGGTGGCCTCTGACTCTGAGGGAGATGAGTCTTCCCTCTTCACTGTCACCGGGATTTCCAGCTGACTCCAATGATCCTTTACTTCAGGGCATCCTCACTGGGGGACCTCCCTGCCCCATCAATGAACAGTCATGATTTCAGGGTTTGGAAAAGGGATTAAGAGAGGCATTCAAAAACTGGTGCCTGGGGACGGGGCCTGGCAGTCTTATTGGGTTTCTTGAACAACCCTTCCCCCATTCCCACCTCACTCCCCATGACTATTTCAAGCCTTCCTCATTTTCCTCAACTCTCCTGTGTGCCTTCCCCTCGCGGGCACCTGAGGACCAAGTGCCGTGCTCCGAGAACAGCCATCAGATGGCAGCCCATCCTGAGCCTCCCAGCTGGCCTCCTCTCACTGCCTTTCCTTCTCCCTTCCTGCTGTGACACCCCTAGCCTTGGTCCCGTGGTCAGCTTCTCCCTCTCCCATGTCTTGACTCCCCCCTCGCTCCTCGATCAAGATGCTCTGCCTCCCACATGGCGAAAGAAAACCTCCCTCAACTCCTTGTCCTTCTACTGTCCTGCCCAGTCAAGCTTGTCAGAAAAGGCACCTACACATCCTTCTGCTCTCCTTCACTCTGCTTTGTTCCCCAGCCCACTCTGGGTGGATTTCTGACACTGAACCTGCTTCCTTGGTGCTGTGTGGGACTCCAGTCGGTGGGTGGATGGGTGGGGTGGAACTGGCCCCTTCTCCCTTGTTACTCTCTCTCTTCAGCCTCCACAAGATCAACTCCCCCAGGCCATTCAGGCCACAGAATTTCTTACCCAGGGCTTAGGAGAGTTTCAGGAGCTATGGAGGGCTGGGACAAAGATTCGACTTCTGGCTGTTTTGCACTTCCCCTTGGATCTCATGCAGGGAGATACCTAAAGACATAAGCCATTCAAATGAAACCATGGAAAGGTGCTCAACCTTACTGCTAATTAAGCAAAGTGCAAATTAAAATCCCAGAAACATACCGTTTCATACCCATTAGCATGGTAAAAAAAAAGTTTTGTTTTAAGACAGTCTCGTTCTGTTGCCCAGGCTGGAGTGCAGTGGTGTGATCTCAGCTCACTGCAACCTCCACCTCCCAGGTTCCAGTGATTCTCCTGCCTTAGCCTCCCGAGTAGCTGGGATTACAGGTGCGTACCACCAACCCTGGCTAATTTTTGTGGTTTTAGTAGAGACAGCGTTTCACCATGTTGGCCAGTCTGGTCTCGAACTCCTGACCTCAGGTGATCCTCCCGCCTCAGCCTCCCAAAGTGCTAGGATTACAGGAATGAGCCACCATGCTGGCCAGTAAACATTTTTTAAAAGCCTGATAATACCAAGTGTAATCAAGGATGTGCTGAGATCAAATGTACCCAGCTGGGAGTGTCATTGGAAGAACCACTTTTGAGAGAAATTTGGCAATAGCCAGAGAGTTGAAGATGTTCCTGCCCCATGACCTGGGCATCACACTTCTAGGTCTGTGTTGCAGAGGAGTATGAGGAGCCTGGTTGGTGCAAAAATATTCTTGCAGGATCATTTGTAACATAAAAAATTGGAAACAACCAGAAAATAAATGTAAAGGTTGTGCTCTACCCATATAGCAGTTAAAATGAATGAACTACAGTCACAGGCATCAACATAGATACATCTCAAAGACATCATGTTGAGTGGAAAAGACAAGTTACAGAAGGAATGTCTAGTATGAGACTATTTGTATAATGTTTTAAGACATGCAAATTAGTACTATAAAATGTGTGTGGATACATAAATATGTATTAAAACTATAAAAATCTGCACAGGAATGATAAACACCAAATTCCTAAGAGGTTCTTCTTTATTTTCCCTGGGGAGAAGGGGAATGATGGCAGGAACGATATGCAGGGTCCAACTTGATCTGTTGTTCCATTTCTTAAAAGTGAAAATCTGAAGCAAATGTGGCTTAGTGTTCAATTTGATAAAGCCGGGTTGTGGGTAGATGTTTATCTTTGATGTTTATCTATATGTTTGATATGTTTTCTAATAAAGCCAATCCATTCATGAAAAATGCTACTTGGGCCTCCTCAACATTGGGGAGCATGAAGGATTTCTCCCATTCCAAATGGCTCTCCTGTCCCAGGGTGGCATCTTTTCTACTCAGCACTGGTGCCCCTTCTTCAAGGCACTGAGTTGGAAAATTCTGAAGCACAACGGTGGAAAATTCTGCCCTTCCTCCAGGCTGAGCCTCTCTCCCGGAGTCCTGCCCTTCACATCACATCATACAGCTGATCCTTTTGGTCTGGGTAGTGGCCCAGCTTCAGCCTGATGCAAGAAAATATGGTGTTTAGGAGCCAGATTGGCTGGGTCCAGATGCTGGCTCTGCCACTTGACTGCATGACCTTGGGCAAGTTACTCCGACTTTCTCTGCCATAGAATGGAGGGTGCATGGGAAGGGGAGAATGTGGCCCATGAGTCCAGGAAGGTAAGCAGGGGCAGCTCAGGGGGCTTGAGATCCTCATCCTATCCACAGCTGGGCTACTTGGCACAGAGTGACCAGGTTATATTGATACCAGGCAGCAGGAAATGGCAGCCCGCTGTCCACCTATCCCAAACCACATGGGAGTTGAAATGAACAGGATTGATGCTAAAACAATTTACTTGGACTGGTTTCCCTACCCAGATAACCAAGCAAGTGTCATTGAAAGCAAATCTGCTGTTGATTGCAGCAAACCCTTAGATAGGACAGGAAAGAAACCCAAGCCCCTCCAGCTGGTGCAGAGCAGCTCAGAGGCCTTGCCTCTGTGAAAACTCTTTCCGGGGTTTATCTTCTTACATCAAGCATTTCAAGGAAACCTAGATAATCCTGCTGCATGGGATCTCCACAGAGCTCTCCAGGAGAGTCGTGAGCCCCTCACACCTCCATGCTCCTGCCTCTTGGGGGCGTTACAGCCACGTCTCAGTGGTCCAGATCCTGGGGAGCTCACACCTGCCCTTCCATCCTGTCTTCTTATCTTCCCCTAAGAGCATTCACATGCATGGCCTTCTGTGACACTCGAGATGCAAGCCGTGCTGGGATGAATACAGGGAATTGCTGTGGGTTAAATTGTGTCCTCCCAAAATTCATGTGTTGAAATCCTCACGCTCAGTACCTCAGAATGGGATCTTACTTGGAAATGGGGTCATTGCAGGTGGAATTAGGTTAAGATGAGGTCACTAAGGTGAGCCCTAAGCCAATATAACTGGTATTCTTATAAAAAAGGAAGAATGTGGACCCATACACACACACACACACACACACACACACACAGAGAGAGAGAGAGAGAGAGAGAGACAGAGAGAGAGACAGACAGAGACAGAGAGAAAGGCCATGTGAATATGAAGGCAGAGATTGGGGTGATGCCTTTATCAGCCAAGGAACTCCAAAGATGACCAGCAAACCTCCAGAGGCTGGGAGGGAGGCCTGGAACAGATTCTCCCTCACCGCCCTCAGAAGGAACCAACTCTGCCAACACCTTGATCTCAGACTTCCAGCCTCCAGAACCATGAGAAAATACATTTCTATTGCCTAAGCCCCCAGTTTGTGGTACTTTGTACGGCAGCTCTTAGCAAGCCAATACAGGGACTATGTGACCACCTTTCACCTGAGGACCCCTGAGAGCAGTGGTGTGCTCAAGGTCACTCAGCTACTAAGGAAATCTAGCCAACACCTGGCTTCTCTGATGGTGTCTCCTTGGATACTTATATGAGGGGGTCAGTGATTTCAATAGGGACTGGGAATAAAGATGTATTGCTGTTTATGCTTCTATGAAGTGTGATATATCACGATGGCTTCTGGGTGGGCTGTTCCTGAGCTTGATTGAGATGGTGTTTGGGGAAAATAATACTTTACTTATCACCTGTAGGAGATCACACAACATGCCAGATTCAAGTGATGGGCCCCATCATAAAGACCACAGCCTTCAGACACACTGTCAGTGTGGCAGCTCATTATATAGCTAGTCCGGCATGTCTGGCTGCCTAATTTATGGGACCTATGGCATTTTGGCATGACCTTGGCCTTCTGATCCTGGCATCTTTTCTGCCTTATATCCATGGGTGTGGATGATTCTAAGCATCTTTGTTTGGGAGTTATTCTTTTCCTCCCCACAGTGGTGCCAAGCTGGCTCCTACACCGTGGGTTGGAGGGCTGGAGTTGAGCAGTGGGGAATGTGTAGGAGGAGGCAGGACAGTGGCTACCCATCAGGAGATTCGTGACACAGTCTTGCCTCCATCTCTCCACTCACAGCTATGTGGCCTTGGTCAAGCCACTTCCCCTTCCGAGTCCCAGTTTTCTTACCAGTAAAGGGGAGATTGGGGAGTTGGGAAGATGAGTGCTTTTCAAATTGGGAGGAGGCTGGAGACCAACAAAGATGGTAAGAGACACCAAGAATGGGGCTGGCTCGCCAGCTATTTTTGCTGTTTTAAAAACCCCACCTAAGTGCTGGATTTTTCTGCAGCATGAGCCTGAGCAGGACAGTCAAGGCTGAGCATCTGTCAGTGCACCTGCTTTGCTCATGAGAGCCTGTGGCCAGGAAATACATGTTTTTAGATGAAAAATACAGGACACATGCATGAATTCTTAATTTGTACAATTTAGTTGGCAAGCAGCTCTTAAAACAGAAGTCTCTTGAGATGGCGCATACTAAAAGGTGTCTTTGGTTTTGAAAAGATGGAACCACTGAGTTTTAGGGCCCAGGTTACCTCCTGCTCTACACCTATGATCCTAGCCCCACACTGGGGTGGCACCCTTCCTCTCGGTGATCCAGGTGGATGGCAACCCCACCTGGATGGCTGGTCGATGGCTGTGCCCCATAACTCCCTCCCTCCCCTAGTCATGTTACATCCTGCCTCTTCAGGTTAGAATTCAAAGTCACCTGATATAGGAGAGTTTCCATCTCCAATTTGCAGGCAGTTGCCAACACCATCCTTGGCAATTTTTGTCTGTACCTCTCTGTGCTGAGCGTGGTTTTTGTATATGTCTTTGTATTGAATGTGTCATACCTTCCTTTAAGATGTGAAGCTCCTTGAGCATTGGAACAGAGTTATTCCAGCTAGAACTGGATCTGGGGCTATGGATTCTTCCAGCTTGTGGCCAGGACCTGCGTGTCTGGTGCTGCAGTGTCAGGCTCAATGAACAAGAGGCTCAGAGCTTGGGTTGACGATGGTCAGCACATCTGGTGAGGGGCAGAGCTGGAAAGCCAAGCTGAGTCTCACTGATTCCCTGCACAGTGCTCTCCTCTCCTCAGCAATGCAGAGCCATGCCACAGCCCATCTGGCTCAAGGAGGCGGCAGAGATGGACTCAGAGGGCAGGACAGCCCTTAAGGGGCCTAATAACAAAACCTGTAATAGCAACCTTGGTGGGAGACAGAAGTGTTTTCCCAAGCTCGGAAGAAACACTGTGCAAAGGAGACATGGGCTCAAGGCCGACTTCAGAGGCAGGCAGAGGTGTGTATTGAAAGTCTGGGCTTGGCTTGACTTACACGGACCCCCTAAGGTGACTCCTGGAGGCACACAAGCGCAGTGGAGAATCATGAAGCCACAGAGATTGCTATTGTTCATCCACCTTCCCCTTCTTCTCTAGTAATATAATTTTGCTTGCTATTTTTTTTAAGTGAGGCACTTGGCTGCCCAACATAAAGGTTACATTTCCTAGTCTCCCTGGCTGTGACTAACTTCTAGCCTATGGGGATGTAAGCAAAAGTGAGGAAGTGTTCTTAGAAAGAAGGGATGTTCCTTTTTCTTCTCCTTTTCTTTTTGCTGCTCTCTGAAAAGCAGAGGAGATGGCTGGTGCTGGAGGAGCATTCTTGGGCCTTGAAATGACCTTGTGATGGAACTCCAAGATAAAAGCCACCTCGTCATGACACTATGCGGTGTCTCAGCAGCCCTGGTCCACCTACTTTTCATCTTCTGTGTGAGATAGAAGTAAGTTTCTATTTTATTTAGGCCACTGTTTCTTTGGGGTTTCTGTCCTCTAATCCCAAGCTCCAGAGAACACTTTATTCCTTTTTCCAGTACTCTTGCAATTCTTCTGATTACATTTTGATGCTGGTTTATCACAATCACCTCTCTATGGCTTGTTAAAACTCCCCTGTCTTGGTAAAAAGAGAACAGAACTTATTCAGGCTCTGAGCCTTTGGTAGGCAGTAGATCTAAGTGTAATTTATTGACATTGTTTTGTTTTGTTTCTATGGTATTTATTTTTAGGTTACCATTTACTTAAAGTAAATGATATTACTTTTCCATTTACAATAGTGACATGAGGTCATCTTCGTTTATAAATAATTTACTTAAGCAAAAACAATTGAGTCGATTCAAAAGATATTAAGTGACTAAAAGTGCAGGTTATGTCAGCCATGGCTGAAATCAAAGAGGTGGCTGGAGGATGACAATGTTTGGGAAGCAAGGCTCTAGGTTGTGCTGCTTCAGAAAAAATTGTCTAAATATTCTTCCTCTAATATTTTATGGCTTTCATTTTTGATAATTCAAAGTATTCTTGTAATGGGGCTCCCCTAGACCAAGCATAGTAATTAAGAATGTGGGCTCTGAAGCTAGACTCCCTGGGTTCAATTCCTTGCTCCTCCAATTGCTAGCTGCGTAACCTTTGGCAAATTACTGTACCTCTCTGTGCTCAACCTCTCATCCATAAAATGGAGCTGATGATGTGTTTGGGAGGACTAAGTGACTAATTGCTTATAAAGTACTGAATGGAGTGTCTGGTGTGTATTAAATGTGCAATAAATGGCAGCTGTTATTGTTCTTGGTTTGTGTGACTTGAACACACCAACATGTCGATGTTGAGAGCTTTATATTAAGCTTTTTGGAGTAGAATAACTCTGACTTGATGCTTGAGGAGTTTCATATTGTAAAGGGAAGGTACACCACATTCAACCCGGAGAAATATACAAAAGCCATTCTCAACGTGGAGCTACAAACATAAATCACCAAGGATGGTCTTGGCAACTGCCAGCAAATTGGAGATGGAAATTCTCCAAATCAGGTGACCTTGAATTCTAATCTTTAGAAGGAAGGTGTCCTTTTAGAAGTCCTTTTCTGATATTTTGTAGAACATCCCTCAATTTGGATTTGTCTGATGCTTTCTGATGGTTAGAGTGAGGTTATATAATTTTGGGAGGAAGACCACAAAGGTGATGTGTCCTTCTCAGTGCATGGTATCAGGGAGTGTGTGGTATCACTAGGTCTTATTATGGTGATGTTAACTTTGATCACTCAATTTAGATGGTGTCTGTCAGCTTTATCCATGACAAAGTTAATATTTTCCTCTTCTTACACTCTGTTAGAAGAGATTCACTATGTCCCAGCCCACAATCAAGGAGAGGGAAATTAAGGTCCACCTCCAAGGGAGGGGTATCAAAGAATTTGTTAACATTTCTCACTACAGTAACTAATAAGTATTTTGAGGAAGATATTTTGAACATACATCCTGTTTTTTTCTTAAACTTTTACCTGTTAATGTTAGCATTCATTCGGAGATGGAGCCTACCTCTGCTTACAGTAATTGTAATTGAGATGTTCTAATGGTGATCTTCTATTTCTCTCATTTGTTCTACATTTATTAGTTGGAATTATTATTATTTTTTTTACAGGCAGGGTCTCGCTCTGTCACCGAGGCTGGAGTGTAGTGACATGATCACCGCTCACTGCAGCTTCAACCTCGTGGGTTCAAGTGATCCTCCCACCTCAGCTTCCTGAGTAGCTGGGACTATAGGCATGTGCCACCATGCCCAGCTATTAGTTGGAGTTTATTTGTTTATCCAATCATTTATTTATTTTGTTCTTTGGGATTTAATTCAATAATATCGTATTGGGAGCCTTTTCATAGTGGCTTGTGTCCTTTGACATGACCCCATTTTTTTTTTTTTTGAACACTTTCTTTCTTTCTGGTACCACAGGATACTCTTAGTTCATTTTGTATTTTTCTTACTCCAACTCTGGATCAACCATTTCTCCAAGGAGCCCTGATTCCTTTTACTGGGAAATGGTATTTAGAAACCAAAATCTTGGTATTAGATATGCACGTTGCTATTGGGATGTCACTGTTTCTAAGTCCTTTCAGTACACAGAGATAGAAATATGAATCTATCTATCTATCTATCTATCATCTATCTATCTATCTATCTATCTATCTATCTATCTATCTATTTAATCTCTATTGTGATGATCATAAATGAGTTTGTGCTGATGTCTCTAACACTAATTCAATGCAACAGGTTTCATTACAGTTTTCTGCCTTTGCTTATTTGTAACTTCTTTGTCCAATAGTGAGAAACTTGATTCTCATTTCTGTAATACATTTACATATTTGTTCAACCCTAGTGTATCTATAAAATAGTTTCAGAATCTAACAGTATCCCTATAGGAAACAAATTTACTAATGAAGACACAATGTTTGTATAGTTCTCTTTGTCTTTTACCTTACAGCATTTAGGCAAAACACTGCTTTCGAAAGTCAGAATGCTTTAGGTCAAAAGCATTATTTTAAAAGTTGAAACCTAAATTTAAAATATACTTATTCTATGTGCAGGCAAAGTCATTTTTAGGATTTTATATACTCTGTCAAATGCGTAAAAATATATGTGCAAGAATGTTTGCTGCAGCATGATTCGTAACAGTGAAAAATGGAGAAATACTAAAATGTCAGTTAGAAGGGATCACATTAAATACATTGTGGCACATAAATATTATGACACATGCATGCAATAAAATGCTATTATAGCCAATGAAAATAAATAAAATCATTTTATTTGTAATGATTTGGAAATTAACAAAAAATAAAAAACATTTATTATAGTATGATTTATTTGGTGTAGACGAATGCAATATACATATACATACTGATGCGGAGTGGAGCTGGAGTTGGGGAGGTGTCTGAGGAGGACTGAAAGACTAATTTTTATTCTCTGTTCTACTCTGTGCTATATGATTTTTTCTTATCTGAGTATACATTACTTTTATAAAAGAAAACATTTAAAAGTGAAAAAATAACTTGAAAAGAGAGGCATAAATGGGTACATGGAGGAGGTTTAATAAATAGTAGCTGGTTCCATTTCTGATCTGGTGGAATGAGCTCCTGATAAACTTGTAATCCTTCAAATAATAACAATAAATTCTGGAAAAAATACAAAAAAGCAATGACTTGAAGCCTCTGCAGAGTGAGAAAAATCAGGGAGAATTTGGAAGGGAGTTGAGACATGGAAAAAAGAACTGGCACATGGTGAATTTTCTGTTCTAATGGCTTCAGGCTGAAAACTGCTTGCTATGGCATTGTATGGAGTGACTAAAACCCTAATGGAAAATCTATCACCTTTCTGGTCTGAAATGTTAGAGGACAGAGCCTGGGGTGGCCACAGCCACTGGAACATGTAAGGATAGTCCCAAAAAGAGGAGAGCCAGAAAGAGCAACTCTTAAGTTCTGTGCGTGTACTCAGATACCCAAATTGAGGGACGTTGGTTAACCCTTGTACCATACATGTGCTTGCAGGTAAGGCTAACAGAACTGAACTGAGATTTGAATTGCTATCTACTTAAGGCAATTCAACTGAAATTTGAGTCTATCAAGTTAATTGTCTTCTAAAACAATAACATTAGCATTCTTTGGAAGAATATAATAGAGTTTAGAATCTCCATGATATAAAATTCACAGTCTATGGTGCAGTCCTAAATAACCTGACATTCAAAGAACCAGAAAAATATGACTTTTCTTAAGTGAAAAGACAATCAATGGAGGTCAATTGTAAGATACCCTGCTAGAATGATCACATAAGAACTTTGAAGCCACTATTATATGCACGCTCAATGAGGTAACGGAAAATACATTCATGTGATTGAAAAGATAGGAAAACTCAACAAATAAATATAAACAAGAGCCATATGAATTTTCTAGAGATGAAAAATAGCATATTTGAACTAAAGAATTTGTAGAGTTCATAGCAGTGTGGACCTAATAGCAGAATGGAGATGTCCCCTACCCCCCACCCCCCAAAAAGAATCAGTGAATGGAAAGGTACATCAATGAAAATTATCTAATCTGAAGAAGAAAGAGAAAAAAATGTTAAAAAAATGAACAAACCTTCCAGGAGCTGTAGAACATATGTATGTTTACTTAGAGTCTCAGATGGGGAGGAGAGAAAGAATGAGGTAGAAAAAATATTTGAAGAAATAGTGGATGAAAATTTTCCAAATCTGGTGAAAGGTATAAATGTATAGATTCAAAAAATGTGGTGAACCTCAAGTAGGATAAATGCAAATAAAACCACATCTAGGTACATTAGAGTGAAACCATTGAAAATCAAAGATAAAGAAAAAATTTGGAAGCATCCAGAGAAAACAACACATGACATTCTGGGGAACAATGATTTTACATCCACAAATTTCTCATGAGAAAACATAGAGGACAGAAAATAGTGGAACACCATCTTTAAAGGTCTGAAAGAAGAAGAAAGAAAAACCTGTCAACCCAAAATTCTGTACCCAGCAAACATATTCTTCAAAAAAAAAAAAAAGAAAACAAATAGACATTTATTTATTTACTTTTTACATTTCCAACAGACCTGCACTGGAAGAAAAGCAAAGGACATTCTTTAAGCTGAAAAGAAATTATGTAAGAGAGAAACTTGGACCTCTAGGAAAGAATAAGGAACATCAGTAATGGTAAATATCTGGGTAAATATATACGATTATTATTATCATTATTATTTGAGACAGGGTTTCTCTTCTGTTGCCCAGGCTGGAGTGCAGTGGGACACTCTTGGCTCACTACAATCTCCACTTCCCAGGCTTAAGTGATCCTCCTGCTTCAGCCTCCTGAGTAGCTTGGACTACAGGTGTGTGCCACCACACCCGGCAAATTGTTGTATTTTTAGTAGAGACGGGGTTTTTGCCATGTTGGCCAGGCTGCTCTCAAACTCCTGACCTCAAGTGATCTGCCTGTCTCAGCCTCCCAAAGTGCTGGGATTACAGGCGTAAGCCATGTACCTGGCCGTAAGATTATTTTTTAATTTCAATTTCCTTAAAATACATATGACTGTTTTGGCTAGGCATAGTGGCTCACACCTGTAATCCCAGCACTTTGGGAGGCTGAGGCAGGTGGATTGCTTGAGCCCAGGAGTTTGAGACCAGCCTGGGCAACATGGTGAAACCTCATCTCTACAAAAAATACAAATATTAGCCAGGTGTGGTGGCACATGCCTGTGGACCCAGCAACTCACGAGGCTAAGGTGGGAGGATCACCTGAGCCTGGGAGGTTGAGGCTGCAGTGAGCTTTGATCATGCCACTGCATTCCAGCCTGGGTGACAGAATGAGACCCTGTCACAAATACATACATACATACATACGACTATGTTAAAAAGAAAGCATAGTGTTTCTTGCAGGCTACAGTATATGTGGATGTAATATAAATTGCTGTTACAGCATAGGGAGTGCTGTGAGTGGGGTGGGGTGAGGGATAAATGGAACTGTACAGTTGTAAAGCATCCAAATTTTATGGGAAGGGACACAATATCAACTCTGTGAGAGATTAAGGATGCACACTGTAATCCCTAGTGTAACCTCTAAAAAATAATACAAATAGTTTTAGCTAAGAAGCCAATAGATACATTAAAATGTAATTCTAGAATATACTGCAATAGTCGAAAGATGGAAGGAAAGGAGGAACAGGGGAACAAAAACTGAGAAGGGATAAACAGAAGATAGGTAATGAAATGGTAGACTTAGCTCCAATCCTATCAACAATTAAATTAAATGTTAATGGACTAAGTAAGCACCCTAATTAATAAATAGTAATTCACATTATTATTACCATCACTACCACTATAGACTGCAGGAGAGTGTGGTCATCTTCTGTTCTGGTCCATCTTTTAGAATATCACAGATGCCCATGAGCATCTAAGGTTTGGCTTTGAGTTATCTGCTGCTTCTGGAATAACCTTACTTGTCTCCCCAGCAAGCAGGCAGGGTGCCCCCTGAAAAGGCCACCTCTCTGCCCTTTCTGTCCCTGCTGAGTGCCTAGGCTAAGCTCATCTTGGATGCTTAGAGCAGCACAGATGCAGAGCAGCACAGAATCAGCACCAGAGAAGATACTAGGACTATTGAATCTATCTTGAAAAATGTCTCAGTTTCCCTTGACAGAAATCTGTCAACCAAGATTAGTCTCTAAGCAGAACTTTTTTTTTTTTTTTGAGATGGAATTTTGTTCTTGTTGCCTAGGCTGGAGTGCAATGGCATGATCTCATCTCACTGCAACCTCTGCCCCCCGGGTTCAAGTGATTCTCCTGCCTCAGCCTTCCGAATAGCTGGGATTACAGGCACCTGCCACCATGCCCGGCTAATTGTTTGTTTGTTTGTTTGTTTGTTTTGTATTTTTAGTAGAAATGGGATTTCACCATTTTAGCCAGGCTAGTCTCGAACTCCTGACCTCAGGCGATCTGCCTTGCCTTAGCCTCCCAAAGTGTTGGGATTACAGGCATGAGCCAATGCACCTGGCTCTAAGCAGAATTTTAAAGATAATTAGCATGCACATAATATGTTTTGAAATTCTGTACAAAAAGATTTGCAGTAAAAAGTCAGCCTCCCTCCTATCCTGTATCCTTGAATCAGTTTGAAAGAAGTTTTTAATGTGTTTAGCCTGAACTACCTCTTGCAGGAGTGGGGCTGGGGGGCCTAGAGACACTAGCAGCAGGAGCAGTTGGGTTTTACATTTTCTACTCAAGCAGATGTCTGCCTCATGTTCTTTTTTTAGCATTTGAAACCAACTTCCTGGAATCTATGTCCTCACTATGGCAAGCAATAGTATTCCAGAAAGCTTGTTTTTATGGAAAAAAATGTAGCTAAGCATGGTGGACTGGTCTTGCCAGCTTCATAAAATACAGAATTTGCATGAAGATGAAAGTCCTTTGTAACTAGGAGTTGAAGAGGTGTGGGTGGGGAGGGTACCCAAAAATAGTCTCTGCTGGTTAAATTTGAGGATTAACAAAAGGTCATTGGTAAAACACCATTTAATATTGAAATGGTTTGGGATTTTGTTTTTCTGCAAAGGACAGAAGTAGAGTGGAAATGTGAGAAGGTCATGGACTATGAAATCTAACAGGATTGGTTTTCATCCTCATTCTACCACTAATAGCTTTGGCAAGTCACCTCTCTAAGCCTTAGTTCTGCCATCTGTGAAATGATCCCGGAATAAAGTAAATATTCAACAAGTACAGTTTTCTTACCCAACTCTTCCTCTCTGTGTTTTGGTGTTTTCCCATTATCTTACACTGCATAACAAACCATCCCAAAACTTAGTGGATTAAAATAAGCAAAACATTCATTTTTCTCAGTGCAGAGGCAGCTTCTGATATGGCTCCTGGGATTCTCACCCTTGGATAATCCCTTCCTCTGGAGCATGAGATAGATGTCGTGACTTGATTCCAATGAATAGAACATGGCAACAGAGATGGAATGTTGCTTCTGTGATTAGGTTATAAAAGACTGAAACTTCAGTGTTGCTACCATTTTTACTCTACTGCCTTCTTGGCTTGTGTGAAGTAAGCCATCGTGTTGGGGAGACCCATGTGGCAAGGAGCTGCAAGCCATAATTCCGCAGGCCTCAAGGAAATGAACCCTGCCAGCAACCACCTGAGTGAGCTTGGAAGCATCGCCTTCCCACCTTGAGGCAATACAAGCTCCAGCTGACATCTTGATTACCACCTGTGAAGGACGCTGACACAGAGGACCCAGCGGAGCCGTGCCCACAGTCCTGAAACACTAGGTTAGCAAAGAGGCTGTGAGAAAATAAATGTCTCGAGCCAGTTGGTTATGGGGTAACTTGTTATGCAGCAATATGTAACTAACTCATCAGGAGTCCACAGCTGGGGAAGGGCCTAGCAGGGATAACATGGCTGTGTTCTACTTGTTGTCAGCTGGAGTGGGCATAGAGGCTGGGGACTGAAGTCACATGAAGGATCTCACACTCTCTCAGTCACATGCCTGGAAATTAATGTCAGCTGTGGGATGAGACTTTAGCTGGGGAACTTGTTGGAACACACGTACATGGCCTCTCCATGAGGCCTGGGCTTCCTCATAGCAAGGAGGCTGGGTCCCAAGAGGAGGGAGGGAGACAGAGAGAGAGAGAGAGAGAGAGAGAAAGAAAACCAGATAGAAGCTGTATCACTTTTTCTAACCTCACATCAGAAACCATGGCATCACTTCCACTAGATTTTATTCCTTAGAAGAAATCCCCGAGGGGGCTGAGCAGGATACTCAAGGGGAAGGGAATTAGACTCCACCTTTCGTAAGAGGGTTGTCCAATAATCAGGAAATCCATGTGGGATCAGAAACGTTGCTGCAGCAGTTTTTGGAAAATGGCATCTGCCGCTCTTGGGAAACGCAGTCCTCCTGCTTCCATCAGGTGTCTTCTTCTTGTCATTATTTGCCTTAACTTTAATTGACCCTCTTTAGGGGATAGGGTACTTAGGTAAGACAATATTTCAGAAAAGTCTTCTTCCTAAACCATTCCACTTCCCAGGGAATCAATATGGCCATAGGCTCTAAATGCCTTAGGAATAAGGACTTTCCCCCTTTCATTTTCTTTGAAGACAAAATCTAAGTGTTGTGCACAACATACTCGGGTAACTCAGTTTTAATTTTTTAATTTTATTTTTTGAGACAGGGTCTTGCTCGTCACTCAGGTTGGGAGTGCAGTGGTGCAAGCCCTCCTGGGCTCAAGTGATCCTCCCACCTCAGCCTCCCAAAAAGCTGGGACCACAGGCGTGTGCCACCATGCCTGGCTAATTTTTTGATTTTTTGTAGAGAGGGAGTCTTGCTATGTTGCCCAGGCTGGCCTTGAGCTCTTGGGCTCAAGTGATCTTCCTACCTTGGCCACTGCACCTGGCCTAACTCAGTTTTGACCAGGAGGAAGCCCTGAAGCTCAATTGTGGCTCATTGACTCACTGGAAAGCCACTTGCCTGGTGATGTATCAGTTCTCTGCATGAGCAAATCTGCAAAGAAAATGCTTCTGAGAATATCCTGCAATTCTTTTCTTGAGGAGGGAGGGAGAGAGGGAGAAAGAAGAAAGAGAGAGAGGGAGGAGAGGGAGCCAGAGCAGACAGATGAGTGGGATTGAAATGTGAAAAGAAGGAAAAGAATGCAAACTATAAAACACAAGAGACCAATGGCCCAATTCCATCCGAATAAGGAAGTAAGAGATAACACTGTTTTTGCTTTGGTTTGTTAGAGACAGCGTCTTGCTGTGTTACCCAGGCTGGAGTGCAGTGGCACAATCATAGCTCACTGCAGTCTTGACCTCTTGGGCTCAAGTAATCCTCCTGCCTCAGCCTCCTGAGTAGCTAGGACTACAGGAGCACACCACCACACCCAGCTAATTAAAAAAGTTTTTTTTGTAGAGATGAGCTCTTACTGTGTTGCCCAAGCTGATCTCAAAACCCTGGCCTCAAGTGATCCTCCTATCTTGGCCTCCCAAAGCTCTGCAATTATAGGTGTGCGCCACCACGTCTGGCTAATACTGTTTTTTAAAAACATCTTTATTGGGATACAATTCACATACCATACAATTCACTCATTTAGATTGTACAATTCAATGGTTTTTAGTGTGTTCACAAGAGTTGTACAATTTTCAGCACAATTAATTTTAGAACATTTTCATCATCCTAAAAAGAAACCCTGTATCCATTAGCATGGGCACCAGTGCAGTGACCATTCCCCATCTCCCTCCACCCTCCCAGCCCTAGGCAACTGCTAATCTACTTTCTGTCTCTATAGATTTGCCTTTTCTGGACATCTCATATAAATGAAATCATTCTATATGTGGCCTTTTGGCTTCTTTCACTTAGCATAATATTTTCAAGATTCATTTATGTTGTAGTATATATCAAGACTTCCTTTTTATGGCTGAATGATATTCCATTGCACACATATGCTACATTTTGTTTATTCATTTATCAGTTGATGAACATTTGGGTAGTTTATTTTTTGGCTGTTACGAATGCTGTTGATATGAACATTAATGTACTGCAGGGGTCCCCAACATTCATCTATAGCAGGGATAGCTGTCCAAGTCCTGTTGGGAACCAGGCTGCCCAGCAGGAGGTGAGTGGTGGGTATTGAGTGAAGCTTCATGTGTATTGACAGCTGCTCCCCATTGCTTGCATTACCTCCTGAGCTTCACCTCCTGTTAGATCAGCAGAGGCATTAGACTCTCATAGGAGCAGGAACCCTATTGTGAATGGCACATGCGAAGGATCTAGGTTACACACTCCTTATAAGAATCTAATGCCTGATGATCTGTCATTGTCTCCCATCACCCCCAGATAGGACTGTCTAGTTGCAGGAAAACAGGCTCAGGGCTCCCACTGATTCTACATTATGATGACTTGTATAATTATTTCACTGTATATTACAAGGTAATAATAGTAGAAATAAAGTACACAATAAATGTAATGTGCTTGAATCATCTTGAAACCCCCCTCCCCAGTCTGTGGAAAAATTGTCTTCTATGAAACCGGTACCTGGTGCTAGAAAGGTTGGGGACCGCTGGTGTACAGGATTTTATGTGGGCATATGTACTTGGGTATATACTTAAGAGTGGAATGGCTGGGTCATATGGTAACTCTATATTTAACATTTTGAGGAACTGACACATTGTTTTCCAAAGTGGCTACACTCTCACCAACATATACAAAGGTTCCAATTTCCCTACAACCTCACCACATTCTCTGTCTTTTCTATTACAGCCACCCTAGTGGGTGTGAAGTGGTATGTCACTGTGGTTTTGATTTCCATTTCCTTAATAGCTAGTGATGTTGGGCATCCTTCCCTGTGCTCACTGGCCATTTATAGATCTTCTTTGAAGAAATGGCTGTTCAGATTCTTTGCCCATTTTTAAATTAGGTTATTTGTCTTTTCATTATGGAGTTGAAAGAGTGCTTTGTATATTCTGGATACAAGCTCCTCATCAGATAATATGATTTGCAAATATTTTCACTTATTCTGTGGGTATTTTCACTTTCTTGATGGTATTGTTTGTATCACAGAACTTTGTAATTTTAACGCAGTGCATTTCATCTATTTTTTCTTTTGTCGTTCCGGCTTTTGATGTGGTATCTAAGAAGGTTGTGCTTAACTTAAGGTCATGAAAATTTCCTCGTATGTATTCTTCTAAGAGTTGGGATTAAAAAAAGTTTAGCTTACATTTAAGTCTTTGATCCATTATGAGTTAATTTTTGTGTATGGGGTAAAGAAGGGGGTCCAACTTTATTCTCTTGCATGTGTCTATCCGTAATCCTGTTTTCTTCATATAATAAAACTTATAAATCAACCTTTTAAACACTGCTTTTTTGAATGAAGCAAGAGGGAGTGGAATCCACTTTCCCGTTAGTACTACCATATTTTAAACATGAGATTTCTATGACTTCTATTCCTTCTTCACTCTCTATTGTGTATAATGTGAACATGGGCACATTTCTAAAATTAATAATTGTGTAGAGGGGCTTCAGTTCTTTAATTTGTGAAAAAAAGAGGATTGCACTAGCATAGTGATTCTCAACCCTATCTACTTATTAGAATCACCTAGGAGCTTTACAAAACACCCACAGCATAATCCCTTGTCTGGTTATTTAATTGATCTGGGGTAGGGTCTGAGTATAGGTATTTTTCTAAGCATCCCAAGTGATCCTATGGTGCAACCAGGATCATAACTCCTGCTCTGGAAGTTTTCTTTGGGAGCTTTCCAAATCTATCATCCTGTAGTTGTGTGGCAGTTCTGAATAGCAGGAACCTGACAGAATATGGCACTCAACCCAGGTGAGCCATCCCTAAGCACCCACACTGCAGAGCACTCTATGAGTAGCTGGTGTCTGTCTTGGGATTGACAGGGCAGATTTTCCTATCGGTGCCTGACCCCTGCAGTAGCCTTAAGGGGACCCCTGCAATGAGTCCAAATCAATGGCCACTGTTCATGGGGCCCTACTCCAGCCATACTGGCTTCCCTCAGCCACATCTCTTCTCGCCTACCTCCCACCTTCACAATGGCTGTTCCCTTCGCCTGAAGCTCTGTTCCTTTCCTTCTTCTCCACTGACTTCTTCCTACCCTCCTCTAGTCTTAACCTAACATCGCTTCCTCAAATAAACCTTTCTTGTCTCCTTTTCTCTCCTTCAGATCCCCTCTTATATACCTCCAGAGTGTCATAATGTTATATTCCTTCTTGCCTGTGTCCCAACTATGAAGAATTATGGGTATATTTATTAGAGTGATTTTCCTCACTCACTTGCAAGCCAGTGACCGTGTCTGTCTTGGCCACTGTTTTTATTCCTAGTGCTAGAACAGGGCCTGTCATCTAGCGAACAACCAAGGAATACATGAACGACCCTGAAATGTTGAGAAAAGCCTTAACTCTGTTGAGTGCCCGCTCTTAAAGAAGACAGAGCTGTGTACAACTCATTTAGAAAGAGGTTTAGTCAGGAGAAGTTTAAATGGTAACAATTTAGATGTTTCATGGGAATCTTGGCTTATCCCGAGAATGTCTTCACCAAGAACTACTCATTCTCTGGCTGTGCAAGGTTGAGGCAGAATCAGGCTGTGGCTTTGGGAAAAGGAAAGCCACCCTCGTGTAAGAAGTCATCCCATGTAAGTGTATCACATGGATGGTTTGCCATTTATGAGTGTGAGTTGAGCATGCATCCACTCAATTCACTGGAAATCTGATTGATGGATGATCCTGCAAAGCACTCCAGAATTCCTTGAGTTTAATCATTAATTCACTGGACAGGGTGTCATCCCTATTTGTACCTCCATTTCCTCTGAAAATGGAGAGGTTGGACTAGATTGCCAAGTGCCCATATTGGACATCATCTGCACAGAATTACTTCTCCTCAACTCTATCCATCAGGCTGTGTTAGGAACTGTTGTCTCATCCTTATCTCAGCTGACAACTGATAGACCCAGGGGTGAGCACCTTGGCCCAGGTTGGACCCATCTGTCTCTTTCCTGGACTTCAGGGTGGGGACTAAGAGAGAAGTCCGCCTTATTCACATTTTTTCCCACATGTCCTGGAGAAGGCAGTCTAAAGACAGAGAAAGACTGAAGGAATGGAGCCTTGTAGAGCGTGAATGATGCAGGGAGAGTGGACCCCAGTTCCAGTTGTTTCTGAGCCCCAGCTCATCCTTCCACTTAGGTTGTTTTTGTTTTTGTTTTTTTGTTTGTTTTTTGTTTTGAGACAGTCTTGCTCGGTCTTGCCCAGGCTGGATGCAGTGGTGGGATCTCAGCTCACTGCGCAACCTTCACCTCCTGGGTTGAAGTGATTATCCTGCCTCAGTCTCCCAAGTAGCTGGGATTACAGGCACTCGCCACTGCGCCTGGCTAATTTTTTGTATTTTTAGTAGAGACGGGGTTTTACCATTGGCCAGGCTGGTCTTGAACTCCCGATCTCAGGTGATCCACCACTTGGCCTCCCAAAGTGACTGCACTTAGTTTCTTATAAACAATTTTCACTTGAGCTGAAGCCAGTTTGAGTTGGGGTTCTGTTACTTACAGTGAAAATATGAGCCTTCGTGCTTTCGTATTTGGAGACCGGAGTATTTATGATCAATATTTAAAACAAGACCTAGTTCCTACCTTTATCAGCGGCATTAACCAAATGGTTAGAGACCTAGACAGGCTGACAGCCCCTTCGACCTCTGTATTGGCAGAACCACTCTTGGGTCTTTGGGTCCATTTCCAAGAGATACAGTGCAAGATAATAAAATGAGGAGGGTGGGAGCCTGGGAGGGGTTTGGGAACAGAGATCTAACTCTAAGAAGCTCTTTGCCAGGACAAATGAAGGCAAGGCATTGTTTTCCTTTTCACTGCTGTGTCTCTTGGGCCTCAGACAGGGCCTTGAATAGTGCCTGGCACATGGGAAATGCACATAAAGCATTTATGGAATGAGTGTAATGTGGGAGTGCCCACTTCTCCTCCGGTGTTCTAGAATAGAGGGCTTCCACGTTTGTGAGAAGTATTGGTGGCTAGGGAGAGTGGGAGAATGGAAGATGTGGATCGCAATGAAACTGAGGTTTGATGGCAGGAAGATACCCTAGGGCGGGGGTGGTGTGGAAGTGGCCCACGTTCTGTGTTGCTGCCTCCAGCTCTTGCCTGCTGGCCTCTGTGCCATTGCTTACGTCATCTCACCTACCAACTTTGGGGACCCCATTTCCTCAAGTCCCATCCCTCTGTGATGACTTCGCTGACCACCCCAGCTGGAAGAGCTCCTTTCCTCAGCGCAGCTCACCTGGCAGTTATTTACATAGTATCTGGCTTGACTGCTCAGTTGGGAACTCTTGAAGGACAAGGACGGGATCATCATCAGCACACCCCTAACCCCCCTAGAACCTGCCCCACAGCAGCATTCAGGGCACAACAGCTGATGAGCCCAGGCCTGGACCAGGCTGGCTGACATGGAAGGTTCAGGGAGAATGTGGGCAAGGTGACTGAGACCTCTGTTTCTACTGGTCCTTCTTCACTTCTGTCAGTCCATGATTCTCTCAGCATTTAATTTGTGCCCTTTTATTTCTTCTCCTGGACTGTTAGTTTACAGTCTTGTTAGGGGTAATTCAGCCATCCCAGAAATCAATGCCTTATGACCTGTTGTGCAAAGTGCATGGGCTCCCTGAGACCTTCAGAGCAGCCCACAGCGCACAGAGAAGGGGGCAGTCTCTCCTGCGTCCTAAGTCCTGCCTCCCCGTGCTCCCTCCCTCTCCAATGCCACCCTCCCTCCCTGATTCCTTTTGGGAAAAAGAACATTAGTTATTGATTTTTTTTTTTTTTAAAGACAGGGTCTCACCCTGTCGCCCAGGCTGGAGTGCAGTGGTGCAATCTTGGCTCACTGCAGCCTCTGCCTCCTGGGTTCAAGCAATTCTCCTGCCTCAGCCTCCTGAGGTGCTGGAAGTACAAGCACACACCACAATGCCTATCTAATGTTTGTATTTTTAGTAGAGCTGTGGTTGGCCAGGCTGGTCTCGAACTCCTAACCTCAAGTGATCCTCCTGCCTTGGCCTAACCAAAATGATGGGATTACAGGCATGAGCCACTGCCTCCAGCCTGATTTTTTTTTTTTTTTAAATTCCAGGTTTGAGGCTCCTAGACAATCACTCAGTTCATAATCCTCCAAGTCGCAAAGTACCCACCCCCACCAACTTTTATAAACCCCTGTCTTCCAACAAGATGACCTTGGCTTTCTTTCAGCCTCGTTTGCTGAAGCTGTTGACTGGTATCACCAGGATAAACACAGGCGTGGGCTGACCACAGGGAGCGGAGGTGCTGGGCCTGATTTAGCCTCTAGGCCTTGAGCAGGTAGCTGATGGGGCAAGCTTCCTGGGCAGGATTACAAGAAATCCTAGGGCATCCTTGGGCGGTGTGTCTGGGGGGTCCAAGGGTGTTCTGAATCTGTGTGACCATAGTGAGCGGATGTGCTGGGGCATTCTTCCAGGGAGAGGGTCAGTAGTTTTCATCGGTTTCTCAAAGGAGCCTGTGACTTTCAAAACTTTAAGGAGGCTGGCGTGGATGATCTCCGTCGAGGTCCTTCCTGCTTCAGCCTCTGCACTCAGGAGTTAAGAGCTTTGTTAGGAGCCACGGAGTGGAGACACAGGCAGTGGCTGATTCCTGTGCGCCGCCTGCTGGTCATGGAGTGCATAGCACCTTTGGGCAATTGGAAAACCCCTGGGCCGACTTCCTGTCTGGACAAGCCCTAGGAAAGGCTCTGGAAGGAGTTTTTGGAATCTGGGTGCAGCTGCCTTCCCTCCCAAGAGATGGAGAATGGTTCTGGTCCAAATCTGGAAGGGAAACCCTGGCAGGTCATATTCCTCCTCCTCGTTCACTCTGCACTTGGCTTCTGAGCCCCCTCAGGAGGCTGCGTGGGAGTTGAGAGTCAGGAACCACGTTAGCCCTGGTCTGGTCTGGGTAGAGGGTGTGGCAAGAGTGACCTTGGTTTGGGAGGGAGGAAGTTTTGCCTTAATTGGGGGTAGAAGACCTAAGGAACCCTGGCCAGAATAAAGGCAGAACTTTGTACATCTCAGAAGGCTTCCCTCAAATCAACTCCTTCACTCTACTTCCATCGGGAGAGGCAGGTCCTGTCTAAGTCCAATTCACAGATAAGGACAGTGAGGCCCACGTAGGTGATGTGATTTGCCTAAGACTACACAGCTAGATGGATTTGGATCCAATCTTTCCACTGGAAGTCCCACTGCAGATAAACACTCCCACCTTCCTCAGCCTCCCTGCCTCCTCCCCTGACACCCCAGCTTGGGCTGCCTGGGGTCAAGAACCTGCATTTAGCTCAGCATGCTTCTGGTCAGTGGAGTCCAGGGGGAAGGGTGAGAGTCCTGCTTTCCAGTTCCTTCCACCCTCTATGTGCAGTGGACCCATAGGACCAGACCAACTGCCTTGGGCCTGGGGCAGAGCAGGGCAGGAAGCTGAGGCCACCTCCTCAACAGGGGTGCTCCCTGTACCATCCTCCCTGAGGCTGGAAGGCAGCTGCTTTGGGATAACAAAAAGGAAGGCCCCAGTTCCCACATCAGAGTGTAAAGCAATGGGATTCAGCAACCCAGTGGGTGTTGGAGGCTGAATATGCAATAGAAGCCACGGAAGGTTTGATCATCGAGTGACAGGTCCATGACATATTACTGAATGTAAGTCAGGTTGAAGCTGGGAGGATGGTATTACAGAGCCCTTTGTCTTCTCAGCTTAGTTGCCACTTCCTCTGGCAAGCATCCCTAATGGCCACTGTGAGTTTGGGAACCTTCCCCCGTCTTCCTCCCTGGTACACAGAACTCACATGCTCACTGCATTTGACACTCTCCATTGTATTTTCCTATTTGCTTGTCGGTAGCCCTCTTAGGCTCTGAGCATCTAAAGGTAAGACCCCGTTTGTCACATTTCACTGTGGTAACATCACATTTCACTATGGTAACCCAAGCAGTTAGCCCACAGCCTGGCACATGATAGGTGCTTACAAAAATGTGTTGAATGAGAAACAGATCCTATCACATAGTATCCTAGTCAGAGACAGAATTGTTGGGAAATTTCTTACCTGGACAAGAATTCTGAGATGTTCGGAGGAGGACAGATAGCTACCAGGTTCCCCAGAAAGACAAAAAGGAGCAAGGATTCCTTGGTCCTGCCTCGAGTCCCAGCATGAGTGGGTCTCCTGGCTGCAGTGATCGTGAGTTCTGTGTCTTGGTTGAGCTGTCTCAGTAGAGACTTGACCGTGCAGGATGCTGTGAGTTTGTGTGAAGTTCATGGCGATCCTGGGGGAAAGGCCTTTTCATGGCTCCATTCATTGCATTTTTTTCTCTGGGTCAAAAAAGGGATATACTATCAGGCTTTCAGTAAATTTTAAAGAGTTATTGAATTTTAAATACATTTTAAAGAACATTATACACATGCACATATAAAAGATATAAAGGAAAAAAGTAAAATGAATATACATCTACTGTGCATCAAGCTTAAGAAATTATTTTTATATATATTGTATGTTATTATTATTTAGTTCAAAATAATTACGAAGTTTCCATTGTAATAACCTTGAAAATTCCCATGTCATCTCTTCCAAATCGCTTTGCCACCTCCGGAGGCTCCAGCGTCCTACGTTTTATGTTTATTGTGTCCGTTTATTAAATAACTTATCACATGTGTATCTGTCAAAAACAATATGTTATTTAGTTTTGAATGTTTTTGAAATGTATTTAGGTGGCATCATATTGTATACATTCTTCTGTGACTGATTTGATCCATTCTGGTAAGTGTAGCTATGGTTCACTTGTTTTCACTGCTGGTCAATATTCTATTTTATGACCAAATCACAGTATATTTATCTATACTCCTTTCTTTAGAATAATATTTTGATGGTGTATGTATTTTCCATTCTTTTGCTTTCAGACTTTCTGTGTTTCTGTGTTTTAGGAATGCCTCTTGTAGGTAGCTTGTAGCTGGATTATTAAGAATTCAGTTATACAAACTTTATCTTTTAACTGGAAAGTTAATCCATTTTGTTTACAGTTTTAATGATAAATTTGGATTTACTAATATTATCTTATTTTGCATTTTCTACTTGTCCAAGTTTCTTCATTTCCTTTTTTTTTTTCTTTTTGAAACAGGTTCTTGCCCATGCTGGAGTGTAGTGGCACGATCATGGCTCACCACGGCCTCGACCTCCTGGGCGCAAGCGATACTTCCACTTCAGCTTCTCAAGTAGCTAGGACTACAGGAGTGTGTCACCATGCCTGGCTAATTTTTGCATTTTTTGTAGAGATGGGGTTTCGTCATGTTGCCCAGGCAGGTTTGGAACTCCTGAGCTCAGGTGATCCTCTTGCCTTGACCTCCCGAAGTGCTGAGATTGCAGATGTGAGCCAATGCACCTGGCCCTTCATTTCATTTTTTCCCCCTTTCTTATTTTCATTTGTACTGCAGACTCCCATTCTTACTGGCCCCCATTGGGGTTATACATCTTAGTTCTGTCCTTTTAGTGGCTACCCTAGAAACTTTAACAAGCATAGTTAATCTAATAAAGTAAAAAGCTAATCAGCGTTTTACACTGTGCTGTTTCTGTAGATTTAACCTCGGTTACCCCGTTTGACTCGGTGTGTCAGGCAAACCCCAGTGATCCACATTTTTGTACCATCCCCTTCCCTTGAGTATGAGTGGAACCTGCGACTTGCCTCTAAGCAACAGGATACGGCGAAGATGGTGGCATGTCACTCCCATGGTTATGTTTCTTTATATAGCACTCTGTCTTAGACTGAAGAGAAAGATTTTCCCCCTAGTCTTTGTTTTTTTAAATAAATTTTATTGTGTACATTTGAGGTTTAAAACATGTTATGGGATACACATAGATAGTAAAGTGGTTACTATAGTGAAGCAGATTAATGTATCTATCATCTCACATAGTTACTTTTGGAGGGAGGGCCTGCTAGTCTTAAAGAACCAAAAAATTATGTATGAATGTCTGTGGAGAGGGCCATGTGGCAGGGAATGGAAGGCAATCTGTAAATGACGAGAAAAAATGGAGACCTCAGCCTTATAGATGTAAGAAGATCAATTCTGTTGACAATTGTGTGGGAACCTGGAAGCAGAGTTTCCCCAGTCAAGCAGTTGATGACACTGTAGTCCTGCTGGCACCTGATTGCATGCAGCCTTATGAGACCTGAGCAGAGGACCTGGTTAAGCTGTGTGAGATAATAAATGTATGTAAGTTAACCATTCTTATGAAGAACATTTAGGTTGTTTCTAGTTTTTGGCTAATTTAAATAAACCTGCTGTGAACATTCATGTACATGCTTTTGTATAACCATAAGTCTTCATTTCTCTGTAAAAAAGCCCAGGAGTGGAATTAATGGGTTGTATAGTAGTTGCATGTTTAGTTTTTTTGTTTTGTTTTGTTTTGTTTTGTTTTGAGATGGAGACTCGCTCTGTCACCCAGTCTGGAGTGCAGTGGTGCAATCTCGGCTCACTGCAACCTCTGCCTCCTGGGTTCAAGCGATTCTCCTGCCTCAGCCTTCTGAGTAGCTGGGATTACTGGCACGTGACACCACGCCCAGCTAATTTTTTGTATTTTTAATAGAGACAGAGTTTCATCATGTTGGCCAGGATGGTCTCGAACTCCTGACCTCAGGTTATCCACCCAACTTGGCCTCCCAAAGTGCTAGGATTACAGGCGTGAGCCACTGTGCTCTGCCACATGTTTAGTTTTTTTTTTTTTGGGACAGAGTCTTGCTCTGTCACCCAGGCTGGAGTGCAGTGGTTCGATCTCGGCTCACTGCAACCTCTGCCTCCTGGGTTCATGCCATTCTGCTGCCTCAGTCTCCCGAGTAGCTGAGACTACAGGCGCCCACCACCACGCCCGGCTAATTTTTTGTATTTTTAGTAGAGATGGGGTTTCACTGTGTTAGCCAGGATGGTCTCTATCTCCTGACCTTGTGATCCGCCCGCCTCGGCCTCCCAGAGTGCTGGGATTACAGGCGTGAGCCACCGCGCCCGGCCCGCATGTTTAGTTTTTAAGGAAACCACAAGCTGTCTTCCAGAGTGCCTGTGCTGTTATGTATTTCCACTAGCAATGTATGAGTGATTAGTGCCGTCATGAATGGAATGGACACTAATTCCATTCATGAGGGCTCTGCCCTCATGACCCAATTACCTCCCAATGACTTAACTACCTCTTAGTACCATCACCTTGGGGGTTAAGATTTCAATGAATCAATTTTGAGGGGACATACGAATTCACATCATAGCAACTGGGTAGAGTGATTTCTCCCACTTTATTCTTCTTTTAAAACATTGATTTAGCAGGAGGTCGAGACCAGCCTGACCAACATGGTGAAACTCTGTCTCTGTAGCCATCAGCATTTGGTGTTGTCACTATTCTTTAGCCATTCTGGTAGGTATGTGTTGATAACTCATTGTAGTTTTAATTTGCATTTCCCTTATGGCTAATGATGTCGAAGATCTTTTTGTGTGCTTATTTGCCATCATATATCCTCTTCAGTGACATTTCCTTCATGTCTTTTGCCCATTTCTAATTAGATTGTTTTTGTTTTCAATGTTGAGTTTTGAGTTTTTTGCACGTCTTGTTGGATATGTGGTTTGCAAATTTTTTTTTCAGCCTGTGGCTTGTCTTTTCAGCATCTTAACAGTCTTGCACATAGCAAAAGTTTTAGTTTTGTTGAGGCTGATGCTATGGTTTGAGCTTGTCGCCACCAAAACTCATATTGAAATTTGATCTTCAATGAGATGGTGTTGGGAGGTGGGGCCTAGTGGGAGGTGTTTGGGTCATGGGGGCAGATTACTCATGCATGGCTTGGTGCAGTTCTTGCTGTAGTGAGTGGAGTTTTTGCTCTGGCAAGACTGTATTGGTTTTCACAGGAATAGGTTAGTTCCCATGACAGTGTGTTGTTAAAAGCCAGGGTGCCTCTGTGGGTTTTGCCTGTTTGCATGCGTCTGCTTTCCCTTTGATGTTCTCAATCATGTTATGACAGTGAGAAAGTCCTCACCAGAAGCCAGGGCCACGCCCTAGAACTTCCCAGCCTACAGAACTGAGCTAAATAAGCCTTTTCTTTATAAATTACTCAGTCTCAGGTATTCTGTTATGGTAACACAAAATGAACTAAGACAGCCAATGTATCAATGTCCTTCTTTTCTTAATTGTGCTTTTGATGTCATGTCTAGGAACTCTTCTCCTAGTTCTAGGTCCTGAAGATTTTCTCCAGTTTTTTCTTTTCTTTTCTTTCTTCCTTTCTTTCTCTTTCTTTCTTCCTTTCTTTCTTTCTTTCTTTCTTTCCTCTTTCTTTCTTTCTTTTTTTTTTTTTTTTTTTTTTGAGACGGAGTCTCGCTCTGTCGCCCAGGCTGGAGTGCAGTGGCGCAATCTCGGCTCAGTGCAAGCTCCGCCTCCCGGGTTCATGCCATTCTCCTGCCTCAGCCTCTCCGAGTAGCTGGGACTACAGGCGCCCGCCACCACACCCGGCTAATTTTTTTTTTTGTATTTTTAGTAGAGATGGGGTTTCACTGTGGTCTCGATCTCCTGACCTTGTGATCCGCCCACCTCGGCCTCCCAAAGTGCTGGGATTACAAGCGTGAGCCACCGCGCCCGGCCTTTCTTTCTTTTTCTTTCTTTCTTTCTTTCTTTCTTTCTTTCTTTCTTTCTTTCTTTCTTTCTTTCTTTCTTTCTTTTTCTTTCTTTCTTTTTCTTTTTTTCTTCTCCTTCCTTCCTTCCTCCCTCCCTCCCTCCCTTCCTTCCTTCCTTCCTTCCTTCCTTCCTTCCTTCCTTCCTTCCTCCCTTCCCCCCTTCCCTTCCTTCCTTTTAATGGGGTTATTTGGTTTTTGCCTGTTGAATTAAGTGCCTGATAGATTCTGGCTATTAGACCTTTGTTGGATGCATAGGGTTTGTGAATATTATCTCTTATTCTGTAGGTTGTCTGTTTACTCCGTTGATAGTTTCTTGTTTTCTTTTTCCTGGTTTGTTTTTTTTTTTTGGGATGGAATCTTGCTCTGTCACCCAGGCTGGAGTGCAGTGGTGCAGTCTTGGCTCACTGCAACCTCCATCTCCAAGGTTCAAGCGATTCTCCCACCTCAACCTCTTGAGTAGCTGGGATTACAGGCACCCACAATCACATCCGGCTAATGTTTTATATTTTTAGTAGAGACGGGGTTTTACCATGTTGGCCAGGAGGGTCTCGAATTCCTGACCTCAAGTGATCTGCCTGCCTTGGCCTCCAAAAGTGCTGTTGGTAGTTTCTTTTGCTGTGCAGAAGCTCTTTAGTTTAATTAGGTTCCACTTAGTTTTTGTTTTTGTTGAAATTGCTTTTGAGGGCTTAGTTATAAATTCTTCCCCAAGGCTGATGTCCAGAATGGTGTTTCCTAGGTTTTCTTTTAGGATTCTTATAGTTTGAGATTCTACATTTAAATCTTTAATCCATCTTGAGTTAATTTTTGTATATGGTGAAAGGTAGGGGTCTAGTTTTGTTTTTCTGCATATGGCTAGCCAGCTATCCCAGCACCATTTATTGAATAGGGAGCCCTTTTCACATTGCTTATTGTTGTTGACTTCGTTGAAGATCAGACTGGCTATAGGTGTGTGGCTTTATTTCTGGATTTCTATTCTGTTTCATTTGTCTATATGTCTGTTTCTGCACCAGTACCATGCTGTTTTGGTTACTGAAGCCTTATTGTATAGTTTGAAGTTGGGTAATGTGATGCCTCCAGCTTTGTTCTTTTTGCTTAGGATTACTTTGGCTATTTGGGCTCTTTTTCAGTTCCATATTAATTTTAAAATAGTTTTTTCTAATTATGTGAAAAATGATGTTGGTAGTTTGGTAGGAATAATGTTGAATATGTAGATTGCTTTGTGTAGCATAGCCATTTTAATGATATTAATTATTCCAATCCATGAGCATAGAATTTTTTTTATTTGTTGGTGTCATCTGTTATTTCTTTCAGCAGTGTTTTGTAGTTCTCTTTGTAGAGATCTTTGACTTCCTTGGTTAGAGGTATTTCTAGGATTTTTTTTTTTTTTTTTTTTTTTTGCAGCTATTGAAAATGGGATTGTCTTCTTGATTTGGCTCTCAGCTGGAACATTAATGATATACAGAAATGCTACTGATTTTTGTACATTGGTTTTGTATCCCAAAACTTTACTGAAGTTGTTTATCCATTCTAGGAACCTTCTGGTGGAGTCTTCAGGGTTTTCTAGGTATAGAATTATATTGCCAGTGAAGAGACATAGTTTGACTTCTTTTCCTGTTTGGATGCCTTTTATTTCTTTCTCTTGCCTGATTGCTCTGGCTAGGACTTCCAGTGTAGGTTTTTGTAGATGCTTTTTATTGAAGAAGTTTCATTAATTTCCTAGTTTTCTGAGGTTCTTTTTTTTAAAGTAGGAATGGATGTTGAGTTTTGTCAAATGCTTTTCCTGTGACTATTGAGATGATTAAATGGTTTTTCTTTTTCAGTTTGGTGAATTACATTGATTATTGAATGCTAAGCCAACCTTGCTTTCCTTGTGTAAACTCCACTTGGTTATTAAGTATTCTCTTTTAAAATATATATTGCTTGATTTGACTTGCTAATTTTTGTTTAGAATTTTTATATGTTTCCCTATCTATGTAGTTTTGTTTTGTTTTCTTGTCTGGTTTTGGTATCAGGGAAATGACTTCATAGAAGAAGTTCAGAAGTATTCTTTCTTCTTTAACTTTCAATTGCCTATAATTAATACTATTTTTTCTTAAATAAAAATTATTGGTAGAATTCACCAGTGAAATTCTCTGGGTTTGGAGGTTGTTTTTTGGGGGAGAGGGGAGAGTTAAACATATTTAATTCTTTAGTAGATATTCAGGCTATCTATTTATTTTTGAGTGAGTTTTTGGAATTATCTCTTTCAAGGAATTTATACATTTCATCTAAGTTGTCAAATTTACTGGCATAAAGTTGCTAATAACATTTGTTTGTTATCCTTTTAATATCTGTAGAATCTATAGTGATTTATTTCTGATAATGTTAATGTATGTCTTCCTTCTTTTTTTCTGGATCAGCTTAGCTAGGGGTTTATTAATTTTATTGTTTTTCTCATAGAACCTGCTTTTATTTAACTTTTAATTGACTTTTAAAATTTAACTTTTATTTAACTTTTAAAATTTAACCTGTTTAATTAACTTTCTCTTTTTTTTCTATTTCTGCTCTGATCTCTGTTTTTTATTCTGCTCACTTTGGGCTTACTTTCATCTTCTTTTTCTAGTTTCTTAATGTGAAAGCTGAGGTCATTTATTTGAGAGTGTTCTTCTCTTAAATAGGCAGTTAGAGTTATAAATTTCCTTCTAGGTACTGCTTTAGCTGTGTATTAAAACTTTTGATATATATTATTTTCACTTTGATTCAGTTCAAAATACTTTCTAATTTCCTTTTAGATTTCTTCTTTGAACCACATTTATTTAGAAATGGGCTTCTTGTGGATATTTCAGAGATATTTCTGTCATTGATTTCTAAATTCTATTATGGTCAGAGAACATACACCCTATGACTTATATCCTTTGAAATTTATTACACATGTTTTATGGCCCAGAATATGGTCATGGGCACTTGAAAAAAAAGCTTATTCTGCTGTTGTTGGGTAGAATGTTCTATAAATGTCATTTAGGTCAATTTTTTGTGAGGTATTTTTGCTGGGTATAGAATTATAGGTTAACACATTTTTAAAAAGTATTTTTAAAGTATTGTGGGTACTATCTTCTCATTTCTATTATTTCTAATGAGAAATCTTCTGTTATCCTTTGTTTGTTTATTTATTTTTATTTATTTTATTTTTTTTTGAGACAGGGTCTTACTCTGTTGTTCAGGCTGGAATGCAGTGGTGTAATCATGGTTCACTGCAGCCTCAATCTCCCCAGGCTCAGGTTATCCTCCAACCTCAGCCTCCCAAGTAGCTGGAACTATAGGCATGTGCCACCACGCACAGGTAATCTTTGTATTTCTTACAGAGACAGAGTTTCGCTGTGTTGCCCAGGCTGGTCTTGAACTCCTGAGTTCAATTGATCCACCCACCTCAGCCTCCCCAAATGCTGGGATAACAGGCATGAGCCACTGTGCCCAGCTATTATCCTTTATTTGTTCATTTTTCCCCCTTGTCTGCTTTTAAGATTTTCTTTGGCATTAGTTTTGAATAATACTGTTATGATGTGCCTTGGTGTGATTTTATTTATATTTCTTGTGCTACAGCTTTGTGAGATTATTGCTCTGTATGTTTGTGGTTTTCATTATATTTGAAAAAGTTTGGCCATTATGTCTACAACAATTTTTTTTTTCTGCCTTCCTCCCTACTTTGGAAATCCGATTTCATATATATTAGGTTGCTTGAAATTGTCTCATATCTCACTGATTCTCTTATAACTTCTTTTGGTTTCTTTTTTTCCATATATTTCATTTCAGATATTGTCATATTTTCAAGTTTACTTATCCTTTCTTCTGCAAAGTCCAATCTGCCATTAATCCCATTCAGTGCATTTTTCATCTCAGATATTGTATTAAGTTCTAGAAAACCAGATATTGTTTTAATCTCTGGAAGTTCAATTTAGCCCTTTTAAAACGTCTTCCCTGTCTCTATTAAAGTTTTTGAACATCTATAATACAGTTGTAATAACTGTTTTAGTGTCCTTGTTTGCTAGTCTTAACATCTATGGCATTTTGGGGTTAGTTTTAATTTATTGGTTTTTCTTATCTTCAGAGGTTGCATTTTTCTGCTTCTTTGCATGCCTGGTAATCTTTGATTGGATACCACACATGTGAATTTTACATGTTATGTGATGGATAGTTTGCATGTCTATAAATATTCTTTATTTTGTGATGCAGGTGAACTAGTTGGAAGCAGATTGATTCTTTGGGTCTTGCTTTTAAGATTTGTCAGGCAGGGCCAGAACATTTTTTAGTTTAGGTCTGATTATTCCCCACTACTGAGGCAAGGTCATTCTAAGTGCTCTACCCAAATGTCCCATAAAATATATTTTTCAGTCTAGCTGGTGGAATCAGGCACTCTTCATCTTAATCCTCTCAGATGTTTTCCTCCCAAAACTTGGGTAGTTTCCTCAGATGTATGTATTTATTTGTACTATACTGAAAAATCAAAAAGAAACCCTCTACAAACCCTTGGAATTCTTTCTTTCCTTTTTTAGATGGAGTTTTGCTCTGTCGCTCAGGCTGGAGTGCAGTGGCATGATCTTGGCTCACTGCAACCTCTGCCTCCTATGTTCAAGCGATTCTCCTGCCTCAGCCTCCTGAGAAGCTGGGATTACAGGTGCCCACCACCACGCCTGGCTGATTTTTGTAGTTTTAGTAGATGGGGTTTTGCCATGTTGGCCAGGCTGGTCTCGAACTCCTGACCTCAGGTAATCCACCTGCCTTGGCCTCCCAAAGTACTGGGATTACAGGCGTGAGCCACTGCGCCCAGCCCAGCGTTTTTATATAAGAACCTTTGAACACTTAATGTATTCTCCTTCTGACATATGTTATCTATTTCATTTCTATTTGTTAAGTACGAACATCATTATTTTTGTTTCGTATAATTAATGTTTGTTTATATATGCTATTTTTCATTGCTCTTCATTCCTTCCTGCATTTTTGAGTTTCTACCTGGAATAATTTTCTTTCTGCCTAAAGAACACTTTTCAGTATTGTCCTTAGTGTTGGTCTGCTTTGATGAGTTTCTCTAGTTTTTATACATGTGAATATATTTTTATTTCACTTTCATTCTTGAAGAATATTTTTGCTGGGTATAGAATTCCAGATCAGCAGTTATTTTCGTTCAGTACTTAGAGATATCTTCCAGTAGTCTCTGGCTTCCAATTTTTTTGTTAGGAGGTTTTTAAATGATAGTTTTTCTTTTCCTTTTAGCTGCTTCTTAAATATTTTATTTATTTATTTATTTATTTTACCAATTAACTATGTGGTTTTAATTCTTGCATTGAGTTTGAACAAGTCTCAACCATTTTCCCTTCAGAGATTGCTTCTGTTTCATTCTTTTTTCTCTGGGGTTAGAATTGCATGTCTGTTCGACTTTCTTATTGTATTCCTTATTTCTCTTACATCCTTATGTGTTTTTCATCTCCTTTGTCTCTCCATAATGCATTTTATTTTTTGACCATTGTTACCTTTTACTAATTATTTTTGCCACCTTTTTCTAATCAGTTGTTAAACTCATTCATTAAATTCCTAATTTGGGTATTTTATCTTTCAGTTCTTGAATTTATAATTTTTCAAATTTTAAATATTATTTTGGTTCTTTTCTGAAATTCTACGTTTGTGTCTTCAGTTTATTGGACAATAAAACACGCTGATCTTTTCCCCATGAAAAGTAATGTCTTCTCTACCACATTGCACCTGTACTGTTGATGTTCTGAACATAAAGTTTATTGAACATAAATTCAGTCTTTTACTTTATGTTGTTAGTTTCTGCTTATCAGTCTAAAATTTCGAGGTCTTTTGTGGTCTTAACTTGGCCAATGATTTTATGAAGAGGCCAGGAAATCAGCAGAAAGGACTCTAACTCAAAGAACAATCAACTTTATTCTCTTCTGATACAAGATTTTCATGCCTGAAGGCAGCCGAAAAATAAGTTTAGCGTGGAATCCAGGAATGCCACATCCATGATGGCAAATCTATTAACTGCAAATTCAGCAAATAAAGGAAAGTTTCTGCTATGAAGAAGCTTATCATTTAACTTAGAAGACAAAAAGAACACAGATTAAGTAATTAGTAGGACATATGAAAAATATGCAGTTGGCAGAACTAATGATGAAGTACAGATCTGAGTGTAGTTCACTTTCTAGTCTCTAGATGGAGACTCTGAGGACTAGAATAGTTTTGAAAGGCCCCAAGTGTGCTGTTACCAGGCATAAGAAGAAGGGTCCCACGATGAGTTACTTTCTTAAAACTTTAATTCATTCATTCATCCATTCAGCAAACATTTTTGGACATTATTATATTCCAGGCACTGAATGCTGTACCGACTCCATTAGAGAACAAGATGGGCTGGACCCCTGCTCTCACAAACCTTACATTCCGGACACTCCTGATTGTGGACCAGAGCGGGAAGCAGAGGAGCACGGCTGGAGGAGGCCTTGCAGAGGAGCAGCCTGAGAGGAGTGATTGGGCCCGTGACCCTGATCATGATCTGCCATCTCATCTCCCCAGAACAGTTGGCCCTTTTTTAGGGGTTGAGATCCTGGAGGTTCTGCCTGCCGAGGACACAGTACTCACAGATGGCCTCGCTCTTGCCTTCTGGGTTTCATGCAGGGATTGGAGTGGGGATCAGAAGCCCACCACCTCTTCTTTCTGTGATATGAGCCAGATTGTGATGTTGAGATCAGCAACTGTATCTTTTCATCTCTGAATCTCCAAAGCCTGACACATTGTAGGTGCTCAGTAAATGTTTATCACTGAAAGATGTTACCTCGAGAATTACCTGAGGTCCCTACCTTTAAGCACTTTGTGTTATCTCCATTTACAGATGAGGCCTTGGTCGTGGTCACAGAGCCTACATTTTCTGCAGAGCCCTGCCTCAGTTCTTACCTCTTCCATTACTCTCTCTGTCATAATTCCAATTCATAGTTGGGTTAACCTTTTCCTGAATTCTTTTTTTTTTTTTTTTGAGACAGAGTATCGCTGTGTCACCAGGTTGGAGTGCAGTGGCACGATCTCAGCTCACTGCAGCTTCTGCCTCCCAGGTTCAAGCGATTCTCCTGCCTCAGCCTCCCAAGTAGCTGGGATTACAGGTGCCTGCACCACGCCTGGCTAATTTTTGTATTTTTAGTAGAGATGGGGTTTCACCATGTTGGCCAGGATGGTCTCTATCTCCAGACCTCGTGATCCGCCCCTCTCGGCCTCCCAAAGTGCTGGGATTACAGGCGTGAGCCACTGCACCTGGCCACCCTTTTCCTGAATTCTTACAAGACTAAGGCTGAATTAATCATTTTGTCATTTCAATAATAGCATCCATCTTAATGTCACTTGCCCTCTGCCAAGCACTGTGCTGAATGTTTTAATACTTCAACTCAGTTCTTTACAATATCCCTTTGAGAGAGGCATCTTTATTAATCCATGTTACAAAGAGAAACCTAGGGCTTACATAAGTTAAATAATGTACCTGGAATAGCACAGCTAGTAAGTGCCACAGCTAGGATTTGAACCCTGGATGGTCTGACTCAGAAGTCTGTACCCACAAGCATCATGCTATACTGCTTCTGTTGCACCGTGTTAGGCTCAGTTCTCCACTGGAAGGCAAGTGCTTTACGGTGCAGGGAGCACATCTCAAGGTTTTATTTGTTTGTCTTTGTGATTTTCTGCCCATCTGTGAAGGTCTGGCATAATGCCTTGTGTATGGTTGATAATCAGTAAAGAATTGCTGTGCTGAAATTTCACTTGCAGTGCTGTCAGGCTGCAGGCTGCCACTAGGTGGTGCTATATTCCAGGGAGTGGACAGTGGCTGGCCATTTGATTGGCAAGAGGCAGGGTTCTGATAGCTCTGGACAGGGGGAGAGGAGTGTGGTCTATTCAGAAACGGGAAGGCTGGGGCCATGGAGGAGGGAGACTTCATACCTCCTGAGAGGATATGGGGGGAGAGAGAATCTACTACCCAACTGGTGCCTAATGCTGCATCCCAGGAAGCACCACAGTTATAAAAGTGGGCTGGCCAGACAACAGAGGGGCCAGAGTGCGTCTGCAGCCCACAGAGGTGGGATGGAAACAAGTCAAGGTCATAGGGCATCAGAAAACCTACCAGGCTCTTGGTAGAGAGGCCCTGGCCTGCCTTTCTGCCCAGGACCATAGGAGGTAAATGGCCAAATCAACATTTTAATTCCAGTCCCATTCAGATGTGTGGCTCCCCATCTTCTAGTTGGGCCCTCAGGCCACTATTGTTTCAGGTGCCCAGGGGAGAAATGTGCAGTGACTGATTCTAGACCCTGGCCCTCTGGCCCCTGCTACCTGTCTATTCTCCTCTTCCACACTCCCCTCTGGCACATTGTAGGTGGAGCCACACTTTGGTGGGGAAAGGAGTTTAGTGCTGTGTACCAGATTGGGATGGAAAGTGTTGAAGGCAGAGTTCAGATATGGATGGGTCTCTGCAGCCTGTCCTAGTCAGGGAGGGCTTCCTGGAGAGGGAGATCCCAGTGGACAGATAGGGTCTGATCCCGTACCCTTGAGTGTCAGGCCTTGGTGTTTGGCAGTGGTTTAGCTCAGCAGGAAGAGCAGAGGATGTTAGGAGACTTGGGCACTGGCCACAGGCTAGCTGTGGGCAGTGACTGCATCTCAGCCTCAGTTTCCTCTTCTGAAGGGTGACCATATTTATTGTCCACACCAGGATGGTCTTGTGAGTGAAAGGAATTATTAATTGCCCTGGGTCAAAGGCAGAAACTGGGATGCTGTCCGGGAAAACCAGACTATAAGGTCACCCAATTTCTATGTAAAATTAGTTGCCTTCTAAGGACCATCAGCTCGAGGTCCTCTGATTTCTGACTCTAAGGGAAGCACACAGTAGGGACACAGAAATGAGGTCAGAATGTCCTGGTTCTGTCACATTCTAGGATGCATGGGAGATTTGAGTGATGCTCACTCATGAATCCATGGCTGTAGTCATCCAATCCAGCTATCCATCCATGAGTCACACAGAACCAACAAGTCTGCGGGAAGCCCCTGGGTCCCAGGCTGTGGAGGGCTGCACAGACACACTGCTGTTCTCAGGAGAGCTGAGGCGCCCTTTCACCTGGCAGGGTTCTCTTGTGCTGGAGTTGGGTCCTTCCCTCCCTTCCTGGTCCTACCCTAGCTCTGCCCCTGAGGAATTCTTGACGCTATCTGCGCTCCTTTCCTTGGGCCCCTGGTGCACAGAGTATGCCGCACCCCCCGACCCCAGGAGGTTTGCTAGGAAGCACTTGGGATGGCCCCCGGTTCTGTCTGGCCCTGTCTTACCCACCCATCCTCATCCCATCCCAGCCTCTGCAGCCTAACAACCCCATGACAAATTATCCCATGGCGAAGTTAAATTGGCTGTTGCATCCAATACCGTGGATTATAGAGAAAGGAAAATACATAGCTCATTAACTCAAATCCCAGCCCCTCTCCCAGGCCTCGTTTTTTCTTCATCCCTCCTCTACTTATCTCTGGAGAAGAGACCTGGCCAGAGGACTGCCTCCTCTTCCCTCTAACGACTTCTTGGGAGAGGGTGGGACTTGAAGGTAGGGAACATGGGCTTTCAGGACGCCAGGACCACGTGAGCACTCTCGCACTGCATGGGACCCACCAGCAGAGGGCGCCACGGCACAACGGGACCCGCGGGAAAGATGGAGACCTGTGGGGCGGGACTCCTGGAGGCTGGAGTGGAGGCGGACTTTCCCTTACATTAATACAAGGGAAAGCAGGGCAGATCTCGCCCTGGAGACCCTTTCTGGAGCAGGGAAGGGGATTGCCCTGCTGAGAGCCAGGGCCATCCACGGCAGCAGGTCTGTGGCGTGGAAGGAGGGGAGTTGCGCCGGGTGCGGAGCGCCCTTGTCTTGAACTGGCCTGGGGCTTCCGGGTTCAGCGGACCGCAGGAGCGGTGGCGCCAGGACAGGAGGCTGGGGAAGGAGGCTGGGATCCGTGTTGGGTGGGACACTTGTTGCTTGAGAAGATGTCCTTCTTCCCCATTCCAGGGCTCACCTGTGGCCAGATAGGGAAGAGCCGCGCTTTCAGAGGGTCATGAAGAATTCATCCAGCCTTTGTGCCCGCCTGACCGTGAACTCGAGCCGAGACAATGGCAGGGCTGGGAGCCTTTGTCTCCCTCCCAGCAGAGGCAGTGTCAAGTGTTGGCCACCTGTGGGTGGGGAGCCCCCTCTCTTGGGAGAGGGGCAGTCCTGTAACTTGACGAGGGGCACCAAATTCAGGGCTAATTAATTGGAAATTAAATTTTCCATTTGGCTGGGCCAGAAACAATTGGGGGTGGGGACCTAAAGTCAGGAGAGGCCATTGGAAAGAGAGAAGATGTATATGGTGTGCGTCTCCGCTAACGTTACACTGTGGAGGAAGCAGGGTGTGCCCCCAAGACGCACAGTCAGAAAATCAACCAACCAACAAACAATTCAACAACAGAATGGTGGCTGTACTCAGCAAGCTTTCCTAGCGAGGAGGCAGGCCAACGAAGGCGCTTGCAAAAGCAAGAAGGCCCCTCATTCCACAGAGTTTCAGGTACCCACCATGTGCTTGACACTGTGCCATGTCCATCAGCAATGCATGTACTGCCTGAAATTCCACCATTAGAAATTCATTTCTTTGTGACTTTACAACTGTTTAATTAACTTAGCATTTATTGAACTCACATTATATGCTGGGTACAATTTCACATGTGAGGCTGCGTCAGTGAACAAAAGGCAAACTGCCTGCTCTTGTGGAGCCTCTAGTACAATGGGGTAGACAAAGATAAAGAAATAGATGTATGATTTGTAAGGTGAAGGCATTCTGTGTGGGGCAACATGGGCTATTCTTTTAGATTGGGTGGTCAGGGTAGGCCTCATGGAGGGGAACTTGAGCAGCCGTCTGAAAGCTGTGATGGAGTTAGCCGGGTGGCTGTCTGCGGGAGGGCATTGCAGGCAGAAGGAAGGGCAGTGGTGCAAGATGGGACTTTGCTTGGTGTCTATTGAGTGGGCCAGCCTGGCTGGAACAAAATGAGCAGGGAGGAGAAATGTAGAAACTGTGGTTGGATTTGAGCATGTGGGGCCTTGGAGGCCATTGAGAGGACTTTGGCTTTAATGGTGAATAAGATGGGCTGTGGGCGTTTTGAGCAGGGAGGGACCTGATTCTACCCATGTTTCACCAGGTAATTCTGGCTGCCATGTGGCAGGTGGAGGGATAGAGGCGGGGACACGGGGCAAGCATGGAGGCCAGTTAGAAGCTACTGCAATGGTCCAGATGTGAGATGGCATCCCCAGACCCCATCAGCGATGCTACTGCCTCTGTGTTTGGTGGTGGGGCTAGTCCCTCATCTAAGTCCTTCTCAGCCCTAATAGACATGCCCCCACCTGCCCCACCTGGCTGTGCCAACGCCTGCCCTGGAATTGAGATGGTGACACCCTCTCTGCCCTGTCCCTTGCCCTTGAGAGAAGCCTCAGAGCCTGTCTAGTGGTCCAGAGGCCTGGTTCTTCCTCCCAGCTCTGACTCAGTGAGTGTTTCCAGCCATTTGTTTCTTACCTCTGTGCTTCAGTTTCCTCACTATAAAACTGATAAGTGGCCGGGTGCGGTGGCTCATGCCTGTAATCCCAGCACTTTGGGAGGCCGAGGCTGGTGGATCATGAGGTCAGGAGATGGAGACCATCCTGGCTAACATGTGAAATCCCGTCTCTACTAAAAGTACAAAAAATTAGCCAGGCGTGGTGGTACGCACCTGTATTCCCAGCTACTTGGGAGGCTGAGGCAGGAGAATTGCTTGAACCTGGGAGGCGGAGGTTGCAGTGAGCCAAGATCACGCCATTGCACTCCAGGCTGGGTGACAGAGCAAGACTCCATCTCAAAGAAAAAAAACAAAAATCAAAAACCAAAAAACTGATGAGCATATTGCCTATTCTAGGCAATTGCCTGTTCTAGGCCAGGCATGGGGGCTATAGACATGAGTAGGCTCTCCAGGAGTCTGTGGGTCCTGCAAGAGGGCAAAAAGGAAACAGATGCATGGGACACCACGGGTATCAGGGACTCTGTATTATTTTAAAAGTGTGCCAAGAACCTGTGGGAAGGAAAGACTGGACTGATTCTGCCTGGAGCAGGGAGGGAATGCTTCCTGGAGGAGGCAGCTGTTAAACTGAGGCTGGAAGGAGAAATCAGCGTTCACTAGGCAGACAGTAGGAAATGGTGTATCTGGCAGAGAACAGCAGGTGCTAGGGCTTGGAGATAAAAAAGTGACAGTTAAAAGATATCACCTTAAAATTATTGAATTTTAGAGCCAGAAGGGACCTTGGAGATCATGAAATCTAGTGGTTTTTCAAACATATTTTGGTCTTATTTCAAGCATATGTAGAATTCCATTGTATATACCAGTTAATATTAATAGCTAACATTCATTGAGCGTTTACCTTATGCCAGACACTTTACCTGTGTTAATTCAATTACTTTTCCCAACAATCCTTTGAGTTAGGTTACTACTACTAAAATCTTAATTTATAGCTGAGGAAAATGAGGCACAGAGGAGTTAAGAAACTTGCTCATGGTCACACAGTGTCAGTGAAAAGGCTAGGAACTGAACCCAGGTAGCCTGGTTCCTAGCCTAGGCATGTGGTTACCAGGCTGTATGGCCTCTGTAGATGTGAAGGTGGAGCTGCTTGTTTAAGGAGGGGTGGGACCCAGAAGCCCTTGTCCCCTCCTCATCCACACATTTCCCACTGAGACCCATGGATAGAACCTGCTAGCAAGAGGCTCCCTCTGAAACCACTGATGTAGATCAATCATATGATGGAGAAGCCGTATCTCTCAGGTTATGCCATAGATGCCAAGGTTGTCCTGTAATGATGGGTAAGTCAGGGAAGGCTTTCTGGGGAGGGAATGCCCATTTCATGTCATCAACGCCCATTCTCTAACCGTGTGGGGTGTTTTCTAGCAAAAGCTTCAGCCTTGTGGGGAGGCTGCATGGGGCTTGGCAGGACAGCACATGCCTTGGTTTCCAGACAGGACTCCTTGGTCAGTTTTCTTCAGCACTGAAGTACTCAGGTCCCAGGCCTGGGGGCAGAGGCAGGAGGAGCAAGACTCTCAGCGGACTCCATGTGGTTGGTGATTGGCAGGTGGAGACGAGGAGCATGTGGGAGGTCTGCAGGTCCTGGGCAGAAAGTGCAGTGCCAGGGCATCAGTGCAGGTCCCAGGCATCAGTGTAGCACCAGAGCATCAGTGCAGGTCCTGGGCAGGGCATCAGTGCAGTGCCAGGGCATCAGTGCAGTGGGTAGAAGAGACAACTCCCTTCACACAGACCGCCCCCCGCCAAGCTTGCTTTAAAACAGAAGAGGGTGGGATTTTGCCCTGGTGTCAGGAAGGGGCACGGTTATGTGAGGGCTGGTGGACAGGGGAGCAGTAGTCTGATTTTTGTTGGAGGCCACCCCTCCCCGTTCCCCTTACTGAGGTACTGGGGGATACTAGAAACCCTCTGAGCTTCCGGGTCCTCATTCTAAGCCTCTAGTGTCAGCTTCCACGGGCCAGCGGAGACCCTGCCTCCTCCAGGGGTCTTTCCTGACCTCCCAGCCCGTAGGGTCCTCTGTCCCTTGGGGCATCACTGGATCCCTCTCTGGTTCTTGCTGGTACTTTTGGCCACAGCTTTACACCCTACTTTCCCATTCCCAGATGCCGTTTCCCCCAGGTCGGCATCCAGCCTGTTCCAGGTATTGATTCATCCAGGATTTAGTGAGTGGCTACTCCAGGCATCAGGCACCAAGAGGGGCCTGCCCTCAGCAGCTCCCAGTGTGGTGTGTGTGTGTGTGTCTATGTGCATATGTATATGTCTATATGTATGTGTACATGTATGCATATGTGTATATATTAGCATGTGTGTATGTGTGCATGTGTGTATGTATATGTGTATATGTGTGTAGGTGTATATGGGTGTATGTGTGTGCATATGTTTGTATACATGTGTATATGTATTTATATCTGTGTGTATGTGTGTGCATATGTTTGTATACATGTGTATACGTGTTTATCTGTGTGTATGTGTGTATATGTATATGTGTGTATATGTGTGTGTATAAGTGTATGAATATGTGTGTATGTGTGTATAAATGTATGTATATGCATATGTGTGTGTAAATGTGTGTATGTATATGTGTGTATGTGTATGCATGTATATGCATATGTGTATATAAATGTGTGTATGTATATGTGTGTATAAGTGTATGTATATATGTATGTGTGTATAAATGTGTGTATGTATATGTGTGTATGTGTACGCATGTATATGCATATGTGTATATAAATGTGTGTATGTATATGTGTGTATAAGTGTATGTATATATGTGTATGTGTGTATAAATGTGTGTATGTATGTATAAGTGTGTGTATGTATATGTGTATGTGTGTATGTATGTGTATGTGTGTGTATGTGTGTGTGTATGTATATTTGTATAAATGTGTGTATGTATATTTGTGTATAAGCATGTATATGTGTGTTTATGTATATGTGTATGTATGTATGTGTATGTGTGTGTGTATGTATATGTATGTGTGTGTATGTATATTTGTATAAATGTGTGTATGTATATTTGTGTATAAGCATGTATATGTGTGTTTATGTGTATGTGTGTATATGTGTATATGTGTGTATGTGTGTATATGTGTGTGTGCATGTGTGTGTATATGTGTGTTTCTGTGTCAGACTGACAGCTGAGCAGGGAGACCAAGTCAATGACTGTGGTTTGGTCTGAGGAGGGCTGAGACACACACAGGCTGAGGGCCCAAACTTACCCTGAAAACTGCGGCCGAGCCCAGTAGCGTTTGGGGCAGGGATGGGAGGCTCTTGTTAACGACCCTGTCAGTGGTCCGCAAATCCACCAGAAAGACGTAGCGTCCTTGTTAATTTTAAGCCTCTCAAAAGCAGCCCTGCCAAGCCTGTCCTGGCCCTCTCCCCTGAACATGTCATCCCTAAAATCTTGACCTCCTACCCTGGAGGAGGGCCCTCCTTCCCTCCATCAACCCCATGCCCAAAGCAATCCCCTAAATCCACAGCATCCCGAATTCCAGTAGCCCTTTAGAGGTTCGCGCATCCCATTACTGTTTTGGCCCTGTCCTCTCCTCCTTGGGCCAGCCAGTGTGATGTTGGTTCCTTAGCAGCCCTGGGGAGAAGCAGAGGGCGGGGGGCGTGGGGAGAGTCCAAGGAGCCATCCTGGATCCGTAGGCCTCCCGTCCGTCCGCGGGTCAGTGCGGCCTTGCGGACACCAGGGGGCGCCAGAGCGTCGGGTTTCGCGCGGCTGCCCTTCGCAGTCCAGATGGCGCGGCGCGTGGCGGCCGCCAGGGGTCAGCAGAGCGCAGGACCGCCGGCGCGGGGCGCGGGGCGCAGGGCTGGGCGGCGGCAGCTGCGTTCCCGGCTCCGAGCGCCGTTCTCTGTTAGGAGGGTAATTTAGAGCAATTACACCGATTATTATTGCTTTTCTAATTAGTGCTTTTCCTACAGAATTAGCCGAGTGTTTATTAGGAGCTGCTTGTTGCCAGCCGCTTAACTGCTTCGCTGCCGGGCGCGGGCGAGGGGAGGGGCGCCGCGTGGGGCTGCCTGGTTATGTGGTTTCGCATAAAAGCACGGATTAAATATTCATTCTGCTTTGTTACATATAGCATTAAATTTTTATCAGCTGTATGTTTTCCCTGAAGTTTTCCCTGCGTGTTAACGTTCAGGCGGACTGCAGAGGAACTCCTGAGCCTTGGCTGGTAGGGAGGACAGATCTGTGATCCTGGAGGCCAGAGGGGTCCCTCTGACATCTGTGACACCGTTAGACTTTTCCCAAGCGTGTGTCCCCGGATCCCTCTAATACCGCTGGGACGGAAGCAGGATGGGGAAACTGAGACCCGCGGTGAGGGGTCTTGCATGACACTCCCAGGGCTGACACAAACCAGACTGAGGGGTCCGGCACGGAGTCTCCACCACTGTCATCTTTGGGACCTTCTGAGTCTTCAGGCCCCTTGGGAACCTCCAGCGTCACCCTGGCCATGCGGTGCCATGTGGGTGGGCCCAGGCCTCCCCTCTCACAGGAACACAGGCTTCAAACTTTTCCCAGCTCTATCCATCTAAGCCTTGCCAGGAGGGGGTCGGATACCTATGGTGCTCCTGAATTCTGCCACCTCCCGCGCAGGTGAACCTTCTGGAGCGCTTGACCCAGAGAAGTGGCTACACTTGGGGCGGGAGGCAGAGGGGAGAGATTTGGGGTTTATTCAGTGCAGTCCCCTTTATGGCGAGTAATTGTTACTTGCTTTGCCTCCAGGAGGCGGGGGGCTCTTCTCACTTCACCAGTCCTGGGGAACCCATGTGAGAAAAACCAGAGGTACAAATGCACCCACAGCAAACCAGAGGGTGTGGTTTGTACTGCCCGGCCTTGGTTCACCGTTCAAAAGGCTTCTTGGAAAACCACTCCCCCGGTGCATCCAAGTGCTTGTTTACAGCTCATTAACTACTTGATGGAAAGGTTGGGGTGGGGGAAATATTGACAGAAAATCAATCAGAAATGAAGATTAACGATCTCCAAAATATTCCTGTGGGTCCATAGGGAAATGGGACTTGAGTTCTAAAACCAGGGTCTGATAAACTGAGATTTTATTTCTCCATTTGCCATTGAGCAGAGAGAGGACACCAGGAATCAGGTTGTGAGGAGTGGCCACACCTGCAGGGAATTTGAGATGGGGCTCCAAGGGAACCTTTTAGCTGTAAGGCCTCTTCCTCCTGGCCTTTGTTCCTGTCAGCAGGCAGAGAATAGAGAAGAAAGTCAGGCTGGTTCACTTCACCACCACCATGAGACTGGGCAAGCTGGGACCAGGACAGGGTCCCACGGGTGCCTTAGCTGCGTCCCATGCCTCTGTTCCTGTTTTATTCACTGGATGAGATCAGGCTTCCCAGGTGGAGCTGGAAGGGAAAGGCAGGCAGGTATTTTCAAATAAGCCCATGGGAGCTAGAGGTCAAATAACAGCTGGAAGATGCCTCACGCCAGACCCAGGGTGGCTCTGGAATTGCACCGGCCATAGTGGGTCCAATCACAGGGTGGAGAGGAGCCCAGGCTTGGTCCCCGCCCCCCAGTTCTGCTTGCAGGCTTCCGTCTTCATCTTCCCTCTTTCCACGTGACTGCAGTTCAGGCAGGGTACAGTGGTGCTTTAAGCTTCTGCCCCTCACCCTGAACACAGCTGCGTAGGACCCTCCAGAGGCCCTCCTGTCTGAGGCAATGTGTCTCTACGGAGTCGGGCCCCAGGCTGCTTCGGTTGCCTGGGAGAATTCCCAGGTTCCCCTGCTGCAGAGGCCTGTTTGGGACCCTGCACTTTTTTGGCAGGGCTGGATTTCCCAGGCTTAGGGGCTGGCTCCCCAGGTGCACCACACTTCAGTGTGCCCCCGAGATCTGGCCACCTCCCCTAGGTACCACCATTTCTGGCTCCCCTCTCCCTGACTGTTGAGGGGCTTTTCTGCTTTCCATCCTGCAGAGATCCTTGAGACTAAGAAGCTGAACAGAGCCTGGCTGCCTGTTTAAAATGGAGAGGAAGAAAACAGCAAGGAAGAACCCCAGCATTTGGATTGCAGTCTTCACATCTTGCCTCATGGGGATCCACATGGTGAATGTAAACATGGTTCTGACGCTTGTGTGGAGTCTGGAGTCCATGAGGCTGGAGCCCCCAGGGCAGAAGGTGGACCACCAGAGCTCTCATGCATGGGAGTGGCTCACAGCCATCACCTTTGAAATCTATTCTCTCGAGACATTGGCGAGCCTGGGCCGTGAGGGTCTTCTGGAGACACGTTCCTGAACTTAACACTGATGTCACTGACGGGGGAGCTCTGGAAGAGTGCCATGAACTTTCAAGGCTGGAAGAGGTTTCAGATGGTCTACACTGGAATGTCTACTGGTGGCACTTAGCACTACTGACATTTGAGGCTGAATACTTCTTTGTCAGGAGACTGACTTGTGTGTTATGGAATATCTAGTAGCATCCCTGCCTCTACCCTCTAGATGCCAGCAGCATGCACACATCTCCTCCCGTGTTGTGACAACCAAAAATGTCTGTAGACATTGTCACATGTTGTGGGGGAACAAAGTCACATGGTGCGACCCATTACTCTAATCTTCTTTAACAAATGCACAAACCAATACCAAGAAATAGGATATGGCATAAGCAACATCATTGAAGGCTAACAAGTAGAGGACCCAAATGCTTGGATTCTGGAATCAGCCACATCCAGACTCAAATTCCACCTCTACTACTCACTAGTTCTTCTGTGATCAGAGACAAGTAACCTCTCCCGGCCTTAGTTTGCCCCTCTATTAAATGTGCATATTAATTTTACCACCTGTATCGGTTGCCATATTCAATAAGATGATGCACATGAAGAGTTAACAAATTGTCTGACATCTTGGAAGAACTCAATTAATAGCTGTGAATATCAGAATCAGAAGATAGTTCTAGGCTTTTCTACTGATTAGGAATAGAACGGCCTGCAGAAGATATGAGACAATGGCATTCTGAGGACACCCAACAACCCCTCTCTCTCTCCAAAAAAACATAGACATAAAGAAAAGACTTTTGGCAAAGTTCTTATACATGCTCAAGCATAATAAGCTGAGGCTGGGCGTGGTGGCTCATGCCTATAATCCCAGCACTTTGGGAGGCCGAGGCGCATGGATTACGTGAGGTCAGGAGTTCGAGACCAGCATGTCCAACATGGTGAAACTCTGTCTCTACTAAAAATACAAAAATTAGCCAGGCCTGGTGGGGGGAGCCTGTAATCCCAGCTACTCTGGAGGCTGAGGCACAAGAATCACTTGAACCCAGCAGGCGGAGGTTGCATTGAGCTGAGATTGTGCCATTGTACTCCAGCCTGGGCGACACAGTGAGACCCCCATCTCAAAAAAAAAAAAAAAAAAAAAAGAATAATAAGCTGGGCTGTAACCCACAAGGAAAGATGGAAAGGAGATGGGAGCAGATTAACCAAGGAAACAGTGGTGGACCTGACCCTGAGAGGGCCCCAAGGTGAAGGTGGTTGGTGGTGACAGGGAAGGGCATTACTGGGACAGTGGACAGGCGACTGGCTGGGATATTGCAACAGGAGCAACAAGTGGCCCTTATGTTTCTTGCTTCTGCCATCGGCCACGTAGTATCCACAGGAGTGGATGCCTGGGGCAGGTGCATGTGATAGGTTTGGTATCAAACGGGGTTTCCTGAGGCTGGGCAAGTCTTAGAAGGAATGAGGATCCTTCACTCCCAGATGTCAGGGGTGTGTGGCCATGCCCATCTTCTGCTGTCAACAGTTGTTCCCTTTCCCTTCAAGCAGGGTGAGCAAACAGAATTGCCCGTGCTCAGCCTCAGAGAGGAAGGCGGAATCAATAATGGCCGAATGTTTGAGGAGAGCTGATGTCATAACGCAGGAGCATCCAGATGACGAGTGAGGGAATTAGCTCTGAGAAGACACAGGGAACAGCACAAGTAGAAGGGACTTTAAGGTAAGAAAAATTAATATCCTCTAAAAGATGTGAAATCATTTGGATCTATACAATAAGAATTAGTGGCTGGGTGTGGTGGCTCACACCTGTAATCGCAGCACTTTGGGAGGCCGAGGTGGGTGGATCACCTGAGGTCAGAAGTTCGAGACCAGCCTGACCAACATGGTGAAACTCCGTCTCTACTAAAAATACAAAAATTAGGCGGGCATAGTTGCAGGCACCTATAATCCCAGCTACTCAAAAGCCTGAGGCAGGAGAATCGCTTGAACCTGGGAGGCGGAGGTTGCAGTGAGCTGAGATCGTGCCACTGCACTCCAACCTGAGCAACAGAGTGAGAATCTGTCTCAAAAAAAAAAAAAAAAAAAAAAAAGAATTATCTAGCGATTATGCAAATGGAAATTTTGCTAGTTGAACAAAAATCTCAGAATTGATGGATTGAATTGCAGGATGAGCATAGGTGAAGAGAGAATAGCCAAAAGGTCGAGGCAAGAATTTCTCCAGGAATGATGCAGAAGGTAAGATGACAGACAGCGTAAAAGGACAGTTAGTCAACACCAAGGACATTTAAATAAGGAGCACCAGGAGAATAAAATAGAAATAATGGAGAGGAGGTGACACTTAAAGAATTAGCAAAAGAATTTTCCAGAACTAAAGAAAGACATAAGTGCTCAGATTTAAAGGGCCCACACATAGCTGGCAGAACAAAACAAAACACAAGCATGGACATGTAAGTGAGATTTTTAGGACAACAAAGATAAGGGAAAAGTCCTAGATGTCTCCTGAGAGAGAAAAAAAAAAACTTAAATACATAGCGCAGTTAACCCTTGAACGATTTGGGGGTTGGGGCGCTGACTTTTTGTATAGTAAAAAATCTGTGTGTAAATTTTGACTCTACTAAAACTTAACTACTAAGGCCTGCTGTTGACTGGAAGCCTCATCAATAACATAAACAGTTGATTAACAGATACTTTGTATGTCATATGTGTTATATACTGTATCCTTACAATAAAGGAAGCCAGAGAAAAGAAAATGTTATCAAGGAAATCACAGGGCCAGGTGTGGTGGCTCATGCCTCTAATCCCAGCATTTTGGGAGGTTGAGGCAGGAGGATCGCTTGAGCCCAGGAGTTTGAGACTGCAGTGAGCTATGATGGTGGCAGTGCACTCCAGCCTGGGGGTCAGAGCAAGACCCTGTCTCTAAAAAAAGAGAATAGAAAAAACAGAAAAAAATCATGAAGAAGAGGAAATCTATTTATTATTTACTAAGTGGAAGAGGAGCATCATGTTGAGTAGGCTGAGGAGGAGGAGGAAGAGGAAGGGTTGGTTTTGCTGTCTCAGGGGTGGCAGAGGCAGAAGGAGACCTGCCTGTAAGTGGATCTGTGCAGTGCAAACCCATGTGGTTCAAGGGTCAACTGTATATTCACTTCCTGGGGCTTCTGTAACAAATTATCACAAACTGAGTGGCTTAAAACAACAGAAATTTAATTATCACAGTTCTGAAGTGTAGAAGGGTTGATTCCTCTTGGAGGCTGTGAGGGAGAGCCTGTTCCATGCCTCTCTCCTAGCTCGGGTGGCTCCTGTCAACCCTTGGCACTCCTTGGCCTGCAGCTCCATGATCCCGCTCTTTGCTTCCATCTCCACCTAGCCTTCTCTGTGTCTCGGTGTTCTTTCCTCTTCTTATTAGGACCCCAGTCCTTGGATTTAGGGCCCACCCTAAAAGATCCCATCTCAAGATCCTTAATTATACCTGCACACACCCTCCTTGCAAATAAGGTCACACTCAAAGTGCTGGGGTTTGGGACTGGGACTTAAATGTGTCTTTTTGGGTAACTCACTCCAACCCACTATGCATAGGAACAAGAATTGGATTGATATCATATTCCTCATCAGCACAATTGGATACAAGAAAATAATGGAGCAATATTTTCAAAGCTCTGAGGGGAAATGGCTTTGAACATAAATGATCATTCAAGTGCGAGGGTAAAATGAAGCTACATCAGACAAGTAAGTGTTCAGAACATTTGCCAGCCTTCCAGTTCTTCTTTGGAAGAATTATTGTCTTCGGCTAGTGTGTAGGATGCCTGCCTTCCTCCATCTCCTCCCCTTTCAGCAAGGAAAAAGTATCCCAAATCGCCTGGCATTAATACTTTTAAAACATTAACATATTGATATATAAAAATATTAAAATATTGATATTTAAAATATTAATATATTTATTTATGTTTTTTAACAAACTATTACAGTTATTTAGACAAAAATATTATTAGGTAACATCAGAGAGTGGTTTGTTATCCTGTTCTCCCCATCCTAAATCCGCACTCCCCAGACTAACCCCTCTCAACTCTTTTAGCTATTTAATCTGCTATTTACTTCTATATTTTAAAATTTCTTGCATATATATAGCTATTTCTTGACTTCTCAGTTTTAAGAGTTATTGACTTTCAACCACAGATAATTAAATTTTAGCTCTTTACACACCCATTTGCTCTCTCACCAAACACACAAACTATCCTTCCCCCATCCTCCAATAGAGCTGTATCACAGTTTTTCATAAAAGTCACTATTTGGGTATTTATATTAGTATGAGCATATAAATATTATTCATAGCTCAGCCATGTAGGGTGCTATGATTATAATTCTTTTGTCTTCCTGCTGGATTGATACTTGCTTCTGTTTTCATTTGCTTAGTTTATATACTTATTAGTGTATTGCGAATCCATTCCTAAATTCTTCTACAGAATTGAAAATCTCGTTAGAATATGTTCAAATATGTTAACTATTCGATTAGCTGTCATCCTGGGATTTTTCTTCACCTCTTTTCTTGGTGGGATTCTTGGGTCCCATGTCTTTCTTTTTCTAGGTTTACTTCCTTATTTTGGAGATCTGTATCATTCAGTAGTTTCCTGTGAAAAATGAAAAACTCTCACTCTTGGCAGTTTGGTTGGTTATAGAATTATAAATTGGAGAATATTTTTCTACCTTCTTTGAAAGCATTGTTTCATTGTCTTTTAGCTTCCAGTATTGCTATAGATATTCTGATTCTGAATCATTTGGATATGACCTTTTATTTTAAATGTGATCTTTTTCTACACTCTGGAAGCTTTTAGGGTCTTCTGTTGATTAATCTCTTTAAAAGAGTGGGATGCCCTTCTTTTTTCTTCTGCATGGAAAGAGATGTGATGGTTGTAGTCCTAGCAGCCATATTGAACCATGAGATAACGTTGGAAGAAGCAGCCCTGTTCTGCAAAGCAATAAGATAGAACAAGGCTGAATTCCTGACATCATGCAGAGACCACAACACCCTTGGGCTCATTGCCATTGAGCTGTCTTTCACTTGAGAGAAAAATACATTTCTACACTTTTAAACTACTATTTTGTGTGCTATTTGTTAAACAAAGCCAAACATTTCTGAATGATAATATGGACACAATAACATATTTTCCTTCATGAAATCACTTTTAAAACACTTTCAAATAACTCTCAATGCTTCTATGATAAAAATACACAATTACTTTCTCCCCAAATTTATCTGAATAAAATTGAGATGGGCATTATATAATTGAGCATCTTACATACAACAAATACAGGAAAAGACGGAATCTGGAGGAAAAAATAATAAGGTGAAAAGAAACTAGTAAAACTTGTTGTTTATTGTAAAAATGTTTAAAAGCTGTAAACCACCCAGAAAAATTTCAGATGCCATCATAGGGGATAGCAGGGTTGAGGCGGTGAGGAACCGAGGGAGGGATAGGCAGTCGGTTTGTTCTTAGTTTGATCTAAGGCTGAATACTTAGATACTGATTATTTGTAGATATTGTTATAGAAATGCAAGGGATTGCTGACAAAATTTTAAGGGTAAACACCAGAAAATAGAAATCCAGGGTATAACTTTTAAAATATTAGAAAAAATTGAATCAAATGAAGACAGCTCAAATGAGTTACCAAAAGGCAGAAAAATGGGTAGAAATCAAATAAAAAAGCATAATAAATAGAATACATATAGAGACATACACACATACACACACATCATTGTTAGAGTAACTCTAAGCATATCAGCAATCACAATACTTTTGAATGAGTCACATTCCTTTCAAATTGGATTTTTAAAAATCCAGTTTCATGCAGTTTTCTAGCAAGATACATATAATGTAAATAGAAAAATTTAAAGCAAAAGGAAAAATGTAAAGATATATATCAGGGAAGGCTAATAAAATAAAAATAGGGATAGTAACTTTAATAGCAAATAAAATAAAGGAGAATATTTTATGTTGATGAAGAAACTCCCTGTTAAATGATATATGATAATTATGAGCCATTACGCATATAACAGAAAACTTACATATATAGAAAACAAAGTCAATAGTACCGCTGGGAAATATAGATAAATATAATATTATAGTCAGATACTTCAACTTACTTCTCAACAGATCAAACCAACAAGTAAGGTTATAGGGGATGCAAATAACATAATAAGGTTGGTGGTATATAAAATGCTTGATATATAGTGAACAAATAGAGAATACAAATTTCTTTCAAACACGCGTAGAACATTCACATAGTTGCCCACATATTAGGTAACATAAAAACATTAATATATTTTTTCTTTTTTACATTGATACATAATATTTGTACATATTTATGGGGTACATGTGATGCTTTGTTAAATGCATAGAATGTGTAATGATCAAGTCAGGGTTCTAGCATATCCATTACCTGAAGCATTTATCATTTCTATGTGTTGGGAACATTTCAAGTCCTCTCTTCTAGCTATATTTTGAATTATGCAACACATTGTTGTTAACTAGAGGCAGCCTACTCTGCTATCGAATATTAGAACTTAATTCTTTCTGTCTAACTGTGTGTTTTGTAACCATTAGCCAACCTCTGTTCATCTCTACACTCCGACCTCACATTTCTCTGCCTCTGTTATCTATCATTCCAGTTCTCTACCTCCATGAGATCAACTTTCTTAGCTTCCACTTATGAGTGAGAACATGTAATATTTGTCTTTCTGAGCCTGGCTCATATCACTTAATATAATGACCTCCAGTTCTATCTATGTTGCTGCAAATGACATGATTTCATTCTTTTTTATGGCCTAATAGTATTTCCTTGTGTATATATAGCGTATATTTTTTAACCCATTCATCTGTTGATTCCCACTTAGGTTGATTCCATATCCTTGCTATTGTGAACAATGCTGCAATAAACATGGCAGTGCAGGTATCCCTTTGTAAAATATTAATACATTTTTAAAGATTACCATGATACTTAAATGCCACATTCACAAGTCATAATGCAATAAAATGAGAAACCATCAACCAAATAATGGCAAAAATAAAATCTCTGGGCTTGTGATTTAAATAACACATTTATCTCAATAATTACTGAATTAAAGGGTTAATCAAAATGGAAATAACACATTATTAGAAAAACACAAGAGCACAGTATATCAAAATATGTGGAGTATGATTCTTCAGAAGATGTTGTAAAGCTTTAAGTTCATTAATTAGAAAATACCAAGTCTGAAAATAAATAACCTATGATTTCAACTTAAGAAATTGGGTAAAAAACAATATAAAACCAAAGACAATAAAGAGAAAGAATTAATAAAGATGAAAGCTCAAATGAACAGAAAACAAAAAGTGGAGTTAATTCATAAAACCAAAATCTTTTTTTCTTTTTTAAAGACCACTAAAAGAGATAATCCTTTGCCAACACTGATGAACAAGGATTGAAACACATAGACAACAGCAGGAACTAAAAATGGGCCTAATTACAGCAGAAAAATAAAAAATAAATTATAATTGGAGAAAGAATATTTATGTTAAAATTCTCACTCTCACTCTCAGCTTTTCATATCTATAAGTATACTATAAAGATATTATTGAAGTTGTGACTTTTTCATAGAAAAAGTCACCACTTTAAAGTTCCTAACTTGTGTATCTTTAGATGATAAAGGGTATCATTGTATTTTGTATGTATTTCAAAGTTATTGTTCTTTTAAAGGTTTCTCCCCTCATGGTTTCAACCATTCTGGATGTGTCACAAATCAGCTTGCACTTCATCTTAGGTTTGGCCTTGTCTACGATGCTGTGCCACTTCCTGGGGCACCCACACAGAGGATGCTCATTTGGTGGGTGCTACAGTGAATATTTGTGTCCCCCCAAAATGTTCATATGTTGAATCCTAACTTCCAAGGTGGTGGGACTAGGAGGTGGGGACTTTGGGAGGTGGTGAGATCATAAGGGTGGAGCCCTCATGAATGGGGCTAGTGCCCTTATCAAAGAGAACCCAGAGAGCTGCCTTGCCCTTTCCACCATGGGAAGACACAGGAGAAAATGGCCCTCTAGAAACCAGGAATGAGCCCTCCCCAGACCCTGAATCTGCCAGCACCTTGACCTTGGACTTCCCAGCCTTCAGAACTGTGAGAAGTAAATTTCTGTTGTTTGTAAATCTCCCTATTCTGTTACAGCATCCCCAGTGAGTGAAGATAGTGGATATATTCAAGCTAGTCTTTTTTGGTTGTGAAGGGTAGAGACTTATTTTGGAACAAAAGGTCTTTGTCAAATCTCTTTTGGATTGGTCTGGAATTGAAATCTGTCAGGTCTCTCTCTCTCTCTCTCTCTCTCTCCATCTGTCTCTGTCTGCAGGTGTCCTCCAGCCCAGCCCTCTCCTTCTCCCAACAGCCTTCTTCATCATGTGTGTTCCCTATCACGCCGGGGTAGTGTGGTTCTGAGTTGACTCCACCTTCTGCCTCACTGGCTCCATCTCTCACTCATCTCTAGTTGAAAACCATGAGAGGGCTCAGCTTCCCTCTCCAACACTAGGCCTTAAGAGGTCACTGTCCCTCCCAAGGTGTGGCTGCCCCTTGGTTGGGTGCCTGCCTCTGGTCCAGTCGGGTGGATTCCAGGGTCTCCTGGCAAAGCACACACAGTGTGGGCAGCAGCTGCATGGCTTTGGCCATTTCCCCTTGGATGGGCCGTGAAGGTGTCCTCCATCACTGACATCTCCAGCACAGTCTGATGTGGTTGCCTGGGAAAATGAGCACAGTCTCCAAGGCAGGTCACTCAGAGGGTCTGTGTCTCTCCTGCCTTCCTTTATGGCTGTCCTCTCCCAACCCCTGTGTCTGCAGGGAGAGGGCTCTGAACCTCTCAGAATCTGGGGACTATGTCAGGGGGCAAGGAGGGCATACAAAGGCCTTGCCTGTGCTCTTGGAGACTGCACATCCTTAGTTGGGATGAAGCTGGTGACATCCCAGCATCGAACTGGCCTTTGGGCAGAGGTCCTGGCAGCTCCAACTACAGCTGCTGCTTCTTCCATCTTTGGAAATTTGGGAAATGTACAGGCTTCCACAGGCCTCTGGGGCCACTTCCCTGTGGGTGGGAGCCAGCTCAGGCAGCCATCACCCGAAGCCTCACTTTTGGTCTTTTCCACCTCTAGCAGGAATGGCTGAATCCCACTCATACTTCACTTAGCTCAAGTGCTGCATCCCTGGAAGCAACTCCAGCACTCCTGGCTTGATCACGGAGCCCAGGGGTGTTCTGCTATTGCAGTGTTTGCGGTTGTCTGTACCATGGCTCAGTGTTTGCTATCTCTCCTGACCAGGCCATCCTGAGGGAAGAGGAGATTTCCTGGCTGCCTGATGGCAGGCTGGGCCACGTGGCATGCTTTGGACAACGAAATGTGGGTGGAAGAGACATGCGCGACTTTGTTTTTTAAAAAATTTTATTTATTTATTTATTTATTTAGAGACAGGGTTTCACTGTGTCATCCAGGATAGAGTGCAGTGTTGCGATCACGGCTCCCTGCAGCCTCGACCTCCTGAGCGCAAGTGATCCTCGCACCTCAGCTACGTAAGTAGCTGGGACTACAGGCATGCACCACCGCACCTAGCTAATTACTTTTTTTTTTTTTTGTAGAGACAAGGTCTCTCTCTGTTGCCCAGGTTGGTCTTGAACTCCTGGTCCCAAGGGATCTTCCTGCCTCAGGTTCCCAAAATGCTGGGATTACAGGCATGAGCCACTGAGCCTGGCCAGACATGTGCCATTTTGAAGCAGGCACTTCGAGACCCTTCTGTGTTGCTCCACTGTTTCTCTTTTCCCCATGCCATAAGACCTGCATGCCCAGGACCTGGCATGCTCCTAGATGCTCCTTCCACCTTGGTCCTGAAGTGAAGAGGTCGTGGAGCAGAGGGTGATGACCAACCTGTGATGGTCATGAAGGTGAGTAAGAAGTGAGCCTTTGCTGTTGGAAGCCTCTGAGGTTTGGGGTCGCCTCTCCCTGCAGCATCCTTAGCCTGCACTGTGACCCCCTATTTGCTTCTGTCTTCTGCCCTAGACTGTGGGCAACTTGGTAACAGGGACTGGGCCTTTCATTTATTCAACAGCTACTTATTTGGTGATCTCTATGTGATGAGCACTGTACTAAACCTTGAGGATAAAGACATGAAGAGATTGGTCCATGACCTTGAACCTCCCCGTCTGATGGGGACCCACGCACATGGCAGTGATAAGAGCCTAAAAGAAATGTGCCTCAGGGGCTGTGGGAGTCAGAGAAGGGGATCCTCACCTGCTGGGGATGGGAGGGCCAGGGCAGGTGGCACATAAAGCTTGTTTATGGAGGTGAATATGTCTCTATTTGTCAATTAATGTGTACATTTGGGCCATCCCTCATTCCAGAAAGGTCTTGAAGGTGAGGAAGCCTTTGGGTCTTTGCCTATGGCCCTACTGCCAAAGAGAAAGGTGGCACGTTAAGTCCCTCTGGGCGTGTTTGTCGAATGTCAAATGTCCCAGCTTTGCTCCTTTTCTGTTCTCTTCCTTCCTCTGTGGCAAACCCATCCTCCTGCCCTCCTCCTTCCTGGGTCCCAAGGATTTAAGCTTCTTCTCCACCCCCCCAACCCCCACACCAAGTGGACAGCTTTCCTGATACACATTAACACCTACAAGCAGAGTCACTGGCCTGGAATATAAAGAAGGCGCTGTTTGATGTAAATGTTATTCCGGAACACATATTTAGGATCTTCAGAAAATCCTCATCCACCTTTCAGCTTCAATACCTTAGATTGAAGGTGCGAGAGAAACAACGTGTAAATGGCATTTAGAGGTAAATTATTAACATTAAGACCCTCTTTATTAGACAGTCGTACACAAAGGAATTTTATTTCAGATCCTCTGACACATGACAAATGGCTGCTTCAGACAGAAGTAAACCGTGTTCTCTGGCAAGCAGAACCGAGGGCTGTATCAGCTGGGGGAAGAAAATCCAATTTGCTTTTAAATGCCATTTGCAGACTGCTTCTTTCATGCTAACAACCCAAGTTATTGAAGTTGAGAATGTAAAAATTTAGACATTAAGGAACTTTACACAGACCCTGTCTAGGCAAGGAGGTCCCTTCTCAAACCTAGGTGGAGACAATGTCAGGGTGTTTGGGCAAAGAGCAGCCCCATTTTTCATGCATGCTCTTTCCCCCTATATGCCAGGGGTTTGTGGAATAAACTGCTTTGCCAGACAGTGAGCAGAACATAAAATCCACTGAATTACATCCTACTTAGGAGCTTCCAAAAGGCGGCTTTGAAACAAATTCCCGAGGATAAGTAGGATAGGCGATCATGTAGCCAATATGTGTGCACACATACCGTGAGCAAAGCCTGTCTTCTAACTGTTTAAATAGCCAGAGGTGGGAAGAGAAATGGAATTCGTAGTCAATAGCCCATTGTTCTGCTGGTTCTTTTTCGCCCCTCCTGCCCCTCCCTGTGGTGACTGGTGTGCTAGTTGCTGGGTCATACGCGAGGTGGGGAGTGGGCTGGCAGAGGGGTGCCATGTTGGATGGAGGGCTATGTGGAGTGTGCAGGCTGGATGGGGAGTCAGAGCTGAGGGTGTCAAGGAAAGGCTGGGAGCAAGGTGGAGTGGCCACTGGAGAGGGCCAGAGGGATAAGGACCTGGGAGTCAGCAGGCAAGACACAGCCAGGGTGCTCTGAAGCCCAGGAGGGCTGATGGGGCTGGTGAACGCATAGCAATGAGAGATAGCAGGGTTTTGTAGGGGTGATGTGGTAATGGTGGGATTCAGTGGCAGGGATGGTGGTGGGCGCTGGGGGAGGTGGACATAAAGGGGGGGATAAATAGAACAGAGGTTTGGGGGCAATGTGAGACAAGACCCATAATAAAAAAAACAGGGAGCACACAGACTTCTGAGGTCAGGGCATGGGCTCAAAAACCAGGCAGGCGGTCTCAGCAGTTTCCATAAGACCAGAAAATAAGCTCATGCCAGCTCAGCTTCAAAAGCACTGTCTGAATTCTGTTACTGGCAGGAATCAATATGAGGACATGTACGCCTGGCTCTGCAAGTGGAAACAGGTTTAACACAATAACAAGTTGTGTCTGGTGACTGTGGTATTGGGGTCAGGAAGATCATGACAGGACAGGAAGGGAAGTGGACAGAGATCCAACCAAGGTGGGCAAGAACTGAGTGGTCCAACTTGTGAGAACTGTGGAAATGCATCTTGCTATATCAAGGTGAGGGAATTGCAAGGGGTTGATACGATGGTTGCTATAAAATATTCCCATTCCCCACTCAAACTCCTTCAGAATCCAAATCCAAGAATTCAGTTTCTTCAAATCTGTCAGAAAATACTATGGCATGGATGAATTGGCCATGATCCCGATATGAGAGTGGGCAGTAGAGTTAGTGAAGAGGAGAGGTGGCACCCAGTCCTGCCCAGGACCCTCACAGAACTCTCTTCACCCTCAGTATGATTGAGACTCTCTGTGAAAGTCTTTGTTGCTTGGGCTCAGGGAGTGGCCCCAGGAACCACTTCCCAAGCCTTCTCTTTATCTCTCTTGACTACTGTAGCTAAAGCATCAACTTGGATTACGGTCTGCCTGTCTACCTGTGGTTAACCAACTAGTAGGATGTGTGTGTGCATGTGTGTGTGTATGAAACATACATCTTGATATATAAAACATATGTAATATAATGCATGTGTATGTGTGTGTGTGTACACACACACACACATATATGAAGAATTGGCTTACATTGATTATGGAGGCTGAAAAATCGCATGAGCTGCCATCTGCAAGCTGGAGACCCAGGAAAGCTGGTGATGTAGTTCCACTGGGAATCTGAAGGTCTGAGAAGTGGAAGGACTTGTGCCAACACATGCTGGGGAGGGCAATCTGCTCAGTGTAGTCTGCTGATTCAGATGATAATCTTGTCCAAAAACACTTTCACAGACACACCCAGAATTTTTTTTTTTTTTTTTTTTTTTTTTTTTTTTTTTTTTGAGACAGGATCTCACTTTGTCATCCAGGATGGAGTGCAGTGGCATGATCTCAGCTCACTGCAACCTCCACCTCCTGGGCTCAAGCGATCCTCCCACCTCACCCTCCCAAGTAGCTGGGACTATAGGCATGAGCCACCATGCCCAGCTAAACACCCAGAAACATTTAACAAGATACCCGAACATCCTGTGGCCCAGCCAAGCTGATGCGTAAGATTAACTGTCACCCCAATTGCCCATCATTTCCCAAAGCTGCTGTCACCAAAGATATGGACTTGAGTGCTCTGTCTTCCATTCCCACAGCAAAGAACCAGGCCCTGCTTCCCAGCATCCCAGCCTGTGCTGAAGTCTCTCTCCTTGCCTCCCTGGGTGAGAGATTAGCTGGCTGGACACAAGGGAAATGGAGACCCCTGGTTGGTTGACCTTTCTGGCCCTGGCACACCCAGATATCTACCTTTATTATGACAATGACCACACTCTGTGGCAATAATGATATTGTGGACAGGTGTGCAGATACAATGTGGAGCCCTAGCATGCGCTGACACATAATAACCATGGGGTGGGAAGGTAGCTGGGCACCTTTGGGAGTCATGTCATGGGAGCTGGGACTGAGGGTTAGGGGAACCTGGATAAACCCTCAAGGGCTGGAGCCATAGGTTCAGCGCAACCTGTCCCACATCTGTGCTAAGTTGCCCAGCCCCCAAACACTCCATATCCTAGTCCCATCCTCCCGTGTCTTTGTCCCCTCCCAGTTCAGTTCAGTAAACATTTATTATCTCCAATTGGACATCCATTTGAGGCACGAAAGCAGTGATGAAGAAGGCATGGGGGCTTTCTATGGGCAACATCTCTGCCAGATTCTCAGCACTGGGTTTTCTGGAAGTCGCCATGTGTGGGGACAAGGTGTGGATATGTTTTGGAGAAATGTACTGAGTGGCAGGGGTCAGTTGAGAGCATGTGGGTCACATTCCTTTCCATGGAGCTTCCCAGAGCCTCTGGGAGGTCTTTGGTTGAAGTTGATTTGGCCTCTTTACCTTCACGTGTCCTCCTGCAAGTTTCTGTCCTGGGGTAATTTCGAAACTGTGATGCAAGATCTGGCTCTTTAGTGATTTGGGGGAGCTCTGGTCTTCCACAAAAGGTGAAAAGCCACTGGGGAGCAACACACCTCTGGAGGCTTGGCCTGGTTAGAAGGGGAGTCAACCAAGAATCCACGTGGTAATTTCTTTCTATTTCCAAGTGAGTCCAGGACTGCCTCCTCGAGGCAACCACTCCTGCCTACAGGCCTCTCCTTCGTTTCAAGCCCAGCCAGCATTCCCTTCACCTTTTCATTAGGAGATATTTGTGTGATGGCTTCGAGTCCCTTTCAAATGCCTCTGATTGTACTTTCATCTAGATTGTTCTCAGCGGACTTCAGAGTCCAAGTCCCAGATCCTTTATTCTTTCCAGACTCTTACCAGTCACCCCAAAACTACTAATAATTACATGAGTATATTATAATTATCCAATTATTATTATAATAAAGGACTTATCAAAGGGAAAAACATCAAATGGTCCCACCCACTGCACAATCATTACTACGTGCTTTCATTTTTCTAGCTTTCCATTTAATTTTTGTCCTATTCATGCTTACCTTTTATAATTATAATCATCGTGGGGTCAAGGTTTATGTTCATTTTAAACATTGAAATATCCTTTAAATATGTCATTGAGAGTATTTTTTCCATATTGTGTCATGGAGGCCACTTCTATTCTCCTTCCTCAGTAATGCCAGGGATCCTGTCTTCTTCTTCCTCTTCCATGACCACGGTCAGTAAAACTGATAGGGGCTGGGGAGTGGAATGTCTACTGGAGATGTGTGAAGTCATTCAGTAAACTCTTGGAAGAGACAGGTACAGTGGCTGCACTTGGTTTCCCCTCTCCAGACCTCCCTCTCCTCCCCCTTCCTCCCCTGTCTCTCCCCTACAAGCTGTTGTTTGGTTAAACACGGTTTTGCTTTGGTTGTTTCTTCCTGCATGCTAAGGCTTGGGGAATAACTACATCAGAAACTACCAAGCAGAGGCTGAAATCCACGCATTATATCCTACTTAGGAGTTTCCAAAGGCGGCTTTGAGATAGATTTCCAGGGATAAATAAGATAAAAAATACACTGGGTAATGTTTGTACACACACAGAGTGAGCAAAGCCTCCCAGACTCGTTAACAGGGGAAAGTGGGGAGGGGAGTGCTTGCTGTAGGCTGGGGCTTGGAGGGCCCATCCCGCCCTGGCATGGAGTGAAGAGAAGCTGCTCTGGAATGGAGTTGGCCCTGGGCTCCTTCAGGACCTGGTTTGGCATTGCATGGTACCGTTTCTGGGAGTCTATGGCCATGTTGCTGAAAAATTCGTTCTCTGGAGGTACTGTTGGAGGCTGGCTCTCATCAGCCGCTGAGGGGGTAAGGCTTAAAATTGAGGTTTGATGTCATGAGCTGCCTTGACACTTGCTGAAACCAGGAAGGCCTGAATGGCCTACAGGCATGTTCCCTTCCCCATTCTGCTCTCACGGACAAGGCCACCTAGCCAAAGAGACCGTTGCATCAAGGGGGCCAGGCACAGTTCTTTCTTATCCTCGAGCAGTGGGTTTCAGTTTGCTGCTAAGCCACAGAAATGTTCAGACAAGCCAGCTGCATTCACTTGTGGGAATCAGTGATCACCTCACCCCCTCGGTACTATAAAGCTGCCTGCCATGTCCCTGGTTGTTCACTCTATTCCTTTAACAACCCCATGTGGTCCTGTGTGGTGTGCTGGATGCTCTTCCTTGGAATGTGAGTCTATCTGACTGATACAATGCTGTTGACCTCATCTTTCCAGTGTCAGGCATCAAGTGTTTGGCCACCCCCATATCCCCGGGGGGAATCCCACCCTCTCCAACAGGGTGAATAGGAGGTGATGAAAATAGCCTCAGAGACACCAAGGGAGGGGTAGAGGCTGAGAGTCTACATGCACAGGCGGTGTGACCTCAGACCAGGCACTGAGACCTTCAGGACCTCATTTTCCTCACTTGTCCATTGGGATAATAATTTCTGCCCTTCCTAAAGGGATTAGCAGGAGTAGTCTGTGAAACTAAAGATGCCAGGGCAGAGTCAGCTGTGGGGTGCTTTGCAATGTAAAAGTGATGGAATCACTGCTGCCCTGAAAAGGGGACTGAGCCACGGGGCAGGAGGCATGATGAGGGCTGAGGGATGACAGGTGCTCGTGTGCATAAAGTATTATCATCACGGTGATCATTGCTCAGTTGGATTCCCTTCTCTTGAAGCACTCCTGCTTTATTTTCATTGTTTATCTTTTTCCACTGGAAGCAGCTAGAGACATTGTGTGTGTAGGTTTCTTTGTCAAGCCTCCCAGCTTCTCCATTGAGGAGTTGATGATCTGTAAACAAACGCTTCGATGCACAGGGGAGCTCCCTCATTTAAAGGCACCTTGGGGGGAACCCTTTTACAATGAGAATGATTGCCATGCAATGTCTGTATTTGTGAATTTGGAGTTTTGCGTAGCAAGTTACTTTAAAATGCATATCCTGGGCACGACAGACTAGGAACAGTGTGGAGAAGACTTTCAAATCCTGTGAAATGGTGCCAGATACAGAGGCAGCCAGGCAGGGTTTGCTCCTGTTAGGAAGTTTGCTTTGAGGGACTCAGAGGCTGATAAAGGATGAAGCTGGGGGAAATGGTGCAATGCATCAGAAAAAGCCTCAGCCTCTGCACATTTCTAAGTATGTGATCATGGCAGCCTTCCTTAGTCTTCTCACTTGTTAAATGGAGATAGTAATGGTAGCTTAAATGTTGTTCTGATGATGAAGTGAAATGTCGCATGTGACATACATGGGATCTGCAAACCCAAGGTGCTGTCCGGGCTCTGAGCACACCGTTTTTCCACCTCGACAATCCCCGACAGAAAGCAGAAAAGGCTGGTTGACTCTGCCATGGTCTCCCCCTTTAGCCTAATTGTTGGACTTTTGCAGGAGCCTCTGCTGTCATCCCTGAAGCTTGGGGTTGCAGTAGGAACGCCTTGCAGTTGTCAAAGTCCTTCCTGGGGTGAGTGCAAAGGACCTCACTTTTCGCCAATGGCTCTAATGCTTTTTCTTCTGAGTCCTCACTCTCATCTCCCTCATTTCTTGTCTCCTGCCCCCTAATTCAGGGGCCCCACCTTTCTCTTTCCTCCATCTATTCACTTCTTCCTCCTTCTTTGCTGCTATCTTCCCTTTGTCCCCCGACCGTTCCCTTCCTCCCTCTCCTGCTTTTTGTCCCCCAATTCCACCCTGAACCCCACAATCTGTGTCACAGAGTTGGAGAGGCAGATCCGGTGGCCCCTACATCCATAGCCCCCTCCCTGTGTGCCACCATACAGAATTGCCTGCGGTCCTGTCCCATTTTGCCCTTCTCCTGTGGCCAGGATTTGCACAAATGAACCTGGGCCCCAGCATGGGGGCCAGGGCCACTGAGCTCTGGAGTGCAGGCTCTCAGCCCAGCCCGGCTGCCCCCTGGAAACAAGCTGCTCCCTTGCCCAAGTGACTAAAATAAGAGAAAGAAAGGAGCAAAGGCCTGCACAGGCAGGCCCAGTAGCAGTGAGTGAGACCACACCAGCCTGCGCAGGAGCTTCAGTGAGCTGGGCTAATTAGAGGGGCCTTGCAGTCCCCATGGTAATTTGCTTAAATGGAAGAAGTTGCTTTTCTCTCCTTTTTCTGTTCTCAGGAATTCCAGTTTTAGGCTCTGGCAGTCTCTAACCACCCTTGGCCCTCTGGGGAAGTGTTTGCTATGGAAATATGCAATTAATATTGCAGCGATCATAATTGCTAATTATTAAAACAATGCTACCCCCTTTTCCTGGCCTAGTTTCATGTTTAAAACCATTTAAATAACAGGGAGGAAGAAAAAAAAAGGAAAAAAGTTAAACACCAGTGCTGAACTTGTGCAGAGCCAAATGAGATGGTCCCTGGGCTACCCAGGATTTGTCCTGGTGTTCGGAAGGACAGAGTTCTCCAAAGCCTCCGGTCTAGGCTCCCCTGGAGCCATGTGCTAGATAAAAGTGAGGTACAAATTGCGCTTTTTGTCACTGGAATCCTATTTCCACAGTGACACAGAGCTATTTTCTTTTCTTTCTGATTGATCTCCAGTAGGATCCTAGACCATTAGGACTTACAGTGTCCTGTCTTTGTCTCAACCTGTTCCTGTTCGCTTCCTTGGAGTCAGGGCAAGAATTTTCTGGAAATAAACAGTTCAATGTATTGGTGCTTGGCCACTCTGAGGGTAAAGTGGAGGAATGTCTCTAATGAATGACTATAGCCATTTCTAGTGGTTCTTTCAACAAGGAGGTTTCAAAGCATCAGTAGCAATGGCTGCTTGGTCACTACCCCGTAAGCACAGTTTGCATCATGCCACCCCACAACAAGAACCTTTCAGTGTCCTCTCCATGCTCAGCCTATAGGTTTGAGCCCTAATCCTAAACTTGGCATTCAATTCTTTCATGACCCAGGCTCGGCCCATTTGTCAGGCTTTATCTGCCACTACTTCCCACCCCAGCCAGTTTGGCCATTCCTGAGATGTGCTCCATGCTCCTAGGCTTCTGTGGTTACATGGAATGTGCTTCTCAGCTTTACTAAGCGAAATCAATTCCATCCTTAAAGATCCACCCTAAATCTCCCTCCTTCCCAGGACATCACCCTCTACCCTCTGAACTCTCCTACCAAGTACTGTATCTCCCTCAGGCCCTCATTACACACTTCTTTGTACTTGATCCATCTCCATACATACCCTCTAGTCATGACTAAATGCTAAACTTCTTGAGGATGTTGATTTATAGTTACTGACTTCAGTCATCTTCGCCTCTCCAGGGCCTAGCCCTACACTTTGCCCATAGTAGGGGCTCAATGATGATTGAGGAAATAATGGATAAAATCCAAGAAACGTTTCAAAAAAAAAAAAAAAAAGGATATGGACATTATATTCATTTCCTACAGCCACTGAACAAAGTGCCACAAACTCTGTGCCTTAAAACAACAGAAATGTACTTTCTTGCAGTTCTGGAGGCTAGGCATCTGAAACCAAGGTGTTGATGGGGCCATGTTCCCTCTGAAAGCTCTAGAGAGGGTCCTTCCTTGCCTCCTCCAGCTTCTAGTAGTTGCTGGCAATTCTTGGCATTCCTTGGCTTATAGATGTGTCACTCCAATCTGTCTCCATTGTCACATGGTGTTCTCTCTCTGTGTATGTCTAAATTTGCCCGTTTCTAATAAGGACACTAGTCAGTGGATTAGGACACACCCAAATCCAGTATGACCTCATCTTAAGTAAATTACAACTGTGAAGGCCCTATTTCCAAATAAGGTCAGATTCTGAGGTTCTGCATGGACCTAAATCTTCAGGAACATGATTCAATTCAGGACAGCCACCAACAGGTAATGGAGGTGCATTTGAGGTCTTCACATTTTTAAAGCCCAAGTAACTTGAATCACGATGGGGCCATAGACAAAGAATGGAACTTTTACAGGGTCCTCTGCTTTTTGCCATTTGACAGGTAGGGGTATTTATCTAGAAGCTGGAGTTATAATGGGATAGAACTGACAAAGATAACCACTTGACAGTTATCAACATAGACGATAGAGGTGACAATTTCAGCACAATCTGTTTCAGCAGAATCCAAGTTTTATACTTTATTCCACCAAGCATTTTCCAATAAAACATATTTCTTCCAACTTAAAATATGCACTATGATGATAGCAGAGAAATTAAGAAGGTGTTGTCACAAGTATGAAGAAAACAGGGGAGGAGACAGCAGGGCATGGAGGATTTTAACAATGTTTTGGGAGACGGAGAGGGGATTGAGGCATGCGTTTGAGATAGTGGAGTGGCAGATATTACACTCTAAGGATCTGCAGAGGGGAAGCCTCAGGAGAAGTGAGCAGTTTGTCCTGCAGGACCTCTGAGGCCCCTGGCATGGAGGACCCAAGTTATCCCAAAGGATGAGAATAAGGCATGAGGCTGTATCTGGTGGACTGGTTGAACATTTGCTTAAAACTAGTTGGAATCTCCAGGCTCCTCCCCTCCTGGTGCAAACAGACATCACTCTCTTTCCCCATGACTTTCCTTTCGTAGAGGTATTTTGTTTTCTGGACAAAGGAGCCTCCATGCTTCATTCTGTCAGTAGAGGGAGGGGTAAAGCACTCAGCTGAGTAACGGGGATTCTGCTGCCCCCTTACCCCATTTTTATCCAAGTCATACACATGTTGAGGGCTAGTGGAAAATCTGTGCCAGATGTATGTGGAGAAGTCCTAGGCTTACATTTGACTTTGCCTCTTAATAGCATGTCACACTATGCTGGCTAGTTGGCCTTCCTGAGCCTCTGTTTTTTTTCTCATCTGAAAAATGGGGCTATTTGATAATGCCTACCTCCATGGGAATGGGATGGGGGTGTGTTGTACATGAGAATGCTGCATCAGATGAGAGGGTTGCAAACTGTAGAAATGTGCATAGTCTAGCAAAGGCTGAGCCTCCAAGTCAGAGTGGGGCCAGGTCCTGGAGTCAGGGTTGGGATGGACCAGACATTTTGAGCATAGGGTTCATGTTTCCAAAGCAATGGCATGCCTCCCCCACCCTCCAGTTTCCCAGGAAGTGTCTATCCCACCCTATTATTGCATCAGTTTCCAAACCTTCACTTTTTGATGAAGCATTCTTGGGTTCCTTTGCTCATGCAACAGTCAGATTCTGAGCACCTATCACATTCCAGGTGCTATGCTACTGCTGAGGATACCATGAGTGGAACAGTCATGGTGCTTGCCCTCATGGAGCTTACAGTCTATAGGAAGGTAGATTGTAACCAATCATCAAACAATGAAGTCAGATGACAGTGGTGGTGATCGTTACAAGGGAGAGGCAGGAGGCACTCTGAGAGTGTGCAGAAGGGAGAACCAGACTTTGGCTGGGGCTCAGAGAAAGCTTCCCTCAGGGACATGTAACAGAGCTATGATCTGAAGGCAAAAGCTAGGGTATCGCCCAGGAGCAGAGGGCAGGCAGGAACCAGATACAGGACAAAGCATGATGTGGGAGGAACCAGAGGACGCTGGGTGGGGCTAGGGTCCCCTGAGCAAGGGTCCATGTGTATGAGGAGGCTGGAGGGGGCAGGGCATTGCTATGCAGGACCTTATGGGCTGTGCAAGGATGATGGTCTTGATCCTGAGAGCCAGGGGATCCATTGAAAAGCCTTCAGCAGAAATATGTGGGATTGACTTTGTCTTCTGCAAGCCTGCTTTGGCTGCAGTGAAGGGAAAGGTCACTGCTTTCTTCTGCTTCTCCCAGTCTGGACACAGAACCAGTGGTGCCACTGTTCTTGATCTGGGTCCAATTCTGCATTATCCTTGTCCCCTCTCTCTGAGATGCTTCAGCTGCAGTTTTTATTTTTGGAGGCTGTTGTAGACAAGCCCAGTTCTTCATTTACCCTTGCTGGAAATATGACCCTGCTCTACTGAGAAGTCGTTTACTTAGTCCAGGCTCGTAGTTTCTGGAGGTACCAGTGTGGTACTGGAGTAGCCAGCCAGCTGATCGCTCAGGGTGACTGGGGCTGATACATGGTCCTTTCAGGTCCCCCTGGTATTGGAGGCAATGTGGTGATGTGAAAGGAGTTTGGGCTTCAGACACTGGGGTTTAAATTTCCCCTTGGCCACTTAGTAGTTGTGTCACTGGGGCAGGTGACATGCCATGAAGGAGACCCAAGTATGAGCTTCAGAAGCTCTTGAAATGGATGATACATGATATGCAAAAAGGCAGACCTTGCATACACCTATGGTTTCATAAAGGTTGAGCAGCTGCACTGCTGCCAATGTGATGAGGCTAACCAAGGGCCTCGCTTGTCATGGTGCAGGAGTGGGCGGCTGCAGGGACTGGCCCAGCTACAGAAGCTGGCCCCTGAAAACCACCCAGCAGGAGCTGCAGTGCCCCAGCAGTTCTGCTCTGAAAATTCAAGTCTCATAAAGGCTTGAGCATGGAAGAAGCTTCCTGGCAGAGGCAATTCTCCACACCGAGTTTTGGAGGGAGCTGTCCAGCCGTGACAGGAACCTGGCTGGTGGTTGTGGCTGGGGTGTGGTCTAGGGAGCAGGACAAAAGCTGGGCCTGGTGTCTCCTCTGAGCCTAGGCTGTAGTCCAACAGGGGTGGGAGGACACAGCAGGCAAGTGCAGTGCACAAGCCCCTCCTGCTCCTCTGGCTGGAGCAGAAGGACAGGAGCAGGCTGGAAATTCTGACACTCTTGGGCCCCTGGGGGGTAAAGGGTGTTTTAAGCCCCAGTACATGTCCGAGTTTGAGCAGGATGATGGATTCCAGGCCACTGCTGGCTGTTGGGGTCAAGGCTGCCGGTCCTCTGCCAGCAGAGCTGTGGGTGGACTCCATGTCCAGGCTTGGAGAGGCAGGGGAAGATGGGGTGTGGGAGTGCTGGGAGCCCTGATTTATGACTGCCTTTGCTGGTTTGTCCACTCTGTTGAGAGACTGGCCATACTGGGGATGCGTTGTGGGGGCTGCTCTGCTCTTGGGGTGGCAGCTAAGTGTACAAGCTTGGGGAGCAGGGGCTACATGGCTCTGTTCACACAGGGTCTCACCCTGGGCTGGATGTGATTGAGATCTTCGTGTTTCTGGATGATACTGGGGTAGAGAAAGTGACCCCTGTCTTCTCCACCTTCCTTGAACCTGAATCCACAAACCCAAGGCAGGGGGTTTGCTTTCTACAAAGCTGCCCTTCAATAAGTAAAAGTGCGTCTGTGAATGCCCCTCCTAGAACCAAGGGTCCATTTTCTTCCCCACATAAAAGGAAATGAAATGTGCAGAGCTCTAATAAAACATGAAAGGCTTAGGTGTAAGCCGGGAAGCAGGGCTTTGAATGGGATTCAGTGGTCTCAGCTGCTTGGAGGTGTATCTATTATATGTCAAGCAATTAGAAACAGGTTTCTATTAACTGGCTGACTTTGTTTGCAGCTACCAGTGAAATGGACCGCTTTCCCAGTGGCATCTGCCAACCCTTGCACACCTTGGAATCAGTTACAGGTGTTCAGGGTTGTAGGTCTTATATCTATATGTTGAATATGCACATAGTTTTTGCAAAGGCACTGGGATCTTAGTTAAAATACTGATATCAGATTGATTGATTTATTCATTCGTTCATTCAGCCATGCATGTTCATAAATACCGCATGACCATGTGTGTGCAGATGACATCAAGTAATTCAATAATAGGAGGAAGTAGATAATAATTGTCACCTGTGTGGAACTGATAACTGCCATGGGAGTTTGAAACTGGAGGATTGTTTCTCGGGGGGCGCCATGGAGAAGGAGGATGGAGCTGGATGTTGGGGCTGAGTGAGATGGAGTGAGGCAGGTGGGTCAGAAAATGGCATGAGGCAAAGGGCAGACCCAGTCTAGGGGGGACCATGAGGAGGCTGATCTGGCTGAAGGGACAAATGAGGGAGGGTGAGAGAAGGCAGTTTCCATGGGAGGCAGTGGAGGAAGAGCAAATCCAGAGATCCTAATACCTCCTGCTCTTTTCTTATGTGACTGCCACACCCTATTGTGCATGGCCCGACAATGGTTTCTGGCTGGCCTCACTGAAACCAGCCCTGGGGTCACACATGGGAGTGCACAGTCCCAAAGCTAAGCCTCTGAAGCATATCCCAGGACCCTCCACACTGGTGCATTTGGAAGTCTGTTGAGGAGTCTGCAGGTGGCTGGAGCTCTAGAATCCTCGGTCCACCCCTGAAGAGCTAGGGCAGGGCCTGGTTGCCGAATGTCAGCTCAGCCTAGGAGGAACTTCTCCATAGCAGTGTGGGTGTGTTTTTTGCCGTGTCCAGGTAGGAACTGGGAGATCCTCTCTTGGATGGAGGCGCTTGTCATGCTGGCTGGACAGTGAGACTAGAGGAAAATCTGGGTTTTCCTTGACTTTCCTGCCAGTGCCTTTGTCTTGTAGAAGAAGCACCATGAAAGGTGTTTGAATGCCAAGCAAAGGGAGGGAAGGTCTGGCAGAGACTGAGAACAGGGTTGCCCTATGCAGCTGCACAGGTTATCTATTGCACAACCCCAGCAATGCCTTTCATATAGAACAGAGCCCGTGGGGCTGTGCAGGATGTAATCCCAACATCCTTGCATGGCAGCCCTGGCCTGGGTGAGGAAGACTTAATTGGTGGAAGAAGAAATGCCCCTTTAAGAGCTTACAGGCCCAAGGGGTAAACTCAACAGCTGTTCAGACACAACTCTCCCTCTTTAGGTTCCCCTTAATGGCATTTGGCATCCCATGGGTCATGGCCAGTCTGTTTCCAAGTTTTACTGAAAGAAAACTTGTGGCTTTGACTGGGATTATCTCTGAAACCCTTCCTCTACCTGCAGAGGTGAGATATCTGGCCTGGGCTGGGGAAGAGGCAGTGATGGGGTTTGGGGGAACAGCAGATGGCTCAGCAAACTAGACAGTTAATCCAACCAAATTACGGCAACAGATGTTTGAAGATGTTTGCATTCAAATTCAAACTGTTAGGCCTCTTGGAAGAGCCAACCAGAATGGGGAAGTTCGATCTCCTTCTTAATTAAAGCAAAACAAAACTAAACGATCATTTTTAAAAACCAAGCCCTGATATCAAGTTGTCAGAGATCATCCACCAGCAATGGCGGAGACTCTGGCTGCCTGCCTGGGGGTTGGGGTCCCGCCCTCAGAAGAGAAGCTTGCTGCAGGAGGGGGACGTCAGAGGAGGGTGGTCAGCGGCCCGGCAGGTGGGGTGAAGGATTGGAGGACGGTAATGATGTGCGGCCGGGAATGCCCACCAGCAATGGCCGGCCCTGCATCGCTCGTTCAGCGTGGGGGACGCGCATCTCGAAGAGGGAGCATTATTGATGCTCTTGCCTCGGGGAGGGAGAGCCGATAATGGATGGTGGAGGGGGGATGAGCTTTGTCATCAAACAAGGGGCCTGAAAGATGGTCCGCCGGAATGTTATCAGTCATGCCTTGATCAAGATATAAGACTCTCAAGGTCTTCTGTCTCTTCTCTCCTCCCTTCCTGCTGCTCCCCTCTGCTGCCCTTCCCCTTGCCCCTCCCCGAGCTCTCCGTCCTCATCTGCCAGGCCCCACACTCTCCTCTTCCTCCTCTCCCACCTCTTCTTTTCGTCCTCTTTCCTTCCTTTTATTCTATCTCTTCCTTGTCTTTCTCTTTTTCTCACTTTTCTCTCCCTCCTTCGCTCTCTCCCTCCCTCCCTTCCTTTTTCTCTCCTCTTCCCTTCCTTCCTTCTTTCCTTCCCTCCATCCTCCCTGTCTTCCTCCCTGTCCTCCTCTCTCCCTCCTTCCTTCGCTTTTCCTTCTTTCTTTGTCTCTTTTACCCTTTTTTCTCCTTCCCTGTTTTTCCTTTATTTTCATCTCTTCTTTCTCCCTCTTCATCTCCTCCTCCTCCTATTCTCCCTCATCACTCTCCTTTTGTCTTATATTTTCTCTAATCCAGGGTCCATCTCCTTATCACTTCCCGGGCCTAGCCTGGCCCATGCATTGTCTGGGTAAGATTTTTATTTCAAACCAAACTACTAAGTGGTGCTTTTATTCTCAGTAGTTACTACCCACTCTGCTGCCTCTCCCCTCCCCCATCGATGTTACTAAAAGTGATCTTTGAAGTGATGATATGAGTCTAGGAATTCAAACAGATCTTTTCTATTCTCAGCTTTCAGCAGCTCTGGGCCTTGGGGATGACCCAAACCAAGGCCTCTTTACAGGCCCTGCTGGTCTGGGCCTGGCTTCCAGCTGTGGCGGTTACTGCCTCTAGAGCCGCTGCTGTCAACTGCCCCAGACTGAGTGCTCCTCAAATAACAAAGGCACGGGGAGCTGCTGCCATCCCCTTCCATCCAGACCAGGGCTTGTCTGAGTAAAACCAGGATACCATTAGGTTGGTCCAGAGGCCTCCTCCTCCCTGGGCTCACCTTTCTGTGCACACTGTCCCTCATATTCAGTGCCCTCCTTTGGCCAGCAAGCATCAGGTGACATTAGTCTCTTTCACCCGATGCTTTCTTCTTGATGCTCACCCACTCCGAGGAAGGAGTGCATGATGGCAGCCCAGTGTTGGGATGAAGCTGCCATGCTGGGATTTTAGGTGTCTTTGAGCAGGCGTGAAAGGTATTATTTGAGTCAGGAGATCTTCTTTGTGCCTCTAAAATCACAAAATGTAGAAGACTCAGTCTATATGTGGGGCTGATATTTTTGTGTTTGCAGATAAGACATAGCAGTACTTTCCCAACCTTAAGGCAAAGAACCAATCCCAGTCCAATTCTTAAGAAGCATGGATAGGGCCAGGGACTGTGCCAGGTGCAGGGTCCCTTTCAGCATTTCCTTGAGGGTCCTCAAATCTTAGAAGCATGCTCTCTGGGTCTCAGTACCCACAGCTGGCTATGTGTATTGAGTGCTGATTCTAACCAGTGCTGTGCTAAGTGCCTCACATACAGGATCTCATGTAATCCTCATGTTTCTCATGTAAATGATATCGACCTCATTTTACTGATAAGGAAACTGAAGTCTGACAATGTTCAGCAACTTCCCCAAACTCATCCACCTTATTTCAATGACACAGCTGGGATTTCACCCCGGATCAGATTGACTCAAAAGGCGGTGTCTTAACACTCCCCCTGGCTTGGAAGAGAGCCCTGCCTTCATGATAGGGGTGACACTGTAATGGAGGGAACAGTGCTAGGCTTTGGAGAAGCCATGTTGGGGCAAGTGGGTCTCTTCAGCACTGTTTTTGTGGGGGCGTGCTGGAGCTGGATCCATGACACCCTTTAATCCATTAGTAACTTGAAATTGCCACAGTGAGGGTATTTACACCATGGAAATTGGCAAACACTCCAATTCAGGGCTTCTCCCCCTAGGAGCTGGTTGTTAAATATTTACACACCACTGATCCTGATCCATGCATGGGCGAAGTTCGGGTAGCTGCCTGGATGCATGTCCCAGCCTTTGCAAGGTGGGGAGCAGAAGAGTTGGAGTGGCCCATCAGTTCAGGAAATTCACTCTTTGGGAGAGGGCAGCAGGAGCCTGGTGTGGAAATGGAGTTGGAGAGGTGGTAGGGAGGGCCCGGGGAACTGGCTTCCAGAAAGAACAGGTGCATTAGCATTCCCCATAGAGCCACAAGGATGGCTAATGCCTGTACCTAATGCCTGATGGAGCAGCTGCCTAGGCCTCCTGGCCCTGGCTTACGTAGGTAGGATGAGGAGCCAGGGGTACTGTTGATTACAAAATCAATGTGGACATGGTGGGGCAGGAGGTGGGTCAGATTATCCAGAGGAGCCAAGGGAGGGACCAGGCTGGCCCCTTGCCCATCACCTCTCTACATCCGACCTTTCTGACTTTGACCTGGCAAGTGCTGAGGTTGTATGGGCACCTGGTCTGCACTGTGCCCCGTGTGGAAAAGTGGTGCCTGGGAGCCTCCTTCAAAATGCACACCTACATGGACTTGGGTTGACAGTGAGCACAGGGTGGTGTCTCATTGGGTGCAGGCTGTGTGGCCAGCAGGAGGAGGTGGCTGAGGGCTGGAGTTGGGCACCTGCCAGACCACTTCAACAGCCTCCTTCCCCTGAAATGCCCCAGCCCATGGCCCAGTCATGTGGCCCTCCTCTGAACTTCCACAGCATCCCCTCATCCTTCCCTAAAAACTTGCCAGTTACTCACTGCTCCTCCCACTGTGACGGAAGTCCTTGGGTTTACTCCCTGTGTCCCCAGGTCCTGCTGCTGCCCTTCCTCATTGCCTAATGAGTACCTGGTGAGGAATGCTGAGCAGAGGAAGCAAGATGTGGGTGAGGAGTGGTAGGGGGCAGTATGGCTCAGTGAGGTACCAAGGAGGGGTGAGCCTCTCCTGCAGGCTGTGAGGGAGGACATGGCTGAGGCTGGGATGGTGTAGGAGGTGGGTGGGGAAGGGGAATGGCAGGTCCAGGCAGGAGCATTCCCTGCTCCCCAGTGAAAAAGACCTGACATCAGGGTGGGAGCAACACTTCCTGATCAGAGAGGTAGGACTGGCTTGGAGTACAAAGCTGTGACTTTACTGCAGGGGGCCCTGGAACGTGCAGGCTCTTCTCAGGCTGCCAGCCACATGTGGGCCACAAGACATCTCTGCAGCAGATAGAATAGTGGTCCCCCAGAGATGTCCATGCCCAAATCCCCAGGATCTGTGAATACTTTGCCTTCTATGGCAAAAGAGATTTTGCAGCTATGATAAAGTCAAGAGTCTTGAGATAAGATGTTTTTCTGGATTATCTGGGTGGGCCTGATGCAATCACAGGATTCTTATAAGACGGGGGCAGAGAGTCCAGGGTCCAAGAAGGCAATGCCATGATGGAAGCAGGAATTGGAGTGGTTGAGCAGGAGCCAAGGAATGCTGGCAGCCTCTCGAAGCTGGAAGAGATTCTCCCCCATGCCTCCAGAAGGAATCAGCCCAGCCAGCACTTTGATATTAGCTCCTTAATACTCACAGCAGACTTCTGATGTCTAAACTGGGAGAGAATACATTCTTGCTGTTTTAAGCCACTAGGTTTGTGGTGATTTGTTGCAGCAGCAACAGGACACTACTACAATCACAAAGATCAGGTGAGAGCAACACAATGCTGTGTGGTGCAGCAGGTGGACCTACTCTGTCCCAACTCTATGCCATTGGCTCAGGCCCTTCCTCTTTGTCTCCCGCCACTTGGGCTCCTCTGCACTTTCATGGACCTGCAGAACTCTCGCCCACCTCAGGGACTTGCTGTTGCCTGGAACACCTCTTGTTTGACTATTCGCACATCTGGCTCCTTCTCAATCTTCAGTCCTTGCCTAAATGTCATTTTTAAGTGACATTCCCATCATTCTCTGCCTTAGCACCCTATTTACACACACACACAATGCATACACACACACACACACAATTTATCTGCTCGTGGTTCATTGTCCATTTCCTTGTCATTAGCGTGCAGGTCCCTTGAAAGCAGCATGTTCTCATCATGCTACCCCGACTCCACTTTATCTTTCTTTATAGCCCATACACCCTCAACCTTATGCATGGATCACCTCCTTTTGCTTACTAGCCTGTGAGCTCCAGCAGGCAGGGGCTTAGTGTTTGCTCATCACGATGGCCTGGCACAGTGCCTGGCACACAGCAGGTGCTCATGTATATCACTGGATGGATGATGGATAGATGGATGCTCTCAGAAAATGTCCTGAGAGCTATTGGTGACACCTGAGTATGGATGTCAGGGCTTGGGTTCTCTTTCAGGGGAAGTTATACCTCCATTCTCCTGACACATCCAATGTCTTGAGCAGTTTCCTGGGGCCAGGTCCTCCCAACAAGCCAAACATGTGGGCATCATTATCTCTGTTTTACAGTATAAGGAAGCTGAGGTGCAGTGAGATGGGAGATTTGTTCAAGGTCACACAGTTGGAGGGCAGTAGGAGCTAGTTTCAGACCAAAAGGCAGCTACTGCCCTAGGCCACAGGCCTCAGGGTCAGAAAGCTGGGCCCATGGGAAAGGGATTTTAAACATCCCAGGACAGGATGGTGGGGGGGATCTCTGGGGTTTCTCAGGGGCCCTCGTAATCATACCTAGAGAGTTCCATCTTGTGAGGAGCTCTCCAAGCCTATGTCCAGCATCCAACATGCTCAGAGAGACTCCTTTACACACCTGCCCCTTTCCCCTGCAGTTGATCAATCATATGCCTTAATTTGGAAGCCCCCTCCGGACAAAGGGCTGGTGAATTCACTTCTATAACCCCTTTCCAGCACCTTGGGCAAATGGCTGTGTGGTTTTATGGTTTGATAAGCCATAAAACACCCTTGGTACAGCACATCTTTTATTGACTCTTCAAATTGCCTGTTGTCATCGAAGGTGGGGGATCATAAAATGCCAGCCTTATTAGTTTTCCTGCAGTGGAAGCTGCTCAGAGAGAGGTGTGGGTGTCAGCTGGGAAAAAAGGAGGCAGAGATCCCCACTCTCCACCCTCCCAGACTCAAGGAACACCTTCTGAGTGTGGGGTTAGAGACGGCTGGGTCTGTCTTCATCTTCCCATCTCGGCTGCTCAGTGAGGACAGGTGGCCAGACCCTTCAGGCCTCGAGTTCTCTGGGCTCTTTCTCTGAATGGAAGAATGACAGAAATCACCCAATACACCCCCTTCTTTACAGACTGGAGACAGGGGGTCAAACCAAGCATTTTGCCCAGGAACCCGCAATGGGGAGATGGCAAAGGCAAGACTAGAACTCAGGTTTCCTCACTCCTAGGGCTTTTTTTTTTTTTCTGGAAAGGCAGAACAACATATTGGCTAAGTCCAGAGGCTCTGGAGCCATACAGCCTGGCTTTGAAGGTTTGCTCTGCCACTCAAAAGCTGTGCAACTTCAGGTGAGTTACTCAACTTTTCTGTGCTGCAGTTTCCTCATCTGAAAATGTCAAGTAATAATAATGCCTACCTCCTGGGTTACTGTGAGCAGTAAGTGAAGTAATACATTCAAAGTGCGTGGAAGAGTGCCTGGTTCACATAGCTCACACTGGAAGGGCTAGAAAATGTTTGTTGAGTGAACAAATAAATGAATGATCAAATGATTGAATGGTTAAGTGTGAGCTGAACCCTACAGTCTGATCAGGAGTAGGAACTGGCCTTTCAAAGATCTGGACCCTTCCAATATTCAGATCTGTTACTTACTCTCCCAGGCCTGAGTTTCTTCCTCTATGTAATGGAGACCCATGGTCTGAGTCCCTGGACTTGCTCAATTCCAGCCCTCTACTGTGGCTTTACCTCATGTCTTCTCCTTCCCTTCACCTGTTCTCCCAACTCCCTCCTTGTCATCAGTTTTCCATTCTGTGCTACCTTATGTGCAAGCCTCCTCCACCCAAAAGCAAAAAGCCCTTCCCTTAGCTCCAGTGCCCTGCAGTTCCTGCCTGATCTCTTCCCTTCTGTCCCATCCCACACTTCCTACTTCCTCTCCCCACCTTCTGTCCACTTCTGAACCATGCACTCTCCTCAGCTCTGCCTGCCCACAGCCATGGTTCTGTTCTCCAGTGACCTTCTCCCCGCCGACTGTCAAGCCAATGAGCTTCTTCAGCTCAAATATATGGGGCCTCTCTTCACTGGATGCCGTTGGCTCCATCTCTGCCTGGAAACCTTCCTTTGCCTTAAAGATCTGGTTTGTGCCTCTTCAAACAGATATTCTTTAGACATTTGATGACATTCATTAAGAGAAGGGGCCTGAGTGGCTTGTGGGGGAAATGGGGGATGGAGGAAGGTCCTGGTTTGTTTCTCTGTGGATGCTCTGCTCTGGCCCCAGATTTTCAGACCCCATTCAGGTGCAGAGTCCCAGCAGTAACCAGCCCCGCCAGCCTACAGGCAGCTTTGAGATCTGCTGTTGCTTCTCTAGGTTGGCCTCCTGTGGCTCCCAGCCCTCTCTAAGCATGCCTCTCCTAAACACCTGTTCTCATCTCTTTCATGTCAGTGATATTTTAGTGACCTGTGACCTCGTGGTTTGTCTCCTGCAGATGCCTGGCTGGTGACCCCACCCTGGAATCCTTGGTCTCTGTCATCTCACATGCTCTAGGCTTTTCCTAAACTTTTGGGACTGCCATTGCCATGTTGCTTGGTGAGTCTCTCTCCTTCTATCCGGTCCTTAATTTTTGGGGAATTCTCCATATTTGACCACCTGCCCTTCTCGTGCTGTGACTCTCCAGGGATCTCAGCCACTCCCATGTGTCAACTCACACAGTGTACTGATGATACCCTATATGACTATCTCCAGCCCAGACCTCTGCTCAGATTCAGTTGTCCAACTTCCTGCCTGAAATCTTCACCGGATGTCTTAGATTCTTCAAACTCTATGCATACAACCCTATTCCCCAACCTGCTCTTCCTCTTGACGTCTCTCCAGCTAGCCAGAGGCTGGGGGCTCCTCCCTCAGCTCCACTGCTCCCATCAAGCTTTCATCAAGTTTTGCTTACTCCATAGCTAAGTAATGGTGATAGCTGACATATATTGGGCACTTGGTGTACATCAAGTACTTCTCTAAGCTCCCTGAAGACTTCGACTCCCATAATCTGGACAACACCCTTACAAAGTAGGGAGCGTTAGTAGCATCCCCATTTTGCAGACAAGAAAGCTGAGGCCTGGCGCCACATGGGTAGGAAATGGCAGAACCAGGACATGAACCAGGTGCTCTGGTTTCAGAGTGTGTGTGGTTATTTGCCACCCTCTCACCTCTCCAACAATCTCTCCAACTCACTCTTTTCATTCTGACCCACACTGTCACTTGCTTGGACTACAGTCTCTATGGAGTTCCCTGTTTCCACTGGGTCTTCCTCAAGGCCACTGCTGAGCAGCCACCATAGCAAATCTATTAAAAATGCTCATCTACAAGTCTCCTCCACTGACAATGCCAAAATGCACTGCCACCTGACGTATTATGTATTTTGTATTTATTAGTGTATATGTTTTTTTATTTTTATTTTTATTTTTATTTTTTTATTATTATACTTTAGGTTTTAGGGTACATGTGCACAATGTGCAGGTTTGTTACATATGTATCCATGTGCCATGTTGTTTTGCTGCACCCATTAACTCGTCATTTAGCATTAGGTATATCTCCTAATGCTGTCCCTCCCCCCTCCACCCACCCCACAACAGTCCCCGGAGTGTGATGTTCCCCTTCCTGTGTCCATGAGTTCTCATAGTTCAATTCCCACCTGAGTGAGAACATGCGGTGTTTGGTTTTTTTTGTCCTTGTGATAGTTTACTGAGAACGATGTTTTCCAGTTTCATCCATGTCCCTACAAAGGACATGAACTCATCATTTTTGATGGCTGCGTAGTATTCCATGGTGTATATGTGCCACATTTTCTTAATCCAGTCTATCGTTGTTGGACATTTGGGTTGGTTCCAACTCTTTGCTATTGTGAATAGTGCTGCAATAAACATACGTGTGCATGTGTCTTTATAGCAGCATGGTTTATAGTCCTTTGGGTATATACCCAGTAATGGGATGGCTGGGTCAAATGGTATTTCTAGTTCTAGATCCCTGAGGAATCGCCACACAGACTTCCATAATGGTTGGACTAGTTTACAGTCCCACCAACAGTGTAAAAGTGTTCCTATTTCTCCACATCCTCTCCAGCACCTGTTGTTTCCTGACTTTTTAATGATGGCCATTCTAACTGGTGTGAGATGGTATCTCACTGTGGTTTTGATTTGCATTTCTCTGATGGCCAGTGATGATGAGCATTTCTTCATGTGTTTTTTGGCTGCATAAATGTCTTCTTTTGAGAAGTGTCTGTTCATGTCGTTTGCCAACTTTTTGATGGGGTTGTTTGTTTTTTTCTTGTAAATTTGTTTGAGTTCATTGTAGATTCTGGATATTAGCCCTTTGTCAGATGAGTAGGTTACAAAAATTTTCTCCCATTCTGTAGGTTGCCTGTTCACTCTGATGGTAGTTTCTTTTGCTGTGCAGAAGCTCTTTAGTTTAATGAGATCCCATTTGTCAATTTTGGCTTTTGTTGCCATTGCTTTTGGTGTTTTAGACATGAAGTCCTTGTCCACGCCTATGTCCTGAATGGTATTGCCTAGGTTTTCTTGTAGGATTTTAATGGTTTTAGGTCTAACATTTAAGTCTTTAATCCATCTTGAATTAATTTTTGTATAAGGTGTAAGGAAGGGATCCAGTTTCAGCTTTCTACATATGGCTAGCCAGTTTTCCCAGCACCATTTATTAAATAGGGAATCCTTTCCCCATTTCTTGTTTTTGTCAGGTTTGTCAAAGATCAAATAGTTGTAGATATGCGGCATCATTTCTGAGGGCTCTGTTCTGTTCCATTGATCTATGTCTCTGTTGTGGTACCAGTACCATGCTGTTTTGGTTACTGTAGCCTTGTAGTATAGTTTGAAGTCAGGTAGCGTGATGCCTCCAGCTTTGTTCTTTTGGCTTAGGATTGACTTGGTGATGCGGGCTCTTTTTTGGTTCCATATGAACTTTAAAGTATTTTTTTCCAATTCTGTGAAGAAAGTCATTGGTAGCTTGATGGGGATGGCATTGAATCTATAAATTACCTTGGGCAATATGGCCATTTTCACGATATTGATTCTTCCAACCCATGAGCATGGAATGTTCTTCCATTTGTTTGTATCCTCTTTTATTTCATTGAGAAGTGGTTTGTAGTTCTCCTTGAAGAAGTCCTTCACATCCCTTGTAAGTTGGATTCCTAGGTATTTTATTCTCTTTGAAGCAATTGTGAATGGGAGTTCACTCATGATTTGGCTCTCTGTCTGTGATTGGTGTACAAGAATGCTTGTGATTTTTGTACATTGATTTTGTATCCTGAGACTTTGCTGAAGTTGCTAATCAGCTTAAGGAGATTTTGGGCTGAGACAATGGGGTTTTCTAGATATACAATCATGTCATTTGCAAACAGGGACAGTTTGACTTCCTCTTTTCCTAATTGAATACCCTTTATTTCCTTCTCCTGCCTGATTTCTCTGGCCAGAACTTCGAGCACTATGTTGAATAGGAGTGGTGAGAGAGGTCATCCCTGTCTCGTGCCAGTTTTCAAAGGGAATGCTTCCAGTTTTTGCCCATTCAGTATGATATTGGCTGTGGGTTTGTCATAGATAGCTCTTATTATTTTGAGATACGTCCCATCAATACCTAATTTATTGAGAGTTTTTAGCATGAAGGATTGTTGAATTTTGTCAAAGGCCTTTTCTGCATCTATTGAGATAATCACGTGGTTTTTGTCTTTGGTTCTGTTTATATGGTGGATTACATTTATTGATTTGCGTATGTTGAACCAGCCTTGCATCCCAGGGATGAAGCCTACTTGATCATGGTGGATAAGCTTTTTGGTGTGCTGCTGGATTCGGTTTGCCAGTATTTTATTGAGGATTTTTGCATCAATGTTCATCAAGGATATTGGTCTGAAATTCTCTTTTTTGGTTATGTCTCTTCCAGGCTTTGGTATCAGGACGATGCTGGCTTCATAAAATGTGTTAGGGAAGATTCCCTCTTTTTCTATTGATTGGAATAGTTTCAGAAGGAATGGTACCAGTTCCTCCTTGTACCTCTGGTAGAATTCGGCTGTGAATCCATCAGGTCCTGGACTCTTTTTGGTTGGTAAGCTATTGATTATTGCCACAATTTCAGAACCTGTTATTGGTCTATTCAGAGATTCAACTTCTTCCTGGTTTAGTCTTAGGAGGGTGTATTTGTCGAGGAATTTATCCATTTCTTCTAGATTTTCTAGTTTATTTGCATAGAGGTGTTTGTAGTATTCTCTGATGGTAGATTGTATTTCTGTGGGATCGGTGGTGATATCCCGTTTTTCATTTTTTATTGCATCTATTTGATTCTTCTCTCTTTTCTTCATTAGTCTTGCTAGCGGTCTATCAATTTTGTTGATCTTTTCAAAAAACCAGCTCCTGGATTCATTAATTTTTTGAAGGGTTTTTTGTGTCTCTATTTCCTTCAGTTCTGCTCTGATTTTAGTTATTTCTAGCCTTCTGCTAGCTTTTGAATGTGTTTGCTCTTGCTTTTCTAGTTCTTTTAATTGTGATGTTAGGGTGTCAATTTTGGATCTTTCCTGCTTTCTCTTGTGGGCATTTAGTGCTATAAATTTCCCTCTACACACTGCTTTGAATGTGTCCCAGAGATTCTGGTATGTTGTGTCCTTGTTCTCGTTGGTTTCAAAGAACATCTTTAAGAATTTCTGCCTTCATTTCATTATGTACCCAATAGTCATTCAGGAGCAGGTTGTTCAGTTTCCATGTAGTTGAGTGGTTTTGAGTGAGTTTCTTAATCCTGAGTTCTAGTTTGATTGCACTGTGGTCTGAGAGACAGTTTGTTATAATTTCTGTTCTTTTACATTTGCTGAGGAGAGCTTTACTTCCAACTATGTGGTCAATTTTGGAATAGGTGTGGTGTGGTGCTGAAAAAAATGTATATTCTGTTGATTTGGGGTGGAGAGTTCTGTAGATGTCTATTAGGTCCACTTTGTGCAGAGCTGAGTTCAATTCCTGGATATCCTTGTTAACTTTCTGTCTCGTTGATCTGTGTAATGTTGACAGTGGGGTGTTAAAATCTCCCATTATTATTGTGTGGGAGTTTAAGTCCCTTTGTAGGTCACTCAGGACTTGCTTTATGAATCTGGGTGCTCCTGTGTTGGGTGCATATATATTTAGGATAGTTAGCTCTTCTTGTTGAATTGATCCCTTTACCATTATGTAATGGCCTTCTTTGTCTCTTTTGATCTTTGTTGGTTTAAAGTCTATTTTATCAGAGACTAGGATTGCAACCCCTGCCTTTTTTTGTTTTCCATTTGCTTGATAGATCTTCCTCCATCCCTTTATTTTGAGTCTGTATGTGTCTCTGCACGTGAGATGGGTTTCCTGAATACAGCACATTGATGGGTCCTGACTCCTTATTCAGTTTGCCAGTCTGTGTCTTTTAATTGGAGCATTTAGCCCATTTACATTTAAAGTTAATATTGTTATGTGTGAATCTGATCCTGTCATTATGATGTTAGTTGGTTATTTTGCTTGTTAATTGATGCAGTTTCTTCCTAGCCTCAATGGTCTTTACAATTTGGCATGTTTTTGCAGGGGCTGGTACTGGTTGTTCCTTTCCATGTTTAGTGCTTCCTTCAAGAGCTCTTTTAGGGCAGGCCTGGTGATGACAAAATCACTCAGCGTTTGCTTGTCTGTAAAGTATTTTATTTCTCCTTCACTTATGAAGCTTAGTTTGGCTGGATATGAAATTCTGGGTTGAAAATTCTTTTCTTTAAGAATGTTGAATATCGGCCCCCACTCTCTTCTGGCTTGTAGAGTTTCTGCTGAGAGATCAGCTGTTAGTCTGATGGGCTTCCCTTTGTGGGTAACCCGACCTTTCTCTCTGGCTGCCCTTAACATTTTTTCCTTCATTTCAACTTTGGTGAATCTGACAATTATGTGTCTTGGAGTTGCTCTTCTCAAGGAGTATCTTTGTGGCGTTCTCTGTATTTCCTGAATCTGAATGTTGGCCTGCCTTGCTAGATTGGGGAAGTTCTCCTGGATAATATCTTGCAGAGTGTTTTCCAACTTGGTTCCATTCTCCCCGTCATTTTCAGGTACACCAATCATACGTAGGTTTGGTCTTTTCACATAGTCCCAAATTTCTTGGAGGCTTTGTTCATTTCTTTTTATTCTTTTTTCTCTAAACTTCCCTTCTCGCTTCATTTCATTCATTTCATCTTCCATCAGTGATACCCTTTCTTCCAGTTGATCGCATCTGCTACCGAGGCTTGTGCAATCTTCGCGTAGTTCTCGATACTTGGCTTTCAGCTCCATCAGCTCCTTTAAGCCCTTCTCTCCATTGGTTATTCTAGTTATCCATTCTTCTAATTTTTTTTCAAAGTTTTTAACTTCTTTGCTATTGTTTTGAATTTCCTCCCGTAGCTCGGAGTAGTTTGATCGTCTGAAGCCTTCTCTCAACTTGTCAAAGTCATCCTCCGTCCAGCTTTGTTCCGTTGCTGGTGAGGAACTGCATTCCTTTGGAGGAGGAGAGGTGCTCTGCTTTTTAGAGTTTCCAGTTTTTCTGCTCTGTTTTTTCCCCATCTTTGTGGTTTTTTCTACTTTTGGTCTTTGATGATGGTGATGTACAGATGGGTTTTTGGTGTGGATGTCCTTTCTGTTTGTTAGTTTTCCTTCTACCAGACAGGACCCTCAGCTGCAGGTCTGTTGGAGTTTACTAGAGGTCCACTCCAGACCCTGTTTGGCTGGGTGTCAGCACCGGTGGCTGCAGAACAGCGGATTTTCGTGAGACCACAAATTCAGCTGTCTGGTAGTTCCTCTGGAAGTTTTGTCTCAGAGGAGTACTCGGCTGAGTGAGGTGTCAGTCTGTCCCTACTGGGGGGTGCCTCCCAGTTAGGCTGCTCGGGGGTGAGGGACCCACTTTAGGAGGCAGTTTGTCCATTCTCAGATCTCCAGCTGCGTGCTGGGAGAACCACTACTCTCTTCAAAGCTGTCAGTCAGACAGGGACATTTAAGTCTGTGGAGGTTCCTGCTGAGTTTTTGTTTGTCTATGCCCTGCCCCCAGAGGTGGAGCCTACAGAGGCAGGCAGGCCTCCTTGAGCTGTGGTGGGCTCCACCCAGTTCGAGCTTCCTGGCTGCTTTGTTTACCTAAGCAAGCCTGGGCAATGGCAGGCGCCCCTCCCCCAGCCTCGCTGCCGCTTTGCAGTTTGATCTCAGACTGCTGTGCTAGCAATCAGTGAGACTCTGTGGGCATAGGACCCTCCGAGCCAGGTGTGGGACACAATCTCCTAGTGTGCCGTTTTCCAGGCCCGTTGGAAAAGCGCAGTATTAGAGTGGGACTGACCCGATTTTCCAGGTGCCGTCTATTACCCCTTTCTTTGACTAGGAAAAGGAACTCCCTGACCCCTTGCGCTTCCCGAGTGAGGCAATGCCTCGCCCTGCTTTGGCTCGCGCACAGTGCGCTTCACCGACTGTCCTGCACCCACTGTTTGGCACTCCCTAGTGAGATGAAGCCGATACCTCAAGCAGAAATGCAGAAATCACCCATCTTCTGTGTCACTCAGGCTGGGAGCTGTAGACTGGAGCTGTTCCTATTTGGCCATCTTGGCTCCACCCCCGTATATGTTTTAATATACTTTCTCTACTTGTTAGAATGAAGGTTCCAGGAGGGCAGGCACTATCTGTTTTGGGCACTGCTGTATCCATCCCTGACATCAGGTATCTGACCCCTGCCTTCTACCTCAAGCTCAGCTCTTACCACTCCCTGCCTAGAAATCCAAGCTCCAGCCAGTGGTCCCCCAATGTCATGGTGCTTCTCTTCTTCCTGGCTTGCTCCTGTACTGCTCCCTCTGCCTGGAAAACCCCATCCCTTATGACTGGGAAATTATAGCCTATATTTTAAGACTTAGTCCAGGTGTCTCCTCCTCTGGGAAGCCTTCCTGAGACTCCATGTCTAGGGTATCCTCTTTCTTTGTTTCCTGCAGTCTGTCATGCTCTGTCATGTCTCCAACACCCCTCCATACTGTGAGAGTGTTTTTTTTTTTTTTTTTGAAACAGGATGTTGCTCTGATGCCCAGGCTGGAGGGCAGTGATGCCATTGTGGCCATTGTGGCTCACTGCAGCCTCTAACTCTTGGGCTCAAGTGATTCTCCCAGCTCAGCCTCCTGAGTAGCCACCACACTTGGCTAATTTTTAAATTTTTGTGTAGAGACATGGGTCTCTGTTTTTTGCGCAGACTGGTTTCAAACTTCTGGCCTTAAGCAATCCTTCTGCCTCAGTCTCTCTAAGTACTGGGATTACAGGCATGAGCCATGGCACCTGGCCTCAGACTGAGTTCTTTTTTTTTGTTGTTATTGTTGAGATGGAGTTTCACTCTTGTCACCCAGGCTAGTGTGCAATGGCGAGATCTCGGCTTACTGCAACCTTCACCTCCCTGGTTCAAGTGATTCTCCTGTCTCAGCCTCCTGCATAGCTAGGATTACAGGTGCCTGCTACTATACCTGGCTGATTTTTGTATTTTTAGTAGAGACAGGGTTTTACCATGTGGGCCAGGCTGGTCTCGAACTCCTGACCTCAGGTGATCTGCCCGCCTCAGCTTCCCGAAGTGCTGGGATTACAGGTGTGAGCCACTGTGCCCGGCCCAGACTGAGTTCTTTAAGGGAAGGCCTTTTGTCTTATTTATCTTAGTAATACAGTAGGTGCTCAAAGTTTGTCTCATGAGAAACAGAGGCAATAACTGCCTGGGGATGAGACTACCTACCAGGAAATACATAATCTAAGATGGGGAGGCTACCTCTAGAAACTATAGAAACAAAGTTTACATGGGATACAGACACTCTGGCACTCACACAGACATTGTGAAGATAAGGGCTGAGCAGGACATGAAAGGTGCTCAGTAAATATGGAGTGAGTGAATGAATGAATGGTGATAGGCTGGGTACAGCTCACTAGGGCCTATCTTCTGAAGGAGGAAATGTTGGTTGGTTCTAAGAGAGGAATGGAGCAAAGCTTATAAGAGTGGGAAAATGAGGCAGTCCAGGTCTCTCACATTTTCCCTTACAGCAATAATGGAGACTTCAAGTTTCATTCGTGGCTGCCTTTTGTCTTGTTCAGTTCCTCAGTTTTCCTGACCTGCAGAGTGGAAGCTCTTAGACCCGGTCCACATTTAGTGAGATTGCTGTAGAGTTGAAATAGGCAGAATGGCTGGCAGTCTGGAGTGGTGACAAGATGTCAGACTAGTGCCTTAGATGCTATTCTTCCAGCACAGTGATGACCCAGTGGGCACTGGACACCATGGCGGGCCAAACTGACAAAGCTCGGTAGCACACAGGCTTCAGCAGTCCTGTCCTCAGCAAGGTTGTTGGGCCAGGGAATATGTCCAAAACGCCTCCTGCCCCCTCCTGTGCTCTTCCATGGCCCATCCAGGTCATAGAGCTGCAACCCCAGCCAGGCTGTCATCTGGGTGGCAGTGAATAGGATGCAGAGGGGTGGAGATGGCTCCCTTCTGACCAAGACTAGACCTTGGTGGCCCCTGCCCCTTAGTGCTACATGGAGAGGGGATATTTTCCAAAAGGACTTTAAAAGCATCTTTGACATTTGAGTATTCAATCTTTGAGGGTATTCAAAGCTCCTTCCTTCCTAAGGTTCTTTGGGCCTCGAAGGTACAAAATCAGAAACTGATGACATTTCTCTGCCCCTTGGGGCTGTGGCTTATGAACATAAGAAATCTCTGTCTCCTGTTTGAATGGAAGAGCTTTACAATGAACTACCCAGGCTGAAAAGTCTTCTTCCTCCGTCCACAGCTTCATCACTAGGGATTTGGGAAGGAACCATGATGGGTTTTAGAAGGCCTGTAAGCCTTCTGAATCCAGGTGATACTTTGTGTCTGTGGGCATTTGTGCACATGTGCAATAGCCTTGTCCAACAAGCAAAGAGTTTCTGTGGCCAAAGCAACAACAGAGAGTATGAGAACTGTCATTTTAAACCTAACAGAGCACCTTTATGTGGCAGGTACTGCTGCTCGCCAGGATCTCACAGTTCAGAGGAGGTGATGCCTCTAAGACACAGTTAATGGTATAAAGTTATGGGCTGGAGAAGGCCACTAACAGGAAAGACCTGTGGCCTGGGGACCTGGGGAAGGCAGAGGTAGGAACCTGAAGGATGGGCAGAAGTCGTCTATTTGGAGGCAATTACCCTACCAGATAAGGTAGTGAGCCAAGACCAGGAGGTGAGAATGTATAAGCCACACTGTGGAGAATGGGTTGTGAGATTTAGGCAGCACTCATTTCAACTGCTGGTCTGTAAGGGGCTGTGGGAGTCTTTGTTTAAGCTTCTCCCTCAACATCTCTTCCCTGATCAGTTACAATGAAGCCCCACCAGACTCACTGTTTAAACCAGGCTGTGGGTGGTGGCAGAGAACACACCGAGGCCTTGGAAGCCTCTTTCATTCACTGACTTCACTTGTTTAACTGACCCCACAAGTTCCCCATGACCTTCTTCCCCTCCCTTAGTCCACTCCTTGCTGTCCCAGAGTATTAAAAGGATTTCAGAATGCCGAATGATTATTGATATCCTAATGAGTCTGTCCAATGGCCATTAGCCTGCAGACTACTTGGATATTTTTAAACTACTAAAATCAAATCTTACAACATCCATTATGCCCTGGATGGTGCATTGCTGTTGAGGCCCTAACATGCATAAACGCAACTGAGCCTGCATTATCAAACATTTAAGCCCTTAAAAATTGCCCAACGTCTAAAATCTCCTCTTAGGACCCCGTTCTGGCATTGCTCGGGCAGACACTAATCCCCATTAAGACCTCTCCACCTATTCCCTGCTCAGGGCCTGGGGTCTGCTTTAGACAGAAGCAACAGCTTTTAGGCGCATTAAAGGATCAGGCTGGAGCAAAGATGATCTTCTTCTCTCTTCGAAGGGAGGCGGGCTGAGGGGCAAACCAACCAATCACTTTTGAGGATAAGAACACTATTGAAAATAATTCTGAATATGTCTTTATGTATTTGAGGTGGGGTTGGGGGCGGGGTGTATTACAGAGCTATTGTGCCCAGGTCCAGGTGGTTGCTTCTCTAGCCAATGAAGAAGCTGGGAGATCTTCATGGAAAGCAGACAGGGTTTAGTCTAAGCAAGTTTGACCTCAGTGCCACCTAGGCCCTCTTCCCTTTGGTTAGTGAGCTGTCCACTTTGTAGGGGGAGCCATTCTACAGTTCCTACCTGGGCTGTAAAATAGCAACACCCACCATTTGGGAAGTATGGGGGGAAGGATCTCAGTGTGTGGGGCTGCTCTAGCTTGTGGCTCTGCTACTTCCTTGATGGGGCAGTCTAACCTGTTCCTCCATGTTGTGAATTTCTAGAGGCAGGCTCTGCTGCTGTGGCGGAGAGGCTATGTGTCTAATTCAGGAGTTAAGTATCAGAAAGCTCAAACCATATCTCCCAAGGCAGCTTTATCAATACAGCTGTTACTTTGGATTCCCTCTGTCTGACTCTTGTGTCTCTTTTCTCAGTCAATTCAGAAATTGACGGGACAAGTAGGGTATTTCTTATTGACTTTCTGACCTTACAATACCTTCCTAGGGCCTAACACTCTCTAGCTGCCTACTGAACAGCCTCTCACGTCTTCCCTTGAGTACTGACTGCATCATGATGCAACTCTTCTTATACCTTCAAAAACCCAACCCATCATCAGCCCCTTTCTCTGGACGCTAAAATCAGAGCTAAGCTGACAAAGTGACTCCACTTTAGCCCTGTATTGGCTCCACCTCTGATGCTCATGTGGCTTTGAGCAAGCAATTTAATATTTAACTTATCCAAGCCTCATTTTTTTTTGTTGTTTTAGGGTTATACTGAAGATAATCCACAAAAAGCACCTGGCACATGGTAGATATTCAATAAATGTCGATTTCCTTCCTTTCTCCTTTCTTTACTAACTAGGTGACTTTGAGAAGTGACATTGGCACTCTGAGTCTCAGTTACCATCTCCATAGTCAGTAATGTTGAGATGAAGCAATGTTCACTGTACTGGTGATGGTTTTGAGATGATGGGATGGCAGAAGTCTGAGCTGCAGCAGACAGATGAGGCCAGGGAGTTCATTCAAGGCCACAGGGCCAATGGGACTGAGCTTGGGCTCAACCCCAGGTGTCCTGACTGCATTCTGCAATCTCACCTTTGCTTCCCTTCTGACACTAACTGTGAGGTTCAAGACAGGACACATGGGAAGCCCAGCTCAGATGTGCTTGGCTCAGGACCGAGTTCTGCCCGCTCCTGGCTGGGGCCCAGACTTCCCGTCTGATGCACCTGACTTCAGTTTCTCTCTGCTCTTTGACACTCAGTCCCCTAGAATGAGTGCTCTCTCGCCCTTGCTGCCTGATTGGTTAGAATTAATCTTTTCCACTGGGACGTCACTCTGTGCCTGATTCTCCCTGCAAGTTCAAGAGCCCTGAGTCCACATGACTGATGATAACTGCTGTTCCTCTGACTCCTCCATCCAGAGTTCAGCAGTCTCCTTCTCCTCTTTTCCGCCTGTCGAGTCTTTATACTGTGAAAGTCCTGACATAAAACTCTTGGTGTGTCTTTGTTCATCTATAGACTTTCCTGTTCCTCTTCATCACTGTAGGGAGAGGAGGACTTGTTTGGTTGCTGATTTGAAATCCTTTTCAGGCCTGAAATGCAGACTTTTCTGCCCTTTCTTTTCCTGCTGCAACACTGAGTCATTTGCAGAGGGAGGATAGCAGCAGAGGAGGAAAGAAAGCAAGCAGGAGTTGAAAGTCCCGTCATCTTGTCTACAGATACCCTGGATTTAGATAACCTGGGATGTGGGTAATTTGAAAGCAACGAATCTGCCTGTTGGAAGTGGGAATTTGGCAGGGTGGTGTCCCTCTTCCTGTGGCTCTAGAATCCCACAGTTCTGTCCATTGCTACTCTGGACAGATGGGAGGCTGGGTGCTCACTATTCTTATCTCAGTCAAGCCTGTCTGTTTGGTACATGCAAAACCCCTTTGATCTGCTCTCATCTAGACTAAGGGCAGGGAAGGGATTGGGGGCTAGATAAGGCAAAATCTGTGCTTGGCGGGAAGCAGCCCCAATATGACCTTAGGGGCAGACACTTTCCAGGGGGCATGGCATGCTGTCTGTCCCAGCTTCCTGCCAAGTTTTTCATCATATTTTTCATTGCTCAGGCCTCAAGCTGGAGTTAAGCCGGGGCTGATACTCCCCACCACCTAGCAGTGTGACATCTGTGAATGGATTTCTAATTACACATATAAATCAGCATGATTGGAAATTCTTGAAATTTTATTGGGAAGGAAATTTATAGTGATTAAAACCAATTAATTTGGGCCTCCTATTAATCCATGTGGCAGGGTTGATGCTGCCATGCTGCTGTGCCTCCTGAAAGCCATTGGGTGGGGTTGGGCTCAGTCTGGGGGCCACTGGGGGCGTGTGCTCATTTTTCAGGTTACAAATGCTCATCCCATGTTTTAAATTACACCTCTGCCCCCGGCCACATATCTTGTTTTGTGGCTAAAAATAGAGTTCTGGGCTTTCACTAAAGATTCAGAAACACTAAAAGGAATCTTTTTAATCAAAATAAAGAACCCTTTTTAATTACTCAGCCTCTCTCACAGTTGGAGGTAATAATTGTCGAGTGCTCTTAAGTAGGGCTGTTATTAGATTTCCCTAGGGCTCCTCTATTTTCTAGAAGTTTGCAATGCTGGCTGTTGAATGCCAGAGGAGGAGTCAACTCTTGTCTCTTTAAGTCTTTAACAAGGCTTAAAGACCTGGTCACATGTAAACAGGGAGAAAGGGAGTGAGCTATGGCAGATACCAGGTCCACGCGGGGAAGAGCCTCCCAGTGGCTCCACACTGCCGGTGAAATCAAGTTTAGATGCCTCTGTGTTAGTCAGGGTTATCCAGAGAAACACAATGAATAGGATATAGATACATAGGTAGGGAGGGATTTATTATAAGGAATTGGTCCATGTGATTATGGAGGCTAAGAAGTCCCACAATGTACTGTATGTAAGTCGGAGGCCCAGAAAAGCAGCTCATGTAGTTCCAGTCCAAATCCGAAGGCCTGAGACCTGGAAGAGCCAGTGGTGTAAGGCCCCATCTGTGTCTGAAGGCCCAAGAGCCAGGAGTGCCAGTGTCCAAAGACAAGAGAAGATGGACAATCCAGCTCAAACAGAGAGGGCAAATTCTTTCCTCTGCCTTTTTGTTCCATTCAAGCCCTCAGTGGATTGGATGATGACCACCCACACTGGTGAGGGCAGATCTTCTTTACTGAGTCCACTGATTCAAATGCTGCTCTTTTCTGGTAACACCCTCACAGACACACCCAGAAACACAGCCAGTGTTACCAGCCTCTGGGCATCCCTTAGCCCAGCCAAGTTGACACATAAAATTAACCATCACACTTCCTTATTGAATGTGTCCTTTCCAAGCCTCTAACCAACATCACCTCCTGCTCCATCCAGGCCAGAGGCTTTCCTGGCTTTTGTGTTTTTTGTTTTGTTTTGTTTTGTTTTGAGACAAGGTCTCACTCTGTCACCCAGGCTGGAGTGCAGTGGTGTGATCATGGCTCACTGCAGCCTCAACCTCCCAGGCCCAAGTGATTCTTTCTCCTTAGCTTCCTGAGTAGTTGGGACAGGAGCATACCTGTCCCATACCCAGCTAAGTTTTGTATTTTTTGTAGAGATGGCATTTCACCATGTTGCCCAGGCTGGTCTTGAACTCCTGAGCTCAAGCGATCCGCCTGTCTCAGCCTCCCAAAGTCTTGGGATTACAGGCATGAGCTGCCACACCCAGCCTTTCCTGGCCTTTATTTATTCCTGCCAACTTACCCTCAGTTCTGTGTAGGTGAGAATGGGCCTGGGTCCATGCCTTGGGGCTGCTGTGAGAAAGTATCATGAACTGGGTAATGTAAAACAACACAAATGTATTGTCTCGAGTTCTAGAGGCCATTAGTCTGAAATCAAGGTATTGGTAAGGTCATGCTCTTGCTGAAACCTGTATGAGAGAATTCTTTCAAGCCTTTTCTGGATTCTGGTGTTTGCTGGCAATCCTTGTCATTCTCTAGTTAATAGATACATCACTCTGATCTCTGCTTTTTTCATCACATGGCCATCTTCTCCATCTTCTCATGCATCATTATGACCATATACTCTACTGGGCCAAAGAGGGCCCAGGATTATGTTTCTCTTGGCTGGTGTTGAGATCACATGGATTCTCCATCAGTGCATTAAAATTGTGCTACACGTTATATCACTTCTAATTTGCAGCCTTACTGTCTGGTACAGTTTTCCCTGAAGTTTCTAATTACTGTCTTTCATTTTTATGATAAAACATGGCTTTCTCATATTCTTGACCACTAAAACTATTCTTAATTACGCAATCTATGGCAACCTATTTCTCCACTTTACCCCTAGGTTTCCCTCCCAGGAGCTACTGTGACCTGAAAACTGGTCCTCTCAGTTGCTATTCCACCATCTTCTGGAGCTGGAGGGTTCCAATCCCTGTTCCCTGGACACCACACTTTTTCCTCTCTAGGTTTATTTCACTGTTGTGTTTGAATACAACCTCAAGCTACAACTTTTCATTTTTGAGGAACCTCTTTAGGAAGGATGTTTGGGAGGCAGTGATATAGTTGTGATATGTGTCCCTGCTCAAATCTCATGTTTAATTGTAATCCCCAATGCTGGAGGCAGGGCCTGGTGGGACGTGTTTGGGTCATGGGCATGAATCCCTCATGGCTTGGTGCTGTTTTTTATAGTGAATTCTTGTGAGATCTGGTCATTTAAAAGTGTATGGCATCTCTCTCTCTCTCTCTCTCCCTCTCCTGCCATGTGATGTGCCTGCTTCCCCCTTGCCTTCCACCATGATTAGAAGCTTCCTGAGGGCAGATGCCCACGTTATGCTTTTTGTACAGCCGGCAGAACTGTAAGCCAATTAAACCTCTATTCTTTATAAATTATCTAGTCTCAGGTATTTCTTTGTCATAATGTAAGAACGGCCTAACACAGTAGGTTTTCTGAGTCCTTTCTTGTCTGGAAATGTCTTTATTCTGCCCTCACTATGAATTGATAGATGTTTGAGTATAAAACTCTAGATTTGAAATTATTTACATTCTGAACATTGTCCACCTTGCTCTAATATCTCTCCACATACAGTGGCATTTGAGTCTACTGCCTTTGTTTTCTCTTTTCTGTAATCTTTCAGAATGTTTTCTTGTCCTGGGTGTTCTGAAATTCCACATATATAAGTAGGTGTCTCTTTTCATTCAGTGTTCTGAACACGGGTGTTCTGCTTCAGTTCTGGAAAATTGTCTTGTATTATTTCTCTGATAATTTTCTTTCCTCCACATTCTGTGTTGTGTTTTTCTGAGATACTTATTAGGCAAATATTGGACCTCCTGGATTAGTCCTCTAAGTCTCTTATTATTTTGTTAATATTTTCTATCTCTGTGTTTCTTTTGAGGAGGGGGAGAATCTACATTCTGAGAAATTTCTTTAATGCGATTTATTTTGTGGCTGGCTTTCTACATTTTTTAAAAAACACAAATGACATTATTTATCTTTATAAGTCATCTTTTCTTTCTCTATTTTTTTAAAAAAAGTTCTTCCTTTTTTATAGCACTCTGTTCTTGTTAAATAAATACAGTGTGCTCTCAAATTCCCCTGATCCTTTTTTAAATTGAAAAAGTTAGAAGTTTTCTGAATCATCTTGATTTTCTCAGGGAACCAGTGTTTTGCTTTCTTTTCCTTATCCATACTGGTGATCCTTCTTGCTGGCCTGGTGCTTCTGGGCCATCCATTCGTATTATAGAGGGAAGATTGGTATGGGATTCCTTTACTGGGCATAGGTCTCTTATTCTCACTACCAACATCTCTCCCTTGAGTGGGACATGTGCCTTGGAGCTCCTTGGTATGTCCACTCAGCTGACACACTTTAATTTAAAATGCATGAGATGCAACACATCAGTCAGGCCACCCATCTCAGATATGTGCATTTGCATGCACACACACACACACAGTGGCAGAACAGTTTCACCTTGCGGTCCTTACAAGCATGCCTGAAACCTTGGTAGATTCCAGTCAGTTCATTCAATGCTTGTAGAAAGGAGTAGCTACTCTTTTTTGGCATAAAGGTTCTTACTGGACCACCCACTCAGGAGGCAAGATGGAGGTGGTGGGGGATATGGAGAGAAGGGGTGCCAAGTGGTACTGCTTGGTATTTATTTTCTAGGTGTAGACTTTCAATCAATCTCCCAGTTTTCAACCCGAAGTCTCATTCGTGCTGTCACTGTCAGTCTTCCTAGGCCAGCTAGAATTTGCTCCTGCAGTCTCTTTATACTGTTATGACCTGTAAGTTAACATGCCCCATCCACTTTATGTCTTCTAAAAACCTATTGAACTTTCTCACTTGTCACCCCTGCCTCCACTCATCTTATTTCTTCACTGTTATAGGTTTGCTTCTTTTTATTCTTCTACACTTTAATTTCAGTGAGATTTCAGGTGGGCAGGGAAATAAATATATGTGTACAGATTGCCATCTTAAATCAGAAGCAAAATATTTTCTTATGTGAATTAACAGAGTAGATGTGTTTCCTGAAAGCAAAAGAGCTTAGTAATTACCAAACCTCTTGCTTTACAGATGAGAAAACAGAGGCCCAAGTGGGTGAACTGCTGAGGTCTCACCTCTGCTTCCCATCTGGAATCCTGGTCTCCTGAGGCAGGGCTACATTGCAAGTGGAGGAAATGATCTGGGTAAGAAAAACTTTGAATCAGAAAATAAGTTTGAAGGAAATGTAGTAGGGCTATTTTCATCTGTGCCTTAGTTCACCTAAATCAATCAATCTATCTATCTATCTATCTATCTATCTATCTATCTATCTATCTAGGTTAAAACACCTTTAATGAGAGGTAGAAAGACACGAATATCTCCCCTGTCTGCTCTTGACATTTTACTATGTTAGCAAGCTCTGGAGCCTACAGCTTGAGGAGAAACTGTGATTCAAGTCAGTCAACAGCAAAGCCCTCACTCTCTCCTCATCAGAACTCCCGTTCCAAATGATCCTATGTTACAAGTAAATACTGCATCTCATTACAAGATGGAGAGGCAGGGAGGACACTACCTGGAGCTGGCCTCCCAAAGCCTGGGACTCTAGGAACCAGACAATGGCAAAGACACAAGCCCCAGCCCATGGATAAACAAAATGGGGAGGACAGAGGTCTTGAAAGAGGAAGATGAGGAAAATATAAGGGCTTAGGGAATAAAGGAGGGAGTTGTCTAAAACTAGAAGCATACTAATGCTAGGAAATCCCCTATGATCCCTGGTGCACCTGGGCACACATTGTCACTATTAGCCCAAAGGAATATTTACCAGAATGTTCACATTCACAATTTGAGGTCTTTTCCCTTACATCATGTCCCTTTCTTAGTCACATCAGTACTCAGCAAGCCCAAGCAAATCCATAAAGGGTTCTGATTCTTTGGGGGACCTGCCATGAGGCAAACCTGTAAAAACCAGAATAATTTGGAATAACTACCCATGCATTTCTGCAGGTATGTAAAAGCTTTTGGTGTGCTTTAAAGTATTTCCTTCTCTTGGCTCAGTTAAACTTCCCCATACAATCTTGCTTATATCATTTCCTTAGCACGGTTGAACATAAGATATCTTATCACCATCCTACCCAGACTTCCAATGGATGAGTGTAGACCTGTATTATTTCAGCCTATTTGTGAAACCCCAAGGTTAGCAAGGCAGGAAGAAGGCCATGGGTTTGCAGAAGTCTGTAAGACAGACTTCCCACTACAGCCCAAGGGAGCAGGGAAAGCAAAAGTGGGGACAGCCTCCCATAAAGAGATGATTTTTCTTCCCATCGTCTCCCATTTTAGTGCATTTCAAAAGCCCCCTTTCCGAATCTCAGCCTCTTTTATCCCATTGCCCTATAACTGGGATACATTTATTCACCCTGAAGTATTAAGGGCTATTGTCCTACCTTCCCTGCTCCCCAGGGGATATGCAAGGAAAGCGTAATGTTTCACAGAAATGAGTTGAGGAAGGTGAATATTTCATGCCCCAGTGAGGGAGAGAATATGGTTGTAGCTGGCTTCCCAAACCATGCATGCTGTATCCCCTGCCAGTGGACAAAGCCTGTTCTCTTGCATATTTGAGTCCACTCTTGATTTCCCCCTAATTAGATGGTACCTTTCCTACCTCTGCACCCCTGACCAATTAGTAGTACATCTTTCATCAAACTCTCCTTGAATTCAGTCCTCTGGGTACTTGGCTTGGAAGGGTCCAGGAGGGTGGGAGCCCTGTGTTCTTTATCCATGTGTTCCCTACAGTGTGTGTATGAGAAGAGGAAAGAGCCTGTTCTGAAGCCCTCACTATGCCAGACTTTGTGCTAGGTACTCTATGTTATTTAAACTTCCTGACAAGGAAGTGGATATCCCATTTTCCAGATGATCACACTGAGGTTCAGAGTTAAATAAGTCATCCAAAGTTACAAAGGGCTTAGGATTTAAGTTCATTCTAGCTTCAAAGATAGTGCCTTGCCTTCCCTTGCCTTGCCTCGCCTTGCCTCGCCTTGCCTCGCCTTGCCTCGCCTTGCCTCGCCTTGCCTCGCTTTGCCTCACTTTGCTTTGCCTTGCCTCCCCTTCCCTCCCTGTTCCTTCCCTTCCCTTCCCTTCTTTTTTCTTTCCCCTGTTTTTTTTTGAGACAGAGTCTCGCTCTGTCTCCCAGGCTGGAGTGCAATGGTGCCATTTGGCTCACTGCAACCTCTGCCTCCTGGGTTCAGCAGTTCTCCTGCCTCAGCCTCCTGAGTAGCTGGGATTACAGGTGTGCGCCACCACACCTGGTAATTTTTGTATTATTAGTAGAGATGAGGTTTCACCATGTTAGCCAGGCTAGTCTGGAATTCCTGACCTCAAGCAATCCACTGACCTTGGCCTCCCAAAGATAATGCTCTTTCTAACATACCTTACACATAGTAGGTTCTCATGATAATTTTATTTAACTAAATCCAACCAACCATTTCACAAGCCCTTGTGAGTGAGGATCCCTCAATCCTGATTCCCTGGCATCCGAGTCCCTTTAAATCAGGCTGGTAATTGCTCTGGGCTCTCTGCAACGCAGTGCATTTAGCAAAACAAACATAGGTTCCGTTTCACACGCAAGTAAATATTTTCCCAAAGCGATTAGCACCCAGACAGCTAATAATTACTGCACATGACACTTTTAAAAGCTGACTATGCATATTTATGGAAAATGATTATTATCACAATATTAGGAGCTCATTAATCCACAAGAGCACATGTGAAAACATTCCAAAGTCAACGTAACATTTGTGCACAGTAAATACCCATCTGCTTTGAAAGCTGGTGTGGTAAGTGCTTGAGCATTCCACAGGTAGGGAAGCCCTTTGAGTGAGGACTGAAACTGTGCACTCTTGTTTGGGATATGGTTTTGAACACCCCAGTTCTTTCCAAACACAGCACCTGTGCACATGCATGCTCACGTGCATGCACACACACACATCTCCCAGTAGGATTTAAGAAGGACTAGAGTCTTACCTTTCTCCCAAATCTGCTTCCGGCAGCCAGTGTTCCTCATTTGGTCCACTGGGTGGGCTCTTTCTGCCCTTCCCGCTTGTAGTATCCCCTCCCCCATGCTGCTTCCCTGCATTGCCCTGGCAGTGTGGGGTTGTTTGATGGTTTGTTTTCAATTCAGAAATCTAATAACAAAGTCACTCTTTGCTGAAAATCTTTCTGTAATGGATTTCTATTTTGTTTTTGTTTTTGCCACTCTGCGTCACCTCAGCTTAAACAAATCACCTCATTTCACTCTCCTGGCCACAGTGGTTGTCCAGGGATGGGTAATTCAAGCTCAGTCCAGCCCAAGGCTTTAGCTTGAATCACCTGAGAAAGGATTTGATGGTTTTTTTTTTTTTTGGAGTCTTGCTCTGTTGCCCAGGCTGGAGTGCAATGGCGCAATCTCAGCTTACTGCAACCTTTGCCTCCTGGGTTCAAGTGATTCTTCTGCCTCAGCCTCCCAGGTAGCTGGGATTACAGGCACATGCCATCATGCCCGGCTAATTTTTGTATTTTTTTTTTTTAGTAGAGACAGGGTTTCACCATGTTGGCCAGGCTGGTCTTAAATGATCTCAGGTGATCCACCGGCCTCGGCCTCCCAAAGTGCTGGGATTACAGGCATAAGCCACTGCACCTGGCCCAATTTGCTGTTCTTGAACCTCAGAGGATGTGAGGCTGGAGCAGCTGTGGCCTCCACGTGGTGCTGAAGGAAAAAATCAGCCCCTGGAGGAGAGCAGAGCTGAACTTAGAAATGGCAAGGCCAGATCCTGAGAGCTTGGTCTGAGGCCCTAATTCTGTCACTACCTAAAGCCAGCCTGACCACTGCAGTTTTCAGTTCCAGGTACCAATAATTATCTCTTTGCTAAGCTAACAAGGTTGGGATTTCCTCCGTTTGCTTTTGATATACATTCAGTGTTCCTCCATTGCTTTTGAGATAGAGTCCAAATTCCTTATCAAGGTTTGCAAGACCCTCTGGTGCCTGACTTTGTTTCCCTTCAGCCTCATCTCTCCTCGCTATCTGCGTCACACACTTGATGTTCCAACTAAATGGAACTTCTTCCAGTTCCCTGAATGCACTTCACCACTTTATTGTAATTGCTTTTAATTGTCCATCTCCTCCGGGAGACTGTTGATGCCACAGAGATAGGGCTGGGTTTATTTTATTCACTGTTGTAGCCCCAGCACCTAGAAGGATGCATGGAATGTTGTTGCTGCTTCATAAATATTTGTCAGATCTATCGGTGGATATTGATTTGTACTTGCATGAGATGCCATTTGGTGGATTAATTTGTTCTTGGACTAAATCTCATTTTATGCACTCATTTGTTCAACAAATATTTAACTCAACAGCTACTGTGTCAGAAGCCAACAAAGATTAAAAAAAACAGTCTTGGACTTCAATCACCTTATAGTCAACGGGAAAGAAAAGATATAGAAACAGTCATAATATATGATATGACAACTATATCTTTTTTTTTTTTTGAGACAGAGTCACGCACTGTTGCCTGGGCTGGAGTGCAATGCCGCTATCTCAGCTCACTGCAACCTCTGCCTCCCGGGTTCACGCAATTCTCCTGCCTCAGCTTCCCGACAAATATATCTTTTGCTCTAATTAAGATGTGTACAATATATAAGGAAAGCAAGGGAAAAAGCTCTCTTAAAATTTCCTGGGGATGTCAAGGATGTTAGGAAAGACTTCAGAGGGGAGGTGATGCTTCAGAGGGGAGGCAATGCTGGAGGTAACTGTGACAATAACAATACTGCCAACAATGGCAATGGCATGGGACAGGCGCTGTGTTCACATTCGATAGTCATTCTTGTCTCTTTTAATCCTCAAAACCACATGTGAGATTATTATCCTCATCTGCGGATGGGGAATATAAAGATCAAAGAAGTAAAGTGCCATTTGCAATGCCACTTGGCAAGTAGGTGAGATGTATCCCGTCAGGGGTGTTTTGCCAGGCAGAGAAGGTAGGGAGAGAGAGTGTCAAGGAGTGGCAAGATTCCACACAAAACTCAAAGAAGTGCTGGTCCTGTCTTTACTATTCTGATACTTTGTTCATCATGCATTGTGTTTTGATTAATTTTGATTTTTTAAAATATTGCATTAAAATATTGCCTATATTGATTACTGAGCGTTTTGGTATCCCCTAAAATGTTGCTGATTACCTCACTTGCCTCACCTTATTCCTGACTTTGAGTGAGAGGTGCTGTGTGTTTGGGAAGCTACAATTATACAGGTGCATTGAGTTAGCCCAGGTGGTAGTGGGAACTGAGTGATGAGTGTAGACAGAGAGGTAAGCAGGGTCCAGGTGGTGGTAGCCTGTGCTCATGTTATGGTACAGAAATATTATCTCATAGGCCATAGGCCAGACATTCTCAACCTTAAACAATGTGTAAGCTCTTTTAAAGGAAAAAATAATTCCCAATGACCCCACTCCCCCATGTTTCTTTTATTATTTTTCCATATTCATTGTATATATTGACAAACATAAATGAAATGTCAGTTATGCGTATGTATAAACTTAACACATTTACAAATAAAAACAAACAAAATGCAAAACTAACAACATTCAAATTAACAACTTAAATGGATGATGTTGGTTTGTTGAAACTGAGCTACTGCTTTGGTGTGAATAAGGCGTTGACCACTAGCACAATTTATTTCAAATGCTGCATTTCCCTCTGCTAGGTAGGGCGCCCATCACTGTTCTTCATTTTAACTTCTGCAAAGGCTTCTTTCCTAATGTGGGTCTTCATTTGGCTGGGAATGAAGACTTGACATTTTACTCTCACCTCTATTTGTCGTTAGTTGCTACAAGTAAAGTGGGTCATCTTGGTTCCAATGTGATGGTGAATGCAAAAGCAAATGTAGGTGTGGAGTTAGAAGCCTTTTAGCCATCCAAATGATCTAAAATATGTAAGTAGAAATTTAAACGTGCCATTGAGAAGACTCAAATTTTGGAGAATCTGTAGGTGGACCACAGTTTGAAAAATATTGCTGTAGACCAGGGGGTAAGGTGGGAAGGGATGTTGAGAGATTTTGAGCAGATCTGCATGTTGGAATGACTGCTCTTTTCGTAGTGTGGGTGGCTAGAGGCATGAATCCAGGTGAGCAATGACAAGGATAAGGACCTGGGCAATGGAGAGGGGATAGGAATGGGGGCAGCCTGAGAATTGTTGAGGAGGACCTCAACAATTAAATTGTTTTGAATTGTTGATAGGACCTAGGGACTGATGGAACGTGAGGGCTGAGGAGGAGGGAGGATTGTGAAAGACTGCCAGGTGTTTGCCTTGAATGCTTAGCAGATAATGGTAGCATCATGAGGGGGAATTCCAGAAGAGGAGTGGGCTTTGTGGGGGCCAATGGCTTTAGCCTTGGACATTCTGAACTTAGATGTCCATGGGGTAACTGGGAGAAGCCCCCTGGTAAACTGTAGGATCTAGAAATCAGGAGGGGACATCAGATCTGGAGTGACCAGAGGAATTTGAGTGTGCACATGCATAAACCAGATGTTTTTGGTTCCCCAAAGGTCAAAGCATGGGCCTTAGGAGGTTGTTGAATCCCTTGATATTTATGCAGAAATTTGAGTATGTTTATTGTATTTTTCTGGGGAGAGGGTCCTCAGCTTTCATCCAGTTCTCCAAATGGTGTATGGTCATTTGAAAGGAGGAAGACTGAAGAAAGAGGCCTGGGGAACAGCAGCATATCTGGGGAAGAGCAGCAAGTGGAGCCCTTGCAGGTGGCAGGAGGGTGTGAGCAGTGGTTGGGGAGGTAGGCACTAGGAGAGCAACAGGAACCTTGCAGAGGAGAGGGCAGACAGGGTACAGAGGTGAGGGTCAAGAGGAAGGGTGGGCAGGGAGCAGACGAGAGGGCAGACAGGGCACAGAGGAGAGGATGGGTAGGGCACAGAGGAGAGGGCAGAGAGGGTGCAGAGGAGAGGGCATACAGAATGCAGAGGAGAGGGCAAGCAGGGCGTAGAGGAGATGGTGGGCAGAGCACAGAGGAGAGGGTGGGCAGGGCGCATAGAAGAGGGCAGAGAGAGCGTAGAGGAAAGGGCAGACAGGACACAGAGGGGAGGGCGGGCAGGGCGCAGAGGAGGGGTGGGCAGGGTGCCGAGGAGAGGGTGGGCAGGGCATAGAGGAGAGGGCAGACAGGGCACAGAGGAGAGGGCAGGCAGGGTGCAGAAGAGAGGGCAGACAGGGTGCAGAGGAGGGGCGGGCAGGGTGCCAAGGAGAGGGTGGGCAGGGTGCCGAGGAGAGGGTGGGCAGGGCACAGAGGAGAGGACAGACAAGGCACAGAGGAGACAGTGAAGAGGAGTGGGTGGACAGTGGTGTCATATGCAGTGGCCTGGTCCAGTGAGCTGGAGATGTGCCATATGGTTTAGCCATAAAGAATCAGTGCCTTTTGCCGGGACAGTTCTAGTGGAGCAGAGGTTGGAGGGGCTGGATGACTGAATGGAGGAGGAGGCAGAGAGTACACACAAGCCTTTGGGAAACTTGATTGGAAAGGGCAGGGGAGATAGCGAGCAGAGGTTAAAATGTTCTAAATGCAGAGGAGCAACCTGAGCATGTTTGTGTCCTAGGGGAACAGCAGAGAGAGAGGCAGAACATACGCGTGGGGAGAAGGTACTGAGGCATCTGTCAGACAGTAGGGGTGGTGTGTTTTAAAATATAGTGTAATAAAAGAAAATTTGAGGTGTAGTAAGGCCAACAGATCAGGAGGTGATTGTCAGTGAGAAGACATTTGTTACCCAATATTCCCAAGAGGAGAGGGGGCATGGCATGCCACAGAGGCACCAGGGTCGGTCAGGAGGCAGAGGGAAAGAGGGAGTGGGGGGACTGTGTGCAAGAGCCTTTGTTACAGTTTCTGCAGGAACAAACAGGTGAGACAGGGTGTGCAGGGTTAGGATTGGGTAGTTTGAATCTCAGTGGGCTCCGGGACATTGACAGTAACAGCTTTTTCAAAATGTAACAAACAGGTGTCTTTTGAACACCTACTGCATGCTGGACGTTGTGTAGCGGGGTTTATGTTTGAATAAAATATAACCTCAGGAATCAAGAACAAAGATTCTCACATTCTATGTCTCACATTAAATCTCTGATAGGCTTAAGATGCACCTGGAGGAGTATTGTTATTGTTTTTGTTTTAATGCAGTCTCCTGGGCCATATCTCAGGCATTCAGATTCTGAAAGTCTGGGATGGGACCCAGGAATCTGCATTTATCACAAGCATCCAGATAGGAAACATTTTAGACTTTGCTTGTGAGAGTCTCTAAAGCAGCTATTCAATTCTGCTATTGTAGCCTGAAAGCACTGTAGATGACTATTTGTAAAGGAATGGGTGTGGCTATGTTCCATTAAAACTTTATTTACAAAAATAAGTGCTGGACATTATTCATAGTAGCCAAGATATGACAAAAACCTAAATGTCCATGAATAGCTGAATGAGTAAATAAAATATACAAATATACTTTCAATGAAATATTATCTAGTCTTAAAAAAGAAGGCCAGGTGCGGTGGCTCACGCCTGTAATCCCAGCACTTTGGGAGGCCAAGGCGGGTGGATGACCTGAGGTCGGGAGTTCGAGACTATCCTGGCCAACATGGTGAAACCCCATCTCTACCAAAAATACAAAAATTAGCTAGGCATGGTGGCAGGTGCCTATAATCCCAGCTACTCAGGAGGCTGAGGCAAGAGAATCGCTTGAACCAGGGAAGCGGAGGTTGCAGTGAGCACCGCACCCCCCCCCCCAAAAAAAGAAGAAGAAAATCATGCCATATGTGACAACATGGGGGGACTCTGGAGTACATTATGCTAAGTGAAATAAGCAGACTAGAAAAACAAATATTGCATAATCCTACTTATGTTAGGTATCTAAAATAGCCAAATTCATAGAAGCAGAGAGTAGAATGGTAGTTACCAGGGGCTGGGGAAAGAGAAGCAAACAGCTGCTGTTCAATGGATATAAAGTTTCAGTTATGCAAGTTGAGTAAGTTCTAGGGATCTGCTGTAGAGCAATGTGCCTCTAGGTAACCAGACTATTGTGCATTTAAAAGATTAAGAGGGCAATCTCTTGATAAATGCTCTTACCACAAAAACAAAAACAACAATAAAGGGGCACAGGGAAACTTTTGGAGTTGCTGGATATGTTTATTACATTGATTGTGGTGATATTTTCATGGCTGTATGCATGTACCCAAACTCATCAAATTTTATACATTAAATGTGTGCAGATTTTTTTGTATGTCAAATGTACCCCAATCAAGCTTTTTTTTTTTTTTTTTTTTTTTTTGGTGTGGCTGGAGGGATTTGGCCCCTGGCTGTAGTTCTCGTATTCCCAGTCTACATTCTGAGTCCTCGGTCTCTAGCTCTGAGTTCTGTGAAGGTTGCCATTCTCCAGTCCCTGAAGGAAGGACTTGCTCTTCTCCCTCAACAGGAATTCAGGGGATGCGAGGTTGCCAGTAACCTAAGAGGGTGAGGTGAAGTCCTGTGAAATGTACAGATCACAGACATTATCAAAGAGTTCCTGAACAACACTTTGTACATATGAGGCATGAACTCAATACCATGGATTAGAAAATGGCTATGACAAGGTCAGACACCTCTGACTAAGAAATCTCTAGTAACAACAATAGCTTCTGCTTATTGAATTACTTGCTGTGCTGTAGACACAGCACCAAATACTTTCCTGCTCTATCTCAGTTCATCCTCTCACCAACCTTATCAGATAGATATTACTATTATCATCATTCTTAGATGAAAAAACTGGGGCTCAAAGAGATGAAATAACTTGCCCAAGATAACTCAGCTAGTAAGTGGTAGAGCTAAGACTCAAACCCAGGAGGACCGACTCCAGAATCCTGCCCCTACCATAGCATAACAATGTAGGATGCAAATCAACTAATGTTATAGTTAAACTACAGGCTACATATAGACTCCAGGAGGGCTAAGTGTACTCACCTCCTGATGCTTTGGAAACTCGTGATGACAAAGGTGACTGTGATGGAGGAGTGGTGTCTAAGGCTATTATAAATTATGCTTACCCATGGAAAGTCTTGGCTTGCTGGAATTACCAAGGTCCAATCAGAAAGTGCTTGTTAAAGTAATCAGAGAGGTAGAGATAGAAACAGGAATTCGAAGTTGCCTCTGGATCATTTGGCAAGAGATTGACTTATCATTTTCCAAGAACTTCTGGAGTCTTTGACTTTATACCTCTGCCTTCTACCGAGAGATGCTGCGGCTTTAATCTGAAAGAAAAAAAATTGATTCTGCCTCTGGGTTTTATTCTGCTGGCCAAGCTATCCAGGGGCAACTTCCAATCTGCACATCTGTCTCTGCTTTGCTAAGCTTGATTAAGTTCATCAGTGTTCACTGGTTTTCAAAACTACCTCTAGCTTCTTGTAATTTCAAATCAAACTTTGTTTTGGAAATAGTCATTTCTTGTTTCTCTGGGGACTTCTGAAAGGCTTTATCTTTTTTTTCTCCTGTGAGGTTTTAGGGAAATATTTAATTTTTCTTTCCAGATTTATTTGGCTTAGCTAAAGACATCAGAGGCAAGGCAAAAATGTACACTTTTATCTGCCCTCTTCCAAAGTACACTGACAGTTTGTTGAGTGTTCATACCACCTTTCTGGTTAAGACGAAGGCTAATAGAGGCAGATATTAGAAACAAGCTTCTAGGAGTCAGGACTTAAGCTCTTTGTAGTTCTACTTTATATCCTTTGAATCTGTGGCAGAAGGCTAAGGTGTCCACCTGAAGTTTGTAGTCTTGTTTTTTAAATTACAAAAAGATGTATCTCATTTTCTCTTCCAAGGCACATCTGTTTTCTCTTTGTAGGAAAATGATTTCTCCTGCTGCCTGCCTGTCTGTGTCCATGTTTGAGCAGAGTTTACACTCTGGGAAGACCCAGACACACCAGGTGTTTGTGGCTCCATGTTACCCCTAACATATCTGCCCTGTTTGAAAATTGGAGGAAAGGTAACAACCTAGTTATACTTAAGTGGGGAAATCCCACAATGACAGATTTCTCACAGCATGAGAAGTGATAGAATAAGTCTGTCCTAGGCCATTGGGTAGATCTTCTGAGTGGACATGCCTCTTCTCTCAGAGAGTTTATAGCCGTCTCCTTGGATTCTAGTCCAGGAGTCATTAAGAATGCAGGCCTTGAGATCAGATCTACCTGAAGTTGACTTTATGTCCTGCCTCAGCCAGCTACTAGCTGAGTGATCTGTAATATATCTGAGTGGGGAGGTCAGGTAGGCAGTTGTATACATGATTCTGGCTGGAGCTCAGGGAGAGGTTTGGGTGGGAGAACTATATAAAGGCATTGGTAAATGCATGGTGTGTAAACCATAGGACTGCAGGAGCACACATGGACAGAGGGAAGAATGGGGCTTAGGACTGAGCCCTGGGGTGCACCAGTACTCGACAGAGTGGTAGAAGGAGAGGGCAGTGGGTGAACTATGGCAGGAGCAGCCAAAAAGAGGAGAAGATGCTGGCGGAGGAGGTGCCAAGGAAGCCCAGGGACCTTATGCTTCTAGGAGAGAGGCTCAGTACAAGAGACCAAAAAATGGCCTTTGTATCTTGCAACATGGGAGTTTTTGGTGACACTGACAAGAGTGGTTTTGGTGACATGTGCAGCCAATGCCCTAGTGGAGTGGACTGTGGAGAGAGTGTAAAGTGGGGATGTGCAGATGATGATGACAAGTCAACTTGTCCCCAAGTTTGCTGGGAAAGGGGATTGATAACACAGGGCTGTGGGTGGAGGGGCGAGATGATGGAAGAGAGTGTTTGATGGTTGGCCAAAATGCCAAAGTTAGCACTAAATGCTAAAAAAGCAGTAGTTACTATTATCACCTGGATTTCAGTCCTCAGAAATGCTCTCTGCATGGGGGTTTGCCTTTGAGGGAGCTCCCAGAGATCAGAAGGCCCCCCCCGACACACGAGAATGAATCACTAGAGGTTAAACTTAGGCGAACTGTGAAGTTTCTCTTTGGAGGCATGGGCTTGTGCTTTCCCCCATTCTATGGACAGGGTTGCCCTTGAGAAATCTGCAAAATTTCTGAGAGCTTCTGGAATCCGCAGGTCATCTGCCCCGGTGTGGAGTCCTGCACTCTCTGGCTCACGATCCTCACTTGAAAGTAGAATTTTCTGATGATGTCTCTGCAGGCTGGGGTTGCAGAAAACCAGAGAGAGAGAGAGGGAGGGAGAGTTGAGGACGAGGGCATGATCTTTTTTAAAGAGCAGAATAAATCTTACACAAATCTGATAATCGTCTCAGCAACTCTGGGCCTTGCCATTTACATTCCCCAACTTAGTCTCCCTTCAACATCAAGGACAAAAATAACGGCTTGTGAGGACTTAACGGCTTAAGGATGGAAAACTTAAAACTGGTCAGATTCTGCCCAAATCCTATCAGATTTTCTTGCTTCTCATAAACCTTTAATCAGCATCAATGGTATGTGAGTGTGTGGGTGTGTGTGTACTCACATACACACGCACTCTGCTCCTCTCCCCTTAGTCAACTTAAATGACAAAGCAACAGTATGAATGGGTGATACACACACCAACAACTGGAATTGTGGCAGAAATGGGATCCAATATTGGCTGCCACTGGTGTGTCTGAAGGCAGAATTTACCCCTGGGTCAGGGCTAGGGATGAAATAGAGGGTGCCGGGCACCCCGACTCTCGTGCCAAGGTCCCAAGCTCCCTGTCTACTGCCATTCAAGGCTACCCAGGCCGTAGACAAGCAGAAGCCTGTCTGGGGCCCAGAAGGCTGGGGTGCAGTTCCAGGGGAAGCAGCCCGAAATATCCATCACTAAAAATCTTGCTCCTTCTCTCCTCCCCTCTGTACATCAAAAGTAAGGAGTTCTGAGCTTCGTGGGCTTACTTTGGGGGTTTGTTGGAAGCCCTTGGAGGGTTTCTACTTTCGTCCTCAGGATAAACGGTCGGGGGCAGGAGGGGTGGAGGGAATGGAGGAGCTTACCCAAATCTGGGAGACTCCACTTCTCCAGTTATCTTACCACTGACCCAGGGAGGTCAAGGACAGACCTTGGGATGCCGCCCCTGGGTGATCCTGAAGAAGAAAGGGATTTGCAGGAGGTGTAACAGGGGGCAGGTGGCGCTGACATTTCTGTCTCTTTGCCTGGCTGATTAGTGTTCCAGACATTGTAAAATCTGAATGTAACTGGGTTTTCTTGAAGTCTCAACACATGGAATCAAACACACACACACACATTCCCCAACATACACACATACTCCCCACCATCACAAAACACTAGAGCAGCCTAGGGTTTTATTGAAGTCTTTCCCCTCTCTTCTTTCTTCCCTCTTGCTCCTTTTCTCTTTCCTCCTCCTCTTCCTCATTCTCCCTTCCTCCTCCTTCTCTCCCTACCCCCTTTCTCTCTTTCTTTTTAATAAAATTGAAAATGGTTACATCATATACCAGGCAGCAAAACTTTACCAAATCCTCTTATAATAATACCTTATGTTCTTAACGTTCTTCCTATGGCTGCTGCCTCCCTTATCTTCCTTGCTGTGTCCTTTCTTTCCTCCTCAGTCCCCCACCCTTCATGCTTCTGGGCTGTCCTCGCAGGACTGTCTCCCCTTTTCTCATACAAACAAACTTGGCTTTTCCAGCTTCCCCCAGTTTCATCTTTGTTTACAACAAGCAAAGAAAACCCCTTTAGCAGATACATCCCCTTTAAACTCAAACTCTTTTTTTTTTTTTTTTTTTTTGAGACGGAGTCTCGCTCCGTCGCCCAGGCTGGAGTGCAATGGTGCCATCTCAGCTCACTGCAACCTCCGCCTCCCGGATTCAACCGATTCTCCCACCTCAGCCTCCTGAGTAGCTGGGATTGCAGGCACGCGCTACCACGCTCGGCTAATTTTTGTATTTTTAGTAGAGACGGGGTTTCACCATGTTGGTCAGGCTGGTCTCGAACTCCTGACCTTGTGATCCACCCATCTTGGTCTCTCAAAGTGCTGGGATTACAGGCATGAGCCATCGCGCCCAGCCTAAACTCAAACTCTTTAGAAGGTCGGGCGTCTGTAGGGTTCAGAAGATCCTGAGGATGGATGAGGGAGGCCTGGCAGTACCTGCAAAAGACTGGTGAGGGCAGCCTCTCTTTGGCTCCAGGTAATCCCGGCTCTTCAATCTTTTTCTAAGAAAAGCCACATGTCTAGATTCCTATGTAAAATCACCTACTTTAAAAATATCACTAATAAATTTAATCATATAAAAACATCTGAGTGTGACAGATACTACATTTGTGGGCCAACTTGGCTTCTGAAAACACTGTCTACGGCTGCTCTTGTGTTTGGCTTCTGGCCTCTCTCATACTAGCTGCAGTGGCTTCCATCTGCTCCCACAGCTGCCGCTTGGAATTATATTGTGAGAGCAGGGTAGCTTGGGGTGACCTTCAAACCTCAGTTGCCACCAGCTACCCCCTAATTCCATGGGAGGGGTGAGGGGTATGGAGCAGAGGGAGGATGAAAAGGAAGCATCTTCTGAGTCATGTTTCGCAGGGGTGCATGGGAAGCCCAGTGTCTAGTGGAGGAGCTTCAGGCAATTGCTAATAGCAGGTAAGGCTTCCCCCCAAGGTTCTTGATTTTGTTTTATTGTGATTGTATTTTATTTATAGAGAGAATTTCAGATGATTCGAATTGTATCTCATGGGTAGATGCTGCCTCCTCTACTGCTGGGAAGCGCCAGCTTATCTGAGGGATGAACTTGGCTGGCGGGTTTCCCTACCTGGGCTTGCGCATCTTAATAGGCAGCTCCAGGAGACAAGGCCCTGGGTAAGCCGGTCAGAACATCCTCATCACTGAGAGGCTGTGTAGTCAGGATCCAGTGAAAGGTTTCGTTTCTAGTGCTTCACACACTCACACAGGTCGGGGCTGGGAGTGGGTCTTCTGTGTAGGCCCCATGCCCTGTGCTTTGCCAATGAAGTCTCATTTAACACTCAGGAGATTCCACTGAGGTGGGTACTGTTATTAACCCAAGTTTGTAGATGAGGAAATAGAGGCAGAAAGAAGCCAGTGACTAAAAGGGGCCACAGGACTAGTCAGAGGCGGGCGGAACTGGGATTCAACTTGCATATTTAGGGAATCCGAACTGAGTGAAGAATGGCATCTTGGGCTGGGTTTATGCCAAGGGAGGCACAAAGAGCCTTCTCTCCATAATGAAGCACCCCGTTGGCACAGGCAGCCCTGTGACTCTGAGTGCAATGGCCCAGGGAGTGTTTCTGGAGATCCCTGGAGAGGTTGTCCTCTGCTTCTCCCTGGAGAGGCGGGGAGAGGCTGGAGTGACCACGCTGCAGGCTCCCATGTCTCCATCCACACTGTGGTGTCTGAGCCCCCAACTGCACACGTCAGCATGGACTCCAGGATTCCCACTTCACCACTGTGGTTGCACATTTGATTCCAGGCTAGGGTGAGTTTCTTCAGAGGGGCACACTTATGCCTGGGCTGGAGTGGGTGAAATAGTTAGGACCTTCCACAGGACACAGCCCATCTGCATGGAGAGTTGTCCTGAGCCTCACTTTTTTAGGGCCCAGGAGCTGGGTCAGAGCTCAAGAGCTATGGGCAGAGAGTGAGGAGTGGCTGCCTTCATGGTGCTTCCTATTTAGGCCCTGACTGACTACTCAATAGATAGGGCTGGCAGGGAGGGGCTGGATCAGGCTTGAAAGCTGCCCTTTATACTGGGGCCTACAGCTGAGTTGTGTTCTCTCAGATAAATACATGGTCCTAAGAAGATGGGCCTGCCTGTGTGCAGCCTGGACAAGGCTTCATGATGACATATCAGGCATCTCTGGGACTAGGCCACAGCTCCAGGGAGGCTCCTATTGGAACAGTAGGAGCTGTCCTAACAGTTTTAGAGCTGTCCATGGTAGCAGCCATCACCTGCCCTGCTCAATAGGTTTAGGGACAAGGCTGGAGTCCCAGGGTAACATTCAGGCCACTCTCTGAACCAGGGAGATGTGGATCTCAATGGTTATTGCAAGGACATGAGTGCACCAGAAATGACTTTCTGGTCTTGCTGCCTCTGACCTATGCAAGTGAGGGGGGCACCCTAAAATGCCAATCTAATTGTATTGCCCAACGTGTAATGCCCTCAATGGCTTTCACTGCTCCCAGGGTAACATCCACACTCCTCAGCATGGAAACTAGGCTCTTCCTGAGCCGACCCTGCTTATTTATCGATTCTTTTCCCTCCCTTCTCTTCCACCAATATCCTAGGCTTCGACCATTCTCCCTTCTCTCCAGATCTCTACACACTTCAGGGATGGCAACTTGCTTGGCTAAAATTTTCCTGCGTTCTTGTAGATAGAGGTGGCCAACTAGACACTCATGGAAGTTTTTGAGATGAGCTTCAGGTAAAGTTCTTTAAAGAGGCTCACTCAGTTGGGTGCTACATCCTTTTGCCGCTCCCCCTTTCTCCTTCATCCTGCTTGGAAAGCAGACATAATGGCTGGAATTGCAGCAGTTATTTTGGAGCATAAAGGAAAGGCTGAGAGGATCACAGAAACTTTGTCTCTGATATTATCAAGTCTCTAAAAATAATGCTTACCCCTTAATACGTGAGGAAAAACTCCTATGTTCTTAAAACTACTTACTTCGGTCTCTATTACAGTAAGTGAAATTTCCAACTGATCCAACTTCCAGAAATTATGTCTTCTACTTGAGCTAATTCAAGGTGAATCGCTTACCAAAAAAGTATGATTGCCCAATCAGAGTGATGGACTTATAATAAATAATAATTTGTAATAAATACTGGTTAATTGATTCACGGGAGTTAAGGCTTCTCCTTGGGGCAGAGGATAGGATATGGAGAAGAGTAAATGATTTGAAGCAGGGTCAAGACAGCAGATATTTTCAGTGGAGGAATGCCTCAATTGTCTTACGCAGGGCAAAAATCTCTTCATTCCATGAACAACCTATAACCAACCAACAAAATGTCTGAGATGTGTCTATAATATTGGGCATTATTTTACCAAAAAACTTCACTAAACTATAGATTATGTATCTGTTTATCTATCTGTCTGTCTGTCTATCTATCTATCTATCTATCTATCTACCAACTAATTGATTGCAATTTTAAGGAATTGGCTTACATGATTGTAGAGGCTGGCAAGTCTGAAACATGCAGGGCAGGCCAGCAGTTTTGAAGTTTTGGCAGGAGTCCACTGATGTTGTGGTCTTGAGTTCAAATGCAGTCTGGAGGCAGAATTTCTTCCTGTTCAGAGAACTCGGTCTTTTCTCTTAAAGCCTTCAACTGATTGGATGAGGCCCACCCACATTGTTAAGGGTTCTATGCTGTACTCAAAGTCTACTGATTTAAATGTTAATCACGTCTGAAAAACACCCCCACAGCAACATCTAGAATGGTATTTAACTAAACAACTGAAAACCATAGCCTACCCATGCTGACACATAAAATTAACCATCACAGGATCCATAGCTTTCAGGCAGGAAAGATATTATGATAGTGGTTTGTTTGTCATTATCAAAGCCAGGAAATGGACACAAACACTTTAGAAATATTTTCACACCAAAGGGTAAAATTTTAAAAAGTTTTAAATGCATAACATGAAAAGTTTACAATTAATAACCTTTTCTCATCCCTTCCTCTTCCTTGTTTTAGTTCTCCACCATTCTATAAACAGCCCAACCATTTTGGATACAAGGACCTGACAAAGTTTGTCATTGAAAATAATGAATACAAATCAATGACCTAGCCTGGACACTTGTTTTCCAAGAAGGGGGCTCAGAACATAGAGGTAGATAATTAGCTGGAATGAGAATTTTAGTGCCATTGTGCCTAAGCACTTGGGCCAGGCATCACTGTGTGGAGCTGACACTGCTGTTGGCTGATCCAACACCAGCTTCCCTCTCTCTAGCCAACTGCAAGCCAGAGGTGGCCACAAGCACGGGACATAGAGAGATTGAGCAATGGCTAAAGAGATTGAATGTGTTCTCTTGAGTTTCCAAAAGAGCCTTTGCTTCCCCTTTATAAAGAAACAGATTGATTCTTCTGGATCCAACTAAAATGGAGAATACATACTGCACCCTATCTCTCCCACAAAAAAAGTCATATATCACTTAACAATGGGATACATTCTGCAAAATGCATTGTTCAGCAATTTTAGCATTGTGTGAACATCATAGGGTGTACTTACACAAACCTAGATGGTAGAGCCTACTATACACCTAGGCTACGTGGTACAGCCTATTGCTTCTAGGCTACAAATCTGTATAGCATTTTACTGTACTGAATACTGTAGACAAGTGTAACTCAGTGGTAAGTATTTTTATATCTAAACATAGAAAAGGTACAGTAAAATATGGTGTTATAATCTTATGGGACCACCTTCATACATGTGGTCCATTGCTGACTTAAACATTATTATGTGGTGCATGACTGTACAATGAAAAACCTTGAGCAGAATACACCAAAGAACTACCTGGGGACTCTGAAAACTAATAAATAGATGGGTAATGATAAAAGTAATAAATAAGTAGATGGGTTGCAGGGGAGGGGAGGAGGGAATCAAAACTCAAAGAGTGATATATACTATGGTGAGCGCCCCCTCTTTTCTTTTCTCCCATAGGATCTTGGCTTAGATTCTGGAGCAACCCTAATTCCAGAATGGGAAACAGAAGAAGCTCCAAGAAGAACTCTCTCTTTCTGGTTAATGCGCTGGAGAAGGAGGCCCCTGCAGCACCAAAACTGTAAGGAAGCATTTTCCATTTATTATTATTTCCCTTTTCTGGCCCTGCCCTAAATCTAGCCCAAGCCACATTGCTGTACTCCAGTCATCATGGCAGGAATGATGACAGGGATGACCCCACAGAACCAAAAACTCTGAAAGAAAACCTTTCTCTCTGACCAGAGGAACTAGGAAAGGGGACCTCCAGAATCTGAAAAGTATACATGAGAGGGAATGCTCTTTTATTTTTCCTCTTGCCACTTGTAATATGGATCTAGTCAAAATAAGTATGTGATAGCTAAAGCCTTCACTTCCTAGCCAGAGCATGGGAAAAGGAGCTCTTTGGAGGCTGAAAGTAAAGGGGAATCACAGAGAAGAAACTTAAGAATCTTTGGGTTGGGCACAGTGGCTCATGCCTGTAATCCCAGCACTTTGGGAGGCCGGGGCGGGTGGACCACCTGAGGTCAGGAGTTCGAGGCCAGCCTAGTCAATATGATGAAACCCCGTCTCTACCAAAACTACAAAAAATTAGCCAGGTGTGGTAGTGGGCACCTGTAATCCCAGCTACTCGGGAGGCGGAGGCAGGAGAATCACTTGAACCCAGGAAGTAGAAGTTGCAGTGAGCTGAGATTGTGCCATAGCACTCCAGCCTGGGCAACAAAAGCAAACCTCTGTCTCAAAAAAAAAAAAAAAAAAAAAAGGAAAGGAATCTTTTATTAATAAATCTGTGTATGAAGTCATGGGATTATACTGAGTTTTGTATTTATGAAACTGACCCAAAGCAACAGAGCTTTGAGAACTGAACTGCATTGTAGACCACCACCCAAGTGTAAGACGGGCTCCTAATGGTACATATGTTAGGTGGGCCAGATAAGCACTACACACACTTAGAAAAGAAGAGCAACCAAAGCCCAAAGAAAGCAGGGTAGGACTTGCATTCTAACCTAACTGGATTAATTGCCCATTTAAACAAATTAACAACAACAACAGTATTCTCCAAAGCATATTAACAGGTTCCAAAGTCTCATAGTAAAATATCTGAGAGAGCCAGGATATAATTACTTGAGATACAAAGAACCAGGAATATATCAGTAACTCAAGGAAAAAATGAGGCACCACTCCCACAATGACACAGCTGTTGGAATTAGCAAAGATTTAAAGCAACTATTTAATTATGCTCAAATGTTATTGAAATGAATGAAAAAGTAAAAGTTGTCAGCAAAGAAATAGAGGCTGTAAAAATGAAACTAATGGAAATTTTATAACTGAAAATACAATAATAGAAATTTCTAAAATTAATTTGGGCCACTTAATAAGAGAATGGAGATGACAGAAGAAAGATTCAGTGAGCGTGAACAAGATAAAGTCAGAACAACACAAGAATAGAAAACCAGAGACCAATGTCCCTATGAACAAAGTCGTAAAGATCTCAACAAAATATTAACTAATTGAATCCAGCAATATAGAGAAATGATTCTTTATTAAAAATAGGTGGGGCTTATGCAGGGAATGAAAGGCTGGTTTGACATTAGAAAATCAATCAATATAATCCATAACATAAACAGACTAAAGAAGAAAAACTGCATGATAATATCAACAGATGCAGAAAAAGCATTTGACAATATTCAACATCTGTTTATGATAAAAACTCTCAGCAAACTAAGAATAGAAGGGAACTTCTTTAAATGCCTTTCTGAAAAAGGTTAATGATGAATGATGAAGATTAAAGCAATGATAAAAGACTGATTTCCCACAAAGATCAAGAACAAGGAAATGATGTCCATTCCCACCAGTCCTCTTCAATATTTTACTGAAGTTCTAGCTAGTGCAATAAGGCAAGAAAAAGAAACAAAATTCATATTGACCAGAAAAGAAGAAAGAAAATGGTTATTATTTTTAGATGACCTAATTATCTACACAGAAAATCTCAAGGAATATACAAAAAGTCTCTAGAACTGAGTGAGTTTAGTAGAGCCACAGCCAATATGCAAAAATCCCCAAACAAAGAAGCACAGTTTTAGAAAACAGCAACGAACAACTGGAAACAAACAAACAAAAAGTTTACCAAGGATGAAAGTTTATCCACACTGCAGGCAGGCAATGAGGGGCTGCAGTGTCTGTACAGAATTTAAAATAATAATAGAACTGACTAGAAGTCAGTCTGCTTTTGATTATCACCACCTGCAGGCAGTTCTAAGTAATGTCAGCAATAAGATGCTTCTCCTCACCCAAGTAAATCTTTTATAAGTCTAAGTTCTAAACAATTGCTCCGGTGACTGGAGTTTTAATAGCATGTGTATAAGTTACATCTAGCCACCTACAGCACACATGTAGACCGAATAAACTAAAGAGGCTCCCCCTAGATTCATATTCATTGGGGCATGTTTTTTTGTTTTGTTTTGTTTTTTTGTATTTTTAGTAGAGACGGGGTTTTGCCATGTTGGCCAGGCTGGTCTCAAACTCCTAACCTCCAGTGATTAGCCTGCCTCGGCCTCACAAAGTCCTGGGATTACAGGTGTGAGCCACAGCATCCGGCTGAGGCATGGTTTTAAAATGATCATTCTAGCCATTCTGTTTCATTTTCTTAAATTTAAACACAAATTTAAAAACTCTGCATGGTCATATTGAATGACAGAATTGAAGTAATTCAAGTTTGGATTCTCCACTTTTACAGTCATTGTGCCATTGTTTATTTTGAATCTATGGTTTAAACACAGGGATATGTATTCCTACAGTGCTTCGTGGCATGGACCACAGCCAAAGCAAAACGAGATGATCATGAGCCTTTGTGAAAGTCCTGGGGGTTCTCTGAATTAACTTACATGCTAAATACAATATGCATTTAAATATATGTAAAAAATGCAAATTTGAAACCTATTGCTAAAAATAATATTGTTGTAAAGAGTTTTTAACCAATGATTTCTTGCAGTTGTCATATATGCTAGGTAGGCAATTACTTCTGATTATTTTTTATTTTTATTTTTGAGACAGAGTCTCAGTCAGTCGCCCAGTTTGGAGTGCAGTGGCACGACCTCGGCTCACTGCAATCTCCGCCTCCCGGGTTCAAGCGATTCTCATGCCTCAGCCTCCTGAGTAGCTGAGATTAAAGGCATGCGCCACCAGGCCTGGCTGATTTTTTTTTTTTTTTGTATTTTTAGTAGAGATGGGATTTTACCACGTTGGTCAGGCTGGTCTCAAACTGCTGACCTCAAGTGATCTGCCCACATCCCTCTCCCAAAGTGCTGGGATTACAGGCATGAGCCACTGCACCTGGCCTGCTTCTGACTTATTGTGAGACATACAAGAAGACCCATTAAACAGGTATTCTGTTAACTTGCTGCTGAACCGAAGCCCATAATGATGCCCCAGTTTCTTGTTTTCATAGATGGGGCTACAGGCCTTCGGGAGTGGGGAGGTAAATATAACACAAAAATAAAATCCCATACATGACTCCACACTATCAAAACTTTGATTTCATTTGAATGCATCCTATAGCACTGCAGGGTGCACATGCTCTGTCTGGTTGAGGCATGGCTGCATGTACTTGTCTTGTATTTAGTTTGCCTTTGCAGATGGCAAACGTTAATAGTAGGAAGAATTTCTGTGTAGGGACTTTGATCTTTATGATGATTAATGTTGAAAACAGAATTCTAATATGGAAAAATTCAGTTTACTTTTTAGGAGAGTTGATTTTTATCTCACAATGCTGGAAACAGAGTGAACTGTCAGAGCTGCTCTTAGAGAATGGGGCAGGTGGTCACACTGAGCTGTGTGGTCCAGTGTCAGGCTAGCTTCTTATGTCCTAGGAGGAGCTGGGTGGTCCTAGCCGTATCCTCTGCCTCCTCTCTGAGGTCGTTATTGCTGTTACAGTCAGGCTGGCCTCTTTCCCTTTTCCCTTCTCTTTTTTTTCAGTAATATTCACTGCTCTTCCTCTCCATGTTGGCGACCAGGCTAGTACCAGGACATGACAGTACATCAAAACAGCCTCTGACTTTTCAGAGCCTACATTCTAGTGGGAAGAGAGAAATGAAGCAAATATTTCTAAGAATCACTGTATAAGTATTAGCTGTGCTGAGGGTTGTGAAGGGAAGTTATAGAAAGCTGGGAGAGAGAAAGGAGGCAACTGGTCTAATCTAGGGGTTTGGCGAAGCTTATCATGGGGAGCAGTGCTCCTCACGTGGCCAGGCCTTATTGTCCTCCTCTTTCAGAAGTTACTGTAGTGTCCCCCAGTTTGCTTAGGGGGCTTTAAGTGGACTCTATTCCTTGCAGCCAAGGACAAAGGTTAAAAAACAAAGCAAGAACTCTCCTTAATTTGAAGGAATCCAAATCTAATGGAGAAATTCCAGGCACCAGGAAGGGGCATAGTAGGGGATGTTTTTGAGGGGGAGGGGGGCAGTTCATTATTTTTCAGATAATATTGCCACATCTAAGGCTGTCTCTGAGTAAGGAGGTGCTGTGAAACTTGCGCATTGGAGCAGTGGCCCCTTTGGTTGGCAGGAGGGCTGCCCATGGTGGAGGAGAGCCTTCCTGCAGTTTCCTGGCCCAGAAAAAAATGATGGCATTAATTCCAGGCCTGGAGAAGAATGGAAAGCCCTGGAGCCTAGGCGCAGCCCTCTGATTTTCCTGGGAGTTTCCCTGTGTTAAAATGCATTGGCTGTGAGTCAACATTTCCCTCGCAGTGGGGGGCTCTGTGCCTGAGTTCCTTGGCCTCATTTCCTTACCAGGACCCGGATGACTGACAGGCAGCCTTGAATGACAAGCCCCGAAAATAAGGGAGGGGTGTTGGCAGGGGGAAGACAGCCCTGACTTGGCAACAAAGCTCTTTGCTTTGGGGCCTTGTGAATAGCATCCAGCCTCATCCAGAAAATGTATCTAGAAAGTGCATCTCTGGGTGGGTGCAGGAGTGCAGCTTGCAGGTCCAGGCAAAGTGGAGCTGGTGAAAGAGGCCATGAAAGCAGAGGGAGGCTCACACCATCCATGAGGAAGAGCAAGACTAGCCAATGTGTCCTGGAGGACTTTGAAGTATGCATTGACAGTTCTCTATCTCTCAGGACAGATGGGTGACCAGGACACCACCTCACAGTCTACTCTGCATATGAGCTCCTGTGAATTTACTCTGATCCCTGGGCTGGGAATTTGAAGAGCTGGGTCCCACTTCCAACTCTATGCCAATCGGCTGTGTGACCCTGAGCTCTCTAAGCCTCAGTCCCTTCAGAGAAAAAAAGAGGGTCAGGCCCAAGAAGTCAAAGGTCTCTTCCAGTTCTATTGGGATCTTACTAGAAGTTCTTTCTTCTTATGCATTTTAACCACCATTGAATCACCTTCATCTGTGTCTTTATGATATCACATACGAGGTGGAAAACAAGCCCATTTGCTATGTGGTTGGCAGGCTTCCACGGAATGAGTTAGCTCTACATTTTGGGGTAGTTTATGGTCATAGATTCAGATTCTTCTTTCTACCCTCTCACATGAAAACCAAAATGTAATTATAGCTTAGCATCACAAGAGCCATCAGCCAGGTGGGCAGAATTTGCTAAACTGTGGGGAAATGTAGTTGGGAACAAAGACTTCTATTCAGATTGGATTCTATGACAGTTTCCTAAAAGCTTGTGAGATCTCCGCAGTTTCAATATTTTCTTTGTGACATTTTGAAAATGTCATTTTAAACCTTTTTATTTTCACAGAGCCCAAATAAACTAAAATGTTGTAAAGATAGTATGGAGGTATACCTTCACCCAATTTTATCCAGTGTTTTACCTAATGTTAACATCTTATGTAACTATAGAATGTTTATCAAAACTGAGAAGAAATTAACATTTATGCAATACTATTAACTACACTGTGATCTTTATTTGGATTTCCCTAATTTTTCCACAAATCATCTTTTTCAGTCCTGAGATCCAACTAGGATACCATTCGTGCCTTTAGTTGTCCTATCTCCATAGTGTTCTCTGACCTGTGACAGTTCCTGTCTTTTATTTTTCTCCTCCATGATCTTGACACTTTTGAATAGTTCTGGCCAAGTATTTTGAAGAATGTCCCTCAGCTTGGATTTGTCTGATATTTTCTCATGATTAGACTGGGGTTTTGAACTCAGAGGAAGAATGCCACAGAAATGAAGTGCTCTTTCATCTTATGAGGTCAAGGGTACATGATATCAACATGACTTGTCACTGATGATATTAACTTTGATCACTTGGTGAAGGTTTTTCCATTGTAAAGTTATTAGTGCCCCTTTTCCTCTGTTAGAAGTGAGTTTAAGTATTTTTATGCTCTACATTTGTGTGGGGATATTGTTTCCAAGTTCAGGCCCTAGTCAAAAAAGTCCTCCTGTCCCAATTAATATGATTCTCTGAGATTAAAATGTAATGCTTCTAAAAGTGCTTTTGGTGGTACTGAGGGGGTATCAGCAGGTCAAATAAAAGCAGGGTCTCTAGCTGAGGTTTTGGGTAAGTCAGACAGTGGGTTTGGGGCAGCAGGAGGTGAGGAAGGAGCAAGAGGACAGAGTGGGCGATTGATAGAGAACAACTCCGCCTGGCTGGCACAGAGGAGCAGGCTTCGCAGGGAGCTAAAAGAGTGGTAGGTTAAATGTAACCTGTGGCAAATTAGGGGAAGAGGGAACGCTGTGTGAATGGATGTTCTCCCACACAATTTCTCACCTAATTCCATAAGGCACTCACTCAGGTTAGGGATGTAGTCTGTGACCATGAAATGGAGGTTGACTGATTGGCCTGCATGGCTCTCAGACCCGTGCCTTTGACCTCTAGGGTCAGCATCATGGCCCTAGATGGATGAGATCCCCATTTGGGCAACTGTCAAACTGTGAGCAGTCTGCTTGGGGGTATGCATGTCTGGCTATGCTTGCCTGGGGTCTAGGAATATCAGCACTTGCCATTGATCAGAAGGTAATTTCACATCCTCAGCAAGCAAGGGGCCTGAGGACATCAAGTTGTCCCAATGCCTGCTGGGTATGGGTTTGTAGAATAATTTTGGGGGGGCTCATCCTGGTATTGCCCCACTCTGTTCACAAGGGACAAGTCATCAAGCTATTTTTTCAAGACTTTGGGTCACTTTTGCAGCCTTCCTCAAGTCACAATGACTTTTAACGGCAACATCTGACAGTGCAGGAGCCCCTTGCAGCCCTGGGTGAAATTATGATAACAAGAGAAAAAAGCTATTACTGCCACCATGCTTTCATTATGCAAATTATATTAAGATAGGCTGTGTGGATCGCCCCTGGCTATGCTATAATCTCCATGCAGTGATTATAATGTGTCAAACTTAGTCATTTTGATTATGACATGTTAATTACATGCCATCCTCATGTAGACATGAATATTACTCCCAGTCAGACAAAACACAAATTGGGGCCATTGTTAGTGGGTTTGTTGTGTGTATGTGTCTAAACTTTTTTTTATTAAATGGATTAAAAGATTTAACAGATATGTAACATTGCAAACCAATTAAATACCAGCCAGGTCCTCTGTGTTCTGGTGGGTGGAGAGAGGGGATGAGACTCATTTGGGCTGCTTGGGTTGCATGTTTGTGCTCTGGTCACTGTTGGCAAAACAGGGTTTCCTGGGAAACAAGAAGCTGGGGTTGCTGGAGATGGAGGTGGGAGGGGGTGTGAGCTGGGGTGGGAGGGAGTGGGTAAAAGGTTGGTAGGGTGGGATGTAAGGGAGCATCTGAAAGTTCCAGGCCCAATGTAGATTGGGAGAGTGGAGAAGAGTGATAGGAAGGGCCCCTGCCAATCCTGACGCCCACCTCTCCTTTCACAGAGGGGGAGACTCAGGACCCAGAGAGGTGAAGGAACTTGTCTAGGGTCACCTAGCTTGTCTGAGAAGGAGCTCTGACACAGCAGTGTATGACACCACTGTGACATAAGACTGCCATTTCCCTGTGGCAGTGGAAGAGTTGACCTAAACTTAATGCAAACCCTCATGACACTTCCAAGGGATCACTGAGAGTCAGCTCATTGATCCATACATTCATGGATCAGTCACGCCTACACCTCTTACCTTGGCATCCATGGTCTTCCATAATCAGGCTTGATTCTCTCAGTTTTTGGGGGTTGTCTGCTAGTCCTGTCTACTGTAACTCTTTTACTTCTATAAGAATGTTCTCTACTGCATTGTCCTCCAAATGCACCTTGAATGTTTAACCCTTTGGGCTTCCACAAAATCTGAAATAATAATAAGACCTGGTATTCATCTAGTATACTTTATAGGTATTTATTTACTATGTTCCAGGCACCATCCCCTCAAAATTTATTTGTATTCATTTAGCTTCACAGCAACGCTGTCTAATATGTTTTATTCATATTCTCATATAACAGATGAGAAAACTGAGGGACAGAGAGCTTAATCCAGGCAGTCTGCTTCCAGAACTCACACTTCTAACCATTAGAATATGCTGTCTTTCTGGACTGATGTTTTCTTTCAAATGTATTCATCTTTCACGACCCATGTCACATTGTTTCTTCCCCAGGAAGCTTTCCTTGCTGTAGGAGATTGTATTATTATTCTCAGATACTTTCTGTTCTTTCCTGAGGAGAATTTTATCTCCCTGTTCCATCAATGGTTGGCTTGGGCATGTGACTTGCTTTGGTCATAACATGAGTGGAATGACACTCGGTGTGGATCTCATTCAATGAACTGTGAGGGGACATGACAAGTATCACAATCCAAGGAGAAGTTTTACCAACTGGTTTTCTCTTTTCTCTCTACCATGACAAATAGAAATGTCCTGGATAGAGACTGCTCCATCAGCCTGGGTTCAAACGAAAATGATGGAACAGAGCATAGCTTGTTCATGTGCAGTGAGCTGGAAATCAATCTGATATAGACTGTTGCTGTTGTCAGCCACAGAGTTTGGGGTCATTTGTTACCGCAGCATAACCTAGCCTATTCTGACTTACACACCTGCTCTTGTATCCCCATAGATCCCTTGCCGCAGCACTCACTCCCCGTCCTTGCTGGAAGTTCCTGACTTACATGATTTGCTAACTTGTCAAATCTTTCTTTTTCTCCCCTACAGGCTTGTCAATGCCTCCAGGGCAAGCTACATGCCTTACACTTGTTTGCTTCCCCACTCCTTCCCCACACTTAGAACAGTCTAGGCACATAGTAGGCTCTTAGTGTGTGAGTAACTATTGAGTTCTTTATATATATATATATATATATATATATATATATATATATATTTTCTTTTTATGAAGGAGGACATTTCACAAAGATCCCATGGGGCCAGGCCACGGGTTCTGGTGACCCTTTTCCCACTTCTCCTTATCGCTTTCTTTAACCAATCTTCTCTCAAAGCCATCCTCTGTGCTTTCCTCCCTTTGTCCATGTCCTGGAGACCTGGAAGAATAGTGAGGAGTCTTGCCTCACTGTAGGTCTTCTCAGGGCTCTGTGTGTGTGTGTGTGTGTGTGTGTGTGTGTCTGTCTGTCTGTCTGTGAGTGTGTGGTGTGATCAAAGAGCAAAGAGCCCAGCCATCAATCCCATTCCTAAGTCCCCCATCTTCCTCCATGGCACCCCATCCAGGTTTAGGTCCAGCCTTAACACCTTGGGTCCTTGCTGCCTCACCTCTAAACACTGGGGGCTGAGTCAGAGGAGTTCTCCAAGTTCCTTCTGGGCCTAAGATCCATGAGTCCAGGCTCATGTTTATGGCAGAGGAATAACTAGTGAGGAGAGGGAATGGGGCTGATATCTCTGCCAGCTTCCTAGGGTGCAGATTTAAGGAGTAACTCACTGTCAGAGGCATGCAAACGCCAGCTCTACACTTTCTTCAATTTTGCACCCTAGGAGCTTCACTCACCTCACCTAGTCACCCTAAATAAAACAGGATAATAGGAAATTGAGTATGAATTGAGGGATGAAGCTAGGCCCTCCTGTCCAAATTCCTCCCCCAGCACTGTGGCGAGTCACTGGCCACTTAACTTCAGCTCAACTTGTTTGGCTGATGCTGGTTTAAGTGTCTGTAGCCCCCTATGAGAATGCAAACATTCCAGGACTTAACTGTAGTAGCCACCAGCTAGCACTTCATGGAGTGTAGTCAACCAAGGGTTTTGAGTAATAGGGCACAGTCTTAGGCTCCTTAGAGGAGTTCTGTGGAATAAGAGAGATTCTGAAAGGTAGAGGTATTGCAAAGAACAAATATGATGACTTAGAAATTGGGGGCCAGGCTTGGGGTCCGGGTCGTTGGCCACCTCTCTCCAGTACAGGTTTCCAAGGGGTACATCCTGATCTAGAGAGAGACAACAGAAGGCGGATCTCGCACAGTTACTGGGAGAACTCCTGACTCTAACAGCAGGCCACTCCTGGCCCCTGGGATGGTCGTTTCTCAGTGTGCCACAGCCATTGGGAGTTAAGCTTTCTGGGGGCAGGCACTCACTCCACTCTTTCTGAGCTCTGCCTTCAGGGACTGACTCAGTCCTCTGCACTCAGACCAAGAGAGAGTAAACTTCCTCCAGCCCCCTCTGGAGCCCCCACACATCTTGTCTTATCAAGTTGAGACAGGGAAGGGAGAAGCAGAGAAAAGTTAATTTAAGGGGGGAAATTATCTCTGTTCTCTGCTAATGGAACCTGTAAATTAGGGCATTTAATTACCAGAGACAATTTGTTCATTTTGGATGCTAATATTTACATTAGCAACTGCTTTGAAAGCATGAAATCTGATGAATTGGCAAAACACTTTTACTCCTTTTCCCCAAATTAATCAAACGAGCTGCGATCGGGCTATTTATAAGTCTAGTTAAGTATATCTCCCTAGTGAGGAATTTTTCCTCCCACCTCCTTCACATTTGGTGAGCTCTCACAGCTACTCAGCTTCTCACCTAGATACTTGGTACCAGAGGATCTCAGTGGGAAGGTGCTTGATCTATTTCTATATTTAATGACACATTTCATCATAGTGGAACAGAGCATTGTACCACCTTTGTTGAAATTATATTTCTGTGATAATCCCTTCCATTTGTATAACCCCTGGTGACTTCCAAAGTGCTCTTACAGAGAAGAGCTCACCTCCCATGCCTGCTGGCAAAAGCTTCAGACTCAGATGCTGACAGCTGACAGGTTTAGATGGGGCTCTTGCCCTAAAAGAGCCCAGGTCTATAAGAAAACATTAATTTGGGAGAGGAAGGTGCCAATGAATGGACCCAGAATGGACACCTAAGACCATCTTCAGAGCAAGGACTCTCCAGAAGCCACCACCTCTTGTTGCTAGCCATTCTGATCTCAGACGAGCCTCTTGCTCTTGCAATTGACCTTGATGGTACTCTGCCCTATTCTGACAACTACCCACACTCACTCAAATTCTCAAGGGATCTCTCTTCCACTGTCTAGTGGCATTGTGGCAGGTGGTACAGATATCAGCCCCATTCCTCCTTCTCACTTGTTATTCCTCTGCTATAAACATGAGCCTGGACTCATGGATTTAAGGGCTGGAAGGAAACTGGAGAGCTCCTCTGGCTCAGCCCCCTGACATTTGGAGATGAGGCAGTGAAGGCCTAAGCTGTTAAGACACTTGGTTAATTTCCTACATCTGAATGGGGCTTGGGGAAGGAGTCTGAGCTGTGGTGTCTGGCTTGCAGGAATACTACTAGCTCCCTTTACGACGATAAGCCTGTATCCTATGAGATGAACACAGGGAAAGGATGTCTATGCAGAGAGGGTGGCTGATGCTTATTCCATGCTGTGGTCTGAATGTTTGTGCCTCCTCAAAATTCATACCTTGAAATCCTAACCCCCAAGGGGATAGTGTTAGGAGGTGGGGTCTTTGGGAGGCCATTAGGTCATGATGGTGGAGCCCATGAATGAGATTCATGCCCTATAAAAGAGGCCCCAGGGAGCTCATTCACCTCTTCTGCCATGTAAGAACACAGCAAAAAGACTACCATCAATGAATCAGGAAATCAACACATTTGCTGGCACCGAGGTCTTGGATTTCCCAGCCACCGGAATTGTGGGAAATAAATTTCTGTTGTTTATAAGTCAACCATCCTTTTTAAAGTATTTTTGTTATTGCAGCCTGAGCAGACTAAGACATTCCCCAAGGTTCACTTCCTCCTGGGAATCTTTCACTATAATTACTGCTGTCACCATCTTGTTTCCCTTTTTATGCTTTGCCCCTAATTTGGCCATAAAAATCTCCTCTTAATTCCAGCTGAGTTCAGCTGAAATATTTAGATGAGATTTTATCAAAGGTGTGGGGATAGCAACAGGTAAAGAAGGAAACAGGAATGAGATCATGCAAATAAGACTTGGCTCATTCATCTTCAATTGGGATCCCCTAAAGAGGGTCCTTTGCTGTCCCCTCAGCCACCTCAATGGTACAGAAGCTATCTTTAACCTTTGTCATCTGGAAGCTCCTTTGAACACACCTAGATTCCTCCAATTTTACATTTAGAAGAGAAAGAAGCTCAGCCATGGTGTTAGGAGCTTGCCCTCTGCCTTAGAAATGGTTAATCTGTATTAAGGATTAATTCTGACCTCTTTGTAATGTGCCTTTCTGAATTTCAGAGTCTGGAAATCTAAAAGTTACTGACTCCCTGGCCGCTAGGGTTCTGGTTGAGAATGGAATTCTGTCCATTAAATATACTTGTGTGAGATTTGGAAGGTGGGACTAATGCCAGGGCAATTTTCCTGAGAGTTTGGCTAATGGCGTGGACACCTTAGGCTGCTGAGCAGAGCTGCAGGTGCAAACACTAAGCTCTGAGTATATTGAAGGGAGCTGTGGCAAAAGCAGCAATGGCCTCCCCAGATTGCAGATTACATCACTAGGTCCACTGGGGCCTCCTGATTTCCACCTTTCATGGTTGGTCAGTTGGGCATAGCGCACGCTCAGGATATCATTGCCAGAGATCCAGCCTAAAGGAGGCTCTTCCAGCCCTTTGACTAATTTTCTAAGCACCAGTTTCTCATATTAAATCATTTTCTGCTTAACATAAATTAAATGATTTGTTTCCTGCATGAAGAACTCTGGCTGATACTCTCATTTATTTGGCTAGCCTGCTTTCCTGTCTCAGGTCACTTGTCTCCTTGTATCTAGTTAAAGAAAATGTCATCTTCAGAAGAGCGCCTCTCCCATCTATAGGGTTTGCTTTACTTAATCTGAAGTAGCAGCAAAAGACAGCAGTGGGTGGGGTTCTTCCATGCAGGGTTTCTGTTCCTTCTTGCCCCAACTCTAATTCTTCAGAGATGTGCACACAAGTCAAAGGCCCAGCAGCCTCACTGTGCTAAGAAGTGAGAGATCTTCTGGGCTTCAGGGTCTTTCCTGTTCAGACAGCTGAGGGCCTAAAAAGGCATCAGGTTTAAAGCTGCCGTATGGGCTGGGTCCCTGCAACTTTAATGGGATAAACACCCATAAATAACACCAATGAAAAGCAAAGAGGCTAGCTTTGATAAGCTTCCTAGAAGCCTAAGGCCTGAGCAGAATTTTCAGGAAGAGGGGAGAAGTAGAGGTTAAAGGGTGTAATCGCTCTGACATATGAGAGGGCAGAAATGACCCACTGTGACCATTCAATTATTCCTTATACCATGTCTGTACATTTGTGTTCCCATTCATATTTTAGTATTCTGAATTATTTACAGATTGTTGTGTCACACAACACTTCAAAATTTAGTGGCTTATAATAACAAGCATTTTTATAGCACACAGTTCCTGATGGTGAGGAATCTAGGAACAGCTTAGTTGGGTGGTTCTAGCTCAGTCTTTCATGAGGTTGAAGTCAAGGTATTAGCCAGGGTTGTAGCCATTGTACAGCCATTGACTGGGCTAGAAGATCTTCTAATTTCTAAGTTCACACATGTGGCTGTGGGCAGGAGGCTTTGGTTCCTCACCACATGGGCCTCTCATGCCTGCTGGCCTTCTCCAGAGCAAACGATCTGAGAAACAGAGAGGGAGAGGGGAGAGAGACAGAGACTGTAGTGTTTGTATAACCCAACCTCAAAAATACCATACCATCACTTCTGCCATATTCTGTTGGTCAGGTAGAACAAATCTGATATAATATAGGAGGGGACTACACAGGGTACGAAGACCAAGAGGCGGGATCACTGGGGGCCATCTTGGAGGCTGGTGACAGTCATACTTTATCTTTCCTCCCATGCTATTATACACATTTTACACACTGTGGATGCTAGTGGACAGTGCAACTTACCCAGAACTCTCCTGACCCCTAAGCTAACAGTGTGGACTGACCAATAGATCCAAATATAGAATTTGTAGCTTGATGTCTAAAGAAGTTAGAGATATTTTTATTCCTTACAGATTATAAATTGAGTATTTTAATTGCTTTGGTGATAGAAATTTTTTTTCTAAATCTGAGATAATATTTTAAATACATTCTTGAGCCCAGGCAGTGAACTGCTTACTCCTGGCTTGACCACAGTGGGTGCCGACCGTGACCTCTTTGTTCTGTGTCCTTGCGTCTTTTTCAACCTGCTCATCAGATCAACTCTGCCCTCCCCTTTAGCTTCTCTGGGAGACAAAGCACAAGCTATCAGCCCATTAACATAACTTTGGAACCACTTAAGATGGGCTATTTCAAAAGGTACCAAATTCCCTGATCTTATAACTGAACCATTTAACTAGATCATCCTGTAAAGAGAAAATGCGTTAAAAATACCAGTTAATTACTTTTTTTTAATTCCCAAGGCACAAATAAGTCCTAGTTAACCGTCTTTGCACATTTATATATTTAGACATCAGGATGTGACTCTATCGCAGTCACAGCAGCCAGCAGGCACAGGAGTCGAGGACGGCTGGCTCAAAAGTCATGAGACTGGCTTTCTCAATTACATAGGGATGTACTCGACAGAATGTATTGCCTCATACCATCAGGTACTTATGGTGAAAAGCCCTAGGAATAAAATCCTTGAACCAAGGCCTTATTAGCAATTCTTTTTTTTGGAGAATACCCATTGTTGGCCAAAGCAATATGGGGTACCTTAAGTATCAATACTGAGAAATGTTAATTAAGCCTCAGTCCTGCCTTGATATGCCAGATGAGTAAAATTCAAAAGGGGGTTCAATTTACTCCTTGGAACCAATTAGCATAAAAAAATCTGAGGACTAAAGACCATACAATCTTTGAGCTAAAAAATTCATCTAGATTTTAGAGCAGACAATATAATAAAGGACCTATATTGGAAAGGCCACTGAAAACCTATTCACCTCAGGTCAAGCATGTCAGAACTGGTTTATGGGCCAGGCTAGCCCCCATTTCACTTTTAAAGTGATATTTCACTTTATTGAAATCTAGCTATCTAGTGGTCCAAATGCTTGGAACCAAATAAGTATTGAATGAATGAATGAATCATAAGTCCCAGTCAAAGTAGGTTTCACCTCTTGATGCACTGAAATTCAAGCCCTTTGCCAATGGGAGAGACTCTTTGATGCTGTCTCAGAGTCCGGGTACCTTTATTTTTTGTACCACCTAAGGAAGATTGATTATCTGGTTTCTGGTTAATCAACATATTGGAAGTGGTAAAATGAAAAGAGAAGTTGCTTCCATAGGCAGGCACAGACAGTAGTAAATCATGGCAGGTGAAACCTCAAAGAAGGAAGAGACAGGACACTCACAGAAAGCAGACATCTGCTGAAGGAGTCATGGTCGTCTGTGGTTGGAGAGAGGAGCAAATAGCCTTAACCACTTTCTTAGCTTTTAAAGGAATTAGTTGTTACAGCTCAGTACTAATTCATTTATGCATTCTTTCATTCGAAGAATACTTGTCACCCAGGTGCCAGCAATGAGGAAATGAAACACTGTGTTGGGTGAAAGCTAAGGTCTTCTAGCTCTAGGGTTCTGCAAAACTTGAGCATCCACATGCAAAGCCGATTAATATAGTTTGAATGTGTCCCCTCCAAAATTCATGTTGAAACCTAATCCCTATTGTGGTAATATTAAGGGGTGGGGCCTTTAGGAGGTGATTAGGCCATGAAGGCTCTGCTCTTATGAATGGATTTGTTCCTTATAAAAGAGTTTGAAGGGACAAGTTCCACCCTTCTACCATGTGAGGACACAGGATTCATCTTCTTTTGACCCTTCTGCCTTCTACTAGGTGAAGATGCCACTGTGAGATGAGGCCCATTGTTGGAGCAGGCCCTCATCAGACATTAAACCTGCTGGCACCTTAATCTTAGACTTCCTGGCCTCAAGGACTGTGAGAAAATAAATCTTGCTCCTGATAAGTTACCCAGTCTCAGATGTTTTGTTACAGCAGCACAAATGGACTAAGACATCTATGCTGGGCATTCTACATTCTCTGAGTCTATTTCCAGGTCCCACTAAATAAAAAGCCTAACTCATATTCATACTACTCCGTAAAAAAGGCAAGGAAGCTTAATCTGCTTTAGGAAGATTTTCATCTCCATAGGTTTAACCAAGTGAGTGTTGGTGCTCATCTGGGCCCACAGCCTCGTGGAGCAGCATCTTCTTGGAGAGGCAGGAAATGAGGCATCACCACCTGTCTGTGGCACACGTCAAGGAGTAAAGGCTGAGGCATCATGTTGCTCTGTTAGGATTGCAGCACAGGTAGACAGTGGGAGAGGGAGAGCCTCCTGGGAAGACTGGTGAGAGCATCCCAGAACTCCATTGGTCCCAAAGTCAGGCACGTGGTTACAGTTTTGGTGAAATCAAGAAAGGGGCAGCACAGCCAGGCACAGTAGCTCATGCCTATAACCCTAGCACTTTGGGAGGCCTAGGCAGGTGGATCACCAGAGGTCAGGAGTTTGAAACCAGTCTGGCCAACATGGTGAAACTTCGTCTCTACTAAAAATACAAAAATCAGGTGGGATTGGTGGTGGGCACCTGTAATCCCACTACTCGGGTTACTGAGGCAGAAGACTCACTTGAACCTGGCAGGTGGAGGTTGCAGTAAGCAGAGATTGCACCACTGCACTCCAGCCTGGGCAACAGAGTGAGACTCCATCTCAAAAAAAAAAAAAAAAAACAAAGGGGCAGCCTATGGGTATGGAAACATCAAAAGGAACATTCCCTTCTAGTGTTAGTGAGGGTGCAGGACTACTTTCCATGTAATAATCTAATTCTGTTATACCCTGTAGCATAATTGACCTGCAGAACCTTGTATAATTGTAAATCATGTGGTCCTGGTATTCTCTTAAAGTGTCTAGGTTACTGAAAGCAATTTGGGTTTACTAAAAGATTTCTTTATGCCCCCTTCATCGAGTCTTCCAAAAATGCCAGTCTTCTCCCAGATTTACAAAATCTGTAAATTGGAAGAGACTGCAATAAGCCCATTTCACCAAAAATGATTTGGGGCCCCTGTATGTGCTAGTTGTTTAGAGTGCCTCCAAGGGCACACACATGGGTATGGTGCCATTCCTCTTAGCCAGGCATAATGAGACCTCAAGCTGCTTGAGGTCTAAGTGATGGGCCCAGGTTGGACAATCTAGGGTGCCATGGCCAATGGCAATGTCAACACACAACATAAAGGAGGAGGAAACCAACAAGCCGAACAATGCCTTGTTTTTCTTCATTTCACGCAAAATGGAGGGTGTTGGTATGGAGAGGACTATTGGAGGCCAAATGTCATCATTTTGAAGCTGAGGACAGGAGAATTGACAAAGTTCAAGAATGTTTCCTGGGCATATTGGCAGTCATAGGCAAAGCCAGATCCGGGTCTTGGATCTCCTCTTTCTTAGGCCACACTCTTCCCCGCTGGCTGTCAGTCTAAGCCTGCTGACAACCACTCTTACGTAGGGCAAGTAAGATGATTCTCATTTCCTGGGTTGGTAACTAAGACTTAGAGAGGCTAATGACTCATCTAAGGACATACACATATAATGGATATTTAATCTTCTAAAGAATGATTTTTTAGTGCCAAATGTGGAATCAAGAGCTGGTTCTTTTCCTCCAATTAAATGAGCCCTTTCATAGAGAACCCAATTCACCTGAAGTAAACGCAAGTTTTGATGCCTTTTCTTATGAGTCTAGACCCTTTTAGAGGAGAAAGAGGCCATATCAGGTGTAGTTCAGAGCACAGACGCTGGAGCCAGATGGCCACTCATAAGCCACGTATCCTGGGATAAATTAATCTAATTTCTGTGTGCTTTAATTTTCTCAACCAGAGAACAGGACCAGTAATAGAATCTATTCCATGAAGGTGTTGAGAGGATTACATGAGTTAAGACAAGTAAAATGCTTTAATATAGTGCTTGGCACAGAGTTAAATGTTAGCTATCAAGCTATCACTCAGCCAAGGGGACAGTAAGAGTTATTACGTTCTCGGCCTTTTATGGAGGATATGGCGGCCTTTTTGCTTCTTACTGCAGGTAGAAAAGGAAGCACAAATCCATCTCCATCTGGATGTCCACTGTCTGAAAATCTTCATAAAAGTCACAGAAAATTGACAAATAAGCAGGACCAGCAAGCTTCTGTTAGTCCCTTGAATTCAAATTCAAAACAATTGACTTTACTTTGGCCAATGAATCAAGCCTTTAATGTCATCAGGTATTGACCTCATAGCCGAGTCCTGCTAACATAGGGTACATTTCTTCTAGTGGCACTGGTTTCATAGGCTACACTAATCTACACTTGACCATGGCAGAGATGAGTGTCAAATTAAGGAAAATGGATTTGAGAGCTCCATCTTGTTTGTTAAAGGCACAAATCTCCCCTCCAAGATGTAAAGCAGATCCCAGGGCCAGGACCTGATTCATGATTCATATCCCATTCAGATGATTTGCTGGATATTCTTTTTATTTATTTCTTCACCAATTTTTACTCCTTTGCAAATCAATCTGCCTATGATCAAATCTGTACTTCAGTTAAGCAAATATTTTCGAGAGCTGCTGTATATCAGACACATTGCTAGACCTTGGGGACTCAGAGATGACTAAGATACACACTTCCTGCCTCCCAGGAGCTTGCCGCCTGTTTGGGAAGGCATACACACAAAGGTCAGGGTGTAAACCCAGAGGAGGGGCACCTAACCAACCAGAGAAACAGAGGAGCTTCTGAGACCCCAACTCCTTCCACTTTCCCCTCCATCAACTGCCCCACCTCTCTCTTTCTGTTTTTAGCAAAACCCTTCAGAAGGCTTCTCTACATATGCTGTTTCCAATTTCTCTCCTCCCATTCTCACTTGAACTTGCCCCTTTAGGCTCTAGCCCTGTCCTCCCCACTGACTGTTCTTATCAAGTCATCATGTTTCTAGATCTAATTGCCAGTTCTTGGTCCTTATTTATTTGAACTATCAGTAGCACTGGACACAGTCAATCACTCTTTCTCCTAAAAACACTTTCTTCACTTGGCTTCTGAGATATCCCACACTCCTATTTTTCCTCCTGCTTCACTGACTGCTGCTTCTCAGTCTCCTTATCAACTTGACCACTTGATGTTGGTCCCCCACAGCTCAGTCCTTGGGGTACTCCTTTTCTATTATTCTTGAGTGGTCTCAACTAGTGTCAACTACATGCTGATGACTCTAAAACTTTAGTCTGAACTGCTCTCCCAAATTCAAGATTCATATAGTCAACTACCTACTAGACATCTGTACTTGGATGTTTAATAAGCACTTAAATCCATGTTTCATACTGAGGCATTGATCTTCTTATCCTCAAACCTGCTTTCCCTGCCATCTTACTATTTATTTAGTTAATGGTAAAATTATCCTTTCTGGTGCTTAGGTCAAATAACTTTTGAATCACCCTTAATTTTTCTCATTGTTTCATAATTTACATCCAATTCATTGGTATTTACACTTATCTTTACCTGAAAAAATACATCCGGAACATGACTTCTTCTTATCACCTGCACTACCATTACCAACCCATTGTCATCTCTTGCTCAGAATCTTGCAATAGCCTCTTCTCCACTGATGTCTCTGCTTCTATCCTTGCCCCTCGTTGATCTATTCATAACATAGAAGTCTATTAAAAGATGGTCAGATCATGTCACACCCCATTTCCTCACCTCCACGACTCCCATCCTAAAGTCTAAGTCAAAGTCCTTATGGTGGTTTACTGAACAGTATTCCATTGCATGGATATACCACATTTTGTTTATTCATTCATCTATTGATGGACACTTGTGTATTTCCACCTTTTGGCTATTATGAATAATGGTGCTATGAATGTTGGCATACGGGTATCTGTTTAAGTCCCTGATTTCAGTTCCTTTGGGTAGATACCTAGAAATGGAATTACTGGGTCATTTGGTAATTTTATGTTTAACTTTTTGAGGAGTTACCAAACTTTTTTTTTCACAACAGCTTCCCATTTTACATTTCCACCAACAGTGCACAAAGGTTCCAAATCTCCAGATTTTTGCCAACATTTGCTGTTTTCTGTTTTTGACAGCTGCTCTGCTTCTTGCTCTTCCTTGAAGGGGTCAGCCATCTTCTGGTCTTGGTACCTTGCACTCCCTGTTCCCTTTACTTGGAATACTGTCACAAATCTGCATGGTTCACTCTCCCATCCCCTCCAAGTCCTTTCTCAAAGGCCTTCATTAACCACTCTATTAAAATTGTACCTCTTCCCTGCTTTAATGTTTATCCATAGCACTGACAGCTTTCTAACTTACTTGATAACTTGCTATTTCTTTGTTATCTGTCCTTTCACCTTCCCCACTCTGTGATGGCAACGATTTTTTTTTGTTTCAATCTGTTTTGTCACTTCTATACCCCAGTGCCCAGAATAGTGCCTGGTCTTTTAGGGATGGGCACTATTGTCAAAAATTATTATAAAATGAAAGAATGATGCCTGAGTTAAGACTTAATGGATGTACTGACTAAGGCAGACGGACAGTGCAAGGGTAGGAAAGAGGTTTTCTATGCTGAGGGAGCACATGGATCACCATGAATTGGATCTGCTTAATGAAATGGGTGAGAGTCTTCTGGAAGCAGAGACCCCATAGTTACCAAATGTATCATGAGATTGTCTTTGCTCACTGTCAGTTACCATTTTTCTCCCCTACAAGCAATAAGATATGCTTATATGCTGATGAGTGACCACTAGATTCTGCTGAGTTATAACAATGTGGATGTTGACAGCCATACATACCCTAGCAATCTTGTGAGAGAGGAGAAAGTCTATGATCTATACCCAGAAATAGACCTGCAAGATCAGTACCTTGATATTATTGTTACTATTATTATTTTTGTGTGGTGCTTGCAATGGTCATTCTCTGAGTCACCCATCACACATTCTATATTTGTCAGTACTTAATGCAGGAAGTTTTAGCTCAAGGCTCTTACAAAATGCTGCTACCTCCTGCTGCCCTCTAGTCAAATTAAAGGAGCTGGACCCCAACTTCCCCATCTCCATCAGCACAGGAATTTCCACCAGACCGTGATGGTGCCTGTCTATGGCTAAGTCTACCCTGCTCAGCTACTCCCAAGAAATGTAGAGCATCAGAAAGAGGCATGTGAAAATATAATAATGTAAGTCAGGGTCAGGGTAAACTGGTGCTGATGCCAAGTGCTAAGTTTTCCTCCTCTGTCCTTATACCCTTTGCTTCCTGCACCACAAAGTAGCAGTCTGGGGACCTGGTCAAACTTCATGGCAGGTGGAAATTAGGAGAGGAAGGGAGAAAACAACTAATATCTCCTGTGTGTTTTCTAAATCCAAACCCTGCTGGAGGGGCCCTCTGGGCTCAAAAGCTGCTACCTGCCTATGCTTTCTGCAGGTAGAGAAGGAGCTCTTCCTACACTAAAGGTAGCCCTTTGCTCGCTTCTCATACCTCCACGGACGGGGAGAACATGGATCTGAATGAGTTATTTTGCAGCAACCCACAGCCACCCCTACTTCTGGCCTGACCCATTTCTCCAACTATAATGTGACTCTAATAATCCCTGCTCTGCTCTCCATCTTGCCTAGAGGCTACTAGAGTTCATTAGATTAAAAAAATCTATAAGCTACTTTGAGCACCTTGGAGGTAAGTGCTCTATAAGTACAATGTAATAATAATAATGCTACAATAATTACCTTGATTAATTTATGCATAAGACAGAAAAAAAGATTCTTAATTAAGAAACATTTCAACAGTGTGAACACAGGCCCCATATACTGGAAAGTAATACTACCAGCAGGGATTCTAACTCTGGGGCAGATCGACAAAGATAATGAGCCACCCATCCTCATTCTGAGTGCCCTCTGAGTGTTGTGGGTTATGGGGAGGATGACAATGTTCTGTGGCCAACATACTGGAAAGGCAGACGATGAAAGAGAGGAGTTTGGTATTGTAATTACATAAAACAGAAACTAAGTTAACCTGATGATACCCTTATCGGACTGCAAGTAATTAAGAACCATGTAAGCTAGTCAGTGACATCAATACAATGAATTAGTTTTAAAAAAAAGAATTAAAAAGACACAGTCAAAACAAGCAAATATGGAATCACCTGTGGGTGAGTACAGAGCTGGAAGCAAACTTTTGTGATGCTCCCTCTCTCTACCATTCAGGTTCTTAAGGGCTGCTAGGGAAGAGATGTGTGCCTCCAGTGTTATAGGTATACTGCAAGGTTACACTGAAATGTGGAGTGGATCAAGATATGTTCTCATCAGCTATAAAATTGTCCCAGGATGCAGCTCTTCTAAGACAAAGATGTGCAACATTTTTTATAGGGAAATGAAAAAGTAGGATAAGGACAACCACCACAAATCCTGTGACTCATCTTCTCTTTGTTCGGCCAACATTTAGTCTTCCCAAACAGAGGATTTGGGTGGCCAATTTGCAGCATTCAGTATGAAGTGCCTGTGCATGGCAGAATATAAGCCAGGTTACCTTAGGGGCACCCTGGTGTCTGGGTCATTTGTGGTTGCTTCAGGTTGTGCACTGGACCTGGATTAGATTTGCTATAGCTGGAGTAGCATGGGTCATTTAACCAACAAAGCGCCCTGTAGGAGATCTAATGCCTTGTTTTATGGAAAAAAACTGGCTGGTGGGCCATCTTTTTTGAAGATGACCATGAATGTAGCAGGCTAAACTCCCCGTTATCCTGTGCAATTTACAGACCCATTCTCTGGGGGAAAGTTGGAGGATCATTAGGAGGTTAAGATAAGAAGTGATATTCCTCTTTTAACCACTAAGCAGAAATAGGAAAGTCTATCTACAGTGGGTCAGACATGGCTGGAGCAGGGGAAAAGAAGTGTGCGTGTGTGTGTGTGTGTGTGTGTGTGTGTACGTATGTGTGCGTGGTCTGGTAGGTGGGATGGGGAGAAGGTAAGCATAGTAAGACTTTAAAGCTGTAAGTCAGCTGGCCTCCAGAGGAGCCGCCCCAGATGAGACCAGAAGAATCATTCAACCAGGTCCAGCCTAAAATCTTTGACCTGCAGACTCAAGAGCTAAAGGAATCCTTGTTGTTTCAAGTCACCAAGTTTTGAGATGGCTTGTCACAGCATGTTCATGGCAATTGATACAAATATGAAACGATACCTAAGGATACCCCTGAGTCTGTAAAAACTGCCAAAGATCACTGCACTACTAGAAAGAGGGAGCCGGTTCTGGTCCAGCTCTAACTTGATGACCTTGGGATGTTACTCTTCTACTTTAGATCCTCTTCTCTGCAGAATGGAAGGATTGGGCTAGCTCTTACTAACTGGGGTTCAAGGATTGGTTTTGCAGTGGAGGGGAGTAGGAGAGCGTCTTTGAAGCTTGTGAAATTGTATGTGTATTTCACAGGTGCATGTTTTTCATGGGAGAGGGTTGGTTCATACTTTTCACTAGATCCTTAAAGGAACTATGACCTCAAAAATAAGAATTCCTGGAGGAGAAGCTTTCTGAAGTCTCTCAGGCTCTGACTGTCCATGCTGGGCTTCTGTGTTAATTAAACAGCACAGGAGTTAGGACTGAGTTGCTCTGTGAATGGAGGAAGGCAGGGAATGCTTCCTACCCACTGGCCTGTGGTCTGGACTTTGGTCACTGTGGGTAGAGTCTGAGTCTTGGCCTATGACCCACATAACACTTTAACTCAGAAGGAGACCCTGTGACTGGTGGGATATTTTGGAGCAGCCCTGGTGAGCTGTGGGTCCTCTTCATTGTTCTCCTCACTGTTCCCTCTGCCCACCCTTGTCAGACCAGTCCTGGATGGCCTTTTCTCCAGTTGGCTTCTTCTCCCTAGAGCCTTTCCCACCAGTGCAGTTAGTCTGATTTCTTCTTTGAGTCTCCATGCTGCTCTGAGTCTCCACGCCCTTCGAGTTCCTACTGAATGTTGTAATGTCTCATATCCTCAGCTGGACAATAAGCTCTGGAAAGCAGGAGTTATTTCTTCTGCTTCTCAGAGGCCCTCACAGCCCTGAGCAGAATATAGCAGCTGACCATGGCCCCTGGACAATGCTGGTGCCAAGGCCAGCCCTTGGAACACTCTGAGTGAAGTAAGCAACTTATTTTCAGGATTTCCCTCTCCACTGCCCAGACTTCCACTTACCCTAGTTGTCACTCCAGGCTGGCGGCCCTTCCTTTCCTGGATGACAGCTGAGGTCTGTCTTATGCCTTTCTCCTCTTCTACTGGAAATTTATGTATCTTTCCAGATCCAGTTAGATGACAAATGAATCAAACTAAATTCTAGCTAAAAGTGAAATTTAGCTAGAAATGAGTTCTAGCTAAAGAGTTAAGGCTAATAACAGCAATGTCTCCCCTGGGTATTAATTCTGCATTTGAACTCAATTTTTTTTTTAACATTCTTGTCCGTAGGAGCAATTTTACATCATGATTCCAGATACAAGCTGGTGGGGATGAAATTTTTAGAGCATGTGGTTCATGGCCCTCCTCAGATCACACTGCCCATGCCATCTGGCATTCTGGGCTGTTCTACAAGTGGTCTTGGAGAGACTGACAGGACAGGCACATGGCTCTCTAGCAGGACCACCTCAGGCTATGGTTCATGTTTAGCCCTCACATTTTCTAAGTCACCTATAATAAGCAAGTCTGTTAAAGGGATCTTGACTTCAGAGCTGGTGTGTGTGTGTGTGTGTGCGTATGTGTGTGTACACATACTAAAACTGGATCACATTCTATGTCTTTAGCTTGCTGTCATGTTTGTTATAATGTAATATAATCAAATCATGTAGCATGAGGAATCTCCCCAAATCATTTGCTCCGGGGGCCTGCCTTTGGTCTACAAGTTATTGTTATCACTCTCACCATTTTAAAGATGAGTGATGCTCAGCTCCCATTGTTGGTAAGCGAAAGAACTGGGACCAGAACCCAGGACTCCCACCTTCTGTCACAGGGCTCTTCTCTATCACAGATACATTGTATGAAAGACCAACTCATTCTTTCTCCCTCTCAGCTTTAAATCATTAGTAGTTACCATGGTCCATGAATTATAATAGACCAGCCATGTTGAAGCCTATCACTAGGCAGGCACATTCAGGTGTGGATGGTTTTACGCAGTAGGGTGTTGTAAAGAGAGTTATATACAAGCTGCATCTTTGTAACCTGCATTTTATCTACACAACTGAGAGAAGATATCTAAAGAAATCCTTTGATGACAATGACAACCCTAGTATTCTCATGTCTGTACAGTTTGGAGTGGTTATAAGAAGCATATTGTACCTTAATCCACACGCTCAGTTTCAGGAAGACTCACCCATGCACCACGTGCACGAAAACCAGGATGCACAGGGCACAGGAGCTAAGAGTCTGTCGGTGTCGGCTCCACCCTTGGCAAAGGGAGCATGGTGACCCAGGAATCAGAACTCCTGGGTTTTCATCGCACCTCTGACACTGATCTGTGATTCACCCCTTCCTGGGCCAGCGAAAGGGCAGCATGGATTACTTTCTAGGTCTTAGTTCCCATTCTGACATCACAGGTCTCTATGCATATTCATGCGCACAAAATAGCCCTCAGCCACAGGGAAGTCCGACTCTGCCTGAGGAGATTTGCCTGGAACAGAAATCAAAGCCTTAAGCCTCAGAGAGGAAGCTCCAGTGGTGAAATTTTCGGTGTTATCTTTATGAGAAGGACGGGGACAGCGTTTGGGGGTTGAGAGAGCCAGGCCCTGGCGAGGAGCACCCCCCAAGGGGGTGCCGGATCTGCGCGGGGCTTAGGCGCTCTGATTGCGCACGTGGGCGTCTGCGCACCTGGGAAGCCACGGTCGCCCAGCACCCACCTCGGGCTCCAGGTATAAACGTAGGGAGTCTGCGGGCTCGCTTTTCGTTGGCTACTTAGTTTTAATGCCCCAAACCAATTTTAAATAAAATAAAGGAATGCCCCTAAACATTCTATATGGGGTTTTCGTCTCTTTTTTAAGAGGAACATTTCAAGACTAGTTTCCCATAGGTTTAGCCAAAAGGGAAATTAAACTCCACATTTAAATGGAGATTACGCACAAAGGAATCCATTAGTTTCAATATTTTTCAGCAGGAGGGCGCAGAGTTATTTAAATAAGTTTAGATATTAAACCTAAAGTAGCCATTAAAGCAATGTGGATTTGTCTGTTTTTTTCTCCCCCAGAAATCTTTTTTTTTCCAGCTGACTGAAAAAATCTATTGCTTAACCGATATTTGAATGCATTAAACAAAAAATCCAGGGACTTATTAATATAGCACTTCCTTTGAATTTTTAAGTACCATATTACAGCGTACTTATTATAGCCAAGTGTCATCTTTTGGACAGATTAAACTCTCAGCGTTTTCCCTTCCCCGCCCCCGCCCCCGGCAGAGCAGCGCTAATATAAAGCTCGACATTAAACTGCACTGGCTACGGAAGAGTCTTTGATTGTCATTGAGATTATTTTAAAAGTTATTTAGGTCCCCCTGTTACATCTCTGCAAACCACTGAGAAAATGTTGCGTTGGGTTTCTCTTTGCGACATTTCTTTGGGGATTCATAAATATTGATTGTACCGTAAAAAATTGATGGAATCTTGAAACAGACTGCAGTCGAGGCAGCTGGGGAATTTACTCAATTTTTCTCAATCGCTGTAGTCTATAAAAAGAGGAGATTTTGCAAATTGTTTCTCACCTTGTCTTTTTAGTATTTAATAGCTCTCAATTCTATAGCCTTCTGAACCACGCACTGGGCATGTTTTCTATCAAAATGGAATCAGGCCTATTCAATGGGAATTAAAAGGTGCGAGCAGGTTATGAAGGGGTTAAACTCTGTTCTGTTCACTCTCTCTTTTCCTCCTCTCTTCCCACTTTTCGTTTTCAGTGTCCTGCTGTTTTGGTCATATTAATTCTACACCTGTCCACAGCTGCCCATAGATGCCCAGGAGAACCCCTCTCCTCACTTCCCAGTGCCATGATGGAGAGAAGGTCAAAGAAATAAATGACAACATCCAGGATTTTTTTTTTTTTTTTTTTTTTTTTTGACGGAGTCTTGCTCTGTTTCCCAGGCACTGCACTGTCCCTCGGCTCACTGAAACCTCCGCCTCCCAGATTCAAGCGATTCTCCTGCCTCAGCCTCCTGAGTAGCTGGGGCTACAGGTGTGTACCACCACGCCCAGCTAATTTTTGTATTTTTAGTAGAGACGGGGTTTCACCATATTGGGCAGGCTGGTCTCAAACTCTTGACCTCGTGATCTGCCTGCCTCAGCCTCCCAAAGTGCTAGGATTACAGGCATGAGCCACTGCACCTGGCCCATCTAGGCAACTTTTGTACTGCAGTCCCAGCAAGGGACACCCTGCTTCCTCTTGTTTATACAACAGAGCCCTACACCATCCTGGCATTCAAAGCCCTTTGCCCACCATCTGACTCTAAACTATGTCTTTAGCCTTATTTTCATGATTCTCCTTCTGGTTTCTTCTTATGGACTTTGGCTCATACTTCTCTGTCATACTTCTCCTTCTTGTCTGGAAGGTCCTCCTTACTGTCTCCTTCTATGGTAGGCAGAATATCCACCTGCTCCCACTACACAGAGAGGGCTATGTTCTGTCAGAACCTGTGAATATGTTAGGTTATATGGCAGAGGGGAATTAAGGTTGCTAGTCAGCTGATCTTAAGATAGGAAGATTCTCGGACATTGTCCTGTGGGCCCAGTGTAATCACCTGGGTCCTTAAAAGTGGAAAAGGGAATTGGAAGGGAGAATCCAAGAGATGGCAGCATGAGAAAGACTTTGCCCAAGGGTGGGGCCAACAGCCAAGGAAGACAGGTGGCCACTAGAAGCTGAAAAAGGCAAGAAACAGGCCCTCCCCTAGAGCCTCCCAAAGGAACTCAGACCTGCCAGCACCTTGACCTTACCCGGTGAGACCCATGTTGGATATCTGTCCTACAAAACTTTAAGGTAATATATCTGTGTTGTTTGAAGCTACTAAGTTTGTGGTAATCGCCCTCAAGGTAATCACACTTAATCACAACTGTTAAGCCCCTTTTGCCATGTAAGGTAACATTCACAGGTTCCAGAAATTAGTACTTGGGTATCTTTGGGGGCCATTATTCAGTCTAGCATACCTGGTAACAAGAAGGAGGTGGTCCTGCAAGGTAGGGCCTCAGGCTGAGAGGGAATGAGCCCAGTGTCAACTGACATCAAAATCATCGTTGGAGTCAATGTTGGGATTTCTCTGTGGGGGCAAAGAATATGGCATTGATCTTATTGATCTTGAATTGATCATCCATGGAAACAAGTGAAAACTTCTTTTTGTCTTGGTCATCTAATTTTTTTTCTTTTCTAATAAGATAACTGAGGTCCAGTGACTTGCCCAAGATTATATATGGCCAGTTTATACATCACAAGTGGCTGGAAATCACATGAATAGGCTGGAGAAATGATCACATCACTTTGATTCTCTTTGGAGAGGAGTGTTTGTAGCCTCAGGTGCCCTCACAGATAGGAGCCAATCCTTGGTGACAATCTTCATCCCATTTCATTAGACCATTCAAAAGATCCACTGTATGGGTGATATAGTTTGGTACAGGGGGGAGAAGTCCTTTTTTTTTTTTTTTTTTTTTTTTTTTTTAAGAAAGAGAGAGAAAGGGTTTAGATTCCTAAAGGAGTCCATATCCCAAAAGTCAAGTCTGAGGTCCAGGTCCTCTCTGAGTCTGGCGAAGATAAAGGAAGAAGTAGAAGAGGAGGAGGAAAAGGAGGAGGAGAAATCTTGACCAGTCCATTATAAAGATAACTGGAAAAATGGCTTCATTCAGTCATTTAACATGTACTTTAGTTTTTGAGACAGGGTCTCACTCTGTCATCCAGGCTGGAGTGCAGTGGCGCCATCTAGGCTCACTGCAGCCTCCACCTCCCAGGCTCAAGTGATCCGCCCACCTCAGCTTCCCAAGTAGCTGGGACTGCAGGCGTGCACCACCATGTCCAGCTAACTTTTTGTATTTTTGGTGGAGACAGGATTTCACCATGTTGCCTAGGCTGCTCTCAAACTCCTATGCTCAAGTGATCCACCTGCCTCAGCCTCCCAAAGTGCTGGAATTGCAGGTGTGAGCCACTGCACCTGGTCTCAACATGTACTTTCCATGAGCAAGGCTCTAGGGAGTGAGGAGACTGGAAGTTGGGAGATGAAAGAGAAGACAAGACCTCTGCCTTCAAGAACTGAGGATCTACATTTGCCCCGACCTTGAGTGCTCAGATATTTGCCTCTTGAGAATGCCACAGTCATTATCTCTCTCCTCACTCAAAGTATCATGTTCAGATGTGTGTTAGGTGCAGACCCCTGTTCTGGGGCTGGCCTCTGCCCTCAAGGAGCTTACAGTCTGGTAGGGTAATTGGGAACTGTTCATGATGGGATTGAGTGCCAATCATACAAGGGAGTTTGTGACCAATGGCAAGTGGTCTGAGGGTGTCAAGGAGGCAGGGCTCTGTGCAGATTCCTTCATGATAGTGGGTAGGGCTTGTAGGAGAAATAATGAATAGCTAGAGAGAGGAGAGGTGGTTTAAGAAGATATTCCAGGCAGGAAGAGAAGAATAACAAGCAAAGAAGCATGCTTATGAGAGAGGCCATGAGTTTAGTCTCAGGTAAGAGGTGGGGTTCCAGGTCTCTGGATTTTCCTTAATTGTGGCCTCCCAAAACTGGCTTAGGTGTGACCTATCTCTGCCCTCAACCCTTGTTTTGTGTTCCTAGCTCTGACTCTGACCCTGACCTTCACTCTCTCATTAAGCCAGTACAGCTACATAACTTCTGAGGCCATCCAGAACCAAAGTCATCCACCTGAGCTCCATGGAAAGCTGGGCAGGACAGAGGGCAGGGATCCAGCCCCACTCTGACCCAGGCTGCAGCATCCAGCATTACCTCAAGCATCTGTTCTGCAGAGGAAGTGCAGCAGGGAGCTCTGGTGAGGGGATTTGCTTGAGAGGAAAAGAGGCCATGAGATCGAGACCGCCCCCGCCCACCCAAATTTCCATCAGAAGTCCTGCTGTATTCTCTGGTCCCAAGCAGCAGCCATTGGTGCAAAGCCCCATTCTCAGACTCCTGCGGGCTGGGAAGTCAGGTGACCTCTCCAAATTCCCTCTCTCTCCAGAATCTGAGCCTCTCCAGTTCCCATTTCCTCAGCACATCTTCGATGACTTCAAATGAATGATTTCTCTATTTCATCTGGCCCTGCTAGTGTTTCTTGGCAGGGAGACTGGTGTGCCTTAAGCTACTGTATCCCACCAGGAAGCAGAAAACTCTTTTCCATCTTTGTTTTTGAAGGATATAGTCATTGTAGGAATTTTGTGTTGGCAGTTGTTTTCTTTGAGGACTTTGAATCTATCATTTTCTATCTTCTGGCTTCCATTATTTCTGTCGAGAAGTTGGCTGTAAGTCTTACTGCTGCTCTTTGAAGGCAATATTTCTTTTTTTCTCTTGCTGCTTTAAAGATTTTCTGTGCTCTGGTATTCCAGTTACAGTGAAGTTAATTTTGTCACCATGTCCCGAGGGGCTCCTGCGTGCTTCTCTGTATTTTCCATCCTTCTGTCTTTCTATGCTATCTTCTGACCTATAACCGGGCTCTTGGGCCCTTGCCTGCTCAGGTCCTCATGACCCTCAGTTGGATCACTGCTCAGCCCTTCCTCCTGTCTCCCTGCTTCAAAGCCTGCTTCCCTCTAGTCCTTTCCCCCATCCTCTAGGCCTAAAGAGCTTTCTAACACCAAATCTGACCATGCAATTCCTCTGCTTAAAGTATGGAGCAATTCCTCATTTCCCATGGAGTAAGTAAATTCCCAGCTTCTTAATATGTGACTTAGGACACTACTTAGCTTTGGACTGATCTGTCATTATTTTCTGCCTTTAACCTTAGGCTCTAAAAACTCTTGATGGGATTATAATTCTCTCATGTCCATGCACACACAAACATGCACTTCCCAAGTTGTTCCCCTCCCACAAGCCTCTGTTCATGCTGCTCCTTCTGTCTGGGGAGCTCTTCTATCCCCTTTTGTCTGACTAAGCCACATATATTTCCACCACATCTCAGTCATCTTCACCTCCAGGGAGACTTCCCATCTTGTCTGTGCTCCCCACCTCCCTCCTGTTTGCTCCCATAATGACTTTTGCATATGTCTATCATCACACAGACTCTCTTTAAGTGTCTACAGTCTCCCTTTTTAGATTGCAAGTTCTTTGAGCAACTGTGTCTTATTTATCTTTATAACCCCAGGGTTCAACACTTTGTCTGGGACATAGAAGATACTCAATAAATGTTTAAATGATTGAAAATGAATAAGTAAATTTGTATAATTTTTTTTTTTTTTGAGGTAGAGTCTTGCTCTGTCGCCCAGGCTGGAATGCAGTGGTGTGATCTTGGCTCTCTGCAACCTCCACCTCCTGGGTTCAAGTGATTCTCCTGTCTCAGCCTCCTGAATAGCTGAGATACAGGCATGCGCCATCACATCCCACTAATTTTTGTATTTTTAGCTAGAGACGGAGTTTTGTCATGTTGGCCAGGCTGGTCTCAAACCCCTGACCTCAGGTGATCCACCTGCCTTGGCCTCCCAAAGTGCTAGGATTACTGTGCCTGGCCAAAAATTTCTTTAGTTTCATATCCTCATATGAATCAATCATGTCAGTCCTATTTTAGGTATGAAAAAGAAATAGACTAAATACCCTGTCTCTAATTGCACAGATAGTAAAAGGTAGAGCCCCAAAGATCTCTTAAACTGCGTCTGTCTGGTGAAGCCCACGCTGACTTTCCTCTTAATTCTCTTAACTCTTTGCCTATCAGAGTCCTTTACACATGATCTAGCCTTCGATCATATGTGACCTTCTATTGTTCTCTAATTGTAACAGAGGCGGAAAAAATCAATGGGCCAAGTGTTTTCTATGACATTTTTCATTAGTTTAGTTCAATACTATAGCCTTATTGATTGATGGCGTAGAAATTGGTCATTAGAAAACACTGTTTTGACTAAATATTATTGCCCAGTTGGTCATCTGGACTGGGTGGAGCCAGGGAGGTTGAAACTTACATCTCCCTAGGGAGAGGCTCTGTGGGTGGGGATTGGACACCAGTTGCAGCCAATGAGAAGAAGACAGTGTCAAGAACACATAAGGAAGAGCAATAGGCCAGCCTGTACCAGGACAGCCAGGGGATGAGGGGAGGGGATGCTGGAGCTGGCTTATACAGCAGCTGAGCAACAGGAGATGCGGAGGAGGCATTGACAGGAATTCCTCCTTATAAATAGCAGGGCCCTGAATGCTAGCTGGGGTCCAGGCCCCACAGTGGAGCTGTCTTGGGGCATCTGGACTTCTTAGTGAATGCATTACTGAGAGGACAGCCTTGCTTGAGGTTGAGCATGTGTGGCAGGAAAGGGAAGGGTGCTGTCAAGTGACTGAGCTAGAGGATCCAGGCAGGATGTGACTGCTCTGGGCAGACACTAACCACAGCAAATCCAGGGGCAGCAGGTTGTAAAAGCAGGTGAGAAGCCAGGAAAAAAAGAGATGGAAGAAGGCTGAAAACCCAGAGTAGGAGGTCAAGATGAGAGTGAGATGGGGCTGGGAGGCTGGTAGCTGAGGCGATGCTGAGGGCTTTGAACCAGGTGACTAGGAAGTGAGTCAGATTCCAGGCAGTCAAGCCAGGCACTGACGCCCATTTTAGACCATAAGACCAAGGTGCCAGGAGGTAGAGTGGGCATAAAGGCTCAGAGAGTCGTATGTCGTGAATGGACATCAGAAGGGGACTGAGTGGGAGTGGGATTTACACGCAGGCTGTGGTCAGGCTCCCAGGAATTCCTAGGGAGCAAGGGAGAGGCAGGTGAAAGTTGTATTTAGGGTTCAGGTAAAATGGGGGGTCAGGAAGCTCATAAGACGGTCAGATCCAGGGAAGCCACAGAAACCAAACAGGCGAAATAGTAACAGACAAATGGGCCTTGTAGAGGCACCTAGCCCTTACTAACAGAGGCAGCTCTGCCTCATGCCCAGAGCTCCCCATTTACCTCCAGAGGTGCAGAGACCAGGTCCAGGGTGGCTTTTCAAGGCCCTCCTTCCAGATGGCAGCAAGCAATCTGAAGCAAATGGCATCTGGATGAGGGGAAACAGGACAGTTCTCTGCTCCCCTCCTGTGGCTCAGGGGTACCCCAGTGCAGTCTCCTTGGAAGTCTATAGCTGGTATTGAAGTCTATAGTCTCACTCTGGCTAGTTGGGGGCCCCAGGCCATCCTGCAGCCCAGGGATCAGGAAATCCAGTGCTTTGGGGGTAGTATCTCTTGCTGATGAATGATTAGAAGTGTGGCTTCTTGATTACATCTTAGTTGAAGTCATCCTGCACATCTGACCAATTTGCTAATTCCTGGCCTCCACTTGGAAAGCTTCCAGCTCATTTTCATGCTACACTGCGCAGTTCTGCCTTCTTTTTTTTTTTTTTTTTTTTTTGAGACGGAGTCTCGCTTTTTCACCCAGGCTGGAGTGCAGTGGCGCGATCTCGGCTCACTGCAAGCGCTGCCTCCCGGGTTCACGCCATTCTCCTGCCTCAGCCTCTCCGAGTAGCTGGGATTACAGGCGCCTGCCACCACGCCCGGCTAATTTTTTGTATTTTTAGTAGAGACGGGGTTTCACCGTGGTCTCGATCTCCTGACCTCGTGATCCGCCCGCCTCGGCCTCCCAAAGTGCTGGGATTACAAGCGTGAGCCACCGCGCCCGGCCCTGCCTTCTTAATGTAGTTTTAAAATTGTATTAAATAAACAATGAGAATAAAATAAAATTAATTATTGGACACTGCCTGCTACTTAATTTTAAGGCTCTGATTTTGCCAGTATTTCTTCTGAGGACAACAAGGCGTGGAGTGCCAGGCATCTGGACTGGCCGTTCTTGCGCATTCCTGTGTAGGAGAATGAAGAGGAAAAGGAAGAGAATTAAGAAAACCCAAAGAGAAATGTTGGCGGAGAGAATCATGCTCTTTACTATGGGGAAATGGCTTTTGATCCAATTTCTTGGGTTCCCCCAATTATCTGGACAGCCAAGTAGGAAGAGGACAAACTGTTCAGGAAAAAAAATTAGATGAATTATCAGGCATTCCCTCTCAAGAATCTTTGGGTTGTATGTGCTAAAATTTCTTTCCTAAACAGGCAAGATCTGGGCTCTTATCATTTGCACCCTATCCTAACTCTTCCCCAGTTCCCAGGTTCATTCTTTGGTCTTTTTCATTGATTGAGTGCCTCTCTGTGCTATGCTGGGCAGGCCCCCTGGACAGACAGACCCAATCCCTGCTTTCTGACTTTCCAGACCAAGTTGGATATGCCCGTCAGAGCCTTGGCCCTCGTCTTCACTTGATCTTAGCCAAAAGGCCGAGAAGTGATGGCCCTCGTCTTCATAGCACTGGTCCTATTTGTGATTTCATGTTTATTTATCTGAGGATTTAATTAATGTCTGCCTCTGCCTACTGAGCTGCAGCTTTATGAGGGTAGAGGCCATTTCTCTTTTTACTCACTGTTGTGCTCCTGGCCCCCAGTATGTGGCCTGGAATGTAATGAACACATAGTAATGGATGGGTGGAAGGAAGGGTGAATGAAGTCAATAGGGAAGAAGGGAAGAAAAGGGCCTTCCTCAGTTGCCCAGTGGGTTGTAGCCCTGGGGAACCTCAGCCTCATTAGAATCCCGAACTTGGCCTCTGGTATTCTATAGGAGCATAGCAAAGCTTTCCCCAGGAGGAGTCTGCTTTTTAAATACTCGATCCTGCTTCCCCTCCCATAGCCCAGGTGGCTTTGGCAGCCTGGACTGGCTGGGGCACGTTGGGGGTTTGTGGTCAGCTGTTCTTCCCGGCCCCCCACCTGGTCCTAGAGGCACTTCCTGATCCCTAGAAGGCTGGAGAGGAGAGGGGAGGTCTTGCCCATCTGAAACCAGGGTAACCTGGCTTTGCTGTTCTGCTGTCAGGAAACTGTTTCATATGGACTGTCTCTGAGTTGGCCAATGTTCTGAACTCATTATTCCTCTCAGGGACACTTTCATGAAGGTCCCACAGTGAACCCTTGACTGCACTTCCTGTGAAGGGTGATACATTTGATCAGGTGACGAAGTGGGCCATGTACAACTTCCCCATGGTGCTAGGGGAAGGGTCTCCATAGCCCCTGCTCCCTGCTGGGCTGTCTCATCCCTCTGGGCAGTCCTCTGGGGCATGAATAGAAAAGACCTCAGGGCTTCTCTCTCCTGCAGTGCCCACACATGGCCCAGGAGAAAGCTGCAGACAGGTGATCTTCTCACCTCCCCATTACCCTGGGCCAGAGCCTTCTCACCTCCCCATTACCCTGGCGTCTCTGTGATTGCTCGAGCCCAGTGTGCCCCTAGCTCCTGGGGGCAGCACAACTCCCACCTGCCTGTGGGTGTAGGACTCACTGCACAGCCACAGCTCTCGCTCTTCAGAAACATCCTTGGTCACTTTGAATTCAACCCCTTTACATCCTGTGGCATGTGAGGCTGAGTCCTACAGGCGGTCCACATCTCACTCCTAAATGTGCAGTGACAGCTCCTATGCAAGTTGTTTTGCTTTTGACCCAGTAAAGGAGCCAGGGATGGCATGTGGAGGGAATGGATGTATCAGATAAGCCTGGAACATCTCGTTGTGCAGGGATGTAAGGTAAAGCTCCAAGAATCTAGGAGGCCTGTGAGGAGATGCAGGGGCCAGCTCAAGGCTCCCAGGGACCACCTCTGGGACAATGTGAACATCAAAACCATAGTGAGAAGAATCACTTATAACCCACACAGTAGAAAAAACTCTTGGTTCTATGCTTAAACTAAGAAAATAAAACAATTCTAGAAATCAGAAGTGTGTCTGCAGTATTTTACTTTTCCGCCAAATGCCTTCCCAGAGAGCAAGTCTCACTTGACGTCATTCTTCCCATTTTTCAGGTGGAGATATGGAAACCTGGAAAGTATAGTGACTTTTCTAGAATTGCTTAGTGGTCTGGTCAATGAGAAATCTAGGACCAGACCCCAGGTCTTTTGAGCCCAGTCCAGTGTTCATGATGCCCTTAAGCTGGGTGGAGGTGACAGCTGTGAGCAGCCTCCACTGCCCAGCGCTCCAGGGTTTGCCTCTGCCCTGCTAGGGTGGCCCCAGCTTCTCCCTTGAGTCTGACCAGCTCTTTATTCTCCTGGGTAGAATGAATGCCCTTGGATCAACCCTCAGAGGATCCTACCACTCTCCCAACTCCTGGCCCCGATGCCAAAAACTTATTAAGCGGCCGCCTGTCACCTCCACCTTAATAAATAAGAATCTCTTTTCAGTTTCTTTGTCTCCCTCACCTTGGGGCCCACCTCCTGTAACCACACTGTCAATTACACCTCATGTCTAGCAAGGCCAGAGCTAATAAAAAGCAATAGAGAATTCACTGCCTTTTAATGACGGAAACATGGCTTTTTACAGGGAACAATTTATTGGGCCAATTCCCCCTGTCCATCACCCAGGGGAGCTGCTGCCTTTTTGTACCCTGCATTTGTTACTGTGTCAGGCACTGTGTAAAATTGCCAGCCAAGCACTGAGGTGAAGGCTCTGACTTAATTTACAGGGTGACATCTCTAATCTCCCTCCTCGGATCAGTAAGTGATCCTGGCAATAATATGCATAGAAATTAATTACTCTGTCCCTCCTACTCCCCTTGGGCAGCCAGGAGTGGGGCAACCTCCCTGGCCAGAACAGCTGGGCCAACTGTCCACTGACTTTCACCAACTCTAGCTGCTTGCACTGGCAGGAGTATGCAGTGGGGGCAGAGGACCATGCTGCCCAGAAAAGGCAGGGAAAAAAATGCATGGGAGGAGAGCATCTTGTGCTGTTAAGCTCTATTGAAGGTCGAGGGCAAATACCAGGTCCATCACCATTTTCGAGAGAGAGATGGAGGCAGGGGATACAGGAAGAATACCCCAGGAGATTCAGGAGATATCTCATTCTGCCACTAATTTTTTCTGTGGCCTTGGACATGGGCCCTCATCACTAAAGTGTTTCAAACAGAGTGATTGTTTTGATGTTCTGCAAAAATAGAACTCCCCTCCATATCTCCCCCTGCCCACCACCCCATCTCATCTTCTCTGGATAATGTACTAAATACTTCAGTCACTTGATTTTAGGCTTGGTTGAGGTATGTGGGCTTAGGCAAGTCTCTTTAATTTTCTGTACTCTAGAGTCATATGGTTCATGATCTACCCACTTCCAAAGATAGCTATGGGAGTCAAATGAAATAAAGTTCTTTTAAAATATGAGAATATATCAATTAAACTCCAAACCCAGGGTTATCATGGAGGAAGGATATTAATGGCTCAATTTACTGGGCCATTAGGGAAAACTGGACCTTCCATTAGAGAAAATGATCATTATGAGGAAGACTGGTCAAGAGTTCCTGCCTCAAACTATTTTCCAAACTTCTCATCACATCTGAAGCCCAACCATTAGAGATTCATCTATTTGAGTCTTCAGATTTATTAATAATAAGTTACTGCTTACTTACTCAGCTGTAAGTACCATACTTAGATAGATAATCATGGCAAATCTGCAAGTAAATACTTATGAAATTGTCATCTTATGAAATTGAGATTCTGAGGGATAAATCAGCTGCTCTAGGCCTCTCTGTAAACAAAGAGGACAGAATTTTTAAAAATCAACTTCACTGTGATATAATTTGCAAAGAATAAAATGCACACATTTTAGATGTACAGTATGATGAGTTTTGAAAAATGCGTACATCCATGTAACTATCACCATAATCAAGAGATTTACCCATGACTCCAAAGGTTTCCTGATGTTTCTACCCAATTGATTTTCACTGCATCCCCAGGCAAACCCTGATCTGCTTTATTCACTGTTGATTAGATTTGTCTTACTTAGTATTTCATAAAAGGAAAAGCATACAACGTATTTTCTTTTGTCTCTAGTTTTTTTCACTCAGCATGTGGTTTTTAAAATTTTATCTATGTTTTTGCATGTATCAATTATTTGTCTCTTTTTACTGTTTTGTTCGTCTTTTCACCTGTTGATAGACATTTGTTTTTTTCAGTTTTTGGCAATTTTGAAAAAAGTTATCATAAACATTTGTGTACAAGTTTTTGTATGGATGTATGTAGCTTTTAGATAGATTTCTTAGGATTTTCTAAGTCCATGGTCATGTTCTATGCACATAAAGGCACTTTTGCTTATTCGTTTCTTATTTGTAACACTTTTATTTCTTTTTCTTGCCTTATTGCTCTAGCTATGACCCCCAAATACAAGGTTAAATAGGGGTGATAAGAAAGAATATCTTTGCAATGTTTCCAATGTTTGGAGAAAAACATACAATATTTTACTGTCAAGTATGATGTTCTAAATTTTTCATAGATACTCTTTATCAGGTTAAGGAATTTCCCTTTTATTTCTAGTTTGCTGGTAATTTTTCTAAAAAATCACGAATAGGTGTTGAATTTTATCAAATGCATTTCTGGATCTGTTTAGATAGACATATGGTATTCTTTATTCTGTTAATATCATAAATTATATTGATTTTTTTTTTGTTTTTGAGACGGAGTCTCGCTCTGTCACCCAGGCTGGAGTGCGGTGATGTGTTCTTGGCTCACTGCAACCTCTGCCTCCCGAGTTCAAGCAATTCTCCCTGCCTCAGCCTCCCAAGTAGCTGGAATTACAGATACCCACCACCACACCCGGCTAATTTTTGTATTTTTAGTAGAGACGAGGTTTCACCATGTTGGCCAGGCTAGTCTTGAACTCCTGACCTTAGATGATCTGCCCACCTTGGCCTTCCAAAGTGCTGGGATTACAGGCATGAGCCACCGTGCCCAGCCTGATTTTTGAATATTAAGCCAACCTTGTATTTCTGATATAAACCCTACTTGGCTATGGTATATTAGCCTTTTTATATGTTGCTGTATGCAATTTACTAATTATTTGTTAAGGATTTTTGTGACTATTTTCATAAGAGATAGACTGCAGTTGTCTTTTCTTATGTCTTTGGTTTGGTACAAGGGGTAATGTGCCCTCATAAAATGGTTTCAGAAGCATTACTTCCTCTTTATTTTCTGAAAGAGTTTATGATGGACTGGTGTTATTTCTTTCTGGTATTTTCTTTGTGGCAAAGTTTTGTTTATTACTGATTCCATTTCTTTAACAGATATAGGACTCTTTGGATTTTTCTCCCTTTTTTTCAGCCAGTTTTTGTTATTTGTGTCTTTTAGACAATTTGTACATTTCACCTAAGTTGTTGAATTTATTGACATAAAGTTTCTTGTAATATTCTTATTATTCTATTGATATCTGTAGTATTGGAGTCAAGATTTTAATCCTGTCTGGCTACAAAGTTATGCCCTTTCTCCTGTGCAGTCCTATTCTTTCTATGAAATGCAGTCTCTGGGAGGGGTCATAGATGAAGTCCTAAGGAAGAAATACCTTAACAGCAATTTAAAGCCAAGTGGGATCAGGTTTGCTAGAAGGAAGTTCATGTATATGTGCATAAACCTGGGGTCAAGGAGGCCAGGGAGTTGAGCTGAGGAGCTCAGGAAAGGCAGGAGGAAGAAGGCAGACACAATTTGTTCCTTTAAAGTAATTGAGTCATAGACTTGAAATGCCTAAGCATGCCAGGGTCTTACATGGCATCAAAGGGTGGGTCTGTGGATTTGGGGACAGGGGTAAAGTAGAGGAGATACTACTTTACTGAACCTATGCACAGCGTTTTGAGTTAGGTTCACCTATAGCAACATGTCTTGAATGATGACTGAATTTCTTTCACCGTTTTCTCTACTTATTCCACTGCAAAACTGTCACTTTTTTTCAGTAGATATTGACAACACATAGCTTTAACTTGGCACAAATGCGTCATTTACTTACCCAGAAGTCATCCGTCTGTCCTTCTTTCAAGTGGACAGAGTTCACCTTCTATCTTAGCGGCTAAAGATGCCGGACATTGGCTTTCCCAGCTTCCTTTGCATCTGGGAGTGGCCTTGTGACCTATTTGAGTATAAAGAAAAGTCTGACTGGGAAACCTCTGGATTTCCTTTTTTCTTTCTGATGAGCTTTCTCACAGTCCTGCCCTGGCTTCTTGTCCTTTAACTTTCTTATATGAGTATCACATGCCTGGGACATGCACAGTTCTCTTGGAACTGTGAGGAAACAAAGCTGAGTTTGCAAAGCCAACATGCATCAGATGGTAGAACAGAAGGATAGAAAGAACCTGGGTCCTTGATGATATCATTGAATTGCTGAACCATCAACTTCTAGGATTATTGATATAAGGTAGTGTCTTTTTTAAAAGCCACTGTTACATGGGTATTCTGTTATTAGAGACTTAACATCTTAACTGATGAGCCCATTAGGTCCATCTCTGTTTAGTGATCTCACCTGGTACCAAGATGATTGTAAGATCAGAAATATAGGCAATCTAATAACATAGCAGTACTAAAAACCAGGATGGTCCAGAAAATGCTTAATATAATGTAAATTTAAGATTGTGAGCAAAATGAAAACACAAATTTAATTTTTCCCCTAGAGAACTTTAGAACCCTGTAAGAACATAACAATGGTTCTAGTCCAAAGATCCCAGTAGGGGAAACCTTCTCCAGAAATGTAGGTTTTAAAAGTAAGAATTTTGTAAGATTGTGGGACACTCATAACATTCTTCTCTTTGTTATTTATATCATCTCTTGCCACTTTCTCCAGAGCAATTGGCAGTATAACCCTTAAGTCACAAGGGACTTGGCACTTGCAAAAGGGTAGTAAGAAAGAATAATAACCCTCTCTTGCAAAGGCAGCCTTCTTAAGAGAAGATGAGCCCAGAGGGATAGAGGATTCTTGAGATGAAAAGGGAGAACTGCTACTATCTAGAGGAGAGAACTTGAGCAGCCAATCAACCTATGAAAAGAAGGTCAGTCTCTCTAGTAATCAGGGTAATCAAGGAAATACAGAGAAATAAAAATCCAAACTATAATATGATACTATTTTAAAATTTATTCAAGGTACTACTACAGAAAGAAAGAAATCTGAACACGCCATGGTTGGTGAGGATATGAAGCAATTCTAACTCACATACTGTGCTGGTGAGAGGGTAAACTGCTAAAACCATTCTGGAGAACAATGGCAATACCTGGTAAAGTTGAAGATATGCAAACGCTTCTACCCAGCCACCCCACTTCTGGGTCTGTACTTTACATAAGAAGGTTCATAAGAGCACTGGTTGTAATTGCTCACTGTTTGTGAGCAATTGGAAATATTCTCATTATTCGTCAGGATGGGGGGATGGATCAATTAACTGCTGTGTATTCACACAGTGCAATACTACATAGCACTAAACGTGAATGAGCCAGGGCTTCTCTGGCTGAGTGTGGGGAGTTGCAGAAGATTGTACACAACATAACATCATTTATACAAGTTTAAAAGCCTGCTAAACCGGACTGTGTGCCCTTTGTGGGTACATCTAGCACCTTAGTAGTATAAAGAGTTACACAAAAATTACAAAACCTAGTTCAGGTAGTAGTTAGTTCCTACCTCTCTGGAGGTGGGAGGCAAATGGTATTGCGAAATGATACACAGGGGACTGTGGATGAATTTGTCAAGCTGGATGGTGGTATATGGGCCTTCATGGTCTCTACATTTTTTTGTATAAACATACCATCTGAAAATTTTCATTAATACTGTCTTAAAAGTAATGGGAAGCAGAGAAACAAAGGAGATTTGCATGGGGTAAGTCTTGAGGGCTTGATGGTAGAAAGGTCAGTGGTGAAGGCGGGAGCCTCTGAGTCAGAGACCTGCATCTGAATCCCAGCCCTCCTGCTTACCCACTGTGGTGTGGTTTGAGGGGCAAGTTAATTAACCTCTTGTGAACCTGATTTTCCCAGGTGCAAAATAAGAATAATGATATTTACTCTTACATGAACATGGTCAGTTCAGTAATTAAATAAAATATTTTAAGTTCCTAGCTGCCTTAGTCTGTTTGTGTTGCTATAAAGGAATATCCAAGGCTGAGTATTTAAAAAGAAAAAAATTTTATTTGGCTTATGATTCTGATGGCTGAAAAGTTCAAGACTAGGCATCTGTGTCTGATGGAAGCCTCAGGCTGTACATGCCATCTTCCCTTTGCCTTCCACCATGAGTGCACCTGCATCTCCCCTTCACCCTCCACCATGAATACACCTGCATCTCCCCTTCACCTTCCACCATGAATGCACATGAATCTCCCCTTCGCCTTCCACCATGAGTGCACCTGGCATCTCCCCTTCACCTTCCACCATGAGCGTACCTGCATCTCCCCTTCACCTTCCACCATGAGTGCACCTGTCATCTTCCCTTCACCCTCCACCGTGAGTGCACCTGCATCTCCCCTTCACCTTCCACCGTGAGTGCACCTGCCATCTCCCCTTCACCTTCCACCTTGAGTGCACCTGCCATCTCCCCTTCACCTTCCACCATAAGTGTACCTGCATCTCCCCTTTGCCTTCCATCATGAGTGCACCTGGCATCTCCCCTTCACCTTCCACCATGAGTGCACCTGGCATCTTCCCTTCACCCTCCACCATGAGTGTACCTGCATCTCCCCTTCACCTTCCACCATGAGTGTACCTGCATCTCCTCTTCACCTTCCACCATGAATGCACCTGCAACTTCCCTTCACCTTCCACCATGAATGCACCAACCACCTTCCCTTCACCTTCCACCATGAACGCACCTGCCATCTCCCCTTCACCTTCCACCATGAGTGCACCTGCATCTCCCCTTCACCTTCCACCATGAGTACACATGTCATCTCCCCTTCACCCTCTACCATGATTGCACATGTCATCTCCCCTTCACCTTCCACCATGAGTGCACCTGGCATCTCCCCTCCACCTTCTACCATGAGTGTACCTGCATCTCCCCTTCGCCTTCCACCATGAGTGCACCTGCCATCTCCCATTTCCCCTTTACCTTCTACTCATGGAGATGGCAAATGCAGAGATCACATAGTGAGAGAAGAAGCAAGACAGGGGAGGTGCCAGATCTTTTTCACAACCAGCTCTTGTGGGAACTAATAGAGTGAGAACTCACCCTGAGGGAGGGTGTTAATCTATTCATGAGGGATCTGCCCCCCATGACCCAAACACTTCCCATTAGGCCCCCACCTCTAACATTGGGATCAAATTTCAACAAGAAGTTTGGAGGGGACAAACATCTAAGCCATGGCACAAGTACAATGCCTGAAACATTTTTAGGGAGACTATGCATTCTGGTTTATCTGGGACAGTCTTGGTTTATATCTTCCAATCCCAAAAGTGTCCTGATTGGAAGATAAATAATACACATTGAAAATACTCCATGTAATTAATGTTAATCCCTTTTTTGGTTTTCAAGTCCTTGGAAACAGTAAGCAACAGCCCTTCCTCTCTTTCCAAATATATTTCATACCCTATCTATGCAGTGAAAGGTTTACACATTCCTCCATGCTATAAGCTTGGAGTACCTAATCCAGTGGATTGAATAACTACAGGATTCTTGCTCAAATTTCACTAAGCTCTAGAACCAGAATAAGCTGAGGAGTTCAGAATTGTTAAGAGTATAATGGGACAAAAAGTGTTAATGACAAAGAGCAAAAAAGTTGCTGAAGAAATATGATGAAAACTTGTGTTGAGTACTTAGTATGTGCTAGGTATTTTCTGAGTCCTTCATGTATAGTAACTCGTTTAATATGCATAGACAAGGAAACTGAGGTTGAAGAATTAGTAAGTGCTATGAACCAAGGCAAACTGACCCCAGACTCTATTAATTACCATTTTCTATTGCCAAAGAGTCTGCTATGAGGTAAAAGGATTGAGTTTTAAAAACAATTAGTTCAAAACACCATGCTGAAATGAATGTTGTCTCTTCAGGAGAGACAACAAAGTCCTTCAGAGTAGCTTGTTGGAAGGCTGTCTGTGGGTTTTCACTATGTGGACTTTGCTGAGCATAACTAGAATCTTCTTTGGGAATTTCCATCACAATCTTGGCATAAGCCCTGAAATACCTTCATATTTTTTTTAATCGTTTAAGGTGGATGTAATTTTTCTAAAAGAGTCAAAAGTTGCTTAGAAATTGGGTGCAATGGCTCATGCCTGTAATCCCAGCACTTTGGGAGGCTGAGGCAGGCGGGTCATGAGGTCAGGAGTTGGAGACCAGCCTGGCCAACATAGTGAAACCCTGTCTCTACTAAAAATACAAAAATTAGTTGGGCATGGTGGCGCGTGCCTGTAGTCCTAGCTACTTGGGAGGCTAAGGCAGGAGAGTCGCTTGAACCCGGGAGGTGGAGGTTGTGGTGAGCCGAGATTGTGCCATTGCACTCTAGCCTGGGTGACGGAGTGAGACTCCATCTCAAAAAAAAAAAAAAAAAGAAAGAAAGAAAAAGAAACGAAAAAGAAATGCAAATTAAAACCATAACAAGATCCACTAGAAACACACTAGAATGGCTAAATTATACCAAGTATTAATGAGGATGTGCAGCTACCGAATCACTCATACATTACTGATTGGAATGCAGAATGGGCCAGGCTCTTTGGAAAACACTTTGACAGTTTCTTATTTAATTAAGTATACACTTGCCATATGACAGAAAAAGAAAATAAAAAAAAGCATGTCCACACAAATGCCTGTATGTATTTATAGTAGCTTTACTGATAATAGCTTCAAACAGGAAATAACCCAATGTCAATCAACAGGTAAGAAAATAAATAATTTTTGATATATTCATATACTGGAATACTACTCAGCAGTAAAAAGGAATGAATGACTTATACATGCAACAACATGGATATGTCTCAAAAGTATTTGCTGAGTGAAAGAAGCCAGACACAGAAAGCTTCAAATTATCTCATTTGGTCTTTCCCCACACAGCTGTCATCCTTATTTTAAAGGTGAAGAAACTGAGCATAGAGCAGTTAAGTTTAAGTCACATAAGCAGTAAGTTTTATAGAGCCCGACATTGAAGGGTGTGTTCTTAGTCACCGTGTTACTCTGAAGGCTTCTGCCAACCACAGCCCCTGTGATAAACACTCAGACACTTCCCCAACCAGCCCTGAGACACTTGGGCCAGTTGTAACAGAAATGGAATCAGCTGTTAGAAGGGTGTGACAACACCCCCAAACTGTAGTGCCACTCTGATAAAGCCCATGCCAATTGCTAGGGACCCAGCCTGCCCTGCAGCTCAGCTCACCCAGGTTATATACATCTCCACTTTTAAAAAATAAATTAGGCAGGTAATAAGGATTATCTCTTTTAGAATTTGAGTTCCCATTGAAAAGACAATTGGATACAAGAGGGGGCTTGGGTTCGAATCATTGTTGTCCTCCTGCCTCCAAGAAGCTTTCAATTCCAACGCCCCCAGGCCCAGGCCAGGCACCCCTCCCCATGACACCACAGTGTCCCATGCTTGTCTCTGTCTCAACTTGTCTTTGACCTAGTGCTTCTTTATGTGTCTATTTTCCCCACGAGAGCATGAGTGGCTTGGTGGCAAAGAGGGCTCTTACCCCAGTGCCTGGCACATCACAAATGCTCAAGAAATGTTTACAAAATAAAAGGAATTAATATTTACTTACTATGTAAATTGGCCACCCAGTTAATAAACAGACATTTCTTGATTATTTATGATTGGGCAGTTCGGTGGAGGATACGTGTAAGAAACTGTTCTTTTTCATGGAATTTACTCACAAATTTTATTATTAAGAAATAAAAACAAGAATGTGAGGCAGAGCATATAACAGGTACTAAAAGAGTGGCCCCGACAGTAAGTTCTGGCAAAGGAGGGAGGGACCATGCAGGCTGAGGGATCCAGGAGGTTTCTGATCTGTACATGTCTGTGTCCCAGGTACTTAGGGTGGGACATGGAAGTAATTGGGGGAGTAGTTTTGTCATTTCCATGGCTGGAAGAAGTCACCTCTAACTAGAAGAAGGGAAGCTTGTGAGCATCTTCAGTTTCACTGAGCTCCCATAATAGTGGAAATTGCAAGTTCAGGACTCTGGTCAGACCACATGGGGAGTTTTATATCTTTGCCCAGGAAGATTTGCAAATGCATGCAGTTTCAAAGTAGAGTGACCATGTATTAGCCAGGGAAGGCCAAGCTGGAGTATCTGCCTGCTCCTGTGGTCACCGATTATCCTCTAGCATTCCTCGTCCTGCATATAAGCCCCTCCCCTTCTCCTGGAGAGATAACCCAAAGTCCCCTCTAGTTACTGAATCGACCCAAGGCCAGCACTTTTGGGTAATGGACAGTCCTTGCCACATGTCTGGATATGATTATGTTGGGGCTGATAACAAATCACCTGGAGAGCCACCTTCACACACACTTGCAGTGTACAGAGATGAGCGGGACAAGGCCAGCAGAATAGTGACTTCTATGAGGGGCGAAGAGAATTGGCAGAACATGGCAGTCCTGGGTCTCTGGCAATGATGGAATCCTGCTCAGCTGGCCTGGACAAGAGCCCCTGCCCCTGTCCTGAAGGAATTTCCCTGATTAGACCTTGATTTTTCTCCAAGGGAAGAGCCCTTTGTCCATTGACCTCCATGGCCCCTGACTTTACTTTCTAAGATGCTCCTCTGTATTCATTATCCTCCACACCCCCTTTGCCATGGGCATGGCGGTGCGTGCATCCTTTGGGTGCTGTCCAACTTTCATAGCTTTTTTTTTTTTCTGCTCATGCAAGTGTAGAGACCTGGAGTCATTTTAGGATTCATACAGTCAGTGGCCTTTCTAACTGCATAATTCTCTCAACAATTTCTGGCCTGTTTACTTCCAGTCAACTTCCCATGCTTAGAATCACAACCGAACTTCTATGCTGGACATAGTTCTCAGATCTGGGTTCATGCCTCTTTTTTGCAAGTTGGTGGAGGCTACACGGAGGACATCTCAAACAATAGGCTGGGACAGGATGGCAGAAGCCTCATCTCCTGCTGGTTCTGGCTCAGGAGCAATTTACTTTTCGAATGAGGTAAACTCTCTAACTTCTGGGCATGTTCTCTTCCCTTTCATTCCTACTCTTGAATGCCAGAGCTCATATCTCTTACTACTTATATATATGAAACCCATCTTTCTGGCTCTTGTTCAGATTCTTTCCTTACAGCTGGACGTTCTGTAAGTGCTTCGTTGGCTTCCATGTTAGGGAATGTGACAGGTCTATCATAGATTTTGCAACTGCTTGTCATGGATCTCCTTCTTTCCTGCCTCCAGTGTCTTTCTCTGCTGCTCATCACCAGACTCCTAAGCCAGTGCCACATATTTTAGATTTTTGAACCTACTTCAAAATGTCAAGCACAACGGAAGTTTATCTTTGCTTAAGTAACAGTGCAATTTTGATTTACTGACCACTGGGCAGCTCTTTTCTACATAGTGACTCAAGTATTCAGCTTCCTTCCCTCTTGAGAGTCTATGAAACCCTTGACCTTGGGTTATAATCTGTACCAACTGGTATCAGAGGACAGAAGGCATGTTGGAGAGGAAGCATATCTTTTATCTTAAAAATCTACAAGTGGAATACATCAGTATCCTCTCACATTTCATCAGATACAACTTCCATATGGCCATACCTAATTACAAAGACTGGGAAATGTAATCAGCCATGTGCCTAAAAAGAAGACAGGGAAGGGGATTTGGGTGAATAGCTAGTGATTTCTGCCACAGGAAATGGTTGGGCCACATAGGAAGTTTTGTATTCTGGTCTGGTTGGGTCTTTTTGCAAGGGGGCATTGTGTGTACACGATACAAACAAGAGCATGTCCAGAGACGTGTCTGGGACCAGAATACCATCAAGGTCATTGCGATTGAGCTTCCCATCTGGAATGGACTTCCTAAAGGGCTCCAAAGTTTATTATGCAAGGTTATTAAAACTTGCTGCTCATAGCTATGCCTTGCCCAAGATACTGTTGCAAATGCTGATTTTGTGGGTCCTTTTCTTTCTTCCCTTTGGGTAATCCTGTTCTGATCCAAATGAGTAAGCTCCCAGCACTTGACACATGTTTTTTGTCCCCAGTTGTGGTCTGTATGCTCCCATTTAGCTCAGGCTGGCTTATTTTATTTTTAAAAAGTCTCATGCAAAATCTCTTGGAGACAGAACATTTTAAAATATAATATTAGGGGAGTTTGGAATCAAAGGCTTTATAACAATAATATCTACTATTTACTGACTGCTTACTATATGCCAGGCATTGAATAGACATCTAACTTAATACTTGAAATAATCTCATAAGGTAGATATGCAATTAGATGAATGGTTGAAGTAAAAGAGAAAATTTAAGTCTATTTGGCAACTGTTTTTAAATAACTAAAGGACTATCATGTGGGAGTGAGATAAACATTCATTCTGCATTGTCTCTCAAAACAAAACTGGGACCTCAGACATTATAAGCCACTGGCAGACTTAGGCTTAATGTAAGGAAGAACTTCCTAACAGTTACAGCTGACTGAACTAGTCCAGGCTAACTCACAAGATACTAATCTCATTGCCTTCAAGGGTAAAAGATCCCATTTTGATACCTGGAGGGTGGAAGTTGAGGAAACTCAGCCATCTCTTCATCTATCTCTTCATCGGTCTGTCGATCCATCCATCCACCTGTTTTTGTTTGCATGCATTCACCAGTTATTTATTAAGGCCCAGGAACTGTGCAGGGTGTTAGTTGGGGAAGGTGTCTTTAAGGACCGTTCATCCCTGAGATCCTATGAGTCTCTGACTCTCAGCCTGTAATATGGCCCTCAACACTGGGATTCCCTGTCACAATCTTCAAAGCACACGATCTAGAAGTCTATTGTGAGCTGTCTTATTAAAGAAAGTCACAACTTAAGGCTTATCTGACTTAGAAAAAGTAAGTTCTGTTAACCAGTATACTTCATCCACTTGGAATAATTTGGAAAGCCGTAATCTAAACAAAATCAGAAAAGCAAATTGTTTTTTTTTTAAACTTAAAGAAAAATTTATTCTTAGAATTTGGGAATGTTTGTTCCATATAGGTTGTTTAATTAAAATTTATTTCTTGATTCTGTTACAGATTGTTTAATTAAAATTTGTTTCTTGATTCTGTTATATATATGGAGAAACCATGTGAAAAGGGATGCTATGATCTGAGTAAAAGACAAGGGCTTATAGTAAAAACTAATCTTTTATATAACTTTTAGGACCACCTTGAACCATACTGAAGTGTTATATTTCTTCAACAATTCTAAATTTCATAAAGAATGTCAGGCCAGGCACAGTGGTTCACACCTGTAATCCCAGCACTTTGGGAGGCCGAGGTGGATAGATCACCTGAGGTCTGGAGTTCGAGACCAGCCTGACCAACATGGTGAAACCCTGTCTCTACTAAAAATACAAAAAATTAGCTGGGCATGGTGGCACACACCTGTAATCCCAGCTACTTGGGAGGCTGAGGCAGGAGAATCACTCGAACCTGGGAGGCAGAGGTTGCAGTGAGCTGAGATTGCGCCATTGCACTCCAGGTTGGGCAACAAGAACGAAACTCCATCTCAAAAAAATAAAATAAAATAAATGCCAGTTTTTCTGTGTGTCTTATATTTAATATGCATTGCATTTTAAAATATTTTTTAATTGTACAGGTAACACATGCTGATTGGTAAAATATCTTGCAATCTGTAAGACACACAGGCATAATCTTTCACGTCATAATCTCCTCTCCAAAGGAGCTACTTGAAAAGTTTAGTTACATCTTTTTCTCCTAAAAGTTTTTTAGAAAAAGTAAACGGCTTTACTAAAAAGCCATTTTTAGTATAGATCTATCATATGAGCTATAAACAATTTAAAAAATTCATCCATTACATTTTCAGGCTTTAGCATATTTTTCAATTCCTCAAAAACACGTCAATGTGATTTTTTTTTCCTATGTCTCATTTACTTTTCTGTAAGTAGATATAACTTTTCAAAAAGATAGTCAATTCCCCAACTTTTAAGTCATTCTTCAAAAGCATCAACCTTCTCAAGACAATGTATATTGCATATTTTACCAAACAACCTTTCAATTTCAGCATGTGGAACGTAAAATGGTGGACCTGGATGTTTAGTTGGATCATAAGAAAGAACACACAAGAGATATTGAAACTTCTTTCCCAGAAGGGATAACATTATATCTGCATAGCATTTGCGATCACCTGGATTAATGGCAACTAATGCTCCTCTATCCTAAATCATGTCAAATTTGCCAATATTTGTCCTGGGGAGATAAAAAATACTGCAACAGTACAATGAAATGTTCCCCAAAGAACTCTTAATTACTTTAGTTCCAGGAATTTTGGTGATTGGTTCTTCTGAGTGGGAAAGATTCTGCTCTGTAAAAAATTCTCGTATCCCAAGTTCACTGATTTCCACACCAACTACACTGTGTCTCCGGTCTGCAAACCATTTCATCTCAATCACTTTTCCGCAAAGAGGAAAAAATACCCTCAGTTGACTCTAGCCTTTAAGAAAAGTATCTAAATTCTTCTTTAATAGTTGATGTCCTTGTTCCTGATGAAAAGCAGTGTTGCCATGCACCTACTTGTCTTGCCATTCTTCCAGAGTTAGTACTTGGTTTTTCTGTACCTCAGTATCGGAGTACTCTTCAATGTCAAGTGAAGTTCTTGTACCATCCATAGTTTCATAGACACCTTTTTCTCACAATCATATGTCTTCTGTGCCTCGCTTACAGCGGGTTGCCGGCCATTGCCTCTGCCACCAGTGTCGTCCCAAGCAAATTGTTTTTAAGGGCATTAATGGGACTAAAGATGCTATCAAGTGGAGGTCCTCAGGGATCTGATTTAATAAATTTATGAAGTTCTTTGTAGCATTTCATCACAATGGCCAATGCTGATTTATATATGGATGTCCTTGATGGGGGTGAGCACAGAGCAGATTCACAAACAGGCTTAGACAGCTCCAGACCTATCTGTGGGATTTCCCTCATTCAGGAAACCAAGATTCTACAACAGTTTCTTTTTTGCCATGTTCTTGTACACTTGGGAGTGCCGTGCATCCCTTCTGACCTGTTTCTCATCTGCAGTGTAAGGGGACCAAGGGAAAGGATCTCTAGAGACCTTTCCAGTTTGAGCAGTCCATGATCGTATGATTCTTTTTATTCATTCAGCAAATCCTGAAAACTATGGTTTATTCTGGGTCATAGCTTCTAGCTTCGGGGAGGTCTATAATCACATGAGCACATTATCTTAGAGACAGTCCTCTGAGAAGTATGATGTGCATTTCAAGGAAATGCACTGGAAGAAGCCAGTCTTTGGTCAAAGGTTTGCTTTGGGGGTCAGGCCATGGCTGGCCACCTGTCAGATTTAATGCCCCAAATGGACCTGCCTTAGACAACTTCTTTTTCAGCAAATGGCATTGTATGGAGAAGAGCGGAAATGGAAGATGCTCACGAGAACTTGAAAGAGATGCCATGAAAAAGCTGAACACACGGAGAAGAAGAAAGGCTGAGACAGAAAGATGGGCTCTGGTTACTTCTTCTCTACCCCCTAGGAGCCTTCACTCTGGCTGTATAACAATCACACTATTTTTTAATTTGTTCTCCCAACAGATCCACTGTCTGAGAGGAAATCTACAGCCCCATGTCCACTGGAGCATCGCATGTACATGATTCAATTAACCTTTAAGGTGGCTCGGGAAGTTTGTGCAATAGGGGAGCCATGCCTTAATTGGCAGCCTGACACAGACAATAAAGTTTGATCAGATGAAGAGGGCATCGGAGACATCATTAGCATCCTCTACTGAAGACTACATGGGGTGTAAAAGTTGTTTAATTTCTGCTGGAGAAGTAAGGGAAGAGGAAACCTGGTTCACATTTCCTGCATGTTTTTAGTAAAGATCACATTTCCCTACTATAAACATCAAGCAGGCCCAGTATTTTGGTGTGTGTACAGCTTCCAACCTAGCTTTTACTGCTCTGCAATCCACCAAATGATCATTTCTCTGTTATTAAAACTTTGCATTTCACAAGAGCTGTTTTGGAAAAACAAACATAAATAGAGGAAGATGGGGTGATTCCTTCTCAAGAGTTTCAAATGGAAGAAATGGATGGGGCAGAGGGGAAGTGAGACAGTGTGCTAGAGAAAGCCTGGAGGAGGGTGGCTCTGTGTGTGTGTGTCTGTGTGTGTGTGTTTTAACTTTCACAAGAGTAGCAGTTGGGGAGAGGGACTCTGGAAACCATGGAAATGAGTACAAGGTCAATGTCTGGATACTCTCTTATTATTCAGAAGAGTTATAAATCTTAGCCCTTCCAGGAAGTCTTGCCCAAATGAGAAGGGAAGAGAAGGGAAACTAACATTTACAGAATGCCTTTTGTGTGCTAGGCACAGCCCAGATGGTCTCCCTGCTTCTCACAAGCAGCCCTAGGAATGAAGTTTTATTATGCTGCTTTTCTAGATGAGGAAATTGAGACAGAAAGTTTGCAAAAGTTGTTGAGAGGGCCAGCCAGCAGGTAACAGGGCATGAATTCCGTTTCAACTCTGCCTTTCTCCCCTACCCAATTAGAAGGAAAAGTAACAGACTTCTTCAAATAGAATCTGACAAAAAAGCTTCTCTCTACTAAGTGGATCATCTTCCCATTTTCCTGCAACAGATAAAAAATGCCTACAAACTGAATTTATTTACTAACTAATGTGCATTTAAAAGAGCTTTGAAATGTGCAATACTAAAAATGAGCAATTAATTTTCACTTATACAAAGACACTTAAATAGAGCTAGACCAATGTAGGTATGATTATCACTGCTTTGTTGTAAATTCTTTTGGAATCAACAAATTGTCATCAAACATAGAGCAAATGCTCACTCTGAACAAAATACTGAGGACAGTGGGGAAAAAAAAGAAGTAGAAAAAGCCTCAGTGCTTTCGAGGAAAGGAGACAAGGAAAGAGAACCAAAGGTGGATACTACATGTACCATGTTTACACCATGCACACACACACATCCAAACATGCAATGTATACACTCACATACACATATACCACAGAATCACACATTACTCTAGGCACTAGGGATATATGCTAAACCAGATAGACACAATATCTGCACTTATGGAGCTTACAGACTTGAAGGGAAGAGATCCCCTGAGTAAGTAATTACAAGTTTGAAGACGAGGGAGAAGTCGGATCAGGAGGGGCTTATTGAAAGAGGAAGGACTTGGGAACACTTCAGAATCCTGGCTCTGTGTGTCCCTGGGCAATAACGCTTTGGCTCCATTTAAGCCTCTAACACCAGGATCGAATTTGATGCTCTCTAAGGCCCTCTCTTGCAGCTCCATTACACACTGTGACTGTGAATGTCATGGGACGCCACTGTCCCAGACAGAAGGTGGGATGAGGCAAACTTTATATGTAGAACGCTTTCCCCTGAGGGCCACCATCCTATATCCTTCCCCTGCTTCACCACCCAGCACACTTTGCCTGCTGGACCATGGTCCTGGCACTTTGGACACCTCCCCCAGAACTCCTCTGGCCTCATTGTTATCAGTGTGCCTTGGGTCACTTCTCCCCTTCAGTATCCCCCCCTACCCTGGGCCAGGCCTTTGGTGTCCCCCTGACACTTGTTGCCAACAGGGCAGAAGGCTGAAGGTACTCTCACCTAATCTTTGACCATTTCAGCTGCAGCCTCTGGAGATAGTGCATTAGTGTAAAATACCCATGCTTGATGGAAAAGGTGAGAATTTGAAGGCAGAAGGAGAAAGAACAGCATCCATGCAGGTGTCTGGGAATTTGGGGGAAGGGAGAGCATTGAAGGCTGGACTGGAAGGGAGGGGGACCTTTATCCCACTTTCATGTTAGGCCTCCCTCAGTGTTGAATAGACCCGGGGCAGGAATGGAAAGTTTGAGGGGCGATGTGATACTTAAGCACGGAAAGCTCCCACCCCACCCTTAGATGCATGTCTCTCCTAATTCCTTAATTTCCAGGTTTTATTCAGGCTGTTTCTCCCCTGATTGAAGATATAGGAATAGTCTGATGAAGCAGTAACTCAGCAGAAATAATGATGATGGTGATGATGGTGATAATAACAATGATAATAACTGAGGAAAGAATCATTTATAGAGCTTTTTATTTTCCATTTTTGTTTTCGTTCTGTCTCAGATGAGCATCAGCTAATTGATCTTTCTGGCATCTCTGTGGAGTAGGTAAGAATTAGAATTCCTTTTCAAGAAATACCCAGCTTATTAATAACCAAGGAGGAGGGTGATACACTGTTTAACTGACTGGCTTGTCCCATCCAAAGCTTCGAACACAGAAGCTCAGCTCTTTTTATAGAGCTCTCAACGATCAACCCATGAGCAAGCAAACAAACACAAAACTCTTCCAGAATGTTGAGATTGCTCCCAGCTGTTACAACTTCATAGACATTGACATTGGCAGACTAGAATCTTACTAAAGGTTAGTTCTTATTAGCTTTGAGGCCTTGAATATGTCCCTTAGTCTTTTTGGCTTCAGTTTCTCCATCAGTGAAATGGGAATATGAATACTATGTTGTGAGAATATTGTTTGAATCAATAACAAGTGTGCAGTTTTGAGTTTTTGACAAGCCCATAAAAAGAACAAAAATAGAACCCAAGGTCTAGAGGAGAATAACAGGTAAAGTACAAGATCCCCAGAAGCTTGGAAAATCTTCAGGGTCTGCCCTACCTAGGAGGCACCTTATTCCAGACTGCCTCACCTCTCCTCTACCCTCATCAAATCTCAGCTGGACAATGCTCCTTTTCTCAAGAACCATCTTTTCTTTCAAATAATATGATTAACTAGTCATGGACTAAGCAATGAATGGCTATAAGCAATGTAAAATATGATATAGTTCTTCTAAGTAACCATTTATGTTTAAACACTGATTTTCAAAGCAGTCCAATTCTTAAAAACTTTTTATGTTTTCATAACGTTAGACACTGTTCTATTTGCATGTGTTAATTTTAATTTTACTTATTCTTGCATTACATAAAGTAAAATGCATTCTTCTTGGTGTATGGTTCTGAGGTTTTACAAGTGCCTAGAGTTAGGTAACCACAACAAAGATACAAAACATGGCTATCACATCTCCAAAATTTTCCTTTGGCGTCAACTGCTTTCCCAACTCCAGGCCCTGGCAACCTCCAGTCTGTTTTTACAGCCTGGTTTTCTCCAGAATGTCATATGAGTGGAATTGTAGAATATGCAGCCTTTTGAGTCTATCTTCCCTTACTTGACAGAGTGCATTTGAGCTTTATTCATGTTGATTCCTGTATTAATAATGTATTCCTCTTTACTGCTGAGTAGTATCCCATTGTATGGATGTTTCACAATTTGTTTATCCATTCATTACTTAAAGGCTTGCTTTTAGGTTTGGGTATTAATTATGAGCAAAGCCATTACAAACATTCACATACGTGTTTTTCTGTGAACCAATGTTCCTATTTCTGTTGGATAAATAACTGATTGTTGAGTTGTATGATAAGTGTATGGCTAACTTTATTATTTTTAAGCTATCAAACTCTTTATCAGATGGGATATATCATTTTGCATTCTCATAAGCAATGGTTAAGAATTTCAGGAGTTCTACATCTTTGCAAGCACTTAGTATTGCAAGTTTTCTTTATTTTAGCATATAATGGGTATATAGCAGTATCACCTTGTAGAGTTGCCCTTTATCAAGTTAAGAAAGTTTTCTTCTTTTGTCAGATGCTTTTCCTACACCTATTGAGATGATCGTGTTTTTTTCTTTCATTTATTAATGTGGTGAGTTACATTAATTGATTTTCAAATGTTGGCTTAGACTTGAATTCTGGGGATAAATACTACTTGTTCATAATGCATTATTATTATCATTTTTTGAGACAGAGTCTCGCTCTGTAGCCCAGGCTGGAGTGCACTTGCTGCAACCTCCACCTCCCGGGTTCAAGTGATTTTCCTGCCTCAGCCTTCTGAGTTGCTGGGATTACAGATGTGCATCACCACATCTGGCTAATTTTTGTATTTTTAGTAGAATTGGGGTTTCACTATGTTGGCCAGGCTGGTCTTGAACTCCTGAACTCAAGTGATTCACTTAATCCGCCTCAACCTCCCAAAGTGCTGGAATTACAGGCATGAGCCATCGTGCTCAGCCTTATTGCTGGACTTTGTCAAATTTTGTTTAGAATTTTGGTTCTTTGTAGGCATTGGTCTATAGTTTTCTTGTCTTGTAGTGTCTTTGTCTGGTTTTGATATTAGGGTAATGCTGGCCTCTTAGAAATAAAGCAGCCATAGACAATAAGTAAGTGAATGGGCATAGCTATATTCCAGTAAAACTTTGTTTATAAAAAGAGGTGATAGGTTGGAGCCCACAGGCTATAGTTTGCCAACCACTGGCTGAGACTATTGATTTCAGACCCCTATTTGTTTCTAAACATTTAATGATACACATTTTCCTCTGAGCACTGTCTAGCTGCACTTCACAAATTTTAAAATGTTGTATTTTCATTTCCTCTAGCTTAAAATAATTTCTAATTTTCCTTGACACTTCTGCTCTGACCCATGGGTTACTTTAAAGTGTGTTGTTTAATTTTAAATATTTGAGGATTTTCCAGATATTTTCCCATGACTAATTTCTGGTTTAATTCCACTATAGTCAAAGAACATACTTTGTAGGATTTCAATTCTTTTACATTTGTTAAAATTTATTTTACTATCCGAGGAACCATCTATATTGGAGAATGTTTCATGTACACTTGAAAGGAATGTATATTCTGTTGTGTTTTTTTAATGAGCTGTTCTATTAATATCAACTAGGTCAAGTTGGTTAACAGAGTTCTTTAGTTCTTCCATATTGTTGATGACTTTCTATTTACTTGCTAGTAGATTACTGAAAGAAATATTAAAGCCTTCAAATGTACTTTTGAATTTGCTTATTTTTAATCTCTGTCAGTTTTTGCTTCATGTATTTTGAAGCTCTGCTGTTAGGTGTACATACATTTAGGATATACATTTTCTTGACAATGGCCCTTTTGTAATTATGTAATATTCCTCTTTATCCCTGGAAATTTTACTATTTTGAAGCCTTTTTTTGTGTGATTCAAATGTAGCCACTCTAACTTTCTTTTGATTAGTATTCATATAGTATAGATTTTCCCATACTTTTATTTTTAACCTGTTTATATTTTTTTGTTTAAATTGCTTTGTTTTGGACAGCATTTAGTTGTGTCTTCATTTTTTATCCAATTTGATGATGTCTGTCTTTTAATTCATTTACGTTTAATTTAATTATTGAAGTGACTGATTTTAGGTCTATAGTTTAGTATTTGTTCTCTCTCTTTTTTGCTTCTTTGTTCCTTTCTTCTGCTTTTTCTACCTCCTTTGAAGTGATTTGAATATCTTTGGCATTCCATTTTGGTTTATCTATTGTCTTTTAGACTGTATCTCTTTGCATTCTTTTTGTTTAGTGTTGTCTTGGGGGTTACAATATTGATATCATTTCACAGTCTGTACAGAGTGAACATATTATAACATCAAATAAAATATAGAACTCTTACAACTACATAGATATTTTTACTCTTTCCACGTTTAACATGTACTTGTCATGTGCTACAGGTGCATATGTTGAAAACCTACCAGGCAATGTTACGCTCTGTGCTTAATAGTCATACATATTTTAAATAACCTAAGGGAAATAAAATAATCTATTATATTTACCCAAACATTTTCCATTTCTTTTGCTCTTCCTTCATTTCTGAAGTTCCGTGTTTCCCTCTAGTATTATTTCCCTTCAGCCTGAACAACTTTCTTGTTTTTAAGCATTTCTTTTAGAGTAAGTCTGCTGATAATGAATTCACTTAACAGATTTCCCCGTGTCTGCAAATATATTTATTTCACCATCATTCCTGAAGGATGCTTTCAGTGAGAATTCTGAGTTGACAATTCTTTTCTTTCAGTACTTTAAATATGTTGTTTCACTGTTTTCTGGCTTCCATAGTTTCTAATGGAAATTTGTACTTATTCAAATTCTGCTTCCCCTACATGTAATGTACCATGATTCTCTGGCTGTTTTCAGAATTTTTATTCTTTATCTCTGGTTTTCCATAGTTTGATTATGATATGTTTGGTGTGATTATCTTTGATTTTATCCTGTTTGGGGGTTCACTGAATTTGAATCTATAAATTTATGTCTTTCATCAAATTTGGGCAGTTTTCAAACATTATTTCTTCAAACAGTCTTTTTCTGCTACAATCTTGTTCTACTTCTTTTCTTGTAGGACTCTAATAACACAAGTGTCAACAATTTGATAGTGTTCTGGAGGTTACTGAGGTTTTGTTCATTTTTTTTTGTCAATCATTTTTCTTTCTGTTCTTCAAATTGGATAATTTCTATTCATTTGTCTTCAAGTTCTCTGATTCCTTCCTCTCTCATCTCTATTTTGCAATTGAACCCACACAGTGGGTTGTTCATTTCAGATATTGTGTTACACAGTCGTAAGATTTTCATTTGGCTTTTAAAAATAGTTTTCTGTATTGATAACTTTTCTCCTTCTATCCTTTCAAGAGCATGATTATAATAGCTGCTTTCAAGTTTCTGTCTGATAGTTCCAACATTTGTGTATCTTGTCATTGGTGTGTGTTAACTATCTTTCCCTTGAGAATTGATCATATTGTCCTTGTTTTCCCTATGTCAAGTAATTCTGGTTTTGGGTTTTTATGGTGTGACTCTGGGTCATGTTAAAAATCCTCTGGAGAACCTTGAGTTTTCTTGTCTTGGCAGTCAATCAAACCAGTTAGGTTCATTCCATAAGTTCTGTTTCACTTTCTGTGGGAGGAAGTGCTGATGTCAGTTTGGTTCTCACATCTGCCTTAGGCCTTCCTTATGTGTGAGCTTCTTGGGGCTTAGTCTGGGACTTGGTGTTGGCCTATATTCAGTTCTGACATTCTTTGTTATCTTGCTTTTGTTTTCTTCTGTACCTGTGCAGCTTATGGTGAAGTCCGAGACTTGTATCAGTTTAGACACAGAATTGGTGGCATTCTTTTATTCAGCTCTCTCTGCTGTGGAGCTTCCACCATATCCTCCTCCTTCCTCCAAGTGGCCACTTTTCCCAGCCCTCTGGCTAGAGGGACACAGAATGTCTCAGAGCTTCATCTGCTCCATGATACTGCACAGTTCTGTGAAACAAGATGCCCTTGGGGCAAGCAGAGAAAAAGGAATGGGATTTTCTTTATGCTTTTTAGAAGACAGAAGCATAGTCTCCCTGTTCTCCTTACCAGAAGGATTTTCTTTTGGCATTTTAGATACTCAAGCTGCCACCACCATGCAATATGGTTCTGAGACAACAGCTGTCCTTAGGGTGAGGGGCCAGGAGAGGAAAAAAAGAAACAAAGGGAATTCTCCCATGCCCTCCAGCTCTCTGGGGCCCTTTTCCTGATCATCTGACCAGAAAGACAGTAGCATCTCTTCCAGAGTTCTGCCGCCTACACTGCAGTGCAGCAGCACTGGAAACACCCACAGATCAAAGCCAGTTCATAAGACAGGGGAAAAAATGGTATTCACTCCTGTTACAAGTCATTTATCAAGATTTGGTTCCTCCTTTTCTCAAGCCTCCTGATGTTGTTTCCAGAATTATCAGGTAGTAGTTGCTTTTTGTATTTTGTCCAGTGTCCTTAGCTGCATTTAGTGGGAGAGATTGGCTGTAGTGGACTTCTTCCATCTTGGCTAGTGACAGAAGTGTTCCTATAATGTTTTAATTCAAATGGTTGCTTTTAGTGTTGGAAGCACTAGTGTAGTAATAGTTTGCAGATACTTTTTACGCCATCATGTTATACTAAGTCTACTCTACCTGTATCCTGAGGAGGCTGTGGAAATAGCCAGAAAGTCAGGCCAGGGCATATTAACCTGCTGTTCATGTAGTGTAAACACTTTGGGCTCTTCATCTCTCCCAGAATGGAAGTCTCATCAGTAAAGACAGAAATTAAATGTATGTTAAACCATGAAACATCTATTATGGGTTTAATTTTGTCCCCCACGAAGGATATGTTGAAGTCTTTACCCGTAATACCTGTGAATGTCACTTGATTTGGAAATAGGATCATTGCAGTTGTCATTAAAGTTGCAGTCTGGTTATACTGGAGTAGGGTGGGTCCTTAATCCTATGTGACTGGTGTCCTGATAAGAAGAGGAGATTCAGACACAGATAGAGAAACAGATGGAAGATGACCATGTGATGATGGAGGCAGAGGCTGGAGTTTTACTGCCACAGCTGAGGAATACCTGGGGCTACCAGAAGCTGGAAGAGGTAAGGAAAGGTCCATCTCTAGAGGCTTTGGAGGGAGCATGGCCCTGCCAACACTTTGATTTCAGGCTGCTGGCCTCTAGACCGCGAGAGAGTAAATTTCTGTAGTTTTAAGCCACTCAGTTTTTGCTACTTATTATGGCAGCCCTTGGAAACTAACACATCCCATCTGGGGAAAGTGCATTGTGCAAGTGAATAACTGAGTAGAGTAAGCAGCCCCTGGGAATTTCTAAGTGATTTGGGGCAGCCCTGCAGACTGGCAGAACCGGCGACATTCTCCAGAGAATAGAGGACAGTGATTGGCGATTGCTCCAAAACAGGGCCTGTGCCTTTGGCTGGTTCCCTACTATGGCCAAGCATTTCTCACTGGAAAGGGCTGCCCAGCTGGCCTCTTGCACACTAGCACTACCCACCCCACTCTACTTACATAGGCCCTCTGACTGCTGCCCTGGAGTTGGCTAAGGGATCACAGGGAAGCCACATCAGCTGTTTATGTCTAGACCACAGAATCTAAGGTCTCCCCTGCTCAAAAGCCTGCATGGGCTGCCTGTTACCATCCTCATTCCCCTGCTGAATCCTGACTCTTCACTCAGCACTCAGGGCCTCCAAGACCTGGTACCACACTCCTGTCCCATCTACCATAGCTCCCCATAGCATCACCTTCCTCTCTAACAAGGGGTCTTGTGGAAGTCCTGAGGGCTGAAGCTCCCCAAACCTGCTCTCATCTGAGACCCTTGGGAACAGGTTACAAAAACAGATCTCCATAGCCACCACAAGACATTCTAATTCTTAAATGAGAGCAAGGAATCTGTATTCTTAACAAGTTCCCTGAATGATTCAGATGGGACCTCCAGCATTGCCCCCTTTATAGTAGTTTTCCCTTGTGGGAGGAGGGGTAGGGCAGCACCTCAAGGAAGGGCACAACCAGGGCAGAAAGAAACAGCTTTGCAGGAGAAGGAAGACTTATGGGATTGGGATCTGAGGAAGAAGCTGCCCAGGGGGAGGGAGAAATGCAGGTGAAAGGAAGAAGATGGAAGGCATAGTTCTGCAGAAACAATAAGGGCACTGGAGGATGGCCTGCAAGGAGAGGAGGTAGGGCTCATCTCAGACTTGAGGAGAGGCAGGGAGGGTGGGAGAACTGGAGGCAAAGGTGTAGAACACCTCCTTTCTCTTGGCTATGGCTTGCATTAGAGTTAGTGGAGGAAATTTTCAACACATAGGTAACACGGAGCTGCATTGGTGGCCAGAGGAACAAAAAATGGCCCTGGGGTGGGCATCTTATGGGACCAAATAAAAGGAAAATGCAAACTTGCCTGAGGGAGAAGCTGAGGGCTGCAGGAGGATCTGTGAGAAGATGAGGGTGATGGCCTTGGGCCTGGACTGACAAGGGGAACAAATGAGGCAGGGGAGAGATGGGCTGGGAAGGCCCGGGAACGCAAAGAGAAAGAAAGTGCTGAAGGTGAGGGTCTGGCTGGGGGAGACCTGGGTTCCCTTGCAGAACCTATCACCCTCTTGCTGTGTGATTTTGGAAAAGCCACATAACGCTCTGACCTAAGTCTTCTCATACTCTAAATGATAACTCAGCTGTATAGGTATCCCAAGAGGATCAGATAGGAAAATAGGTTAAAAATTTTATTTTATTTATTTTTATTTTTTAAAAAGTCTACAGATAAATAGGTTAATGACTGCTATCTTTGTGACTAGTATTCCAAGAAATCAGATATTGTCTTCTAATGAACATGGCTATTCAACTACTCTAGGACAGTGAGAAATCATTGAGCCGTCATGTCATAGAATGAATTCAACATGTAGTCTTCCTAAGGCAGATTATATTGTGATAGAATTTAAGGGCGTTTATCAGCGTTGAATAGACACTTCTTTTTTTTTTTTTTTGCTTTCAGATTCCTTTATTGCATTTTTTTTTTTTATTATACTTTAGGGTTTTAGGGTACATGTGCACAATGTGCAGGTTTGTTACATATGTATCCATGTGCCATGTTGATTTCCTGCACCCATTAACTCGTCATTTAGCATTAGGTGTATCTCCTAATGCTGTCCCTCTCCCCTCCCCCCACCCCACAACATTCCCCGGAGCATGATGTTCCCCTTCCTGTGTCCATGAGTTCTCATTGTTCAATTCCCACCTATGAGTGAGAACATGCGGTGTTTGGTTTTTTGTCCTTGCGATAGTTTACTGAGAATGATGTTTTCCAGTTTCATCCATGTCCCTACAAAGGACACGAACTCATCATTTTTTATGGCTGCATAGTATTCCATGGTGTATATGTGCCACATTTTCTTTATCCAGTCTATCGTTGTTGGACATTTGGGTTGGTTCCAACTCTTTGCTATTGTGAATAGTGCCGCAATAAACATACGTGTGCATGTGTCTTTATAGCAGCATGATTTATAGTCCTTTGGGTATATACCCAGTAATGGGATGGCTGGGTCAAATGGTATTTCTAGTTCTAGATCCCTGAGGAATCGCCACACTGACTTCCACAATGGTTGAACTAGTTTACAGTCCCATCAACAGTGTAAAAGTGTTCCTATTTCTCCACATCCTCTCCAGCACCTGTTGTTTCCTGATTTTTTAATGATGGCCATTCTAACTGGTGTGAGATGGTATCTCACTGTGGTTTTGATTTGCATTTCTCTGATGGCCAGTGATGAGGAGCATTTCTTCATGTGTTTTTTGGCTGCATAAATGTCTTCTTTTGAGAAGTGTCTGTTCATGTCCTCTGCCCACTTTTTGATGGGGTTGTTTGTTTTTTTCTTGTAAATTTGTTTGAGTTCATTGTAGATTCTGGATATTAGCCCTTTGTCAGATGAGTAGGTTGCAAAAATTTTCTCCCATTGTGTAGGTTGCCTGTTCACTCTGATGATAGTTTCTTTTGCTGTGCAGAAGCTCTTTAGTTTAATGAGATCCCATTTGTCGATTTTGGCTTTTGTTGCCATTGCTTTTGGTGTTTTAGACATGAAGTCCTTGCCCATGCCTATGTCCTGAATGGTATTGCCTAGGTTTTCTTGTAGGATTTTAATGGTTTTAGGTCTAACATTTAAGTCTTTAATCCATCTTGAATTAATTTTTGTATAAGGTGTAAGGAAGGGATCCAGTTTCAGCTTTCTACATATGGCTAGCCAGTTTTCCCAGCACCATTTATTAAATAGGGAATCCTTTCCCCATTTCTTGTTTTTGTCAGGTTTGTCAAAGATCAGATAGTTGTAGCTATGCGGCATCATTTCTGAGGGCTCTGTTCTGTTCCATTGATCTATGTCTCTGTTGTGGTACCAGTACCATGCTGTTTTGGTTACTGTAGCCTTGTAGTATAGTTTAAAGTCAGGTAGCGTGATGCCTCCAGCTTTGTTCTTTTGGCTTAGGATTGACTTGGCGATGCGGGCTCTTTTTTGGTTCCATATGAACTTTAAAGTAGTTTTTTCCAATTCTGTGAAGAAAGTCATTGGTAGCTTGATGGGGATGGCATTGAATCTATAAATTACCTTGGGCAGTATGGCCATTTTCACAATATTGATTCTTCCAACCCATGAGCATGGAATGTTCTTCCATTTGTTTGTATCCTCTTTTATTTCATTGAGCAGTGGTTTGTAGTTCTCCTTGAAGAGGTGCTTCACATCCCTTGTAAGTTGGATTCCTAGGTATTTTATTCTCTTTGAAGCAATTGTGAATGGGAGTTCACCCATGATTTGGCTCTCTGTTTGTCTGTTATTGGTGTACAAGAATGCTTGTGATTTTTGTACATTAATTTTGTATCCTGAGACTTTGCTGAAGTTGCTAATCAGCTTAAGGAGATTTTGGGCTGAGACAATGGGGTTTTCTAGATATACAATCATGTCATCTGCAAACAGGGACAATTTGACTTCCTCTTTTCCTAATTGAATACCCTTTATTTCCTTCTCCTGCCTGATTGCTCTGGCCAGAACTTCCAGCACTATGTTGAATAGGAGCAGTGGGAGAGGGCATCCCTGTCTTGTGCCAGTTTTCAGAGGGAATGCTTCCAGTTTTTGCCCATTCAGTATGATATTGGCTGTGGGTTTGTTGTAGATAGCTCTTATTATTTTGAGATGCGTCCCATCAATACCTAATTTATTGAGAGTTTTTAGCATGAAGGGTTGTTGAATTTTGTCAAAGGCCTTTTCTGCATCTATTGAGATAATCATGTGGTTTTTGTCTTTGGTTCTGTTTATATGCTGGATTACATTTATTGATTTGCATATGTTGAACCAGCCTTGCATCCCAGGGATGAAGCCCACTTGATCATGGTGGATAAGCTTTTTGATGTGCTGCTGGATTCGGTTTGCCAGTATTTTATTGAGGATTTTTGCATCAATGTTCATCAAGGATATTGGTCTGAAATTCTCTTTTTTGGTTATGTCTCTGCCAGGTTTTGGTATCAGGACGATGCTGGCTTCATAAAATGTGTTAGGGAGGATTCCCTCTTTTTCTATCAATTGGAATAGTTTCAGAAGGAATGGTACCAGTTCCTCCTTGTACCTCTGGTAGAATTCAGCTGTGAATCCATCAGGTCCTGGACTCTTTTTGGTTGGTAAGCTATTGATTATTGCCACAATTTCAGAACCTGTTATTGGTCTATTCAGAGATTCAACTTCTTCCTGGTTTAGTCTTGGGAGGGTGTATTTGTCGAGGAATTTATCCATTTATTCTAGATTTTCTAGTTTATTTGCATAGAGGTGTTTGTAGTATTCTCTGATGGTAGATTGTATTTCTGTGGGATCGGTGGTGATGTCCCCTTTTTCGTTTTTTATTGCATCTATTTGATTCTTCTCTCTTTTCTTCTTTATTAGTCTTGCTAGCGGTCCATCAATTTTGTTGATCTTTTCAAAAAACCAGCTCCTGGATTCATTAATTTTTTGAAGGGTTTTTTGTGTCTCTATTTCCTTCAGTTCTGCTCTGATTTTAGTTATTTCTAGCCTTCTGCTAGCTTTTGAATGTGTTTGCTCTTGCTTTTCTAGTTCTTTTAATTGTGATGTTAGGGTGTCAATTTTGGATCTTTCCTGCTTTCTCTTGTGGGCATTTAGTGCTATAAATTTCCCTCTACACACTGCTTTGAACGTGTCCCAGAGATTCTGGTATGTTGTGTCTTTGTTCTCGTTGGTTTCAAAGAACATCTTTATTTCTGCCTTCATTTCATTATGTACCCAATAGTCATTCAGGAGCAGGTTGTTCAGTTTCCATGTAGTTGAGCGGTTTTGACTGAGTTTCTTAATCCTGAGTTCTAATTTGATTGCACTGTGGTCTGAGAGACAGTTTGTTATAATCTCTGTTCTTTTACATTTGCTGAGAAGAGCTTTACTTCCAACTATGTGGTCAATTTTGGAATAGGTGTGGTGTGGTGCTGAAAAAAATGTATATTCTGTTGATTTGGGGTGGAGAGTTCTGTAGATGTCTATTAGGTCCACTTTATGTAGAGCTGAGTTCAATTCCTGGATATCCTTGTTAACTTTCTGTCTCGTTGATCTGTCTAATGCTGACAGTGGGGTGTTAAAATCTCCCATTATTATTGTGTGGGAGTTTAAGTCCCTTTGTAGGTCACTGAGGACTTACTTGCTTTATGAATCCGGGTGCTCCTGTGTTGGGTGCATATATATTTAGAATAGTTAGCTCTTCTTGTTGAATTGATCCCTTTACCATTATGTAATGGCCTTCTTTGTCTCTTTTGATCTTTGTTGGTTTAAAGTCTATTTTATCAGAGACTAGGATTGCAACCCCTGCCTTTTTTTGTTTTCCAGTTGCTTGATAGATCCTCCATCCCTTTATTTTGAGTCTATGTGTGTCTCTGCACGTGAGATGGGTTTCCTGAATACAGCACACTGATGGGTCCTGACTCCTTATCCAGTTTGCCAGTCTGTGTCTTTTGATTGGAGCATTTAGCCCATTTACATTTAAAGTTAATATTGTTATGTGTGAATCTGATCCTGTCATTATAATGTTAGTTGGTTATTTTGCTCGTTAGTTGCTATAGTTTCTTCCTAGCCTCGATGGTCTTTACAATTTGGCATGTTTTTGCAGGGGCTGGTACCGGTTGTTCCTTTCCATGTTTAGTGCTTCCTTCAGGAGCTCTTTTAGGGCAGGCCTGGTGGTGACAAAATCACTCAGCGTTTGCTTGTCTGTAAAGTATTTTATTTCACCTTCACTTATGAAGCTTAGTTTGGCAGGATAGGAAATTCTGGGTTGAAAATTCTTTTCTTTAAGAATGTTGAATATCGGCCCCCACTCTCTTCTGGCTTGTAGAGTTTCTGCTGAGAGATCAGCTGTTAGTCTGATGGGCTTCCCTTTGTGGGTAACCCAACCTTTCTCTCTGGCTGCCCTTAACATTTTTTCCTTCATTTCAACTTTGGTGAATCTGACAATTATGTGTCTTGGAGTTGCCCTTCTTGAGGAGTATCTTTGTGGCATTCTCTGTATTTCCTGAATCTGAATGCTGGCCTGACTTGCTAGATTGGGGAAGTTCTCCTGGATAATATCTTGCAGAGTGTTTTCCAACTTGGTTCCATTCTCCCCATCATTTTCAGGTACACCAATCAGACGTAGGTTTGGTCTTTTCACATAGTCCCAAATTTCTTGGAGGCTTTGTTCATTTCTTTTTATTCTTTTCTCTCTAAACTTCCCTTCTCTCTTCATTTCATTCATTTCATCTTCCATCAGCGATACCCTTTCTTCCAGTTGATCGCATCTGCTACTGAGGCTTCTGCATTCTTCACGTAGTTCTCGAAACTTGGCTTTCAGCTCCATCATCTCCTTTAAGTCCTTCTCTCCATTGGTTATTCTAGTTATCCATTCTTCTAATTTTTTTTCAAAGTTTTTAACTTCTTTGCTATTGTTTTGAATTTCCTCTCGTAGCTCAGAGTAGTTTGATCGTCTGAAGCCTTCTTCTCTCAACTCATCAAAGTCATCCTCCATCCAGCTTTGTTCCGTTGCTGGTGAGGAACTGCGTTCCTTTGGAGGAGGAGAGGTGCTCTGCTTTTTAGAGTTTCCAGTTTTTTTGGTCTGTTTTTTCCCCATCTTTGTGGTTTTGTCTACTTTTTGTCTTCGATGGTGGTGATGTACAGATGGGTTTTTGGTGTGGATGTCCTTTCTGTTTGTTAATTTTCCTTCTACCAGACAAGACCCTCAGCTGCAGGTCTGTTGGAGTTTACTAGAGGTCCACTCCAGACCCTGTTTGGCTGGGTGTCAGCACCGGTGGCTGCAGAACAGCGGATTTTCGTGAGACCACAAATTCAGCTGTCTGATAGTTCCTCTGAAAGTTTTGTCTCAGAGGAGTACCCGGTTGAATGAGGTGTCAGTCTGTCCCTACTGGGGGGGTGCCTCCCAGTTAGGCTGCTCAGGGGTGAGGGACCCACTTTAGGAGGCAGTCTGTCCGTTCTCAGATCTCCAGCTGCGTGCTGGGAGAACCACTACTCTCTTCAAAGCTGTCAGTCAGACAGGGACATTTAAGGCTGTGGAGGTTCTCGCTGAGTTTTTGGTTGTCTGTGCCCTGCCCCCAGAGGTGGAGCCTACAGAGGCAGGCAGGCCTCCTTGAGCTGTGGTGGGCTCCACCCAGTTCGAGCTTCCTGGCTGCTTTGTTTACCTAAGCAAGCCTGGGCAATGGCGGGCGCCCCTCCCCCAGCCTCGTTGCCGCCTTGCAGCCTGATCTCAGACTGCTGTGCTAGCAATCAGCAAGACTCTGTGGGCATAGGACCCTCCGAGCCAGGTGCGGGACACAATCTCCTAGTGTGCCGTTTTCCAGGCCCGTTGGAAATGCGCAGTATTAGGACGGGACTGACCCGATATTCCAGGTGCCGTCTGTTTCCCCTTTCTTTGACTAGGAAAGGGAACTTCCTGACCCCTTGCGCTTCCCGAGTGAGGCAATGCCTCGCCCTGCTTCGGCTTGCGCACAGTGCGCTTCACCGACTGTCCTGAACCCACTGTTAGGCACTCCCTAGTGAGATGAAACCGGTACCTCAAGCAGAAATGCAGAAATCACCCGTCTTCTGTGTCGCTGGGGCTGGGAGCTGGAGACCGGAGCTGTTCCTATTCGGCCATCTTGGCTCCACCGAATAGACACTTCTTATAAACCCAGTTGAGAAACACGTGCTGCAGAAACATCAGAGACTGAGTAATACCTCTCAATCAATGGCATGATTTTCAAGAATTGACATAAAATTTCTGATTATTGTTTCATAGTACTTTGCATGCTCCCCCAATTACCAACTCATTTTATGACGATGTTAATATACAGATGTTACTTTAACCTGTTTTTGAATTTATCTCAACTATCCCACAGGTACATTTTCAAGTGATTTGTTTATTTAATAGCACGTCATTTATTGTGAAAGAATTTTATCACTGTGAAAGTGCTAGTGAAATTTACACGTAGCTTCTCTATCATTTCTAAATTCACCCAGAGCCAAGGAGTATTTGCTGTTCTTCTCCTCAGGGCCAAGATCACATTCCTGTCTTTTGTGGTTGGATTGCCTGTTGTCATGCTGCACCAACCACATGCTGGAATGTGTCTCTCCTTTGTCTCTTCCTTTTTGTCAAAAGTGTGAATACCGAGACCAGATTGGGTTCACTATCAGATGAGCGACACCTCCTCATCACCCATCAAGCATTTTTCCAGTAAAACTTGACTCTATCTTTTAGTCCATCTCTACCTCTGAGAATGTTTGTTGAAAAATTGTGAAGTTGAATTTACACTGGAGTGCAGGTCTGCATCTGGGATCAGAGTATTTTTGGTATATCTATTCCTAAAGGGTCTTAGAGATTGGCTCAGGGAAGGCAGGATGGGCTTCGTTCTAGACAGTCACTTCTGGCTCTGGTCCACTCCTCAGCTCCAGGGTGAAATTTCCAGTTGTACCTGGGCATCTTCCCATAGTTCTCAGCCAGCTCAAGCTCATATATTCCAACATGAAGGCATAATCTTTCTCCCAAACTGTCTTTTCCTCCAAGACTCCCAATAATCTTGATGACTGTCTTGGTCTGTTTTGTGCTGTTATAACTGAATACCATAGACTGGGTAATTTTTAATGAACAAAAGTTTATTGTCTCACAGTTATAGAGGCTGGAAAGTCCAAGATTGAGGGGTCAGCATCTGCTGAGGGCCTTAATGCTGTGTCATCTCATGGTGGAAGGCAGAGGAGCAAGGGACAGCAAGAGGGGCCCAAACTCATCCATTTATAAGGAACCTACTCCTGCAATAACAAACCTGCTTCTGTGATAACAGCGTTAATCCATTTATGAGGGCAGAGCCATTGTGGCCTAATCACCTCTCATTAGGCCCCATGTCCCAGCACTGTTGCACTGGGGATTAAGCTTCCAATACATAATGTCTTGGGGAACACATTCAAGCCATAGCAATGGCCCTCCAGGCTTTCTCTCATCCTCCACATCCTGTCAGACACCATGCTCTGCAGACCTTTCCTGCTGAACCTCTTGGCTATCTCATCTTTCAAGCCCATTTCTCCTGTCATCTCTGTCCAGGCCTCCTTCTTCCCCCTTGCATGATGGTGATAGCTTCCTACTACTCTAGCACCTCTAACCACCAGCCTTGTTCCCTCTAATCCCTCTCACAGGCCAGGGTGCAGCTTTGATGGAACACTAGGTCCCTCTCTTGCTTAACAGACTGCAGCAACCCATTTTTCTTATAAGAAAGTAGCAAATTCGTTAATCTTCCATTTCAGGCCCCTAAACAGACCAGCCTTACCTTCTTTCTCCTCCAGCTTTGTACTTTATCAAGATTGGTTCAGTGCTTCCACAAGCACAAAAGTTAGTAGCTTAGGCCAGTAAGAGCATATTTGTTGTTCAGGTCACAGTGAGTCAGTAGGTGATGGTAGTGGAGAGGGAGAGATTTTCTGCTCTGCCCAGTCCTCAGGACTCTAGCTCATTCCACCTGTGGCTTCTTATTCCTCCAGACTATCAGTCTTCTATTCAGCCTCCTGAAGAGGAAATAGAACGTGAATCACTTGGGAGATCAATGGTCCATTCCTAGAAGTGGCAACTTATGCCTTCTGCCATATCCTATTGGTCAGGACCAGCCACATGACCACCCCAACACACTGTCCACTAGAAAGTGTAACCCAGGCCCAGGGTGACCAGGAGAATACAGACATGGTGAGCAGCGGTGCCTCGGCACACTTCCCATGCTTCCCCACTTAGGTCGCTCACCTGCTGTCTTCCATGTGGAGTTTCTGGGGCTTTTCTGTTGCTAAGAAATGAATGCAGTGGGTTGACAGAGACTGAGAATAGACCCCTGAAGGCAGAAGAGCAACATGAGACATGGAGAGCTGACCTCAGGCCTCTGGCAAGACCAGACAGGCTGAAGGTGCTGGGTGCTCAGGCCTACTTTCCTCCTCTCATTTCTAGCTGTCTAACCAGTTCCCTCACACAGAATGAATGTCCCACAGGATGCATGGCCTCCCATATGAACCAAGGCAGAGCTCTTCAGAAGGCACAGACTCATATCAGAGCAGCAAAGTGCCCAGTGCATCAGGCACAGTGCTTGATAGATGTCAATGGACTGAATGACACCCAGAGTTTAAAATAACAAAATGGCAAAGCCAAGCCAGAAATGGCTCTATAAGCCTGGACCAGGTTGGAAGTATTCAAAGTGAAAAATGCCACTTTGGGGAACCCACCTCACTCTATTTTGGCTTCAAAAACCTTTAATGACATGCTTTCTCCAATGACCAGAGTGCTGACCTCATCTTTATCATCTATTAATCTGGCTGCTCCAAGACAAACTCGTGGTGGTTGCGGGGAGGGGGCATTTCTCTGCTCTGCCCAATCTTCAGAACTCTGGCTCATTCTCATCTCTATGCTGCTTTCTTCCATGGTAGTTTGTTTGCCTCAAATTCTTCCGGCCTTCCTTTCCCCTTTGGGAAGGAAGAAAAGTCATGAAAGCATGTGTGCAGCAGTATTTATTTTCACAGGTGTTATTTTTGCAACTCAGATTCAAGCCACGGGATCCAACTCCTTTTTCTAACCCTCTTCCTTGTTAAGCAATACCTAAGTCATCAGGAATACCTCATGACTCTTCACATGTGGCCTAAAGATCCCCAGGGTCCTTTCCCTAATGACCACATTGGGGGTACCTTTAACAGGCACAGAGCAGTAGGCCAGAGGATATGTGCTGTTGCTAATAAATGGTGTGTCTTCTTGGAACTTGTATTAGTATCTTCCTTTTGCAACCTCCCCCATGTCCCTATCCATTTCCTACTCTTCTCTGCCCTGTTCTGTGTTGTGGTGGGCTGTCTCTTACAGAAGGCATTACCCAGTTCACAGGTGGATTTGGACAATGGGGAGCATCTTCAGGAGATCAAGGATGAGAGGAGAGAGAGGTTGGAGTATTTCCTCCCTTGCTCCCTCTGTGCCTCAGGGTCATGTTTCAGCAGTGGGTGCAGCCCTCTACAACTGCAGCCCCATAGGAAGCAGCCTCCACATCTCTGTAGGCTCCCATTAAACCATTTCTACCTCTTGTCCCTGCAGACCTAAAAGTGGTGGCAATGATTTCTTGATATTGCAAGTCTTTTGTTAGCCTTGGCATTCATTGGTGATTGCTTTAACCCTGCTCATATTAATGTAAATAGTCTCTTCCTTAAATTCCCCTCAAAATCCCAGCTGAGAGTCCCCTCTGTTTACTGCCAGGAACCTGACTAAGACAGTTTAAGATCTCTGGTGATGGAAGATGTAAAGAAATCGAAGTGTTTCAAATACTGTACTAGATTGGTTCCCTGAGAACAGGCTCTGAGAAAGAGTTTTCCTGGGGAGTGCTCTCAGGACATACCTCTATAATGAGGTGAAGAAGGCAGGACTGGGGAGGAAAGTGGACCTGCTGTGTAGTTGCAACTGAGCTCTTAGCCAATGCCACAGGCAGGTATGGAGCTGGAATGGGGCCCTTTAACTTGGTACAAATTAATGCATGGGGGCTGGACATTTGCAACATAGGCTGACCCTGGGAGGGGGCATAACTTTGGGCAATGTAGTTTCCTGTAGCTAGCTAGGGCAATGTTCAGGAAGAAACACAGATGTTTAGCCCTCAGCAGCTGACTTACCCAGCAGCTGGGGGATGGGTAGGAAGGTCCTAAAGAGGAGATCCAAGTGGACCACCCAACATCCATTATGGTTCACTCCTTTTGCTACTTTGTGTACTTGCTTCTTATAGCAAGTGCATCCCATCTGGTCTTGTTTCCTGGGGAAACTTAAGATAAACTTTATGGGACAAAGTGGTACAAAGTGAAACTGGTCTCACACGTACAACTGATATTCATCATTTCCCTACTCTGTTGTCCATTCCAGTTTATCTTCAGCCTTGTCTAGCACCTCTGCTGATCTAGGAGGCTTATCTAGTGGGGTGACCCAGACCTTCACCCGTGGGGTGACTGGCCTGAGTCCTTTGGTCATCGTGCCCTTTTCAGGCCATGGCCACTGCACTTGTCCACTTGCTGTCAAAGTTGGGCCAAAGATGATTAATGGCCGCTCCAGTGGATGATCTAGGTGCCATATGCATTCTTCTCTATCTCCACTGTGCAACAGCAGCCCTGCCTTCTCTTGAGGTTAGGGTCAATTATTCATTCCAGGATCATGAATCCCTTGCTTCCTTGATGGTCCCTTGGGACTTGGAGTCCTAAGTGACCAGGTGGCAGCCATAGCTTACAATTCAATAGAACACTTGCAGTTTTCTCTGGTGAAAGCATCCTCCTCTAAAATCCAGCACCACTGGGCCACAGAGCCTAGAGTTATGGGGTCAAGAAGCACAAATTTTCCAAGTGGTCACTAGAATTAGTGGTAAGCAGTTCCACTCCTGCTTCCACTTCTTAATTCCTGGATCATGCATTCTACCTATGGAACACAGAACCATATAATGTTTATTGATTTAGGATATATACAACTGCTGGGAATGGCATTCCATTCTTATAGAAAATCATCTCCAAGCTGGTACCTCAGCTTAATCTCTGGATTCAGGGTCCAGACTGCTGACCATTACACCATGGAACCTCATACCCCAGCTTCATCTCTAAGAGGCCATTCCATCACTTTATCAGACCAGTGGCTTTGGGTGTTGCAGTATCTGATAGTATTGCTGGATCCCCTGGGCACATGCCCACCACTGCACTTTCTCTATTGTAAAGTGGGTCTTTTGGTCAGAGGTGGTATAATATGGAATCTTAGCTTTGTGGATCAGGCCTTAGGTAGTGGTACTGGCCAAGGAACTGTGGGCAGGAATTGTATCACTTCCTGTCAAGGTGATCCCTGCCTCTTCAAGGGTTGAAGAGGTCCAACATACTGACTTGCCACCAAGTAGCTGGTTGGTCTCAAGAGATGATGCCGTATCAGGAATGTAGCTTTGGACTTTTAGAACATTGAAGCGGCAGTAGTTAGATCAGCCTTCTTGAGTGGGAGCCCATGCTGCTGGGACTGTAGCTTTCATCTCTGCCACCATGGTTACTCCATTCATGAGCCTATTATGCACTGAGATGAGCATTGGTATAGTTAATGACAGAGACTGGCTGTTAACTTAAGGCCTCTTCCATGGGGCATGCTCTCAAATGGGCATTCACATGTGATACCAAAACCTTTAGACCTTGTACTCCCTCTCATACATCTATCCACTTCCTCTCCCCAGACATCCTTATCCCTCATATATTTCTAGGATTCTAACAGGCTGTACATCACTGCCCATGATGCATAATCTTCATCTTATGTTACCTCTGTTCCATAAAAAGTGGATGACCAAGTGCACTCTTGAAGCTCTGTTCGTTGGGAGGATTTCCCCAGCCTCCTGTAGGGCAGTGGCTCTCCTGTACTGTTTGCCTTCTTTTTCCCCCTCTTCTATTAGCTAGATGCAAAGAATTTGCTGAGACCACTGGTGTGAGGAACAGGCACCAGTGCAATAGGGGACCTGGAGGTTTACTTGGAGGTTTACTTGTGCAGTGTACTTCTGCCCTCTAGCTCCACTTAGCTCAATCCCAGTTTATTACTGCCATCTCACTTTGTACCATTACCTAGCTAGCCCAGCCTCATGATATGGTGAGTCTGCACCTGCAGAACCCAGCTCATGATGGGCAGCCAAGCCATTTTGTCACTTGATGTCCTATAGTTTGGTGCTCTGTTACTACCAGAGTCCAGTATCCTGCCAGGAGCTGCTTTTCCAATAATGTGTGATTTGGCTGAAAATGGCATGGCCTTGCTCAAATCCTTGGGGATCTGTGCTATGATTCTCCCTTTAGGGGGTGCTTTAAACCCCATGCAATCTTTTTCCATCACAGATACCCAGTGCCATAGGGTCTTCTGGCTCACCTGGCCCAAGTGGCATGGCTGCTGTGCAACGTGGATATGCTGCAGAGCCTGGGCCCCACTCAAAACTGGCAGGCTTCCTTGTCACATGGTAAAAGGGTAAAAGTTGTCATCCTAAGAGTATAATATGCTGCTTTTGGTACCCAAAGAGGTTTACTAATGTGGTGGGCTCCCAAATCTTTGTAGGATGGTGCATGTGTCTTACCAAGGACTCCAACACACTTCCCCTCTTTGCTCATCCAATTTAATGTGATGCTCTGTGCAATGTCCAGTGGGCCCAGTTCTTTCAGCTGATGTTATGACAAAGCGGAGGAGAGGTAATACAGCCTAGGGTAAAGCCATAGATGTATACTGTTCTTCATTTCGTGTGAACATGAACTACTTTTGATTTTCCTGCTGATGGGAATGGGAAAGGAAAAATCTGCCAGCTCAGTGGCTGCATGTCATGTGCCAGAGTCCATGAAAATCTGTTCTAGCAAAGACACTACCTCCAGCCAGAAACTGTACTCGGAACTCCTATTTGGTAAGGTTTGTGACAGCCCAGTGTCATCTGCCATGCCCCATCTGGCTTTTGTAGGGCCAGACTGGGGAATTCAATGGAGATAAGACAGGAAACTATAACCTCTGCATTCTTTAAGTCTTTGAGGCCAGCACTAATCACCATGTCTTCTGCACAGTAGTATACTTCATCTTTATTACCCTGGGGAAAGGGTGCAGTAGACAGTTTCAGGAACTTTGACTTGGCCTTCTCCACTAACATAGCTCTTACTCCAAGGACCAAGAAACTGGTGCAGAGAAATCGGACAACTGCCAAGTGTGTCCATATCAATGATGCATTCAGGGACTTGGGAAGTGTCTACTAGGTGTGTCTATGGCCAAGACTTCATTTATTTTCTGGGCCAAATCCTTTCTTGAACAGGGTGACTATGGCCGCACTTTGTGTCCCTGAGTATAAATAACAACTCAGACTGCTTGAAAAGTATAGGTTTTTCTCTTTCTCCAATGCACAGTTACATGTGTAAATCACCACAAGTCACTTTGGGAAGCAACTAGGGAAATGACTATTTAATATACTTGTCACAATGTTTTAGAGTCCTTTCTCATAGAAACCTAGATTCTTCTTCAGTCAGGAGGTTCTGAGTCTGAAAACTAGTTCAGGTCCAGAAACTGGACAAGAAATCACAACTTTTTATTATAGTGACAACCCTCAGCTCCTGATTTCTTTTGATTGTAAAAATTAATCAATACTCTTAGCTGCCCATTTATCTTGCTTCTTGGGTCACCATAACCACATCTCCCTGCAGCTGGAGCCCCTGGAGCTGTTAGTCCAATCCTGGTGCCCATTGTGATAATCGTGCCATCTTGCTTCTGACAGTCAAGTGCCACCTCCTGGACTCTGTTATTTCAGAATCTTATCATCCTTGTTGCTATCAGGGACTCTAGTTCTGTAACACCATCTCTTAACCATCGCTGGTCGTCTATAGAGGACAGCCACCACCGAGCTTCTCTGTGATGCTGGTGCCTCTCACCAGGGCACTCTCATTACTTTGGCAAACAGAGTTTCCTCCAGGCCCTCCTGCAAAAATTGCTGAATAATGGGTTTCCCAGCCTCATGTAGTATATCTGCTTTAGTAGACTCTTAGGAGTTGAATTAGTTCCCCTTCCTGAAAGATATGTTGAAGTCCTAACCCTCAACACCTATAAATCTGACCTTATTTGAAAATAAGGTCTTCGGGCCGGGCATGGTGGCTCATGCCTGTAATCCCAGCACTTCGGGAGGCTGAGGCAGGTGGATCACTAGGTTAGGAGATTGAGACCATCCTGGCTAATACGGTGAAACCCCCTCTTTACTAAAAATACAAAAAAATTAGCCGGGCGTGGTGGCGGGCGCCTGTAGTCCCAGCTACTCAAGAGGCTGAGGCAGGAGAATGACATGAACCCAGGAGGTGGAACTTGCAGTGAGCCGAGATCATGCCACTGCACTCCAGCCTGGGTGACAGAATGAGACTCCGTGTAAAAAAAAAATATATAAAAGAAAACAGGGTCTTTGTCTTTGAAGATGATTATGTTAAGGTGAAGTCAGTAGGGTGAGCCCTAATGCATATTACTGGTGTCCTTATTAAAAGGAGAAATTTGGACTAAAAGGGGAAATTTGAACACAGAGAGAGATACACACAAAAGGAAGATGATGTGAAGACATAGGGAGAACACCATGTGAAGATTGGCATTATGCTGCCACAACCCACGAAACTACTGGAAGCCAGAGAGAGGCCTGAAATATACCCTTCACTCAATCCTTCAGAGGAAGCGTGGCCCTGCCAACACTTTGATTTCCAGCTTCTGGTCTCCAGAACGGTGAGACGATCAATTTCTGTTGTCCTAAGCCACCCAGTTTGTGGTACTTTTGTTATGGCAGCCTGAGGAAACTACTACACGCTACTTTCTTTTTTGAGTCTCTTGGTTTCTTCCTCTACCATCTGCCACTGAAATTCTAGCATTTCTCACAAGAAGAATAAAATACCTAGGAATACAGCTAACCAGGGAGAGAAAAGATCTCTACAATGAGGATTACAAAACACTGCTTAAAGAAATCAGAGATAACACAAACAAATGGAAAAACGTCCCATGCTCATGGATAGGAAGAATCAATATCATTAAAATGGCCATACTGTCCAAAGTAATGTACAGATTCAATGCTATTCCTATCACACTACCAATGACATCCTTCACAGAACTAGAAAAAACTATTTTAAAATTCATATGGAACAAAAAAGAGCCCAAATAGCCAAGGCAATCCTAAGGAAAAAGAACAAAACTGGAGGCATCACGTTACTCGACTTCAAACTATACTACACAGCTACAGTAACCAAAACAGCAAGGTACTGGTACAAAAACAGACACATAGACCAATGGAACAGAATAGAGGGCTCAGACATAAGACTGCACACCTACAACCATAGAACTCAAGGAGGACAAGCATTATCTCATAAGGCACTTGTCTCATTTGAAGCCTGAGCCTGATTTTTAAGCAAGAGGTGGGGTGGGTATGGGGATGGTAAGAATCACCATCTCCTGTATCTTCTAAAATAGGGGAGTGGGCCATTTCTGCAGGTCCTACAGATTCAGTAGAATTTGGGAGTTCAAGGTTCTCATGGCATCTACCTAGATATCCCTGTTCCAAGTTTCAGAGTCCCCTTCCTTATGTATTGAGGCCCTGACCTGTGTGCAGGAGACATGCTGGGCTGAGCAATCAACCTCTGAAGTTCTTCTACTCTTAGGATTCATTCTGTGCTTGCTCCTCTGTTCTGTCTGTGGGAGTTTTTGGATTCCTTAGCACTGCCCAGAAGGCCCTCTAGTTTTCACATTTTGCTTGAGGTTGGTGATTAATCACCCTGAGCCTGCCATTATCTCTCTTCGATAGGTCAATGATGCTTAGCAATAGCCACCCAATTCCATAGTCCTTGTAGTTACGTTTATTCTCCCTCTCAAGCATCAGATGTTACTCTAGCCTATGTATCCCCTTCCAAGGGGATCTCATGCCAATTCACCACTGCCACATGCTTTAGCAAAAATTGTGCTGTTATGGTATGCACTGCTACTGCTATCCAGACTCTACTGATCAGCAGTCATGGGATCCTTGTTGCCAGCCAGCCAGCCAATGACACATCCAGCTCCAAAACCCCATTTTAGAGTCTACATCTGAGGATTATAGCTGCTACCCCATCTTAGAGTGGGGAACTATACTCTGAGACAGAGAGCAATGTGCAGAAGCTGATTGGGGAGTGCTCTTGGGAGAAGTGGGAAAGGCAGGATGGGCAGAGGGAGAAGCTGGCCACGATGCAATGTGGTGGCAATGAAGGAAGGTCTCAGCTTATGCTAGGAGACAGCCCTTTAGAGTTGTCCCAAGTTGGGGTGAGGGGGCTGGGCTTCCATAATAGCCAGTCATTAACCACAGGCCCTCTCCCAGGAGGAGGCTGATCCCTGGGCAGTTAACCTTAGGCATGGCAGTTCCCTGTGGTGTAGGTTGATACCCAGTGAGTGCCACAACTGTGAGCATCAGCAGCTGCTATTCCTGACAGCTAGGTAATGGGTATGTTGGGCCTGTAAAGAGGATCCAGGTGAAACACCAAAGGGTCCACTACAAACACTTTCATGTTAAAACAAACGTGGGTATATGATGAAATAGAGTCCAGTATTTGCAGAAAATCTGAAGATAAAACATGAGACTTCATGAACATTTTCTACCTATTGCAGCCTCTCTGGGGAAGCCTGCAGACCCTGTGGAATGGGCTAATCTTTCCATGCTGCTGACAAAAGGCCACTTTGGTGAAATGTGTGAGGAGCACTACCTGCTCCCAGAAAGGCTCAGAGACATCCACTGAGACATCCAAGCCAATGTGAGACCTTGGGGTTCCTCTCCCTATAGAGTTTGCAACTTAAAGCTCATTTCCCAGTATAGAAAGAAAGACAGTGCTCCCTGACAAAGGGATTCCAAGCATGATTAAGCAGGTGTGTGAGGGTTGCAGGGGGATATACGGGGTTGAGTGCCTTCCCAGTGCTTCTGAGATCACTCTGTCTGCACCACCCAAGCAGAAAGCCAGTCTAGCAGACAAGGCTGAAACAGGCCCAGGCTACATTCAGGGTTTGAAGCTCTGCGTATATTAAAAAATGAAGATATGCCAAAACACGGTTACAGAAACTAGTCCCTTTCACACACACACACCTACAAACACAAATACGATGACTTTGTATATGATCACATTTGGAAATATTGTGAAAAGACAAAATTTGAGTTTGTGTGAGAATATAAGTTCTAGGGTCAAACTAAGTCCTGTTCATATTCAAAGAAGTCAAAGATCAAGTCAGTGGCTTCAAGCTCAAATGGGACACAGAGAAGTCCCATTTAAGCACCACTATTTCTAGAATTGTTTTCTTCTTGCTGTACATATGTCCAACTCTTTCTCCTTCCCCTTTCCCACAAATAAACAAAAGCTTAGCCCTGTACATTTTTATCATGGGAAGGCTGAATACAAGCCCTATTCCCTAATAAAAACAAAAGCCAGAGGGTTATTTGGTATGGCCTTGATCTCACTGTTGCTGATAACTTCCAAATGTATTTGCTATTTGCTCCCATGTCCCTGAAAACCCCCGCTGTTCCCAATTGTCCATTGCCTATTAGAAACAGTTCCAGCCAAGGTATTTTTTTCCCTATTTATTTGCTTCTTTTTCCCTGGGAACTTTACTATGCATGAGTAACTGGCCTGTGATGCTGCTTTTGTTTGACATTTTGCATTCGTTAAAAACCAGTCATCTGCATGTTTTATAAACCCATAGGGGTCTCTCTCCCCTTGATCAATGCTGGAAGTACTCATTAACATCCGGGGAAGTTATGGCCCCAGATAGGGGGGATACGCAACCTACTGAGTATGGTTTTAGGGAATTTGTCTTAAAAAATAAAGAAACACTAAAGCACTTTATATTCATTGCCAGGGTTGTTCACTAATAGAAATGAGCCTGCTTGCCTTTAGGACCTCAGTGTATTCCCCTTCCCCAGTCTGGAATGTATTTTCCCTTCCACTCTGCTTGTCTAAGGCGATTTCTCCTCTGGGAAGCCCTTCCTGGTCATCTCAGCTGACTCAGACTCCCTCTTTCTCTGAAAACCACCAGTTAGTCCATTTAACCCAGCTTCATTGGGCACCTCCTATGTGAAAAGCACATGCAAGGCATTTCTAGGATTTCATATAAATAAGAAAAGTCCTCTGCTCTCAGGTGCTAATGAGAAAAGCAGACACACAAATAAATGATCACGACTAAATGCGGTGAGAATTTGGAGGGCATTGTGCAGAAAGATTAGAGGCAGGAAGGCGGCAAGGGCCAACCTCTGCCGTCATTGTTAAGAAGGGTTTCAAAGAGGAATCGGTCACATATGTCATGAAAGGACTTGTGGTCATTTAGGTGAAAATTAAATTCTGCCCTACTGGTCACCACGTATTCCACATGGACCAGCCACGCCAGAATTGCACAAGCTGGTTATTAAAATGCAGTTTCCTGAGATGCACACCAGACCACTGATTCATGGGGTATGCATTTTCTCCAGTATAATGGGTAATTTTAATGCACCCTGCAGTTTGAGAAATGCTGTGGCAGGTGAAAGCCATTGAAGGGTTTGCTTTGACGTTTCATTGATATATGTTTATTGTTAATATGTAATGCATGCACGTGATAAGTCTCTTTCGACTCTAGTTTCTCAGCCCATCAATCCTCCACCTCTTCCTATCCCAGAAGCAACCACAATAATGACTAGTTTCTTAGGTGTCTTTCCAAGTAGCCTGGTGTCCAGTCATTTGCCTACTTGGTCTCAGATTCACTCCCTGTCTTCCTCTGCTTTTCCCTGGTTCCTTTGGCCACTGACTCTCTGGTAAGTTTGGTCAATAGGAGGCATTGGAGAGTAGTGGAGGGCAGGAGGAGCAGAGAAGTCAGGCAATCGGGCTGCACTCTCCATCCTCCACCTTTGAGCAGCATCCCGGGCACTCTGTGGCTTTGTGGTCCCAGCTTCTGCTGGGCAAGCTCCAGGCAGATGGCCTTGGCTCCTGAGCCTTGATACTTCCTTTCCTTCCTCTGTTCCTCTAAATCTGAAGCCCTTGATCTCTAAATCCTCCTCACTGCTCTCTCTTTGCTCTTTTAGCTCAATCAACACATTTGACGTGAGTTTCCTATAGTATGTTTTCTTTATTAAATTGTCTAGCCTGAGATGTTTTAACTGACTGGCTTCTGCCTTTGCTTTTCTTTTTTCCACTTAAAAAAATATCTGGAGGATGGGCACTAAGCTATTTTCAACTGACTTTTCCTCTGAGAACTAGAAAAGCCAAACAAAATTAAAAAAAAAAAAAAAAACCAAAACAAAAAAAAATATTTTGAAGGTTTTGGAGTGATTTCAAGGTCCTGAGGAATTCCAAAGCCAAGATTTAGGAGATGAGGGAAGACCAGAGAAAGAGACTGAAGTAAGTGAGGCCTGAGGCCAAGAAGCTGACTGAAAAGGCAAGATAAACAACAGAGACTAGAAATAGACCCAGGGGTTCAGTTATCAGACTTCGACTTTAAATCACTATGGATAATATGTTCAAAGAATTAAAAGATCGATCATTTCAGTAGAGAACTAAAGAATCAAATAAAAGTTCTAAAACTGAAAACATATATATTAACAAATTAAGAACTCAATGAATTATACATACTGAAGAGAACAACTAGTGAACTAGAAAATAGATTACATGTAAATATCCACATTGAAGCACAGAGAGAAAAAAATCACAGCTATACATATGTATATATATATATATGTGTATATATACACATATATATATTCATAATGGACAAATTACTAAACTCCAATGTGCCTCAGTCTCCTCATCTATAACATGGGAATAATAATAATATTTCATATGTTATAAGGTTGTTGTAATCATTAAATGAGTTAAATATATAGAAATATGCTATTAATATAAAACTATACATAAATATATAAAGCTTCTAGAATAATGCCTGACATATAGTAGATGCTATATAAGTATTTGTTTTATTGCTAGTAGTTTATCTTGGAGATTGTTCCATAGTAAGCATGTAGCACTACCTCATTCTTTTTTCCACTTTTCTTTTTAATAGTTATGGAGCATTCTATACTACACATAAACTATGATTATTTAAGCAGTTGTCTGTTTGACATTTAAGATATTTTTAGTGAATGCCCTCACATATAATTTTGTGCTCACATATATGTAACTATATCTGGGTTTATGAAATAATTTTATACATACATAATTTCAAACTATATGTTATTTGAATATATTCATCAAAGAATGTATTTAATACAACATTTTAAAAAGACAGATATTTGCAGTTTCCAAATCCTAGTACATTCCCATCAATAGCATTTGAGTGTCTGTTTCTACAAACTTTCAATTAAGTGTATTATCAAATGTTTTGATGTGGTTAATCTGATAGTTTCTAATTTTAGAAAAATTGGCATTGTTCTTATTGTGAGTTAGACTTTCTTTTTACATGTATAAAAACTATCTATATTTTATTTTCTCTTCATGCTCTCTTGCCAATTTTTGTATCGGATAGTTAAGTTTTTCTCTTATTGATCTGTAGATACCATCTATATATTTAGGTTATTAGCGCCATGTAATTTATATTGCAAATATTTTTTTCTTAGTTTGTTGTCTTTTGACTTTGTTTATGGCATTCTTTTCCAGGTAGAAAATTTTAATTTTAATGTATTCAAATTTATCATTCTTTTCTTTTACGGACTGTTTGTTTTACGTCCTGTTTAGAAAGGGCTTCTCTCCTATATTTAAAATGTTCTCTCTATGCCTTATTGAATTATTTCAAGTTGAGTAGTGTTAAGATGAGATTAAAGTTAGAGAAATGCTGCTCTCTGGCTATCATTTAAAGAACAGATGGAAGGGGAACAAGACCAGAGACAGGGAACTGGCTCGGAGGCTTTCATATTGATTCAGATGAGACTATGAAAGGCCGAGCTTAAGCATGAGGAAAAGCAGAATCCAGACTGTTTAGAAGATATCATCAAAAGGACTTAGTGATATGAAGGTAAGAGGCAAGGATACATCTACACCACACCCAGGCTTTATGTGCCTGGCTACTTCTTTGGCCCTTGTGTTATTGCATTTCTCTTGACTCCTGTGTCCTGGCTTCCCATGATACCTGGCATCTCTCAAGTATAGGAGCACCTCAGAGATCTCTCTGGTTCTCCGTAGAACCTAGGCCAGTGAACACACCAAAGAGGGCCGTGAAACATTTGTTTCTGAGCCACACTAGGGTATCTTCGGAGGAGGTCATATTTGCTGTTGCCTATGATAAACTGGTGAGTAACAATATGTTCTCCTGACTTCTTGAATGGGCAGGAAGGTATTCTTAGTCCAGCTTGCAGTGTGCTTGGAAGGGGGCAGGAGGTTCTAGTGCCCTAAGCTCATGACCTGCCTACAGGACTTCTTCACTCATGTGGCCCACTGGCACATAAAACTTTGTGTTATCACCCCTGCCCTATAAGTCTCCACTGAATTCATGGAACCATCATCCATCCAGAGTCCTAAGCTAGAAATCTCCACCATCCCTAACCTCTCCTTCTTCCTTATACACCTCAGCACAGCAATCTTCAAATCCTGGCAATTATTCCTCCAAAGTAGCTTCAAACCCTCTATTCATCTCGATGGTTGCTGCCTGAGTTCAGACTTTGTCTCCTACTTTGTGGACTCTAGCGGCCTCCTAATCAGTCTCCCTGCCTCACTTCCCTCTATTTCCTCTCTATCTCATTGGCTAGAGTGATTGCTCAGAAAATGGAGGTGACAAGGTCACTCATCTGCTTAAACGCCATAGTGATTAACGAATAAGTAATGTAGGCCAGGTACAGTGGTTCACGCCTGTAATCCTAGCACTTTGGGAGGCCAAGGTGGGTGGATCCTTTGAGCCCAGGAGTTTGAGACCAGCCTGGGCAACATGGCAAAATCCCATCTCTACAAAAAATACAAAAATTAACCAGGTGTGGTGGTGTGCACCTGTGGCCCCAGCTACTTGGGAGGCTAAGGTGGGAGGATCACCTGAGCCCAGGAGGCAAGGTTCTGGTGAGCCGTGAAAAAAGAAAGAAAAAGAAGAATAAGTAATGTACTTGGTATACAAGAACCTTTGTAACCTGGTTCTTCCTCTGTCAACACCCCATGTTGCCCCTGAACCCTTCTCTGTCCCCAGACAGAATAAGTCCTCACATATCTCTGTGCCTTTGGCCTTGCTATAAGAGGAAGAATAATGGTTCCTCAAAGATGTTCATGTTTGAATTCCTGGAATCTGTGAATCTGCTACTTTTTATGGTAAAGGTGAATTAAGGTTGTTAATCAGTTGACCAGTTGACCATGCAATAGGGAGATTATCCTGGAGTATCAAAGTGGGCCCAATGCCATCACAAGGTGCTTAAAGTTGGAGAAGGGAGACAGACGAGGAGGTCAGAGTGATGCCATGTGTGAAAGACTCAACTTGCTGTTGTTGGCTTTGAAGATGGGAAGAAGGGGCTGTGAACCAAGGAATGTGGGCAATCTTTAGAAGCCAGAAAAAGTAGGGGAATGGATCCTCCTCCAGAGCCTCCAGAAAAGAATGCAGTCCTATTGACACCTTGGCTTAAACTCAGTAAGACCCATGCGAGACTTCTGACCTACAGAACTGTGAGATAATACATTGCACTGCCTTCAGCCACTAAATTTGTGATAATTTGTTACAGCAGCAATAGAAAACTAACACGTTTGCTATATTCTCTGCCTGGAAGGCTTTTTTTAAAATTGCTTTGCCCAATTTAATGTTGACCCTTTCAGAAATTTTTGTTTCTGCAGCCAGCAGGAGTGGCTATGGTCTCCATGGTTTTCCATATCATATATTTTTTGCTCAACTCTTTGCAGCACCAGACTGCCCTGTAATTTCTATTATTCCACATCTATCTTTCCCACTAACTAGAAACTTGTTTATTAGGGTTGGGATGGATTACCTTTATTTTTCTTTCCCCAGGAATTAAGACAAGACCTGGCACTTAATGTGAAAAGAATGACAGATAAGAAAATAGGCCAAGTGAGATTATTACTCACCCAAGGATCCACAGCTGGTGAGAAGTGGTGCTAGTGCCAGAGCCCTGGCTGGCCTTACCATCATAGGTTGACTCAGGGAAAACAAGGTCCTTCATGGAATAAATAGCTTTGCAGTCAGGTCTTCCTGCATTTCTCTCGTATGCCTTCCTGGTCCCAGAGCCCATTTTTCTTTGGCCAACTGGAGAAATATGTCAGCTGTAAAATATTAGTCCCTGTCTGTTTGTTGCTTAGGTGTTTAGACCAAATTGCAAGCCCTGGGCTTGTCAGTCCATTGGCAAATATATGTTAAGCATCCATCTGTACTCAGCACAATTTTAGTCTGTGAAAGGGAGAGAGATAAAGTCTTGCCCTTTAGTGATAGACTTTGTTCTCCAGCTAGAGAAATGTAGTATAATCAGATGAAAAGCGTGTGGCAAAGCAGGAGGTAAATGACATTATGGGTCTATAAGATGGAGGTAGAAGTCAAACGAATGTCCCAATCACATGAGATTAGAGTCCAGGGGAGGGGCTTCTGAGAGCTGGGACCCTCTAAGAGCTGGGACCCTCTAAGAGCTGGGCCTAGCCAATTTTCCTGAGGGCTCAGTGGAGAGTGCCTTTGCTAGAGATCTTGAGCACTATGGATTTCATTTAGGCTATGGCTGGGGAGCAAGGTGTCTGATTCTGCAGCCAAGTGCATTCACTCAATCAAAAAAAAATTATGGGAGCCCCTACTGTGTCTAGGAATGGGCAGTGGATACAAAACGGGAGCACAAAGCTGAAGGGCACTGAATAGCCACTCTTGTGGCACTCACATTTGTAATCCAATCTGGTTATCATCGAAATCAGATTCTACCCTAGGTGTTTGATAAGTAAATGTCTATGGCTGGTTGAAGAGTGAGAGATTACTCCCAGCCAGGATGGATCAAGGGAAGGTTTCTTGGAACAAGAGACTTCCTAACTTGGCCTTGAATAGTCAGGCTAGCGAGGACTAAGGTCTGATATTTTTGTCTTGTGCAAATTCCTATCTAAGGGGTCTAGGGAGTCATGCCCTACAAACTATAAATTCTCATCAGATGGGTTTTATTTGACCCTATATGTCGTGACTTACTTTCCAATCTGACTGGCATAACATTATAAGACAAGAAAAACAAATCAAAATATTTAACCCCCAAATATATTTCCTTGACATACCTTGAAGTCGCCCTGCAAAGTCTCTTGTGGGAAAAATCCACATTCTATAGAGAATTCCCTTTCCCCTTTGTTTTTCCTTCCTTTCCAGATTCAGGAGATAATCAACTAAGAGCCAGGCACCCTTTTAGGTCTGATAAGAAACATTTTATAACCTGCTGTCTCTCTGAAGTCTGCTATCTGAGAGCTTCTTCTGCAAAATAAAACTTGGTCTCCACAATCTTAACCTGAACAATTCTTGTCTATTGATCCTAGGTCTTCAGATAAACTCAACCAATTGTCGTCCAGAAAATGTTGAAATTTACCTATAGCCTGGAAGCCCCCCTCCCCCCAGCTTTGAGTTGTCCTACCTTTCTGAACCAAACCAATGAATTTCTTAAATGTATTTGATTGATGTCTCATGCCTCCCTAAAATATATAAAACCACGCTGTACCACGACCACCTTTGGCACATGTTCTCCTTCCTGGAATTTTATACCATTTATCCTGAGGGCTGTGTCATGGGCCATGTTCACTCATATTTGGCTCAGAATAAATCCCTAAAAATACTTTACACAGGCCGGGCGCGGTGGCTCACGCTTGTAATCCCAGCACTTTGGGAGGCCGAGGCGGGCGGATCACGAGGTCAGGAGATCGAGACCACGGTGAAACCCCGTCTCTACTAAAAATACAAAAAAAAAATTAGCCGGGCGTGGTGGCGCGGGCGCCTGTAGTCCCAGCTACATGGAGAGGCTGAGGCAGGAGAATGGCGCGAACCTGGGAGGCGGAGCTTGCAGTGAGCCGAGATTGCGCCACTGCACTCCAGCCTGGGTGACAGAGCGAGACTCCGTCTCAAAAAAAAAAAAAAAATACTTTACACAGTTTAACTCTTTTAGTCAACACTAGCGACAGGCAGAGAAGGGCAGAAGCAGCTTGCAGTTCTCCTCTGCAGTTTGGTTTGAGAACTCAGCACTTTAAGGTGCATATATTTTAATAGGGATTTATTTTCTGCATTGTTAAAGCTTAATGGTTCCATCAAATCATACTGACACAAAGGCAAGGCAGAGCAGTTCACCAAACAGCAGATTTTGCCCTGAGCAAAGGCACTTCTCCATGCATGGAGCAGTCCCCCACTGTTTCCTGTAAGAGCCTGTGCCCGGCTTCAGAAATAAAACAGGAGCCCTTCAACAAAGCACTTCCTTTCCAGCAAAAGAATAGCTAAGAGCTGGGTTACCCCAGGACAACACCTGCAGGAATATTATGCTAATGGCAGCTCTGGGAAGCCAGCTTGGCTCCACTCAAGGTGAGCACTGAAGGCCGAGGTGGGTCTTAATTACATTTCTATTTCTCACCCAATATCCAGTGAGCCAAATACGTGCTTACTTACTTTCTTACTTGTGGGACTGATTAAATAAAAAGATGGATTAACACCTTTCTGTGTGTTGCTAGTGAGTGATTGGAGTATCATAGGCTTCCCGAATGCTCAGTTCATCTTCTACTGGTGGAGGTGTAGCTGTGGTCGTCTTCACCACATGATACGTGGATGCTTGTGCAGGTCACTTGTTTGTGAGTCTCATGGGGAATTCTTAGGAGGACATGGAATACTAGAATGCTAGAGTGGTCTGAAGCTCGGGGTTCCTAAGTTCAACTCCCTCAGTTTGTGAATGGGAACGCCAATGTCAAGGAACATGCCCAAGGTGGCATGTGGCTCCTCTCCCAGAGGCTGATTTCTCAAAGGGCTACTGCCTGCCTTCAGGACTGGTGTTTGTTGATGTGCAACCTCTGCATTGTCTGTTTTGGTCAAAGGTCAGGTGGTTTGAGGCTCTTTCCAGTGAGGGCAGTAGACAGGCATCAGTTTAATGATAACTTATAAAACAAAACAATATGAACAGATTAACTTGAGAGCTCAAGTACTGTCACTGTGAAATAACATTGGCAGGCGTGTGAGGACTTAGAAATGCAAGCTCCCCTCACCTATAGCAGTGACTCCAGAAGTCCTGCCTTCCCAGCCCTGAGGCTATAGGAAGGGGGAAGCCATCAGGATCTCTCTGCAGGGCTCTCAGTAGGAACAGTCTCATTTCCAAGCCTCCTCTGATCTGACCCTGGAGGGTCAGGGGCGCAGGGAGACAAAAAGGAGGTGGCTTTTCTGTTCTGAAGGATCCTCCAGCACTTCCCCAATCCAGGCGATGAGGTCCTGGCCCAGTTCCAATTTGGGTAATTGCATTTTCCCTATGCAAATTGCTGCCTTGCATTTGCATAGAGGAGCTGGTGGAGGCCCAGAGGCCTCGGCAGCCTCTGCAGGCTCATGCCAAGCCCAGGTTCATTCTCCTTCTTGGCTGCTCTGAGGGAAGCCTAGTTCCCAGCTGGCATCACGAGCTACTTGCCCATCTTGGCCCTAACGTTTGTGGTCTTCCTGCTCATTTAGGTAGGTTTTTAATCTGTTTAAGATCTTTTGATCAGGGTGAGATGGCATCAAAGGAAGACCAGAGTGTCTGCAAGGAGACCCAGGCCACGGCCACACACCAAGTCTCCCACCTGGAATGGATTCCTTCTTGTCATTCCACTTCTGCTTCTTCCTCTCTAAACTGTAGGATAGTCTATATCAGTGGTTTCCACATCCTTTTTAAGCAACACTTCCATGTTTTTTTCAATAAATGATTTTTGTTTTGTTTTAGAAAGCCACAGCTCTTCTTAGACAGTGATGCCTATGTCCCCTGCAGCCCCCTAGGGACCTCTACAGCTGTCCCCTGGCTACGTGAGAACTTAGTAGTAGAATTTGAAGGCAGAATTCCTAGGTTCAAATTGTAGTTCCTCCATTTATCATCTGTGTGTTCTTGCAAAGGCTAATTAACCTGTCTGTCCCTCAGTTTCCTCATCTGTGAAATCAGTATATACCTATATCAAAAGGTTACAGTGGGGATTAAATAAATTCATACACCTAAAGTGCCTTAGGACAGTAATAATGGCTAGCACTAGCTCTATGCTTGGCACTGTTCTGTGTACTTTGTCTATAATCACTCATTTAAGCCTCACCACAACCCGAAGAGATAGGTGTAATTGCTATCCCCATTTAAAGAGAAGGAAACAGAACAGACAGGTTAAGTAACTTTCTAACAGTCACACAGCTAACAGAGGGCAGAGCCACACTTAATTCCAGGCAATCTGGTGCCAGAGCTCAGGATGTCAATTATAACACTGGCCTGCCCTGCCCCATCCTGTAATAATCGCTCAGAATAATTAAAAGTCCTTTTTCAGCATCAGCTTCCTGGAATTTTATACGATTTAAATGAGATTATAAATGTAAAGTTCTCAGTGTGGTGTCTGTCATAGGCAGGTGAATTAAAGAATTTAATCCTGTTCTCCCTTCTCATCTGTGCTCATCTTAGTCTCCATGAGTGTTCACCCCGGTCAAAGACAATCATGCCATACCTTTTGCAAAAAATACACATCGATAACCTAAAAGACATTATCTTAAAGACTTATTTGCCTGGGAGCCATTTTTCCCTCCACCTACCTCTCTCAATTCTCCCCAACTCCATCTGGAAAATTTGAAAGATCACGTTATGTTGGAATCACCGATTTTCCAGTCTGTGCCCCCCAAAGACTGTGTTTGTCTTGAGCAGAGCCCCCGCTGCTGGGCCCTTGAGACCCAACGTGCACAGGGTGCACCCTGTGGCCAAGCACAGGCCACCATCTTTGCAAGTCAGGAGCTGCAGGGGATGACCTCTTACTGCACAAGTGCCCGAGGTGGAGTGAACAGGGCACCACGCTCATTAGAACGGGGCCCTGCCTACTGCTTCCTCAGCTTCCTTCATTTGCTGTGGTCCTGCCCTCCTTCTGTGAGTCCCACTGTGTCCCTGGATTTGGCCCTGCACTTCTTGGGCCTGGGGTGCCCCGGCCTGACTCCAGTGACTGTTGTCTCCCTCAGGCCAAGTTCATAGCCCCGACTCCCTGACCCACTGCTCCCCGACTCCACCCTGAACCAGGAAGCTCCCAGGGAGCCAGAAGGCCTTGGCAGGGGATGCAGCAGCACCAGCCCAGGGTCTGGCCCACAGGGGCTGCTCCAAAATCAGACCGAGGCCAGGAATTCCTACCATGTGATAGTGCCCCACCGTCCTGCCCGTGCCTGCTCAGCCTCACAAATGGCCCGTTTCCTCCCATTACTAATGGGAGAAAATAATTGGGGAGATGACTCCTGCTCTCCTTGCAGAGGCTTTCGCATCCTAGCAGCAAGGCTACTCCAATGTCGCCCGTGTGTGGCTCGTGTGTATGTGATGTGTCATTGTGCACGCGCGTGCCTATGCTTTCTGCGTGAGCCAACCACTCAGAATCTGTTTATTTCCCTTTTATGATCACTTTCTCTCTCTCTGTAAAGCACCAGGACGGGCCTGGCATTCCAGGAATGGCTTGCAAGTGGTCCTCCAAGCCTCAAAGCCGGCCTCTGCTGTCCCCATGCAGTGTGCATAATGGGTCCTCCCAGGGACAATTTGCATAAAGGATAAATAAGAGAAACACAATGTGAAGTTTATTCATTTTTAAATCCTGCAGCGTTTGTGATTGAAGGCCCAAGCTCAGATGTTTGCCGGATGCGTCCCATTAAGACTCAGGGCTTTGTCTAATGTCTGCTCTGTTCCTGCAGGGGGGTGTAATGTGCACTCCTTCTCCACACTGGAGTGCTGTTTCCAGAGCCTCCTGCTCGACAAGGGACGGGGAACTGCGGGCTGTGTTCCCTTCCACCAGGCCCCCTCACTTTAATTTGCTGTAACAGAGCCAGCACATTAAATACAAAACATATTGATGTTCTTGAGAACCCTGGAGGGTCTTTACCCTTCCTTGTCAGAGGAGCCTGGCATGCCGGGAGGGAGAAGAGATGGTATTTGGCACACACGTGGAGTGGCGCCTCTGGCAGGTCACAACCAATTGTCTGCCAAGAGCTGTGCCCTCCCAAAGGACAGAGCATAGGCAAAGGGGCAGAGGTGCTATCGTGCATGCCTCAGAGCATGTAGACAGGGAGGGTACCCTCGAGTCTTAGGCCCTTGTGGACACAGCAGTGGTTTAGGGACTAATGACAAGGGATGGGAAGAGAAAGGGAAGGGAGGAGGGAGGAAGAGAGGGAGGGAGGCAGAACGTCTCCCAACAATAGTGCTTGACTGGGCCTGGCCACTCCTAGGTCAATGTCAGTCAGCAAGTTCTCAAGATGGTGCAAGAGTTAGAGGAAGCTAGATGGGATTCTAACTTTTGGTATCTCTCTATTCTAAATGCCCTGGGATCCAGGAATTTGGCAGGGTAGGTCTGGCTGTCATTTTATGCACATTTGCTACAACAAGTGATGCAAGAAGAATAGAGGCATCTCCTCTAGCAGATTCACCACTTTCTTAACAGTGTGTCTCCCAGGGTTGGAGAAAACAGAACCAGAGAGTAAACAAAGCAGTTGGCACACTCTAGGACAGGGTGTGGCTGAAGCTCCAGACCTCCTGACACACTAACTTCACAGTCTTTTCTTAAGGTGGCAGAGAGTCCCCAGGACTCTGGGGTGAGAATTTTCCTCTTTTCCCTGAAATGACTAACTGTTGATCAATTAATTTAACCTTCTCTTGACAAATGTACCCTTTTAATAGTAGCTACCATAGATATGGGAGCTGCTCTGTGCTTTTGTACATATATTGTTTCTAATCCACACATCTCCAGGACTGTTATTATCATGAATCTAAGATTCAGAGAATTTAAGTTTTAGAAAGTCGTAGGGCTAATAACTGACTGGACTCTAATTCAAACCCAGTCCTGGGTTCGGTGATGGTGATTATGTTGTCATTGGTGGTAGTAGTGAAAGTGGTGCTGGTGATGGTTTTGGTGACAGTGGCAGTGGTGGTGGTGGTGGTGGTCGTGGTAAGGGTGGTTGTGGTGATGGTGGTGGTGAGGGTAGTGGTGATGGTGGTGGTGAGGGTGGTGGTGATGGTGGTGGTGACAGTGATGGTAATGGTGGTGGTCATGGCAGTGGTGGTCGTGGCAGTGGTGATGATGATGATGATGGTGGTGGTGATGGAAGTGGTGATGGTGGTGGTGGTGGTGGTGATGGTGAGGGTGGCAGTGGTGATGGCAGTGGTGAGAGTGGTGGTGATGGTGGTGGTGAGGGTGTTTGTGGTGGTGGTGGTGGTGATGGTGATGGTGGTGGTGAAGGTGTTTGTGATGGTGATGGTGGTAGTTAGGGTGTTTGTGGCGATGGTGGTAATGGTGATGGTGATGGTGGTGGTAATGTTGGTGGTGATGAGGGTGGTGGTGGTGGTGATGTTGAGGGTGATGATGAGGGTGGTGCTGATGGCGATGGTGGTGGTGGTAATTGTGGTGCTGATGGTGGTGGTGGTGGTGGTGGAGTAGTTGTGATGACAGTGGTGGTGACAGTGGTGGTGGTGGTGGTGAGGGTGGTGGTGCTGGTGGTGGTGGTGGCAGTAGTGATGGTGATGGTGGTGGTGAGGGAGTGGTGGTGGTGGTAATTGTGATGGTAATTGTAATAGTGGTGATGGCAGTGGTAGTGGTGGTTGTGGTGGTTGTAGTGGTGTGATGGTGGTAGTGATGGTGGTGGTGATTGTGGTGGTGGTGGTAATGGTGTTGATGATAGTGATAGGGTGGTGGTGAGGGGGTGGTGGTGGTGATGGTGGTGGTGGTGGTGATGGTGGTAGTGATGGTGGTGGTGATGATGGTGGTGATTGTGGTGGTGGTGGTAATTGTTTGGTGATAGTAATGGGGTGGTGGTTATGGGAGTGGTGGTGATGGTGGTTTTGGTGCTTGTGCCGGTACTGATAGTGGTTGTAGTGATTATCTGAATGCTTCTGGAGAAAACAATAAGAACTTTAAAGTAGTTTGTTGTAAAATTCCCAGACTGTTAGCTTTAGCCCTTGCACCTGGCCTCTAAGGGGAGAGCAGGGAACTCATCATGCACTGGAAGGGAGTCAGGAGACCTGAGCTTGTTTTGGAATCCAGGTGAACTGGGAGGCTGGGCATTTGGGATGTGGTCATCTGCAGTGCCACTCAGGGGTTCTCAGACCTTTGTGAGCAAGGTCTGGCCAAGCAGATGGCATCCTTCACTGAGGGAATTGAGAAGTGATAGGCGAGACCCTACCTCCTGAGTCTGGCCTTACCCAGGACCCAAGTGTTGTTTGTCTATCTGCTAAGGCTTCCTGGAAATCCACTGTTAGCTTCTCATTTTAGGTGCTTAAGCATTTCATTTTCCCTGTTTGAAGTGTGAATTTCCTACTTTTGAAAATTCTTTAGGGGGATTGATGATCCTGGGAGGCTCCTAGCAAATTCTCTGTTGCTGATCAAAGTCTGTGTCAATTCTGATTAGGAAAAGCCCCTAACTGGAGCAATCCTGATCCATATCTCTCAGAAGGGGCAGCAGATTAGGTCCTGCCCTCCTTTACATGGATGGATTCCTCACATCTGGTGAGATTAGGAATATGGGACACATAGGGGTGCTGGGGACAGGGAGGAGAGATGAGGTGAAGACAGGGCAGGAGAGGAGTAGGTCCTGTAGACACGTCACCTGCCAAGGTGAGCCAACTGGGAGACTGCTGGACTACACACACACTGTGTCCAGCATGAAGCCTCCTGGCCTATTTCATCTGCTTTGGTTTCCTTAACCTGCTGCCTTAATTAACCAAAGTCTTTGGTATCAGACCCTCCTCCAGAAGAGCAGACAGACCACCCCCAAGGAACCAGCAATACATAATAATAATCACAATCTTGTTACACACTACAAACAGGGGCTTTGTATTGCACTCGACAGTTCACAGGCACTTTCTTATCAATGCTGTGATTCAATTAATTTAATTTTTACAAGAGTCCTGAAAATAAGGTATTATTATATTTCCCATTTTGCAGATTTGGAAATTGAGACTCTGGGCTTGCCCAAGGTGATGCAGATAGTAAATAGTAAAGCCAGAATTAGACACTAACAGTATATTCATTTATTCACCAGCGAATTAATGCTCAGCTGCTCTGTCCCCGGCACTATGGTAGGCACGGAATAATACCAAAAGCAAGAAAAGATGTGACCTGGGTTCATGGTCTTTCTGGTCTGGGGATTCCTAAGGATTCTATTCTTTTTTTTAATGTCACTGTACTTCATAACAGCAAAAAGTAACAAGTGAAAGTGTGGCAGCAGGTAAAGAAATAGGATTATTTAGCTCAGACCTAAGAACACTAGAATGTTAGCAGTCTGGGGCTATTCAGTATGTGGATAAATAGCTTCAAATACCTCAATATAATTTTTTTCTGACCCAGCACATTAATGCACAATCAAATTGATGATAATTGCAGTAAAAAAAAAAAAAGGTTAAATTATGCTTGGCAAATGTTATTTGTATGACAAAGGAATATGTAATAAATTTTGAAAAGACTTTTATCGATGATTATTGAAAAATATATCAGAGGAGTTGAAATATCAGTCCTTGAGAAAACTCATTTGTGCACCTGAGGCATTGCTGTATGATTGGGGGCCCAGCCCCACATACAGTCCAGGCACCTTCACTCTGGAAAATGATGCAGTTAGGCTGGCTGGTATATTCAGTTGTCCCCGCATCATCCTTCCATGAGCCAACCCTGCCCAGACCTCCAGAGCCAGGGCCTGAAGGCACACAGATCATGCAGGAAGAGCTGGCTCTAAAGCTCCCTTCCTCCTGTCTCTGGGCCTCCACACCGTAAGTCAATCTGGGACATGGAAGAAGTGCAAAGATGCCTCCTGTTGAAGGGGTCAGAGTGAGACCATTTTTCTTCCCTTGGTAAAAAGGTGTTTTTAACTCCCTATCAAGGGTAACTCATCAATCCTTGTATGAGACGAGAGAGCTTCATTAAAAATACAATTTCAATTAATTTTGTGTGTATGCTTTTCTGACTCAGAACTGGGCTAGTTTTGACTTTTCATGGGCAAGGTGATGTGGGAATGGTCACTCCCTGACAGTCTACACATTGCTGGCCCCTCACCCAGGGTGAGCTGTTAAATTGACTGTGTGTGCTTCCATCCCGAGGACTGGCAAGGGGGATTGCAAAGTTGATTGAAATATTAACATGAAATCACTTAGAAAGATGAGCATCTGTGTCTTCCTAGGCACATTCCAAGTGATTTCTCTGAGTCTCTTCATTGACTCCCTCAGGCTCCTGAAACCATTTTCCTCATTGACAGCTGTAGGGATGGGAATAGGAGAGTTGTGTATAGACTTGGGATATGCTAGCTGAGAGTCATGCAAGGTTCCATTGACCCTGACCAAGAGTCTTCTTTTCACACAACTTGCTAATTCTAGACATGAAATTCCTTGACTCCCTCATGAAGGGTGGGCAAGAATTTAGCCAATGATGACTCAAGTTGACACTTCCTAGGAACTCTGCACCCTCAGATGAGCTTCTGGGAGAGGCAAACACATCAAAGCAGAGGCGAGGGATGGGAATGAGTGGCACCAGACCGCTACAAAGCCTTTTCTGAGACATATTGATGACTTGGTGTAGCACCTCTCAAATGCATTGGCCGGGGTAAGATCTCCATCACAGTAGGTATTTAAGAAGAGGTGGAATGACCCACCAGCTATGTACAGTGAGATTTTCTATGCTATATGGACCACTGGATACATGACCTTGAAGACTTCATGACCCTTGTAATACATCACAAAAATACATATCTATATGTATCTGAGAGATAGAAAATTAGATAGAGATTGAGTCAATACTTAAAGCCCACTGGACGCTTAATGTCTGTTATTTAACAACAAACATTTGAAGATACCAGTTTCCATCCTGCTTTCCAAAAGTCAGGGCACCTGACTTCTAATCTCTGTTCTATCTATCTCTAATAATCACATAACCTTAAACAAATTTCTTCACCCCTGGATCCTTGGCTTGCTCATCTTTAAAATGGAGACAACAATGATACCTTTAGTGTTTGCTAGATTGCTGGGCTTATGGTCCTCCTGAGGTTAGGGACAAAGGCTGCTTGCTTCCCCACTTCTCCAGATTCTCATAGGGATGAAGGAACAGTGTGGATTCTTGATAGTGAGCTGAAATATGGTCATGAATGGGAGTGTGCTGAAGAGGGGAACAATGAGAAAAGCTTCTACAGGAAGATGATTCTATAGGAAGGAAAAGCTTCTATAGGAAGATGGATCAATTATCAGGTCCCTTTTAGATTTAAAGACCTACAATGCTGCATTGGGAGAGGAGTATGGGGGCGGGTATTGCAGTAAGACTGAGTTGATTTGCCTCATCATTGCCACCTCAACTGTTACTGAGTAACCTTTGTTGAATCCTTGTGCTTGTTTGGACAAGATTTTGTGCTTTATCCACCTTTCAGAATGAATTAAAGAATCAAATGAAACGGTGTGCACAACACTTTTCAAATGCAGACATTAACACTTGATTAATACTCTGAATTTAATCTCTGGGGTAGTTTTTTGGTTGACTGCAAAAGATTTACCAGTCTCCAAAACGATTTTCTTCAGCTGCTTTTTCTACACCCAGCAAGTTACACAGTCTCTATTAGCTATATCAGTGGTTCTCAAACTCGAACGTGCATCAGATTCTGGAGAGCTTGTTGAGAACAGATTGCTAGTTCCCATCCTCAGAGTTTCTAATTCAGTAGGTTGGGTGTGGGTCCCAGGAATTTGCATTTCTAAGTTCCCAGGTGATGCTGCTGCTGGTGGTGGTTCTAGGGTTATACTCTGAGAACTACTGGTCGAATTCTTTGATGCATTTAATATTTATATTGACTTTTCATGTCTTGATTACTTCCAAGGTATCTCATAGTATGTCTGTGAGATGAGCAGAAGTCAAGCAGTCTTAGGGATTTTCTATAAATATACAGACTAAGGCCCAAAGACTGGAAGTGATGATGGCTGGAGGGCCTCACAGTGAATCAATAGTCAAGTGGTAGTAAAACCAGGATTTTTCTGGACATCCATTTCAGCCTCTTTCCCATTGGGCTGGACTGCCCCCTACTGGCCGGTCAATCATGGTCACTAACTACCCCTCTAACCCCCCCAAACTTAGGCTGGTGACAGGCTGCAAGGCTGGCCCCCCTTGCAGTTCAGTGTCATGAATGTCTTCTGGTGCCTGGTGCTTGCAAGGCATCTGTTTCTTTCAGTGGAAGGTGTGAATTGAGGAATGAATTCTCACTTTCTCAGATTCTTCAGTTGGAAACTATCCCATCTGTTCCTCTGCAATCAGTAAGCACTGTGCTGGCGGCACTCTGCAGGGAAGACAGTGCCACTACCCACATGGCTTTTCCAGACCAAACTGGAGTCAGACTCCTTTGAGTCCTTTTCTCCACTAAGCTTTCTTCTTGGCCTGCAGAGCCAGCTTTAGCAAAGAATCCTGCTAAGCCAGTTTATCAAGAATTCCCCTACCCTTGATATCCAATCAAACTCTTCCTCCATCCTTGATCTCTAATCAAGTTCCTCTTCCCCCTCACCCTTGACACTCAACCAAGTCCCTCTTAGTAATTTTTCATCCTCCCTCACCCCACCCACTAGCTGTAAATCTCCACTGGTCCCTGTGTATGGGGAGTTGAGTTCAGTCTGTCTCCTATTGCAATAGTCCTGAATAAAATGTTTTGCTGCTTTTAACACATGTCCAGTGAATTATTATTATTTCTAACACTAAGAATATACTTGAGGTTCCTCTTTCTGTGCCAAGGGGTTCCTTTTTCTGGGTGCCAAGGGGTAGGTATGTTGGTGTCCTCAAAATTGCCCTGAAAACTGAATTTTTTGTCACCCCAGCTATGAAGCCTCAGCCCTTGAGTTGATAGGGAATTTATTCACATCCGTCTAAAACTGCTTTTGCCAACACCCACATCGGGAGGCCCTGCTGGCCGTGGGTAAGGGGCCAGCAATGTTTCAACCTTCTGCCCATTTGCCCTTTCTCATACTCTATGAAGACCCCCATTCTTTTCCACCTGCTGAGGCGGGGGTTCTTGTGGATCCCAGGTGAGGCCAGAGGGGGACTGGCGGTGCCAAGAGCCTGGAGGAGGTGAGTTGGGATAGTGCTGAATCCTTCTAAGCTGCCCAACCAAGAAGGGTAGGAGGTGTCAGGAATGAAAACCAACCAGTGAGCGCTAAAAACCCGACAACAAGCACTTAGTCCTGCGAAGCAGCAGAGAAAGGCTCAGTCTTTTGGCAGTATTTTTTTCCTTCCTTCTCCCTTTCCAGCTTCACAGCAATCTTCTCTGGGCTGAGCAGGTTTGTCTGCTGCCGTTACTATGGCTGCGGCTGCTCTTGGATGCCTGTGTGTGTGTGCATGTGTGTGTGCGCGCACACGCGGGCGAGAGCCTGTGTATGAGAGCGTGCGCGCGTGTTTTCTCCAGAGTGACTGGTTTGTGCTGTCATCAGCCGTTGTTTTGGTAAATGGCGAGTTAAACAGATATATCCAAGCGTAAAATCTAAAAAATGTTCCCTCTGGGCGCCTGGGGGGTGTTGTTTGAAATCAACTACATATCAATTGAGCGGCGGCGAGCGGATCCGATGATAAATTCCAGTCCACAGACGCCTTATAAATTACATTTTTTTGTTCGCGATCTTGCCTCATCTCAGCTCCCCAGAGGCCCTTAGACTGAGAACTATGATTGTGTTGGAGAAACGTTTGCTCAGCTTGAGTGAGGCCATTAGCATTGCATGTGCCAGTCCGTCCCTGCGCTCCCCTCACTTCCCCCTGGCCCCCCCACCCGCTCCTTTAACAAAATACAATATGTGCCTGGTAATTTTTCTGTTCATTATCTCATTGTTTTCTGTAAGTACAAGGTTAGATTGAATTACTGCGGGCTCCGCCGTCTATTTGTAATTCTCCTTCCATGCCGAGCTGCTAATGAATGGGCAATTTAGTCAATTCTTTGTAACGGCTTCTTCTGTGCGTCAGCCACTTAATTACTCTGAGCCTTTCTCACTGCTGCTTTATTGCACGGAAAGTCGGGGCTGCTTTGAGGGCTTGGCACAGGGATCTCCAGCTTCCAAAAAGGAAAAAAAAAAAAAAAAAGGAAAAATTGTCAGAGGCAACCAGGATTCTGTATTCTTGCTGCTTCCTGCGGTGGCTGGAGAAACATTCTGCGCCCTCAGCCCACACAGCCCCCGTTCTGTCTGTACACAGGGTTTATCTTCCTCCTTCTTTGCTGACAGTTGGCTTAATCCTGGCTGTGGCAGTCACTGTCGGGTGACAGAAAGGCGCAGGCTCCTGCACAGAGAACAGCATCCTAGGGGAAGGTCCCGGTGTTTTAAAACATTATTATTATTAGCCTGATTAGTATGCCACCTATCCCCCATGTCAGTATCTCCAAATCATAGCCAGAGGTCCCATTCTGTGACATCCAATGCTTCCTCTTTGCCTTAATACAGAGCACCTCACCCTTGTGACACAGGGAACTGGGCGGGGTGTTTATTATCCTCATTTAACAAAGGGAACTAGCAAGTCCGGGCAGGTGAAGGGACTTACTCGGGTCAATGAACCAGGAATGGCAGAACCAGGACTTGCATCCAGATAACCCAAGACACCTGTCCTCTTCCCATGCCATCCTGCTGCCCAAGGGAAGACTTAAGAATATTGTCCTGTCACTGAACTCAAGTGTCCCAAGGTGGAAATAGAGTAAGTTTGCTTTAAAGGGACCAGGACAACTCTGGAAAGGGAGGAGACTCTCCGGTAGTGGCTGAGGGGCTAAAAACCCCCAAGGAACTGGGAACTCATTAAATAGAACATCCGTTTTCAATGTGGCACGTTTGGATACATCTGTCATGCTACCAGGATATTTCTGTGTGGCCCAGAGTTATTACAGATGCACGTATAATTTATCGTCCAAACTGGGACATGTCTGAAAGTGAAATGAGGCAGGATCACGCTGGAGCCACAGGAGTGAACTGGGACTGTCTGGAGCAAGCTGGGTCGTATGGTCATCCGACCCAGGTAATGAGAATGTGTAAATGCTGTGCGGATAGCGCGTCTTCAGACCGGACTTACTGTGATGATAATACTTAGAGGGAGTCCCACCAGCTGGATCCACCCCGAGTTTACAGACATTCTCTGTGTTGCGCATTGCAGTGATGTATATGAGCTACAGGGCATCTTTACCCAAATCCAGAAAGTGATGGATTCCACAGACACTGAGTGAGCACCCAGCTAGGTAATAGAAACATAAGAATGAGAAGACAAGGTTTCTGGCATTTTGATCCTACTGCTCTACCAGAAGGAAGGTAAATGGTTCTCTAAATGTCGCTAATCTCCCCAGATAGCCTCCTGAACGCGCCGGGCCCTTGCTTAAAAAGCTATTTTCCTCTGGGTTCTGGCTCACTCCTCTTCATCCTTTGGATGTCAGCATAAATGTCGCCTCCCTCAGGAAGCCTTCCCTGATCTCTAAGATTATATTAGGACCCCTTTTATTCTATTTCATGGCATCATATACTTTTTATCTTCATTACTTACCAAAACTATAACTGAATTATTTATGTAGTTATGTGTTCAATGTCTGTCTTTCCCCTCCCCCACTCAACCTTGACCTGTCTGTAAAAGAACAGAGCCTGGCACATAGATCTAGAAAAGTCTGTTAAACTGAACAGAGCCAGCCACTTTTCTGGGTCAAGCTCTAGTTGCTTCCTCTGCCGAAAGCCTTCCTGGGTTGCTGCAGCCTGTTCTAATCTCTCTCTTCTCTGAGTTCCATGTAGCTCACATAATCTGCAAAGCATCACGACACTCTTGATTCTATCCTGGCTGCGCCTGTTTTCTATATCAAACTTCAGGGTTCTGAAATCAATTTAGTAGGCTGAGACCAGGAGGATGAGGAGGAGTGGGGAGGAGAGGAATAGAAGCAAAATGGTGGAAAATACTGGGATGTATCACGCTTAGTAAGGTGAAGGATTGTGTCAGGAAACTCATTTCAGTTATGTCTGTGTACACACATACACACACACGCACACACACACACACACACACACATATATATATGTGTGGTTGGTCACAGTGTGAGAAGTATGTCTTAAACTGAGGCGCAGTCCGGAAAGTTTTGCCAACCCTGCCCAAGGGTGGCGCCTGCCCAAGGGTTGCATTTGTGTGAGTTTGTCAGGAGGAGCTAAGTGGGCCTCTGATGCAGTTGTTGCTCATCCCTACCAGACTTTCCTTGCCCAAAGATCTAGGTGGAATAAGGTATTGTACCTGCTGCTCACCTGTGTACACCTCCAGAGAAAGTGAGGGCTTTAAGTGCCAAGGTTCCCCAGGTGGCCTCTCATGCCTATTTATCTGGTGCTTGCCCATGCCTTGAGTTTCCAGGGCAGATGGAGCTGCCACATCCTCTCCTGTGGGCTTCTTCAGTAGTGCGGGGTCTCTGCTCCACCTCTGGCAAGGTCTCTCCTCCAGCAGGCAGCAGGTCCCCCACCTCTCCCTTTGGTTCCTGGTGTCCTGCTATGGGCCAGACAAGCCATTTTCTCTTTCCTCCTCTCTCCTGTCTGCCGTAGGGGAGCACTTACTGACATATTAAGGCTTGCTGTTATTTTGCCACCCTGAGCCTCAGTTTTCTCATCTGTCACTGCATCCTTGTAAGATCTTGGAGATAATTCAGTAGCAGAAAACACATGTGAAGGGACTGGCACAAAGAAAGCACTCAGCAAGTCCTCCCTGCCTCCACCCTGCTTCCTTCTCTCCCTTCCACCACAGCTGGGCTGGGGCAGGAAGTGGGCTGAAGGGTTAATGTGGTGCAGGGCTGGGGTTGCTCTAATGCCTTCTGCCATCACAGTCTAGTTCTGTGTGTGCTCAGTGTCCTCCTAGGACAGGACCATGGGCTCTGCGTGGAGGTGGTGGACTCTGAACACTGCTGGAGGAAATAACATAGGATCTTCACTTTTAATACACATGGGTTCAATTTCTATTTCACAGGAAGTGGCACCAGGGGCTCTCCCAAGTCAAGAGGCTATCATATCCTGCCCTTGAGTGTTTATCGTCTAAGCAGGCTCCATGACCATGGAAATGGAAGGTTGAGCACAAACCCCTGTCGTCTTGGAGCTTTCATCCTGCAGGTAATAATGATGATAGAGCACTCCTGTGTGCCGGGCTTTGTTCTAAGTCCTACTTATAAAATAAGTCATTTCATCCTCACGACAAGTCTGTAAGGTGGGTGTTGCTTAATCTTAACTTATTTCAACCTCACAACAACTCTACAAGGTGAATGTATTAGTCTGTTTTGTGTCACTATAAAGAAATACCTGAGGCTGGGTAATTTATAAAGAAAAGAGGTTTGATTGGCTCACGGTTCTGCAGGCTGTACAGGAAGCATGGTGCCAGCATCTGCTTGGCTTCTGGTGAGGCCTCAGGAAGCTTACAATTATGGCAGGAGGTGACGGGGGAGCCAGCACGTTAAATGGTGAGAAACGGAGCAGGAGAGCAGAGGGGGAGGCCCCAGACTCTTAACCAGATCTCTCATGAGCTAATTGAGCAAGAACTCACTCATCACCAAGGGAATGGCGCTAAGCCATTCATGAGGGATCCATCCCCATGATCCAAACACCTCCTACCAGGCCCCACCTCCAACATTGGAGGTCACATTTCAACATGAAATTTGGAGGGGATAAACATCCCAACCATACAGTGAGTGTTGGTGAATGCCCATTTTACACATGAGGAAAGTTGTTATAGTTCAGAACTCCTGTAACTTTCCCAGGGTCACCTAGGGAATAAGGCAGCAAAACTCAGGTTCAAACCTGGGCAGCCTGGTTCCAACACAGAGCCCAAAGGGAAGGCACGAACTCCTTCAATCAATCACCTTTCAGACAGAATGCAACACTTCAGCACAAGTTTTTTTGGAAAACACCCTGGCAAAAAGTATGTATCCTGGTTTTTAAAAAGTTCATTCCCTTTGACGCAATATTGGGACCCTAAGAAGTTGAATCAAGACCACATATTATAGAGGGAAACAGAGAAAACTTATCTGCCGGCAAAAAGGTGCTCGGGTCTCATTCTGAACACCAGTCAGCCTGAGGTGGCCCTTCTCCCAGGCCCTACCCACCTTGGATACGTTTCCTTTGTAATAATGAGTATATGGTCTGTCTGTCTGCCTCCCCACTGGATACTCTGATTAATGAGGGTGGGGACTCTGTTTTATCAACAACTGAATCCCTATAGTTAACAAGAGACCAGCTTAAATTGAACCCTTAATAAATATCTATAGAAAGAAGAGGTGAAAATGGCTGAGTCTACATGGTGGATACATGGTGTTGCCTGTAAAATCCTTTTTTTTTTCCCGAGACGGAGTCTCACTCTGTCACCAGGCTGGAGTGCACTGGTGCAATCTCAGCTCACTGCAACCTCTGCCGCCTGGGTTCAAGTGATTCTCCTGCCTCAGCCTCCCGAGTAGCTGGGACTACAGGTGCGCACCACCACGCCCAGCTAATTTTTGTATTTTTAGTAGAGACAGGGTTTCACCATGTTGGCCAGGATGGTCTCGATCTCTTGACCTCGTGATCCACCCCTCTCAGCCTCCCAAAGTGCTGGGATTACAGGCGTGAGACACTGTGACTGGCGCCTGTAAAATTCTTCTACCATTGCTGCATGTTTACAATTTTTCCAAGTAAAATGTTGGGGGAAAAAGAGAGTAAACAAAGGAAATGTATAAGCATATTATAATAATTTAATGCATGTGACAAAATGGCAGGAAACAAACTAAGATGACATCTGCAAAATTGTATGTGGAAAAAAAATGGTAGAAGAAAATATTTGGTTTTGCGAGTTTGCCATAACTTTTAATTAGAGTCCCAACATTGCATCAAAGGGAATAAACTTTTAATTTGCCATTAAAAGTAATGGCAAAACCGCAGTTACTTTTGCACGAACCTAATATAGAATCTTAGTAAGAGTTTGGGATGGCACTGTGCATGATTTTAACATTTCACTTTTCTTGTATTTTCTATATCCTTTGCAATGGACATGTTTTACTTTGATAATGAAATAAGTTTCTTTTTGTCTGCTGTGAGTCCTTAGCCCAGGTTTCTATAACAAAACAATAGGTCCCACTTTTAGCAAACCCATTGCATGAAAACTTGGACAAACTTGGACTCCATGGCAGAAGTCTGTGCTTTACAGCAGGATTTCCAGCAGTGCTGCTTTCCAAGGCCAGTCCTCTGAAGACGTGACAAAGTAAACCAGTCCCCATGGCTGATGTCAGGTGGTGGCAGCCCCAGCCTTCTTGAATTAGAAGAAGTTGGTTCCTCACCAAGAGGGAGTCAGCCTTCCCCTCTTTGTCTCCCAGGTTTGGAGGCTGCAGAGGCCCTGTGGCCACTCAGCTGCCTCTCATACAAGGGCATAGTGCCCTGAGCAAACAGGTGACGGATAGCCCAGCTCTTTCCCCACAGAGGCCAGCTCTCACATCCCCTAGGAGAGGTGCATGCCAAGAGACCCCATCCAAGTTGACCTGGCCCATCAACAATGCCACACACCTCTGCCCTGCCTGTCTGACCCACACCTCAAGCCACCCTCATCTCCCCAGCTTGGCCATGGTGATGGAGTCTGCTGAAGACTCCCAAAGCAGTGATTTTCTGTGACTACTCTCATGCAGCCACCACTCTCCAAGTACCCTGCCCACCAGCCTCTCCATATTGCCCATATCCCTAGTACCCAGCCATGGGCCTCAGACATGTAGCAATGAACGAGACCAATGCTGATGTCCTGCCAGGAAGGGACTTTGCAACGCTGCTCGAAGCTTCTGAACTGCTGTTTCTGACCCAACTCTCACCAGCAGTGCTCTTGAGCAAGTTTTAAAATCTCCATGGGTGGCAACTTCTATCTTTCAAAAGGAACTAACATGTATTAAGCACCTATAATCAGTCAGAGGCTATGCTGTGAGCCCAGCTAATTCTCACCTGATATTTTGGGGTCTAATTATGATCTTCATTTTCCCAGTGAGGTAACTGAGGCTCAGGGAGGTTAAATAACTTTAATAAGGTCAAAGCTCCTAAGTGACTAAACCTAGATTTGAGCAAAACTTCTAAAACTATAATTGTCAAACAAATGAAAGGAATTACGAACGTTTTGAATCTTCAGGCACTCTCTTTGACAATACAATTGGAGAGCTCGTTGTCAGTGATTCACATCTTACTGGGAATTAATAAGAAGGATTTCTTCCTTGACCACTGTCCAGGACTCAGTTATCACAAGAGGGAACTTTGCAGTCATTTACATTATAGTATTAGTTAATCAGAAAGCTTTCCACTTGACAGCTGTCCAAGACCCAGGTACCTAGAGAAGGGGATTTTGGTTAATGGGAGGTGAATGATAGAAGGAATGATCTTGGACAGGTGGCAGATGTGAGGAGGGCAGGCCCTGTTGTCTCCTAAGGGAATGCAACGGGCTGAATCTTTGGAGAGGATGATGACTAGGAACAAAACACACTTCCACTAACTTCTCTTTGTGACTAAGGAGTGGATTTCTGCATGTGATTTCAGATCACTGAGAGAACCATGTGTGTTGACTTTCCACCCAGTGGGACTAGGAACTGGGAAATTGCCTGGAATCTAACCTTTAAATCCAGTATGGAGCAGAGAAAGCAGCCGTGGCTCCCTGGCCAGGAGCCCTGGGCTGTGTGACTTTGGGCAGGCCTTTCTTCCACACTGAACTCCAGTGTCCTCTCAAATGAAACCTGGGGGTTCCTCCAGTGTCAACGCTATGGTTCCATATGTTAGTGCTGGTATTGGGCTCATCTCAAAGGTAAGGGTTTCCACCATGCCCTTAAGAAGAATTTCAGACGTAGGATGGTGTTGCGGGGCAGAAGGGTAGGTCATCTCCTCACCCTGCACTTAGGGATGACCCTGAAGGAGAGATTCAAAAGTGCTGTCACTCACTCATTACTGACCTTGGTTACAGCCAGTCCCTCCTTGCTCGGAAATTAGCTATCTATCTCCCTGTCTCCTGCATGAGACCCTGAGCTTTTGAAAGCAGAGACTGCATCTTGTCACCTCCAAACCCTCAGCTTCTTTCATCATACCTGGCACCATGATGCTGCAGTTGCTCATTGCAGGTTTGGTGAATAAATGAACAAAATAATGGAATGTGTGCCTATTAGAATTAATTTCATAAGGCTTTATCTTAATGAGGAGATGCCATTCTGGAAGCCAAAAGACACAACTTACATTTGACTGGGGCTCTCATTTTCTACCCCTTCCCTTCAACCATTTACAAGAGGCAACTCCCACTTAATAGACAGAAAAGCTGAGACCCAGATAGGACACATGACTTGGAATTTTACTTATGCAAAGCAGGAAGGGACCAGAGATTCTCTATCATCTTTTAGATTCCTTAATATTACACACGAGGAAATTGAGGCCCAAGAAGTGAGGCAATGATGACATGAGGTCCCACAGCTCAGCAGTGGTAGGGTGGAGACAAGATTCCAGCTCCCAAATCATAGTCTAGAGCCACTTAACACAGAGCTCAGGCAGCCCTGGTATCCAGCTCCAGGTTCCCATGGCAACTATGTGGAACAAACCATCTTCTTTGGGTAGCATTGATTAATTCTTTATATTGCTTTTCTCTTTCTTTGAGGGGAAGTATACTCTTCACTCTCCCTTCTTTTCATTTATGAAAGGAAGAGACTAGGATGCCTTCCATAAACAGATATCCAGACAGTAAATGAAGATCCTGGCTGATATAGGCCTGAGAAGGTCTCAGGACTTGCCAGTGCCTGTAAGTAGAATTAATGACATGGAAAAAAACATTCTGGAATCTGTTTGGAATTCCTTGGCTTATCATTGACACCCATTTCTGCACATCTCCTTCTGAGTAGTAACAGCCTTTAACCACATGAAAATATGTGACAGGCCCCTGGCAGTTCATGCTTTCCAAGAGGTTTTTATCGTATTTATTTCATTTGATTCTGTGGCATAGACAGGGTGGGTATTGCCATTTTACACATGAGGAAACTGAGGCCCAGAGAGGTTAAGTTCACAGCACTAGTGTAGAATTCCTCAGCAGATGGAATTCTCCTTGTCTGAAAAGAGGCCAAAGAGTCAGCACCTGGGAGGTGTTAGACACTTGCGAGATCCCTGGATACCTCAGCAAGGGCTCAGCCACACAGAGATGGAAAGGGGGCCTGTAAGGGGGCAGACAACAAACAACTCACTAAACTGAGATTCCCCACACATTGTTGTAACTTCCATGGAGGAAACACATGTAGGAACACCTTCAAGATGGCTGGGAATGTAACTCTAAGAGGCCAGCATTTCATTTAAAAACCAAGTGGTAGGAAACGGGCAGTACAGGACGAGAGAGAGACATTGCTTGGCGGAAGCAGCAAGCCCCGAAGTGCCAGCGCCATGAGAGGGCATGGTTTGTATCCTCAGGCAAGAGGAAGGAAACCGGTGAGGGACCAGCGTGGAGTAGGGAGGGGAGGAGAGGATCTGGAGGTGAGACTGGATGAGTAGACAGGGGTCAGAGTATTACAGGCCTTCTAGGCCAGGTAAGATGTATGCATACTATCAAATGCACCTTTACGCCCGTATACACAAACATATGGGCATCTGCAAACCCAACCACACATATGCACACACGTGTGCTTAACATGTTCACATGTGCACTGACACACATACATAAACTTACCTGAAAATGCATGTACACACAGAAGCACAAATACACAACTCTTACACACATTATCATCTGCACTTAAACACACTTGCTCACCTATCCACACTGATTGCACCCACATGCACGTTCATATCTGCACAAAAGCGCGCACACACACACACACTCGTCTGCACATGCGTGCTTTGTTTCATAGATGCACACATTTCTACATGCATGCACACTTGCCCACTCACACATAGCTACTCACATGTGCATGTGTACAGCCTACAACAAGCCCAGCTCAGATAAGCTCTCAGCCACAGATAAACTTCTCTGCTGGTTGGTTATAATCTTTCATTGGAACTGACACGTTGATAGCCCCAGTTTTTCTAGGAAGTGACCTTCATGCTGGCTATTGATTTCTAGTGACTATCAGGCGCCTGCCACTGGAGTGACAGGCCCGGTCAGAGGTCAGCCCTTAAATAAAGCTTCTGGATTACTAAGCACCAGCCACTCTAATGAAAATGGAAATTGGCATCCCTGGCTCCCTTTTATGTGGAGTGTTCCCGCTGATGGGGTTTCAGCTCCGAGTGACCACCTGCACCCCCTCTCCCACACCCAGGGTGCTGTGGGTGCCCACAGGTGTCTGTTTTACCAGGGAGCTGGACTGAAGGCTATAGGTGGTGACAGCTACCATGGCCTGAAGCTACCTGGATTCTGCCTTCTAGCAACATCCGGGGCTGTCCCTATAAGCTTGACATTCAAGTAACAGACAATTGCTACAGGTCCCAAGACCCACAGGTGACCGGCTTTGTGGTCTAGGGCAGGCGGTGTCATCTCTCTGGGCTTTGGTTACTTCCACCCTTTCTGCCCCATCCACACATACTTGTTTGTCTCCTTCCATTTCACAAGGCTGGGATCCAAATAAATGAAGAGTAAGTGTACCAAGTTGTACACAAACACAGCACAAGAAGATGATGCTACTAGTATCCCTATTTTAAAAACATCACAATTATGAATTATAAAATTCTACTTAATTAAATCACATGTTTATTTGATGATCCAGGTAGCCTTTCTTGTTGCTGCAGCATCTTGAGGTCTTGTGGCAAAAGTTATGGAATGGGAAGGGGCTGAAGTAAGCTTTGCCTTTTGCCTCTCCTGCCAGGAGCGCAGATAGAGTTCCCACTGCCTCACCTGGTATTCGGGACTTGTGACAGCCTTCCAGCTGATCACAATCAAATCTATCAGCCAAACACCATCCCTGAAACATGCCCTGTGCTTCTACTCCCATTAGTACCTACGCCCCCCACCAACAACGTCCACCCTCGTGGTTTCGCCCTGAATGCACCTTCTCTCCCCTCTATCTGTGTAAGCACACCACCCCCAGACTAGCCTACAATCCTCCTCCTCCTTGCAGCCTGCCCGGATCACATAGTTCATACAATCCAGGAATCCACGAATAGTCCTTTCTCCTCTTTGGCTTTGGGAAGTGCATTCAGCCTTCCTTCTGAATAAGGCTGGCAATAATTTTCACCTCAAATATAGATTTACCACAACAAAAAACCTTGTCTTGAATAATGTGGATTGGGAAAAGCAGAAAAGGCTGCCAGCCGCCAGCTTCCTAGTATCCCTCCAGTGCAAACATCTGTCCCTTCCTGACTACCTGTACATCTAATGACCTTTCTGGCCTGTGTGTTCCTCTGGAATAGGGGTCATAAAATGAAGTTTGCATGTCCTGAAGGGAAGATAAGCAGAAATTAGAAATGTCATCAAATTAATTATTTGGCAAAGGAAGTGATTTGTTTAACAACATCAGGGAAGCAAGAGTTGCTGGTGGACGCTGAAACTCAGATAAATCACCCATGTTGAAGGGAAGAAGCCCAAGCAATCTAGGTGAGTCCATCGGCCAGACCCTTGGCCACAACTTGCACCAGAGCAGAACCAACTGGGGACCTCCTGGCCTGCAAGACAGCAAGGGGGCATGCAATTCAGGGAAAGGGTCAAGAAGAGTTCAGGCTGTACAATTTATATGTGTGGTTGGACCGCTTTACCGGCTTATATATAACTTAATGCCTACTCCGGATTCTATAAAACAAATCTGGGGACAGGCACTCTGGGAGTAGGTTTGTTTTACTTAATAAGCACAGAAGATGTTCACAAATTTGCCATTTACTTCTAGAGAGGGTTTAAGGCAAGTTATAATTAAAGACTTACACACAATTGTTAAAATAGCAGTAGCAACCACTTGACCACTTTCCTATATTTTAAAATTCAAATATTTCACTTTTATAGAGACAGAATCTCCTAGCTTATAGACTGATTTAAAGGGCTCTACAATACCCTGCCCAGTGAGTTCCACACCAACCTAGTAAAGTGACTGAAATGTCGTAGAGTGCACTGCTTTGGTTTTTCTCCCTAGGGATCTTCTACAATGTAAGCATCCCTGGGAGGGGTTCTGACTTTGTCCCACCACCCTGGGTCCTGTTGTTACGATGCAACCCCTGGGTCAGATGTTGTTACGATGCAAAGGGGTTGCTCCAGAGGAGCTCTGGGGGAGATGGGCTGTGGGGAAAAAGAGGCCCTGTGTAACATAGTGGAAACAGCGGGAGGACACAAAATGAGCATCCTCTGCCGCAGGCCAAATATGCAATCATAGAACATTCAGGGCCCCACATGCCATGTTTGCCAAGCCCTTACACTGAGAACAAGGACACAAGGCCACAGCAATGTGCAGGAGGCTTCCAAAAAAAAAAAAGCTGGATTTTAAACTTAGCTTAACTCTCACTTCTCAGGCCTCAAGAAAATCACTTTCCCTCTCTAAACTTCAGTTTCCTCATCTGCAAAGTGGGGTCAGGAATTCCAGTGATACAATAAATGGTTGCAATGATTAGGCAACACGGTGTTCATAAAATATTTGCCATCTGTTTATGCTGTCCCAGAAATGGTTATTGTTCGGGGGACATGCATGCCTGCCACAGTCATAGCTCAGTAACTCACTGCCCAATTTGTCTTACCTTTAGAGCTGCCCAGCAGTTCTCAAAGGGGGTGATTTTTCTCCTCCCCCAGGGGACAATTCAGCAATGTCTGACATCATTTTTGGTTGTCACATCTGGGACAGGGGTGCCACTGGCATCTAGAGGGAGGAGACCAGGGATGCTGGTCAACATCTTACCATACACAGGGCAGCCTCCGGCAACAAAGAATTATCTGGCCCCAAATGGCAGCAGTGCCAAGGGTGAGAAACCCTAAATACAGCCTCTCTCTTTAAGAGATTATTTTCCAGTTCTGTCGTCCCTTAGTAGATTAGCACAACAGTTCCGAAACTCTTCCATGTCCTGAATGCCACAAAGACTCGGGGGCTGCATGAGGAGCTGCTGCCTGCCTCTCCTTACCCTGAGGCCACTCAGCCAGATGGCAGAGGGGTCAGTGGCAACCAAACATCTAATGACGTGTGACAAGTCTGGCCAGACAGCAGGCCCAGGCTGGGCCCCTTCGAGGCCACTCATTGGGCAAGGGGGACTCATAAATAACAGCACAGTGACAGCCCAAGTCTTGCTCAGTGGGAGGGACGAAGCTCTGCCTGGCTCCCAGCCCCTGGGGCAGGCCTTTGTGGGACAGGGCTCCAGCGGGAGGGACTGAGACAGGGCTGAGGATCCTACGCAGAGTGAACGTGCTGGTGAGACATTGAGGAGCCTGTCATTGGAGTGTCTGTCCTGACGATGACTGCCTTGGCCACATTAGCTCTATTCCTGATGGTGAACTATTTCTAATTTCTGACCTGGTGCAATTTTGGGCTTCAAAGCATTTGCCCAGCAAAGCATGTGTGATAAGAGGCAGAGTGGTAAGGTAGCAAGCTTGTTGAAAATCCAAATTTCAGTCCCAAGCCCCCCTCATTTTGCTATATGCACTTGAGCCTCCATCTCCTCATCTGTTAAATGGGGATGCTTGAGCAGAAAATGTGCTAATTCATGAGACATTATGTGTGAAGCAATAAGTTAGTGGAAGGAATGATGATGATGATAATGATTATGATTATGATTTTTCAACCATTTGGGGAAGAAGAATTTATACTGGGGAAAAAAAGCATACCTTCTGATGCTCTAAAAATATTAATCAGTCTTTAGGTTTTTAGGCAGTTCCAAATAGGCTCTTTGCAATAATAATAGTAATAATGATACCCGTATTAAATAGCGCTTTTATTTTCACATTTATTTTTCTCAAGCCTCATGTGGCTTAAAATGGGACCTGTTTCCAACGATGTGTATTCTTCTAAAATAAAAGTGAAAAAAAAATCGAAACAGGCAGCTGGTATACAGACCTACTTTGCTTTTTCGTTTATTGAAGTCCTGGTTTAGATGGCACGCTAGGGCGGGAGAGCCACTGAACTGAGGCTGGTGCCTCTAAGCACAGCATTCAGCTGATTTGCATCTCAGTTTTGTCACAAAACAGGGATACTAATTTCTTCCCAGTTATCTCAGGGCTGCTATATTAGTGTGACCGTGTATGTGGGTGCTTCATGATAAAGTTAAAGCATCATCCCACAAGAAAGTCTTACTACCACGATCATTATCTTCATTATTATTGTTATTCTTCATAATGATGTTTGCAAGATGGAGTTACTCCAAAGCACCATTTCTGTGAACAGTTTTTAGATACTTTCACAAAAATCTCTGCATGCATATGATGAAGAAACTGACACTTTAAGCACTCCTTCTGAAATCCAGGCTGATGTTTTTGAATTCTAAGCAACTCCCCACCCCCTTCTTTTCATTTCTGGCTGGAAAGCTGGACTCAAGAAAGGGACCTCCCTCCTGGCCCCTGCCTTGTAACTCTTCTATAGAAATGGCTCTGTTGGCCCAAGACCTCGGATGCCAATTTTCAGCTAGGAGCACATTTTTGCAGGGAGGGTTATAAATCAAAGCCTGGGTTCTAATGAAACCACTGACACAACTTTAACTGTAACAGCGCACCCAGGCACCACTCGAGAGAAATTAGAGGCACAGAGCAAGTATTCCAGGCACCAGGGCACCTAGGGGGTCTTCCCCCTCCCTTTTGTCTCTCCTTCCCCTTTTCTTCCTCCTCTCTCCCACATTGCTGCTTTTTCCCTGTATAATTCCTATAGCGTCTCTAACTACTGGCTTATTCTGCAGCATCTTTGGGAGTCAGCCTCATGGCCAAGCTGCAGACTGTGCCATCACAGCTCCCCCAGGGAGGCCCCCTTCCTGGCCCTCTCAGGGAGCAAGGGGCAGAGCCTGCACTGCTATAGGCAGCAGAGGATGGTGAAGGGCAAAGCCCTGGATTCAGGCAGGACACTGTACTAGTCATGGCTCAGACACTTACTGGTCGATTATGCATGCTTTTGGGTGAGAGTTGTAACCTCTCTAAGACTCAGTATTTATAACTGTAAAATGGGGATAACAACAGCACCTCCCTCAAAAGGCTATTGAGAGGATTAAATGAGATAGGTAAGGAGTGGGAGGAGAGGGGAACAAAGGGACAGCTGTGGCTTCAGCTGCTGAGGACCTTTCCGGTCACTTCTAGGAGCCAGCCCCTATCCAGACTGGTTTTTGTTTGTTTGATTGTTTGTTTTTTGAGACAGAGTCTAGCTTGCGCGATCTTGGCTCACTGCAACCTCTGCCTCCCGGGTTCAAGTGATTCTCCTGCTTCAGCCTCCTGAGTAGCTGGGGTTACAGGCATGCATCACCATGCCTGGCTAATTTATTAATTTTTTTGTATTTTTAGTAGAGACGGGGTTTCACCATGTTGGCCAGGCTGGTCTCGAACTCCTGATCTCCAGTGATCCATCTGTCTCGGCCTCCCAAAGTGCTGGGATTACAGGCCTGAGCCACTGCGCCCAGTCAGACTGGTTTTATACAGAACCATAGACAGTTACTTCTACAATTTGATTTCAGAAGACTGAAAAGGGCACATCTATTTCAAATATCTATTACAATTGATGTCATCGATTCACCATTATCAAGTTATCTGAAAGAAAACTTATTTAAGGCCTGGCACAATGCTAGGTGCATGGAATGTGCTCTCTCATTAGCTCACCCCGAAATGAGGGAATTAGAATTAAGAGCTTGAGGAATAGGCAGGGCTCAGTGGCTCAAGCCTGTAATCCCAGCACTTTGGGAGGCCGAGGTGGGCAGATCACTTGAGTCCAGGAATTCGAGACAAGTCTGGCCAACATGACAAACCCCCGTCTCTACTAAAAATACAAAAATTAGCAGGGCTTGGTGGTGCACACCTGTAGTCCCAGCTACTCAGAAGGCTGAGGCAGGAGAATCGCTTTAACCTGGGTAGTGGAGGTTGCAGTGAGCCAAGATGGTGCCATTGCACTCCAGCCTGGGTAATAGCGACTGTCTCAAAAAAAAAAAAAAAAAAAAAAAAAGAGCCTGAGGCATACCCAAGCTCTTAATCCCTCAACATGAAGAGCTGAGTCCTCAACGGCAGGACTGTCCTGCAGGTGGATGAAGTTTCTGAGCCTCATCCAGTTTGAGTTAATTGCTCCAAAAGTTCTCCCTGAATCACCCAGCTCCTCCTCCTCTCCCTCCTTTGAGCTCCTGAAGCGTTTACTATTTTCACCATGTTTTTGGCGCTGGACAGGGTCTCCTCAATTAGACTGTAAGCTTCCTGAGGTCACAGAGTGTGCTCAGAATTTCTTGAAATTTCCTGGAGGACCTTGTTTCATCAGCTTAGTCTACTTATGATGATCTGAGTGTTTCTAATAACAGAGGTTTCACTGTTACTAAAACTCACTAATAACAGTTTTTTTTTTGTTCGTTTGTTTTTTGAGACAGCATCTCACTCTGTCTCCCAGGCTGGAGTGCAGTGGTGCAATCACAGCTCATTGCAACCTCCGCCTCCTGCATTCAAGCGATTCTCCTGCCTTTCCTGTCTCCTGCCTCCTGAGCAGCTGGGATTACAGGCCACGCCACCACGCCCAGCTAATTTTTGTCATTTTAGTAGAGTTGGGGTTTCGCATGTTAGCCAGGCTGGTCTTGAACTCCTGACCTCAAGTGATCCACCCCCCCCTCAGCCTCCCAAAGTGCTGGGATTACAGGCATGAGCCACCACACCTGACCTCTAATAACAGAGGTTTCTTATTCATGTGGGTGAGATGCCCATGGAATCTCAGCGGTTGATCTGCACTTTGCACTTCTGCTCACATTTCATGGCCAGAGCAGGTCACATGGTCGATGGGGACAAGGATGTATAATCTTCCCACATAAGGCAGACTAACAGGGGACGGGGGGGCGGCAGTAAATATTCTGAACAATAATACAACCTATCGCAGACCTAGAATATTATTTTCTACAAAACTGTTAGTAAATATTCAATCGGAATGATGAGACAAATATCCTAAGACAGAAATATTTGAACACACTTTTCTGGTCTACATTAACCAATGAAATGTTGGGGTACTGATTTTCATGGCCAAGTGATAAACTGAAAGCAAATCAGCCCTCTGGCTGGAGTGTGGTTGAGGCAGATGAGACAGGCCCAAGCTCACCTAGGAAGATGCTGCTGTAAGGGGCTGGGACTCGGCTCACTCACTCTCCCTCTGGAAGCCAGGCTGGCATCTGAAGAGGAGCTGGGATTCCAGGATGGAAGACTTGAGCTTAATAGATGAAGACATTTCCCAGGCTGAGAGACTCCCATATCTGCAGTACCTACTCTGGGTGACATGAAGGCAGGGGCTGCTGTCTTTGGGGATGTTATGCAGGGGATTCCAGCAGTGAAGAGAAAATTGGTCTAGAGACCCCAGGACTGACTCTTCTAGCTTTAAAAGTCTGTCCCAAACCTCAAAGGAATCTGCATTTCAATTGTGAGGCCAATACTCACTCTCCAGAACACGCAGGAGTAAGGAGAGATGAAACGTGTCAAAGACTCCAAATAACATGCTGTGAGGGACCAGGGAAACAACGGGACAGGCCACACGGCTTCCTGGGACTTAAGTGGGTCCCAAAGGCCAGGATTCATAGGGGTTACAGGTCGGATCAGAGGGTGGGAATTCGAATGTGCAAGACAAAAGCCTGGGTTAGTGCAGGGACACCTCAGGTGGTGCCCCTCCCTTCTCTTCCCCCTCCCTCCAGTACACAGGGTCCCAGGAAGTGAAAGAAATACAATCTGCACGTGACTCAAAGGAGCTGCCGCTGCCGCCGCCACCGCCTTTCAGACGCTTTCTCCAATTCAGGTTTGCATCTTATTTTCCTGCAAATGCTTTTTCCTTCCCTTTGCCACTCTGGCTTTTGTTGATATAACCTCAATTTCTTGCTGCCTTTCAAAGCCTTTATTCCCCAAATTGAGGGAAGGAATTTTTAATGTCACGCTAGGTCTCTAGCCAGGCCAGTTGTCTTTTTCCAAATCAGTCAGGTGCTCAGGGCAGCTAAGGATAGAAAGAGGCTTGGCAGAGAGAGGGAGAGAGTCAATAGCAAGGAGGAAAACAGCAACTGCAACTGATGAAGGTCCCCGAGGTGATTTGCAAATCTGCTGAAATCCTGAACAAGCTTTGATTTAACCCAAGCTTGAAATGGCTTTTATTTACTGTCTATTGTGGAATAAATGACATCTCATAAACAGGCTTTATCCATTACCCCAGAATGGAGAGCATGCTGTTAGGGACATTTTATCCTCTTGATATCAAAGGAGATATGCCGGGGTGTGTTATTACAAATAGAAAAATCAATGCTGAGACACACACATCTGAAATTTCATTTTCATCCAACCACATTTTCAAAGCTAAAAAAAAAAAAAAAAAAAAAAAAAAAGGCCATCGCTAATAAAAATGACTTCAGAACTGGAGGCTTTACCAAGCCTGAGCAAAGGACCAGCTGGGACCAAGCCCAGACAGTGAATAAATCTGGCTCTGCCCTGGGGCCATTTCCTGCTCTGCCTCCCAGACAACCCAGCCTGCCCAGGGCCGCCCAAAGCACAGCCTTCTCTCCCCGGCCCCCAGCTTCCTTGGTCTCCACTCTAGGCCATGCCCAAACACTGTTTATGCCCTCCAGATGCCACCTCTCTAGCTGTACTCAGTCTTCCCATCCCAACCACACACTACATTTGGCAGCAGACCACATGGAAAATGCCAGAAATGTCCAGAGGCCATTGCTATTTCTCCCAGTTCCCTCCTACCTGAAGGGCAGGGGCTCCTGAATCTTTCAGGTATGGTGTGAAAGTGAAAAGGCCCCCATGGAGTGAGGAGGGAAGGTTGGCCATTCTCCAAGCAAAGGCTCAGTCCTGCCTCTCACTGACCTTAATGCCATTTCTGCCAACCACAACCTCTCTTTCCGAGATAAGTATGGGAGATAAATACTTTTAGCTCTTCATAAAATTTTCTTAAAGCCACCATCCCGGGGCTCCATCACATTGTGTGACCTTGTGTTGGGGGGAATTTCTGGTTTAGAACCTTGTTTGTGCATGAGGCTGTAAGCTCAAGGAGGCCTGATGTTGTTCTCTATATTTCTAGTGCTGAGCACAGTGTGTGGCACAGAGTAGCTGCCCGATAAGTGCTAGTTGAATCCAAGAGATGTGCAGGCTGGTTGTGGGGACAAGAATGGCTAGCTAGACACCATGGAGATGCTAGAAGCCAATCTCAGCCATCTGAAAAGAAATACTCCAGCTCTTAGCAGCAGCTCTTGCCTTGAGGCCTGAACTATATGGAGTTTGCTGGTTTCATGCAGTCAGTCACATTTGACGCAGGAATGGCTACTCTGAGATGGGGACCCTAACTCACAGGGAGGAGCCACCCACCCCAACAGCAAAGGGCCAAGGAAGAAGAATGTAGAGCTGCCATTGTCTCCAAATTCCAGGCAGTGTGTGCTTTCTGCAGGCAGAGAAACAGCCTTTGCTCATGGGATCCTTTGCCCTTTCCACCAAGGAAGACCCACAGGCCAGTTTGCTTTTAGAGGGATGAGGTGTTAACAGTCTGGGAGAAAATGACAAGCAATAAGAAACAGTGTTTGTGGCAGAAAGAGCCAGCTCCATAAGCCCCCTTGCTGGCTCTTTGGTTCAGAAGTGGCCTCATAAAACACTGGTGGACGGTGATTGATGCCCCGGGACCTGCTGGTCAATCAAGGCCCTGGGAAGCAGGGGGCCCTGGCCAGGGAGCAGAAGGTGGAGCTCAAATCCCACCCAGGAAGGGGCTTGCTCCCTTGTCACGCTGACAAATCCATATCCCTGGAAGTGAAATCAAGTCCAGGAGAGGCTGGCTTCTTCTGGGCAGGATCAAAAAAATATTCTTAATCAGATTTGAAATACATCACTCCTAGAGGAGGACTGGGACTCTTTGGACCCTGGAGAGGCACATATCTCAGGGGACTCAGGGGGACTCAGGGACTCAGGGGCAGGATCTGGACACCTCCTCCCCCCTGCTCCAAAGCCTACCCTGCCCTAGCTATTTACAAGAGGTGATGTTTGCACAGGAGACTTGTGCCTTAAACCAAAACCACAGTGAAACCGGATGGCAAAAGTGCTATTCAGGGTTTCTAAGGATGGACACTTTTCCTTTCTCCATATACATGTATGAAAGGGGACATGTGGCATATATATAGGATATATATGAATAGGATATATTTATCCTATTAGAAAGAAAGGTCAGGCTACATTTGCAACAAGCAAAATTTCCCAGTCCGCACAAGCATGAAGCCCTTCTTGGAGGCTGGTGGAAAAGATATAATTTACCTTTGGGTGCTGAGGCTGGGATTCCCATTTAAAAGTCTAAGCCGGCTGATTATTTATTGATGTCTCTCTCTCCATAGCTGTCTGACTCTTACTGGTTGGAAGAAGCTCCTTTGTGCCTAAAGCAATTTTTGAATTAAGTTCTTTTCAGTCATTTCCCCTCAGGTGTTAACCAATGAGACTGTACTTTGACAAAAGTCCGCTTCCCCCCACCTCACTGCCTTCCTTATTTTATGTCGTGAAATGAAATTAAGTATCAGGAGAGAGGCCATCAAACAACTGGGCCTGACGTGGTTATTTGGCATGTATTTTTTATTTACAGAAAGAGTGAGAACAATGCATTGGAACCATTCATATTTTACAGTGAATCTGCCTCCAAATCCTACTGGGACAAAAATCCAGGCAATTTAATGAATAAACAGGGCTCGTTCTCTATGTCTCTGTCCAGTGCTCTGGCTGCTAGCCCAGAAGTGGTCCTTGAAGCTGCACGTTTTCCTCAATTCCCTGAGGTCAGGATGGTCCGGCCTCCCTACCTCAGTGGGCTCATCTGTGAAATGCAACGATAGTGAAATGGAATGACACTCACCACAGAGCAGGGAACCAAGGTCTCTTCCGGTGGTAACAGCCATGGTTATTAGCTGAAACCTTCTTTTCAAAGAAAGTTTTCCCTTCTGGGAAGAGGGTACCCAGATCCTGACCCCAAGCCCAGATATGTGCCTCCCCAGGGTCCAAAGAATCCCAGTCCTCCTCTAGGAGTGATGTATTTCAAATCTGATTAAGAATATTTTTCAAAGATTTTCCTAGAAGTAACCTCATCTAGAGCAGCCCAGTTGACTATTTTGGCAAGAACCACCCTCTCCTTCACATCTACCCTCGCTTCTACCCAACCCCACCTAGGGAGAAAGAGCTGCCAAATGCATCTTCTGGAAGTGAGAGACTGATGAATGGGGAGTGCTTGGAAAGGCTGGCTGAGCAGAACTGGGAGCCAGCGAGGACCTTCCTTGAGGGTCTTGGCGCGTCCTGAACTGAAGGCTGGCATGGAAGCCTAGCTGGAACAGCACTGAGAGGCAACCCCACAGAGTATACCCCAGCCAGGGGATCTGCTCCAGCCAGGCCACCCAGGAAAGTTTGTGCAAGACTTATTACCGAGGATGGATTTAGGGTGACAGTGGAGAGGTGTCTGTTGCTGATAAGCATGACTTGATAGCATATTCTCACCCAGCCAGTCCTGTCCTGGACCCTTTTATAGGTCTTGGAGTCTGGCAAAATGGGTTCAAATCCCAGCCCCTTGGGATGTTATTTAACCCCTCTGAGCCTTAGTTTCCTCATCTGAAAAATGGGATAATATTACTTACTCAAGCAGTTGTGAAGATTAAAGAGATAACATATGTGGAAAGCCAATGTCTGGTACACAATAGGAGCCAGTATGACCTTTTTAGTTTAATAAATAAAACAGGCCCTGCTCTTAAAAAGCTGTTGGAGTTGATCACATTCTCAGAAAAATTGATAACAACAGAAGCATGTGATTCAAAGTCACCCAAGGAAGTGTTTCGTGTAAGTCTTTGAAATTGAGTCACACTGAGTCGTTCCTGTCTTAGCATGGCCACCCTCCAGATTCCCTGGGACCTTCCCTAATTTTAGCACATGGTCACCCTAGCCCCACCCTCTACAGGATGCTTTGCCCTCTGCCATCAGTCTGGCACACTGCCATATCCCAGGCCCCATCTCCCTGGCTTCCTCCACTTCCCCTGCCTCTCTTCTACCCAGCTCCCACCATTCAGATGAGTCCTTCTGGATCAATAGTGTACATGCTAGGACCTATCTTTCCGGCAGTGAGGAGGGTTGGATCCTACATTACCCCATTCTCTGGTAGGACTGTCTCCCCAGACAAGCAGAGATAGGCTTCTGTGGCAGGATTTCTGTATGAAGAGGCCTAAAAGTCACTGACCAGGAGACACTACTTTTCATTCAGTTGTGCTGGAGAAACAGAGGCAACCCTCACAGAACTTTCCATCTAGCAGAGGAGACAAATGCTGTCAACAATCACACACAAATCACATAGCTATGGCCCATGACAAGAGCTGCGAGGGGTAGGCACACCGTGGAAGGGGTGTAAATGGCACCCTGCACTGGGGAGGGAAGCACAATGACTTCCCTCCCTAGTATGTGTCAGTGGCTGGGTGTTGATGGGGGCTGGAACAGATCATGGGGAGGACTCACAACAGCTGAAGGAGGAAAAGGACTGGGAATTTCAGGGAGAGGATTTTAAAATCCAGTTTCTGGCCTGGCCAATCTTTTGCTGGACTTTGGAGTAAAACCAACAAAACAAAATTTGTTAAAACCTGAAACTGGTTCAAATCGCAACACCACAGGCAAGCTCCTTCACTTCTCTGTGCCTTTATCTTCTCATCTGAAAAATGGAGACACAGCCGACTGGTCATCTCCTGCCCTACTTTCTCTGATGGCCAAACAGCCTGACTCTGGGACACAGCTGGCCATGGCTAGAGCCTGGAAGGTCCAGGAACAGAGGTACTATGGCCTCAGAGCCCTGGGACTGTCTGCCAAGCCTGAGCCTGGAGGCTACATTCTCTCAGGGGTCTATCCTCACATGTACAGCCCTTTCCCCATCCAGGGGGTTTTCTTACTTCTCTCTCTCTCTCTCTGTGTGTGTGTGTGTGTGTGTGTGTATGTGTATGTGTATGTGTGTCTAGGATATTTGCCAAAGTTACCGAGGTCAGTGCTTCTGGTAAAAAGGGTAGAATCAACTCCAACTGGGGATGGTGTTATGACCATTTTTGTGGGCAGGGAAGATAAAATATAATACCCGCTATTTGTAGTGCACTTTTAGTTGCTCTTTAAGGCAAACATCTTTTCCTTAGAATCCTCTGAAAAGTCCTCTATGATTTCCTCTTGCTGAAGCAATTTGTCCCTTCTTGGAACACTCCCCATGCTGCAGTGCATGCTGCTCTTAGGACACTTAACATGTTCTCCCTTGTGTTATGACTGTTTGTGCTCTTGTCCAACTAGACTTGCAGATCAAACAATATTATTCCTTTTATATCCCTGCACAATCCCTAAAATTGGGTTAAAACATCCTAAGAAGCAAATAAATGCTTGTTGGATGAATGAATGATGTGTGTTGGAATGAATGCGCAACATAAATGCAAGAGGCTTTTCCCAGAGCCCTTTAACCCCTCTACTTAGCCCAGAACTCTTTTCACTACACAGATTTTGACCCTAACCTCTCTCTCATCCCCTCTTTGCTTCCCAATCCTAACAGGTCCCCAGTCTTCACGTCTTATTTGGCTGCTTCTATGGTTGAACAATAGTGATATTGTTATTGAAATAGCTTAGATGAGCCCAGTCACCTTGTATCAGCGACAATATTAATAGTGACAGGTTCCAGGGCCCACAATATTGATAGTGACAGGTATGGCCATTTGGTTGCCAAAATGGAAGGTTAATAGGTAGACACCCACTCAGTTTGACCCTGTTACTGACACTACACACATCCTGAATCTCTTTAAGCCCCATGAGATTAGCGCCTCCACTGAAAGGCTGAGGGATGTGTAGCTACACTTAGAAAAATACAACCAATAATTGAATTGGTGGCTCCACTGGAATATTAAACAATGATTTAACGATGCATACTCAAAAGCATCCATCTACATCCACTGAGACACTAGGACGCATATTTTGTGCACTGCCAGAGAGCTGAATCAGCTGAGGAAGTCTCCTGCCCACCAATGAGGATGTTGAACACAGGAATCCACTGTGCCCTGGGTTCTAGGAAATGAGAAAAACAGAAAACGCTCTGAGCTGACAATTCTTTATGCACTTCACCCACAGTTGAAGTCTATGGACAACCAGGAGAATCAAATGAAGCCAGAGGTTCATTCCCCCAGGGGCTCTCAAGCCTTGTTCGTCCACAGCCTAGGACCCCCTGCTGCTCCACAGCCCCATGCATGTAAATCTTACAAACAAGTTGCTGTTCACAGTGAAGATGGGCTGAGAATGAGGATGGGTTCACAAAAATGCAGCTTCACCATAGATAAATTCAACTGAAATTAATACACATTTTGAGAATATGACCCAGCAAAGTACCACTGTCTCTGGTGGAGATGAGGGGCACAGGGTGGTGGTAGTACAGAATTAGGCACACCAGTCTCTGTCTGCAGGAGGCTCACATTCAGGGGAAATGCAACCAAACATGAGACATTTTTTCCTGATGGTAGGTCACAAGCATCATAGCTATATAGGACAGCAGAGCCGAAATCCTCTAGTCACCTTAAAGAATCAAAGTGTCTGTGCGTGCCCTGAACCTAGCAACAGGGGGCTCCTGGGACCACATGGTTCACAGGAAACAGCCTGGACTTTGGAGACAGACCCACCTGGTTTCAAATACCAGCCTCACCACTGACTACGGAATGTCCTTGGTCAGATTGCTTACTCTAAGTCTGTGTTCTCCCATCTATTAAACAGGGCTAAAAATGCCTTCTTTATTAGATTTAATAATAATTTAATAATAATTTATATATTAAAAATTTAAATATATAATTTAAATATTTATATATTATAAAATATAATAATAATTTATATTATATTATTATTATATTACACAGAGAACTGAACCTCTGTGTAAGAAGTTCCACTGCTCTGAGGCTGCCATGTTGTAAGGAAGCCCAAATAATAAATAAACATCAAATAATGAACATCAAATGCCTAGTAAAGTAACTGACATTTAGATGATACTCAGTGAATCTCTTTACTGCTTAAGGTTCTCTTATTCACTTTCATATCCTCTGTATCTATAACTGGGCTCAGCAATATTGCATGCATGGATGGATGGATGGATGGATGGATGGATGGATGGATGGGTTGATGGGTGGCTAGATGGACAGATAAAGAGACAGATGGATTTCCACTATTGGGACACTCTTTTGCATCCCTATTTTACAATTGGGGAGCAAAAAGAGGTCAAACACTCTTGTAAGGTGCTGGTGTCCTTATTGTCTCAGGGACTTGTCACCTCATCCTGGTCTCTGTCTTCTAGTAGGTCAGTCTGTGTTACCCAGCAGTTCTGTCTCTTTCCCTCCTGTCTATCCTTAATCCTTCAAGATTCGATTCAAGTCCCACTTCCTCTGCAAAGCCTCCTCTGACCAGATCAGCTTACTCTTCTCTCTCCTTTTCCTGAACTTGCCATAGTGAATCTCTGTCACATCATTTGACTTTTGGTTGATAACTATGTTATGTATGCATCTTATTTCCCCAGTCTGATAGCAGAGAATGGGTTCTAGGCTTCCCTTACACCCCCAAGCATGAAGCTGGGCACATGTGCCTACCGTGTAAAGAATGCAGAAAATACTTTTTATTCCTAATGACAAACATTAGTTGCTAATGTTACTTCTAATAATAAAAGTTGACATTTATTGAGTGGTGCCAGGCACTGCACTGAGCACTTGAAATACCTTATCTCATGTAAGCCTTATAATAACTTTAGAAAATAGGCATGATTATCTCCACTTTACAGATAAGAAAACTGAGTTTGAGAGAAGTTGCAATGCTTTTAAAACATAGACCCTAAATTCTTTAATGCTCCTCTCATTGACAGGTGGGGCTCTACATCCTCTCCCTTTGAATCTGGCTGGGCTTCTGACTGCATCTACTAATAGAGTATGGCAAAAAGTGATGCTCTGTGACTTCTGAGGCTGGGTCCTAGAAGACCAGGCAACTTCTTCTTTGTTCACTGGAACCCAAGCACTTGGAGAACTGAGCCTCTGTGTAAGAAGTTCCACTGCTCTGAGGCTGCCATGTTGTAAGGAAGCCCAAGCCTCATGGAGAAGCCACAGACAGATGCTCTAGTTACAGATCATAGTCTTTGAGTCATTCTAGTCCAGGAGCCAGACATATGAGTGAAAGGGCTTAGATGATTCCAGCCCCAGTCTTTGAGATATTCCCAGGTTTCAAGTCTTCCCAGTGAGGCCTCAGATGTATGGAGTAGAGACAAACCATCCCTACCACATCCTGTTCAAATTCCTAACTTGCAAAATTCATGAGCATAATACAGTAGTTATTTCAAGCTGCTAAATTTTGAGGTGATTTGCTATGCATCAATAATAACTAGAAGTTCATTTGACTTGCCCAAGGTTACCCAGCTAGTAAGTGGCAAAGGTGGGATTCAAGCTCACGTGGTCTGACTTCAGAGCTCATGTTCTGGAACTGCATAACAAGCCTCCCAATACATGCTTGGGTTAAGCTGGCATGCAGTGCACCATGTGGCTGATCTCAGATTCTGGAAAGTGGAAGATGGGCCCTGAAGAAATAAAGCTGGGGCAGGGGCCCAGGTGGGTCTCTGGAGAGGAAGAAGGTGCCATGTAGCAGGTGTGACATGAGGCTTTGCCTCAAATACAAGATTTTGTAAGTCCTGGGCAGCAAAAGGCAACAAGAGGACACCTGATTGGGAAAGAAAGTAAAAGCATCAGTGCAGTATGTGCATGAGGTGTGGGCATGGAGTGGAGAATGGTGACAGGGAGCTGGTGAGCCCTTGGGACTCATGGAGATCTTCTCTCATGTAAGAGAGAAGGCTGGGCAGGACAGCTCCATGGCAAACAGCTGAGGGAAAAGGATGTCTGAATGCAGACAACAGAGATGACTCCCTCTGTCCTCTGCCCATCAGGACCCTCCACAGAATCTGGCTGCTTTTTTGGGTGTGGGCTGAGCTTTCTCCAGCCTTAGATGAAGGCCCAGGCAGAGGCCCACTGCAACCCTGCAGATCTCCTATTCACTGACAACTCCCATTCTCTGCCCAGCCTCCTTCCAACTTAGGGATAGCATCATCCTTTTATTCTTTCCTTCATTCAACATTTAGGACCTGCTTCCTATAGAGTAGGCTCTGTTCTAGATGCTGGGAACAGAGACCAAAGTAAAAATAATGAGCTCTTTCCACTGAGTTACCAGGCAACAAGGTAAGGGCTGTGATGGAGGTGTTTTGTGGATAGGGAAACAAGGATTCCCCACCCCTGTGAAGCTGATGACTTGACACCTTTTTCTAGCTACTGGCATTTTCATTTTCCAAGTACTTTCATTTGATGATGCCTGTAGCCTTTTCTTTTCTTTGGGCTTTTAGAATGACACGATGCAGAATTTCTGTAAAGTTGTCTTCAGTCAAAAGCTTAAAATATTTGCTCCACTCTCTTGGGTAGTGATGAAAAATCAGGGAGACATTTGCTCAGATACAAACACTATGACCCCTGGATCATAACCCACAGCCGTGTGTTTCTACAGTTAATAATAGTACAAATGCAATAAAACTTCACACTTTACATATTGCTGTATAATTTTAAGGCTCTTCCACAGTCATCATCATTATTTGATCCTGACTTCCCCAAATGAAAGGTGGAATAGGTGCTGTTTCCTGAGTGACTTAGTCCGTTCAGGCTCCCGAAACAGAATACCATAGATGGGGTAGCTTTAAAACAACAGGAATTTATTGCTCACACTTTTGGAGCCTGGGTAGTCCAGATCAAGGTGTTGGCAGATTGAGTGCCCGGTGACCTGCTTCCTGGTTCATAGATGGCTGTCATCTTTTTGTGTCTTCACATGGCAGAAGGGGTGAGGGAGCTCCCTGGAGTCTCTTTTATGGTACTAACCCCATTCATGAGGGCTCTACCCTCTCAAAGGGCCCAGCTCCAAATTCCATCACCTTGGGGCTTAGATTTCAACATGTGAATTTTGGAGGGACATAAATATTCAGTCCATAGCACTGGGTTTACAGCTTGTGAAACTCTGCATGCAGAAGTTAAGCAACTGATACAAGGTTCACACACTGGGCAGTGGTGGAGACATGGTTGGGATCTGGCTGGAGACTGGACATCCTGAGTTTCTGCTGCACACACAGCCCTTCTGGACAGGATGGCTCCTTCCCCAGGCCGCTGCGCTTCATGCCTCTGGATCAGCTATCCCAGGCCAACAGATCTGCCAACTGTTCTTTCCATACTGCAAGCCTGCAGTGGGAGGAAGCTAGCTTCCTGACAAGGCCATTTGTGAAGTTCACTGGTCAGTAACACACCTGGTAAAATGCCAAAGCCCGGGCACCAACATGAGATCAGAAGGGAACCTAGGGGAACTCTTCTGGGGTTACCCAAAAAAAGGGCAATCCTATGCTTTCATGTATCTTGAACATAAATGAACATGAACAAGAGGCAGACAGGAGCGGGGTGAAGGGCACGGACTCTAAGCCTGGCTGCTGGATTCAAAGCCCGCTTTGCCACCTACCAGCTGTAAGGCCTTGGGTAATCACTTAAACCTCATCTGTTTCCTTATTTGTGAAACAAGGGTTGTGACAACATCCACCTCATAGAGTTGTTATGAGGATTAAGCAAGTTAATACTTATTAAATGCTGAGGGCAGTTCTTGGCATGTGGTAAGTTATTTATAAATGTTTGTTAAATAATGATGGACCCTCTAAGGCAGTGATCCCCAACCTTTTGGCACCAGGAGCCAGTTTCATGGAAGAGAGTTTTTCCATGGACAGAGGGTAGGGGATGGTTTCAGGATGAAGCTGTTCCACCTCAAATCATCAGGCATTAGATTCTCGTAAGGATCACACAACCTAGATCCCTCACACGTGCAGTTCTCATAGGACTCCCATGAGAATCTATTGCCACCACAGATCTGCCAGGAGGCAGAGCTCAGGCTGTAATGCTGTCTTTCCCACCCCTCCTGCTTTGTGGCCCAGTTCCTGACAGGCCATGCACCAGTACCAGTCCATGGCCCAGGGGTTGGGGACCCCTGCTCTAAGGGCCAGGCACTGTACTGGTACTATGGCAAATGGAGGGCCAGGACATGCCACTGACCCCAGGGAGCCTACAACCTGCCCACTGCCTGTGTCCATGTGAGGTCATGTCCATTATCTTCCACTGGACTCTCCATGTGAAATATTTACTGTGACATCTCCTTCAACAACAAAGTATTTAACAACTTGTAGTATGAATGAGAATTAAATAACCTTAATGTCAGGGATTAGGAAGATGGGAGTAAGGAAAGATAAGATGAGTTCCCTATCTATGGATGTCAGCAATGAAACCCAGACTGAGCACTGTTAGTCTCCGTTTCTATCCCTTCCAGCAGGACAGCCAGTAGGCACCTGTGGCTATTGAGTACTTGGAATATGGCCAGTCCAAACTGAAATGTGCAGTAAGACGAGAACCAAAACAGAAAGCATGCCAAATATCTAATTAGTAAATTTTCATATTTATTCTGTGTTGAAATGATAGTATTTTCAATACATTGGGTTAAATAAAATATACTATTAAAATTAAGTTCACTTGTTTCTTTTTATTTTTTAAAATATGGCTACTAGAAAAGTTTAAATTGCATCTGTAGTTGTTTTTGTGGCTCACTTTATTAGCCAAGTGCTGAATGACATGGGTCCCAGCAGATAAGTGAGCTGGGAAAGGAAATATCCAACTTCCCTTAGGAAGACACTCACAGAGAAGGTGAGAGTTTGGTGCAGGTCCCAGGGAGATGCTCTTTCCTGTGTATCCAGTGCCTGACCAAGGTCCCATTCTTACTGGGTGCTCGTCTTTGATTTGTTGAATTATTGCCAAAATGTGACCTGACTGTGTGGTGGGAGAGAGGGCAGGAAAGCAAGCAGGCCTAGGAGCAGATGCTCTGACTTTGAATTACATCCCTTATACACCTGAAGATACTAAAATAGCCAGCTGGAGCCCATTTCTCGCCAGGCGCAGGCAATGGCCATCCATCTGGGGCTTTCTATTTTGTTGAGTTGGCCTCCACTGAATCAAATTCTTTGAAGGACTCTGCTGATGCCAGCCTTGGTGCTTCCATTTTAAAGTGCTGTGCGAAGAAAGATTTGGACTTCATTGCCTCCTTTCCTTGGTGGCTGAATTGAGCCACTTCCCACCTTCCCCGGACCACATCCCTACACCATCCGTGGGAGAAAGTTTAGGAAAAGTTGAGTTTCTGCAAATGGCTCTAGGGGAGGGAGGGGGAGGATTCAGTAAGACCGGGCTGGTGGCCGACCTCGGAAAGCCAAGACTAATTCCGCAGTCTAGTCACTCCGTCAAACATTTAGTGTATCCGGGTGATTGTTCCCTGGTAGGCCGAGACCGTCTATCTGCTGGGCCTTTTGTCATGTTAACTGCAGCCGATCAATGGATTGAGGTCAGGACTTCTGATGTAGGTGCAAGCTTAGAGGGAAAAAAGTCTCAAAGATTCATTTTTTCTCGTCTGGTAACACTCCGGTCACTTATTTTTTCTCAGTTAGCCTCTGCCGCTCTAAAGTGGATATTGATCAGTGCTTTAATGCAAACCTGTCAAATTAATTTTGCAGACCTGGGATATGACTGGCCTAAAATTGCTTCTGCATCTGTTCTCTGCAGCAAGCCTATGAATTTTAATCACGGCCAGAATGGGTTGGTGGCTTTTTTTGTTAGAAACTTGAATAGGAAAGGTTTAAACTGTAAATGCCAGGGAATGATGCTGTTTTGTTCTTTTCAGAAACTCATGTGGTGGAGGTCAAAGAAATTATTATGTCGGGTGTATTCTTGGCAGATGCTGTGGGAAGCTTTGCGGGCTGGCTTTCTCCAGAGCTGTGCCCGAGGAGCGGTGGTGCCTCCATAAACGCATGCAGTTGCAGAGCCACAGCTCTGGGGGCTGGCAGGCACTGGGATGCCTGCACAGTTTGCCACCCCAGCCTGTGGCGCTATCCCTGCCTACTGTTTTTTGTTATCCAAGACAGCGTTACCTCCTGGAGGTGAAGGAGGCTTAGATTTCACTTTGTTTTGAAGATTTAGGTTCCAGATCTGGCTCTGCCTCACCCTCCCATGTACTGTGGGTAAGGTGGATGTCTTTTTGAGACTCAGGTAATCACAGAAAATATTTAATGTCAGGAAACATCCTAAGGCCAGGCTCCTCCAGACAGGGTCATGCTATGTCAGCTCCCTACGCCCAGGAGTCCTGCAAGGGCAGGGTGGTCCTTAGCCACTGCCAGTGAAATTCTCACTGTGTCCCCTGCAGCTGCTGTCCTGAGTTCTTGTGGGAGGCTCCCCACCCCTCCACACCTCAGATCCCGGGCATGGAGCCAGAGCTGACACCTGCACTGTCATACCCACTTCTGGCCACCACTACCACTGCCACCAGAGTGTCTTCCTGCTGCTTGCATTCCCTGGGCTGTTTCTCCAACTGGACTACTGTGGCCAGATGGCCCTTTTGCAGGGAAAGGGGTTCCTGGCATCCCCACTTCTCTGGAGAGGGCGGCACATCTGCCTCAGCCACCCAGGGGCTCTGTCCCTCCCTTCTGGTGGCAGCTCCCCTCCCCACAGACAGTCATGGCAAGTTCACTCGGCACAGAATCAACCAACTACAACCCTAACCGTATTTGCACTTCACTGCACATCATCATCATCTATGTATTGAGTAGCTATTATGTCCAAGCTCTGTTCTCAGTGCTTTTCATACATTACCTAACTTAATGCTCACAAAAAAGATGCGAGGGACTTGCTGTTATCACCCCTGTTACTGGGAAGGTGACTGAGGCACACAGGTGAGATGACCTCACCCAACTTGCACAGTTCACTCGTGGCGATGCTAGACTTGAACTCAGGCCACCTGGCTCTAGCACCCACCTTGTGATCTGTACTGTCTGTCTGTCTGCCACGTGCAGGGAAGCACACGATGTGGTGTCACCTTATCTGGGTCCCTGATTGTTGTATCTGTGTTATTTTTACTTCCCCAATAAAACTCCAAACTCGAGGATGTCAACCCTCCTATTTCTTAATACTCAAATAGATAAATGAAGGTGAAGAACCACATGATCACAGAGAACAGGCCGGGAAAGTGTTTGGGGACAGCTTTGAAGGCAACTCTGATGAATTCAGCTTTACAAAGTAAGGGGAAGAGATGGGTGAGGGATAGAGAGAAAAGAGAGAAGTGAGAAAACGGAGAGACAGGAGAAGGGGAAGAAGAAGGGGAATGGGAAGGGAAGGGAAGGGAATAATTTCATTTCACATGGGCATATCTTGTCTCTCCAACTGTAAGGTCCCAGCAACGGGAGGTTGGGAGGTGAACCCCCTTCTTCCTCCTGGAGTAATGAGCTGGAGGGGCTGGAAGACATGGAGCTCAGAGCCAACTGACACTCAGGTCAGAGAAATGGGCACTGAGAGACCCCTCAGGAGCCCATGGGAACTCACATGAAGGCCCACGAGACAGCAGCCTCTGGAAGGTTGTGGCTGAGGCATTATCGGCCTGCCAGGGGTCAACAGAGAAACAGCAGAGCCAACAGAGAGGGAACTTCCCAGCACCTGTAGTACCCAAGGGACACTTGTCTCCCTCCCTGGGACCTTCCTGGAGGAGCTGGACACTGAGGAGGGAAGGGACCTGGGTTGTCTCAGAGCCTGGCCAGCCTCCTCCCCAATCCCATATCCCTATCATCCTTGCCCCAGACAACCCTCAAGAGAGTTGGGGACCCTCTCAGACTGCACTGGGGAGAAGCAAAGAGATGCTGTTCAAACTGAACTTGAAGTTATACTTTGAACTGAACAGGATTGTCCTCACTAAAAGTGATCAGAAAGTTATGGAATTTAAGTTGTCACTGAAGAATGGAGGTAGGAGACTGAGCATAGTAGGTTTGTAATCATGCTCCCTCCTTTTCAGTGAGCACAGCCACTCCCCAGCCCAGAAACAGAGCTCCCTGTCTCACATATGGCTTTTAAATCTGAGAATGGATCCTGATTGCACAGGTTTGGGTCAATCTTCAGTCCCTCCCTGTGAACTGGCCATTGTGGGGGAAGTTCTGTAGGTAGAGGAGCTCAGTCCATCCCCAGAGGGCAGGGGAGTGGGGTAGGGGAAGGGGTTCTCTTATTAGAGAAGACAGCAGCAGGGAGCCTGGGGGTAGTTACCTGCATGGAGGGAGTCAATCCCAGTGTGAGTGTTTTGTGGCTGTGCACAGCTTTGTGCTGAGTTCCTCCATTCATCTGAAAGCAGTCAATGCCTCTCCTGCCAGAATGGGGTCTCCAATCCTGCCTCATCGCCTCCCATATGTGAGTTGGGTCTCCCATGTGTGAGAACAGGCTCCTTTGAGGCCCCTGCCTCCTTCTCTAGCATCCTCCTCTATGCCAAGCAGAAAGCCAAGGAGATGGGAAGCGCTCAGTGAATGCCTCGTGAATGAGTGTCTGCCTGAGTGAATGAATGACTCTATGAATGAAAGGAAAGGAAATGAAGAGAAATTAGACACACACATACCCAGAGCTCACCTAACCACACAGCTTCCTGCCCTCCACTCATCTGCTAAAAGCTTTGTGCCCATAATATCAGGTTTGGGCTCCTCAGTCCCTGAGGGGAGGGGCAAGAGGCTGCTGCTCTGTGGTCTGCAGGAGAAGGCACCAGGCTAGGGACCAGGGGAGTTGTCCTGCTGTTAATTACCTGTGTGACCTTGGGCAAGCCACTTAACCTGCCTTTGCTTCAGTTTCATCGGCCATCAAATGGGGCTAATGCTCTCTGTGTGTTTGCCCCACAACAGGGATGAGGGAAACAGACAAGATGACAAAGTTAACAGCACTTAGACAAATCTAAAAGAAAAACAGTGAGGGAGAAGGAAGGCATTCTTATGACCCTGGGCCTCCATCGGGGGTGCATTCGATTACAGAGCTGGATGTTAGGGTGGTGTGTGGGGAAGGCAGGAAGGCCCTCCACACCGAGAAGCTCACACTTTCAGAGAAAATCCCCCAATATCCAGATGGGGTCCTGTCGTGTGCCCAGCCCTGAGAGGGGAGAATTTAAAAATGAAAGAATCCTGCCTGCCCTTAAGAAAAGATACACACCTGTAAACAATTGGATCTGCAAAAAGGGCTCAGTCGTGTGTCACAGAAAATCAGTCAGTCCATAGATATTTGTTGAGCAACTACTATGTACTGGGCGCTGTTCTAGAAATTCAGGATAGGAGGCGGACAGAGTCCTGCCCTGGTAACTTGTTATAGGAGCAATACAAAACAAACACAACTTCCTTAAATATGACCTGGAAATGACCTCTCTCTTCCATCTTCCCCCTACTCCAAGTCACCTAGACTCCTGCAAGAGCTTCCTCAGGTGTCCTTCCTCCCCCAACCCCTGCAATCAACTGTTCACCAGAAGCCTAAGAGCTACACACCAGGGAGTGAATGAACAATAAACAAGCAGGCAGTAAATGAATGGGATGGCATCAGAGCCTGGTAAATGCTGTTTAAAAAAAAAAAAAAATGAATAGGGTAATGCCATAAAAAGCAGCTGAGGTGGAGTAGGAGGCTGCTTTAGTGGAATGATCACAGAAAGGGTCTGGAAGGTGATGACATTAGAGCCAAGGCACACAGATGACAGTCAGAGGGCAGCAGAGGGAGGGCCCAGAAACGGGCAGGGTGCCTCGAGCACAGGGAACACAGGATAAGGTGGGCTGGGCCTGGCAACATCCACCTTTACTGGCTATGAGGAGGAGGGCAAGGCAGTGGGAACCCACTGGAGGCTTAAGTAGGGGTGGACATGATCTGAGAGAGAGCGAGTGACCAAGTAAATGTGGCACAGTGTTGGCGATGGATAGATATGGGTGATGAAGGCATGAGAATTCTCGTATTTTTCTTGCAGGTTTTCTGTTTGTTTGAAATTGTGTCAAAATAAGAAGATGAAAAACAAAAGACCACTTAGGCTTCTGGTGAACAGTTGATTGCAGGGGTTGGGGGGAGGAAGGACACCTGAGGAGGCTCTTGCAGGAGTCTAGGTGACTTGGAGTAGGGGGAAGATGGAAGAGAGAGGTCATTTCCAGGTCATATTTAAGGAAGTTGTGTTTGTTTTGTACTGCTCCTATAACAAGTTACCACAAACGTGGTGGTTATCAACAACACAAATTTGTCATCTTACAGTTCTGTAGGCTAGAAATCCAACACAAGTGTCACTGGGCTAAAATCAAGATGTTGAGCTGTGCCCCTTTCTGGGGGCCCCAGGAGAGAATCCATTTTCTTGCCTTTCCAGCTTCCAGAGGCCTCTTTCCAGCTCTTGCACAGAACCTCCTGCTTACAGAACCAGAAAGGGTATTGAATCCTTCTCACGCTGTCATCTCTGTCTGACCACAGCCTAGAAAGGTCCTTGCTTTTAAGGGCTTATGTGATTGCATCGGGCCCACCCAAGTAATCCAGAATAATCTTTCCATCTCAAGATCCACAAACCTTAATCACATCTACAGAGACCCTTTTGCTATGTAAAGGAACATATTCACAGGTTCACTGAGATCAAAGTGTGGACATCTTTGGGGGCCACAATTCTGCCTACAAAAAGGTGGAACCATTAGAGTGAATTGGACTGGATTTGGGTGTGAGGGAAAGAAATGAACCAAGGATGACTGCAGGGTTTCTCACCTGAGCCACTGAGTGAAGGATGGAGCCATTGATCCAGAGAGCAAGCCCTTTAGGAGGAGTGGGCTGGTAAGGTGGGGAGAGCCAGGGAATCCAGGGAATCAATTGCTGTGCTGGAAGTGTGCTAAGTTTGGGCTGGCACAGGGCAGAGTAATTGGGGGGGCCTCACACTGGTGCCAAAGGGAAGAGAGGAGCATAAGCAAAGATGGGGCCTGAGAGTGGCACTCGTGGGGGTCACCATGCATACCTCTTCGGTGCATACGCAAGTACTGAGCCCCTGATAGTCACTGGGCCTGAAGATACAAATACCTTCATAAATAAAAGATGTTCCAGAAGGAAATGGAAGGCCAGATGCAGACATGGTTGGACAGACAGGTTGGGGTCTGGTTTACAAGGCCTTGGGTGCTAGGTCCTCAGGTGTGGGCATGAGGCAGGAACAAGGGGCGGCCCCCGTAGGGCCTTAAGTAGACGAATGGCACAACACAGGAAAAAGGACATGACAACATATGCAGTCTCTAAACAGGCACCAAACTGGCTGAGTGTGGGCACATGCAGACAAGCTGGAGGCACGGGGCAAGGCCGCTCTAGCCCGGCCAGGGAATCCTGGCTTGGGCCTGTCCCTTCCTGCTACTCCTGGCTTGAAGGGATGTTCCTGGCACTGCAGGGTGGGGGATGTGTGGAAGGAAAGGGAGAGGCATCTCTTCCTCTTTCTGAACTGCCACTCTTAAATCAAACAATTCAATCCAGGTGGAAGAGGCTTGGCAGCTGGGAGGGAAGAAGAAGGAGAAGCAAACGATAAAAAAAAAATCAATAACGCTTCCCCATAAAATAAATTGAGATTTGTGGAATTCACTTCCACTTGACATCAAAGATGCCGATTTGGTGAATTCGTTTAAGGCCAAATTGAAAATGTATCATTTTAATCCGGGTCCCCAGGCTGCCCTAGGCTCCATGGCAAGAGCCCTGGGGACTGGGTTTACTGCAGCTCCCAATGCTCATTTGGGGCAGATTGATCTCTATAGCTTTGGAGAAGCAGTGCTGTGGGTGGCAGGAGAGGTGGGTAGTTCCCCACCCCCTCCTCAGGCCAAGGTCCCTCCAGCTAGGACGTTGCCAGGAACCACTGATGTGGCCATGCTTGGCTGCCTGAGAAGTGGCTTTAAGAGGCAGACGCAACACTAGCTAGCCAGAACCTCAGGCATCATGCAGCTCTTTCAACCCCACCAGGCCTTCCTGTTTCCTCCTGTAACCTAGTGTGCAATAAACTACAAGATATGTCGTAGAGTGGACCCACTGTGGTTCTGGATCCCCTTTCCCCAGGGCATGAGTATGAAGTGAATGGTGGTGTGGAAGGTGAGGGAAAAGGGCTGCTAAATATTAAGAAAACAAGGCAAACACATGACAAATGAGCACCCTGAGGGTTTCCTTGGCCTGGGCTTCAAAGAAAAAGAGGACAGGTCTAAAAAGCATTGAGTGAGGCTCCGGAACACATCTTCACTAAAGTTAAGATCCAGTCCTGCATGAGGGGCTTCCCTCGTCCAAGATGTGGACACAAGGGCAGGAGAGTCTGCAGGCTGGCGGGTTAAGATGATGCCAGCCCTAGACTTTGAAGAAGCCATCTGACTAGACAGGAATGGCCAGGCTTGGGGTGGTGTGGCTAGGACAGCTCAGAAGTATGGGCAGACAGTGTGGTCCAAAGTGCAGAGTGCTGGTCACCAATAAATATCCTAGGTGAGCATGTCCGGGCTGCACGAATTCAGGCAACTGAACCTCTCTGTGCCTCTGAGTTCTTATCTATAAAAGTTGGGGGTGGGAGGTGGGCACGGTGGCTTACACCTGTAATCCCAGCACTTTGGGAGGCCGATGGTGGAGGACTGCTTGAGCCCAGGAGTTTAAGACCAGCCTGGGCAACATGGCGAAACCCTATCTCTACAAAAACATATATGTATTAATAATAAAAATAATATAAAGTGAAAAAGGGTAATAATGGCCTTACCACAGAGGATTACCTCAGACCCTTTTTTTTTTTTTTTGGACAGAGTCTCACTCCATCACCTAGGCTGGAGTGCTGTGGCGCAATCTTGTCTCACTGCAACCTTTGCTCCTGGATTTAAGCGATTCTCCTGCCTCAGCCTCTCGAGTAGCTGGGACTACAGGCATGCACCCCCACACCAGGCTAATTTTTGTATACTTAGTAGACATGGGGTTCCACTATGTTGGCCAGGTTGGTCTCGAACTCCTGAACTCAAGTAATCCACCCACCTCCCCTCCCAAAGTGCTGGGATTACAGGCGTGAGCCACCACGCCCAGCCCACCTAGGACCCTTCTATGAGAAAACATAAAGTACTGAGAATCATGCTTGGCAGATTGCTGACACTCCATAAATGTTACTATTTTGATGATTACAGTGACCAGTGGGGGCCTTTGGTCACACCATTGAGCCCTTACCCAGCATCCGCTCTGTAAAGTGAATGAGTAGAACGAAATGCTTTCTGTGGTCCACAGCCTGGGCTTGCCTGAGTCTTTGCTTCTGTGGGTCCTTCTTCTCACCCATGTGATTGCACAGCCAAGCAAGGGCTGTTCACCCCAGGGCTTCTAGTCTCGCGGTTTCCAGCCCTAAACCCTTGGAACCTTGGACAGAGACATTTGAGCATTTGCAAGAGCCCCAAGAAAGTCAGCCCAGAGAGAGGCCCAGGAAAGGTGGCAAGGACTAAAGCAAGACTAAATCCATGGCCAAATCCATCCCACAGCCACGTTGGACTTGCTGCAACCAGGCTTTGGGCTTCGGGACTTGAGCTTGATTTGACCTCCTCAAATTGAATGCTCACTTTAGCCTAGATTTGCAAAGCAATTTGTTAATGCTTCTGTGCAGGGGCTGTTTTCTCTAGGGTTTTAAAGAAAAAACTCATTTCAATGTAAAATTCATAGCACCAAATTGAAATGTATTCTGAGCAGAGTAAGCGGTTCAGAATTTCCAGACCCTGGCGATCAGCAGCACGTCACATTGTAATTACACCTTTCTTTGTGCGTCAGCTGCAGGCCTGGCGAGGAAAATAGAAGATAATGCTGACCCTTTTGAGCAGAGAAAGAACTTTTGTGACTGTTCCCTTTCAGAGAGAGCTCTCCCAAGATGATAGGAGAGAGGGACACCTGAATCAATCTATCAAGGGGAACAAAACCATTAGTATCTTTAGCCTCCCTAGCCAAGATGGATTCTGCTCAACAGTTGCTAGAGTTTGGCTCTTATTTCTTCACATGCATTAGGCAAAAAAAAAATAATAATAAAGCATCTTCTTTCTAGCACATCTTGGTTCGTTTTGCTCAAACAGGATCCCTAGCATCTCCTTCCTCAACACACACACATGCACACACACACACATGCATGTACACGTACAAGCACATGTACACATCACACGTGGACACAAAACACTGCTCACACACATATATGCATGTATGCATTCATACTTATACATGTCACACACAAACATACATGAGCACTATACACACACACATTTCATAAGCTTAGTGACAGACATACACTTCTCTCTATTAAAAACAATACTAGCAGACCCATAATTGGATCATACCTCTAACAATAGAGAAATGTGGATAAGGCCTGGTTTAGATGATACTAGGGAATTCTTGTTAATTTTCTTAGGCATAATGATGATCTCACGATGAAGTAGGAGAATATCTTCATTCTCAGGAGATACAGGCTGAAGCTATATAGTGTCAACATATCTGCAACTTGTTTTCAAATGATTACCAGAAAGGCAGAGAGGAAGTAAATATGGTAACCTGTTAACAATTATTGGAACTGGGTATCTGGGTGCAGGGCAGAGGCATATTCTTTGTACTATTCTTTCAATAGTTTGTGTTTTGTAATGTTTGTCCTAATTAAAAATTAAGCAAATCAAAATCAGTGAGAACATTTCCAAATTGTATGCAGTTGTCAATTTCTTTGAAATCTTCCTTTTGTATCCCTTCTGTATATGCTAATTGTACAAGGACTTCAAATTTTGATAACCCCCACACTGATCTAATTTTGTAAGCAAGCATCAGGGTTTTTTATAGTGTCTGGAAAACAGAGAAGCTCTGAAAGGGCAGGAAAGAAGGAGAGTGAAAGGTTTTCTTAGGTCAGGTGAAAATTTGCAACTCTCTTACTTTAATCTTGGTTAATCAGGTCTTTAGTCTTTAATAATATTTACTGTAGGGGTCAAAGCTCTAATCACTTAAACTAATGAGCTTCTCTAATTAATATTAGTAGATTACCAATTAGATCTGTAGAGTATGAACTCAACTTTGTAGGTAAAAGAAAGGTCCATGAATGTCACTTGGCATTTGAGGCAAAGATGGTATGTGGGCTAATTTTCAGGTAGTTGGAAGCTGTGGGCCCTTTGCCTTCTATTTAGAAGCAACTGTCAGCTACAGTTTATGGGAAAAAAATTAAAATCCACACAACGAAATCGCCACTTGCTTCCTCGTTAGAATCCTCATGATAATACATCTCCACTCCCTTCTCAGCCCTTAACAACAATAACAGCTAACAATTGTAGAGGGCTGTCCACGTGCCAGCATGAATAACTTATTTAACCCTATGGAGTACTTACAATTATTATCCCCACTTCACAGGTGAGAGAACTAAAGCAAGGTGAGCAGCAGAAAGCAAAGACAGGCCTTGTGCCCAGGCAGTCTGACCCCAGAGTCTGTGCTTTTAAGGATTCTGATAAACCACCAGTACCCATCACACTCAATGCCCCTGCCAAAGATGTCCCTCTGAGGCTAGCCACATCCCTCCAGCAGGCCCCCAAGGACAGATTTTTGGTCACGGCATCTTGAAACATTTTCTGGACCTGATCTTTCTACAGTAATGCCTCCATTAACTGAGTGAGAAACCATGCCAATAATACCTTGCTTTGTCCCAACCTCTGGGTTAAAATAACGGCTGCTTGTTGCCTGGAGGCCAGGCCTTTCCCCACTGGTCCTGATCCATCATTCAGTTTTCTCCTGTTTGCCCCCACCCAATGCACACCTGTGCTACAGCCACAGAAGCTTCTGTTTCTGTGCAAAGCAGCTCCCCACAGGGTTACTCGTGCTATTTCCTCCACTTAGAAGAAATGTCCTATTCCCTGCCCCCAAAAAGAAGTCAGAACATGCGCTCTCGGACAGGTCAAATCAGATCACCTCCCCTACTGTGCCTGGCAGGGAGAATTCCATGTTCCTGCTCTTGTGGGTTGGGTTGGTGGAACAGCATTGCTGGTACTTTCCAGCATTTCATCCATACTCCCTGCCTTCTCTGGGCACGTGTCTATTTTGTTCAGGTGGTCACTCCTCCCCCTTGGGACTTAGAGGTAAGTCTTGGTTGGTCTAAGCTAGTTCTGCTTATTACATTCTTTTCAGTTAGAAGCTGGTTCAGAGATGCATGCAGGACCCTACATGCCCATGTCAGGCCAACAAGCCATGTTTGGGGACTTCTGAAGCAGGTTTCCTCACTGATAAACAGAGGCCCCACCTGGCAGGCAGTGATGTGCCTGCTTCTTTCCTGGACTTTGCTGGGAAGTGATGCCTGGAGCTGCTGTAGCCAGCCTGCAGCCACCTTGAGGATCATCAAAACCCTGGCACATAGGTGGGGGGCAGGGGGCCAAGAAAGAGCACAAAAGTGAGTTCACACTATGCCTGGAGCTGCCTGGCCTCAGGACTTCCCATTATGGGAGATTATAAATCCCCACTTTGAGCTACGTTTACTGTTACTTGCAACCAAAAGCACCCTGATTGATAAGATCCACATCACTTAGTACTTTGCAGTTTGGATTACAGGCAGCTGTGTAGGGTCCGTCTTCCTGCTTTTGTTCTGTTTAGGCTAATTTTATTCCCTGAGGACAGATATCTTGTTTTATTCATCCTGTACTTTTCACATCCAGCTCAGTGACTGACTAATACATAGTAAAAAGTAATTTGTTAGCCAGGATGTTGATGGATCCTAGTGTTTCCAGGGGAGCTTCCTCTTAGAAATTATCCAAAGGGATTTATCCATCTCACATCCTTTCTGGAATAAGATAGGGTATAAATATGCAAGTAGGATGGAAGGAAGGAAAGAAGGAAGGAAGGGAGGTAGGCAGGAAGGAAGGAAGGGAGGGAGGGAGTGAGGGAGGGTTAAATGTATTTATTAAGAATATTGTTACTTCTAGAAAGGGTTCCCATGACAACCTCCATGGGAGAGGCCCCCATCTCCAAGGGCAGTGTGAGATTAAGGTGTGGGAATAGTAATGTTTTTCAACCTTTTCTTCATCCATCTCTCCTTTGATACTTTAACATTCTCATGTGTCCCCCAGAGAATTTTATAAGATCCCTGGGGGAGAAGGGCATCTTCTCTATCTTGGGAATTTCTGTCTTCAGCAATTTCCCATCATTGAGAAAGATTTTTCTCAGGCATTAATTTCTGTAGTTTACATTTTTAGAAATCGAGCTTTAGGTGGGCGTGGTGGCTCACGCCTGTAATCCCAGTACTTTGGGAGGCCGAGGCAGGTGGATCACTTGAGGTCAGGAGTTTGAGACCAGTCTGACCAACATGGAGGAACCCCATTTCTACTAAAAATACAAAAATTAGCCAGTCATGGTGGCGGGCACCTGTAATCCCAGCTACTCAGGAGGCTGAGGCAGTGGAATCACTTGAACTGGGGGGACGGAGGTTGCAGTGAACCGAGATCACGCCACTTCACTCCAGCCTGGGCAAAAGAGCAAAACTCTGTCTCAAAAAAAAAAACGAAAAGAAAAGAAATTAGGTTTTAAGAATATCCCCCAAATAAAATTACTTATTTTATTTATGGTTGTTTTCAAACATATATGTTTTATTTTATTTATGGTTATTTTTATTTATGGTTGTTTTCAAACCTTTTCCACCACCCCCAAGCCCCTAGAGAGTCTAACGTGGCCCTCCACCTGGAGACCACTAGTCCAAAGCCCCATATTGTCACATGCAAAGACCAGGCAAGGGCAAACCCCTGGCACTGGGCTTGTGTTGCTACATCAGCACTTGACTTAATTGCATACTTCATTAACTGGTGATTATAAATAGTGAAACACCACACTGTGCCTGCCTTTTTTTTTTTAACCTTTGGGGCCAAGGTTAATTGTGTTTGCGAGTTGTTTCAAATGCCCTTTGATAGTTGAGAGGTGTTCGTAATGTCCTCAGCCCTTAATTAAATGAACCAAATGTTAGGATTGAGAACTAAAACCTCACGGCAGCTTTACAGTCTGCCAAAAGCTGAGTGTCTCGCCAGTTCACAAATTATATGGAACGCTTCTCTCAGGCAGGAAATATGGTTGGGCAAAGCTGGGAAACAGGAAGACAAAAAAGCCCAGGCCAAGAGCTCAGACAGAGGTGTACCTGCAGGGCAAAGAGGCAAACCCCAGATGGCCACGGGTTCTCCAAACAGATCACTGTCCTTGCCATGGGGCACAGTTCAGAACTTTGTGGGGTCCTGTTTCTAGCCTCTCCTCTTTCAATCCGCCCTGCTAGTTGGCAGGCCCTCCAAAAATACTGTTCACTACATCACTCTCTGCTTAGAAATCTTTAGTTCACCATTCTACAAAAATAGACTGGACACCTTCTGCTAAATACACCCAGCACTGTGCAAGGTGATTTGGGGATGCAAAGATGAAAAGATAGTGTTTTCCCCTTGAAGAGGGAGATGAGGCATGAACGGTAACAGCATTTATGTATGTTCTGCTGTACATCACCAGTGTACTTGGCTGTCATCATCAGAGATATACCCTAATGCACTGTAATGCATGCACACATAGTAAAGACACAAAGTACCATAACAGAGGCCCCACATTTGCCAGGGGAGATAAGAAAAATGAGCCTCACTGTGCCTCAGTTTCTATATCTGCAAAATGAAGATAATGTTAGAATCCTCCTCAAAGAGCTATAGGGATGATTATATTAAGTGAATTAATACATGTAAAGTGCTTTGAATGATGCCTGGAACTCAGGAAGTGCTATAGAAATTTTTGCTACTATTATTACTATTTACAGCTAACACAAAAAGTAGGGTGGGGTTTGTGGCCAAGTAGGTGTTTAAAAAAAACTAAAAAAATCTAATAGAAGTCATAAGGCTAAGACTGTCCCAATGCTAGGTAAGCAAAACAAAGCCCAACTCAGTGTAAACAGTAAAACAAAACTTAAGCTTAACCAATCAGAAACCACCAAAATAGTCTCTAACTAGAAGCTTTCCACTTTAACCTACTGAATGTATTTTCTTTCTCTTGCTTCTGTGAACACCTTATAAAAGTTTCCCTTCCTGTCCCCTGGGTGAAGCCCAATCACTTGGAGTCCGGTTCTGCCCAATTCATGAATCACTGTCTGCTCAAATAAACTAATTACAATTTCAGTGTGCCTAAGTTTGTCTTTTAACATAGAGAATAAGAAACCTAACAGAGTGTTTGGACACTTTAGCCCGGTCTTCAATGTCCAGATCTCTGAGCTCACCCTTCTTGGTCACCACTTCCAGGTTGGGACCTGGTCACAGTCAACGAGGTTCGTCTCCACCTTGCCCTCTAAAGCCACCAGGTGCACTCCCTTTTCTGCTCATGCTTTCCCCTCTTCAGTTTACGCATCCAAAACACACAGACAGTGGGGGTCTCCCAGGGCTAGAAGTTCTGGAGTGGCTGCACCCTGCCCACATGATGTGGAAGTGCATATATCACACCATGGGCATCTGGGGCCGGAAGTTCCCATTCCCCTGAATTAGTTCAGTGTCCAGATCGTCTCATTTTCCCAGGGAGCTGCCCTTAGGAGGCTATGCATATAACCAGATGAGGGACACAGTTCCTTTTTCAATGTGCAGATGCCTATGCAAGACATATCCCAAAATAACAGCCCACCTTACCAGGCATCCAGGTGTGCAGCAGCTACACTGGAGGTGTAGAGAGACAGAGGCAGGTTGCATGTGGCAAACTTCTTTTTTTTTTTTTTTGAGACAAAGTCTCACTCCAGTTGCCCAGGCTACAGTGCAGCCATGTGATCTCAGCTCACTGCAGCCTTGACTTCCTAGGCTCAGGTGATTCTCCCATCTCAGCCTCCCGAGTAGCTGGAACTATAGACAATCTTGCATCTAATTCCCCATTCTTCACCACCCCTCCAGGAGGAGTAGTCACTGGCCACCTCAAGATTCTGGCCCCTCTCCCTACACTCTCCCCCTCCCTCCATGTTGCCCTCCAAATTCCTCTCCCTCTAGTATTCCTATTTCTCTAGGTCCTAGTCCCAAACCTAGTTTGCACGTCCAAATGCATTAAGACACTTAGTGAAACCAAAGGACTTTTCCTTAAGCAGGGTCCATTCTCCTTGGGAGGCAATGATGGCCATGAATAGCAATACTGTCCTCTTTTATACATTTGAATCTCTTCCTTCTTCAAGGTGAATTCTCAGGCTACTTGAGGTGGTAGGTGGGCATCATTCCCTTAGTCTCCCCAGTTGTCCCTTTACTCAGGGACCACCCCTTCCTTCAGTCTGAGTTTGAGGGGTCTGTTAAGTTGTCCTGACTCAGTAGGAAGGCCCTGACCTAGCCAGCCCCAGTGCACCCCAGCACATGACTCGCAGCCTCTCCTGTCCAGTTGGCAAGAGCTTTCTCTTCCGTTGCCGACTTCTTTTCAACCTTCCTCTCTCCATCATTCATTCTCACACCTGGACCCTTGTCCTGGGCATTCACCTGTGCTTTAATCTAACTCTGTGGATGCGAGTGACTCTTGTCCCTCCTGGTTGGCCGTGTGGTCCTCTGGTACTTCTGATGAGAGGTGTGACCTGCACCTGGCCAATCCAATGCCTCTTCCAGCCAAGACTTGGGCTCTAGAGGGGCTAAACCATAGGTCGTTCTCAGTGGCTGTGGCAGAGCCAAGGGTTCGGCAGAGGGTGGTGATGACCATACTGGTCACAGGGTTCCAAGCAGACTGTCCTGCTGGCTTGATCTTTACTGAGCTGTGCCACCTTTTGGTCCCTAATCATGTCTGCCCCCACCCCCACCCCAAGCCTTTTGAGCTACCTGTTGTCTTTCCAGAAAATTCTTTTCTCCTTTAGTCAATCAGAGTTGTTGCAGGAAAGAACCCAGACTTTCTCACTGCTGGCAGCCAACAGATGCCCCGTAAACACTGGGGGCTGGCCACAGGGCTGTCTGACCTAAGGCAAGGAGAGCTGCCAGGATCAGGCTTTTTCACTGATCCCTGTGTGCAGGCCTGGCCCAGAAGAGGGGCCCTGTCGTCTCACAGTGGATGAATATTAAGCAGGACTAGGCAGGCCCATTACCAAAGAGATCTCTTTAGGCGTAAACAACCTTAAGCTGACTTTGAAATAAAGATAGTGATGCCTGTTTAAGGGTAAAGGACTGCGCCAGGTGCATTTCTCAACACTAGTATCTAGGACTTGATTCTATGACCAGAGGAGAAGGGCTATTTCCTCACCAAGAGGACTAAACCTGAGTATGTAAGGGAGCTCCTCTGTGCCACCTGCTGTACTCCTTGCTCTTCCCATAGACACCTCCACTTCACCTTGCTCCCTCCACTGGTAACACCACCTCTTTACATCCAACTCACACTCAGCCATCAAGCCCAGCTCAAATACCACCTCTGCCAGGCAGCCATCCCTGATCAGCTCCACCCCATCTCAATCTCCCTCCTTGGTCCTTTACTCAAATTGCTTGGGTGGATGGGCAAGAGTTACATAAGTGTGTGGCTTCCTTCCTCTACCATCAGCTCCTCGAGGGCAGAGTCTCTCCTCTGATTCCTCTGTGTACCACCAGTTCTCAGTGCAGGGAATAGGTGCTCAGTGAGAATGAATGAATGAATGAACTCTTTTCATCCAAATGAATGTATATGAATGCAGCATCTGCCTCAGGGCACACCTAGATTCTCCCACTGGGTTGTCAGCTTGGTGGAAGTGGACCTTTTCTGCTGGGATATGCTGCAGAGTAATCATTTGAAGAAGAGATAGACAACTGGTGATTAAACGCATACATCCTTTCTGATCAAGTGGATAAGAGTTAAAACTTTGGGCAGAATTGGCAGAGGATCAGATATTATTCAACATAAAGAACTTCGTGGCAATTAAACATGACTTACAATAGATCAGGCTTCCTTGTGATCTGTGTACTCCCTGTTTGGGGGATTCTTCCAGCAATGACTGTCAGGGATGCAGTGTTTCCCATATACGTGTCTTGTTTGCAGAGGACCTGCTCCAGAATTCTCCAGAAAACTTGTTTATAATACAGCTCTCCGAACACCACCCTCAGAAATCTGACTCAATAGGCAGAGGTGAGCCTGGAAATCTGAGTAGTTTGCACAATGCTCCCCAGCAGATTCCCTAGCACAGTCAAGTCTTGGAAGCCGCATCTCGGGGGGTCTCCACCTGGAGTGGGATATGGGACCAGATGATGCCCAGGAATGCCTGCAGCTGAGAAGGAGTGTTCCTCCAGGTTGGATTAGGATACCATCCTGATTCCTGACCTTCCCTTCAGCTTTTAGTGTGTTTTGTCTTTGCGTTTTTTTTTCCAATAGGGTTATTTACCTACCTGTTGCTTTCTTTAGACAAATTCAGGAAGCAGGATGCTACGGGCTAAATGTTTATGTCTCCCCAAAATCCATATATTGAAGTCCTAACCCCTAGTGTGATGGTGTTTTGGAGATAGGGCCTTAGGGAGGTGGTGATTAAGTTTAGATGAGATCATGAGAGCTGAGCCCTGTGATGGAATCAGTGCTCTTTAAGAAAGATACCAGAACACACACACACACACACACACACACACACACACACACACACACACGAACACACTCTCTCTCTCTCTCTCTCTGTCTCTCTCTCTCTCTCTCTCCCCCACCCCCAACATCTCTGCCGTATGGGGAGACAGCATGAATGGGGACATCTGAAAACCAAGAAGAGGGCCCTCACCGGACACTGCATCTTGATCTTGGACTTCCAGCCTCCAGAACTGTGAGAAATAAATGTCTGTTGTTTAAGCCACCCAATCTATGATATTTTGTTATAGCAGCCCCAATTGATTGAGACACATACTCAGCACCAAGGAATACTCTTCAAGATGTCTTTGAGAGCAGGAGGCAATTGGCAATGATTCTGAGAGAGTTACTCTAACTATTCAGAGAGCTTCATGATATCAGCAGCCTGGGCCATGAGGGGTCTCCCCACTCCTTCCTTCTCTAACAAGGTACTGCAGCATCACAGTCATTTGGGGCTCTTGGCCCTTGTAAATGGTCACATTCTGTTTCAAAGTGACCTCATGATTGAATCTAAAGGACAAGACAGTGCAATGTGCACTGATGCACCTGCTGCAGCCTGTTGGACACGCACCTGTCTAATAAGTGGTTAAATGGCAATGAAATACATTTATGTGTACCCATTGCTGCACTGCAGACAAGTTGGTGTATGGCTGTCATTTGCACAGGACTATGCAGCAACTGATTTTACTCTTCATCTGGACTGTCCCAGAGCAGCACTCAGGGCCCAGGGCTCAGGAGAGCTTGTATGCAGGCAGGCAAGCAGGCTTGCTTAGGTCCAAGGCAGCCCAAACCAACTCCCACCCCTTCTTTCTCAAGTTTGGAACTTTGAGAAGGAGACTTGGAACCTTGGAACACAAGTGAATTCTTGTTCTCTTTTCCTCTGTATCTGGAAAGTTGGTTGAGGTAGGGGTGTGGTGGAAATGAACTTTCAATAGCTTGAATCAGGGTCAGCTCAGAGCAAAACCACAACACACAACAAATACAAAAACCTTGTCTTGACTTCTATTCCTTGTCCCTTCTCAGGGTCCCACTTTCCCCTAACTGTCTCCTCCCCGTCTCCTCTGCCCCAGTGCCACCTGCTGAGACCTTGCTCTCAGCTGCCAGATAAGCAGATCTCTGCTGATAGAATGTGCTGTGGTTTGCCCCCCATATGCTGAGATGCACAGCCAGCGATGAAAGAGCCCTCATGAAGAGTGGGCTCAAGACTCAGGGTTCCAGCTCTCCTGACACTCCTTAAGTCACCCTGGCTGTGTGGTCACAAGTACTCCCAACTCATGCAGTCCCTGGCATTGGCTTTGCCTGCTACAGAGTTGTTTTTTTCTTCTTCTGACAGTGCAATATTGCATATAATAACAATTACCAATGACCTCCAGTGGGTTGTCCAATCTCATTATTGCCGATGCATTTGGTACCTGCCACTGCCAATTTGCCTCAGCTGAGGTTTTATTCAGTGGGATATGATAGAGCTGTACAGCAATCTTTTTCCATTTAAATAGTTTAATTGAGGAAAGCTATCAGATGTTTCCAAATTTAATGTATACAACAATTTGCTTTTTCCTATCTCTTTTCAGAGTTGAGTTGGAAGAAAATGACATCTGATTCTTATAGAAGGAAAGCAATTACATTTTGGCGTCTGCCTTCCCCAGCTTGCATATGTTTTTAAACATAAAAAGAAATTCTTAATATGTAATTGTCAGGTAATAAAAAGGGAAAAATATTTTATTTTGCGTTTATGAAGTAATTTTTCAAAAGCATAAGGGAATTACATGTTAATGTTTTATGTTTATGATTGCACTCTAATACTGCACTATTTCTTCAAGTTTGAAATCTTTTTTTCCCCTCTCTGAAGATAAGAGCTGAGATGATCAGGCCTAGCTTAAACCCTGCCTCCCTGCCAGAGCTGTGCTTGTGTACGCAGAGCTTCCTTCTCAGAGCTCCCTCCTCATAGCTCCTGATCTCTGCACATGATTTGGCACTTGTATTCTACACTGAATTATTACAATGTGAGACTGAATGGCCTTCCTATCTACATTATAAGCTACTTGAGAATGGAGAGAATTCATTTTGCATTTGTATGTTCTCCACACTCCTCAGCAAAGGGCTGAGCTCAAAATAGTGGATGCTCAACAAACACTTGTTGAACAAATTTATTCACTGAATTGCCAAATAACTAATCATCAAAGAATGAGAATGCTGTTATTTTAGCATCCAGTACATGATTTAGAAGAGTCCGTTAAATGGAATGGGATGGAGGGATAGGTGGATGGGTGGGTGAGTGGATAAACCCCACACAACTCATCTGAGATTGTGCTGATATTTTGACCAGTTGTATTAGGTCTTATAGTTCCCCAAGCTTCTTCTTAGCTGCAAGACTTATTGACACCATGGATAATAAGATCATGGGTTTTAAAGCATTTTCCAGAAAGGCTTGAGGGGTTACTCACAGAGTCATAGGGTATGAGGAGGGCCTGGGTCTTACTATCTCCATTTCTAAGGAAAGAAATTGCCGGCCTCCAAGTTCGTTACAGTATTTACTGAGATTTTATGATTACAAACTTCAACCCGACACTGCCCAGCAATTCTATTTCTCTTTAAGTACATTTACTTTCTCCTTTATATCCCATATAGCCCATATATTTATATCTCAAATATCCCATATCCCTTCTCAGCTGTTGAACTCATCTAATACGTGAAGGAGAAAAGCCAAGCAGGTGATGGGAATTCCCTCATCCTTCCTCCACCTAATCTTCAGTCTGACCTGCACCTGTGCCATCTTCGCTCTTTCCTCCTGTCTTCATGGAAGAACTGCCTCCCCCATTAAAGCTGTGCCTCTACTCATGTGCTGGATTCAATGTCCTGTCTTCTGCTCAGGCCTCTGTTTCTGTGTATTCTGCTGGTCATTCATGTCTCCTCTGTCCTGGATCATCCACATCAACACATCGATACACCAAGACTCTAGTTTTGTCCCTAAAAACAAAACGAACAAAACACCTCTCTTTCTTTTTATTTCTTTTTTTCTTTTCTTTTCCTTTTTTCTTTTCCTTCCTTCCTTCCTTCCTTCTTTCCTTTCTTCCTTCCTTCCTTCCTTCCTTCCTTCCTTCCTTCCTTCCTTCCTTCTCTCTCTCTCTCTCTCTCTCGATTTGCTCTTGTTGCCCAGGCTGGAGTGCAGTGGTGCCATCTTGGCTCACTGCAACCTCCGCCTCCCAGGTTCAAGTGATTCTCCTGCCTCAACCTCCGGAGTAGCTGGGATTACAGGCACATGCCACCACACCTGGCTAATTTTGCATTTTTAGTAGAAAGGGGGTTTTCTCATGTTGGTCAGGCTGTCTCAAACTCCTGACCTCAAGTGATCCACCCACCTTGGCCTCCCAAAGTGCTGGGATTACAGGCATGAGCCACCGTGCCTGGCCAGAAAACACTGTTTTCTTAATGTTGCCTTCTTCTCCAGCCTCCACCTGATATTTCTGTTTTCTTTCCAGAAAAGCATCTGAACTGTCTATGTGGACCATGGCCACTTCCTTACCCCCGTGTTTTCCACTGTGCACCCCAGTTGGCTTCTGTCCTCACATTGCCTTAAAACTGCTCTCGTTGAATATCGATGCGAAAATCCTCAATAAAATACTGGCAAACCGAATCCAGCAGCACATCAAAAAGCTTATCCACCAAGATCAAGTTGGCTTCATCCCTGGGATGCAAGGCTGGTTTAACATACACAAATCAGTAAACGTAATCCATCACATAAACAGAACCAATGACAAAAACCACATGATTATCTCAATAGATGCAGAAAAGGCTTTTGACAAAATTCAACAGCTCTTCATGCTAAAAACTCTCAAACTAGGTATTGATGGAGTGTATCTCAAAATAATAAGAGCTGTTTATGACAAACCCACAGCCAGTATCATACTGAATGGGCAAAAACTGGAAGGATTCCCTTTGAAAACTGGCAAGACAGGGATGCCCTCTCTCACCACTCTTATTCAACATAGTGATGAAAGTTCTGGCCAGGGCAATCAGGCAAGAGAAAGAAAGGGTATTCAAGTAGGAAAAGAGGAAGTCAAATTGTCCTTGTTTGCAGATGACATGATTGTATATTTAGAAAACCCCATCATCTCAGCCCAAAATCTCAAGCTGATAAGCAACTTCAGCAAAGTCTCAGGATACAAAATCAATGTGCAAAAATCACAAGCATTCCTATACACCATTAACAGACAGAGAGCCAAATTGTGAGTGAAATCCCATTCACAATTGTTAAAAAGAGAAGAAAATACCTAGGAATCCAACTTACAAGGGATGTGAAGGACCTCTTCAAGGAGAACTACAAACCACTGTTGAAGGAAATAAAAGAGGACACAAACAAATGGAAGTATATTCTATGCTCATGGATAGGAAGAATCAATATCGTGAAAATGGCCATGTTGCCCAAAGTAATTTATAGATTTAATGCCATCCCCATCAAGCTACCATTGACTTTCTTCACAGAATTGGAAAAAACTACTTTAAAGTTCATATAGAACCAAAAAAGAGCCCACATTGCCAAGAAAATCCTAAGCAAAAAGAACAAAGCTGGAGGCATCACTCTACCTGACTTCAAACTATACTACAAGGCTACAGTAACCAAAACAGCATGGTACTGGTACCAAAACAGAGAGATAGACCAGTGGAACAGAACAGAGGCCTCAGAAATAACACCACACATCTACAACCAGCCGATCTTTGACAAACCTGACAAAAACAAGATATGGGGAAAGCATTCCTTATTTAATAAATGGTGCTGGGAAAACTGGCTAGCCATATGTAGAAAGCTGAAACTGGATCCCTTCCTTACACCTATACAAAAATTAATTCAAGATGGATTAAAGACTTAAATGTTAGACCTAAAACCATAAAAACTCTAGAAGAAAACCCAGGCAATACCATTCAGGACATAGGCATGCGCAAGGACTTCCTGACTAAAACACCAAAAGCAATGGCAACAAAAGCTGAAATAGACAAATGGGATCTAATTAAACTAAAGAGCTTCTGCACGGCAAACGAAACTACCATCAGAGTGAACAGGCAACCTACAGAACGGGAGAAAATTTTTGCAATCTACCCATCTGACAAAAAGCTAATATCCAAAATCTACAAAGAACTTAAACAAATTTACAAGAAAAAAACAAACAACCCCATCAAAAAGTTGGCAAAGGATATGAACAGACACTTCTCAAAAGAAGACTTCTATCAGCCAACAGACACATGAAAAAATGCTCATCATCACTGGTCATCAGAGAAATGCAAATCAAAACCACAATGAGATACCATCTCATGCCAGTTAGAATGGCAATCATTAAAAAGTCAGGAAACAACAGATGCTGGAGAGGATGTGGAGAAATAGGAATGCTTTTACATTGTTTGTGGGAGTGTAAATTAGTTCAACCATTGTGGAAGACAGTGTGGCGATTCCTCAAGGATGTAGAACTAGAATTACCATTTGATCCAGCAATCCCATTACTGCATGTATACCCAAAGGATTATAAATCATGCTACTATAAAGACACATGCACACGTATGTTTATTGTGGCACTATTCACAATAGCAAAGACTTGGAACCAACCCAAATGTCCATCAATGATAGACTGGATTAAGAAAATGTGGCACATGGGAGCCAAGATGGCCAAATGGGAACAGCTCCGGTCTACAGCTCCCAGCCTGAGTGACACAGAAGACGAGTGATTTCTGCATTTCTGTTTGAGGCACCGGTTTCATCTCACTAGGGAGTGCCAAACAGTGGGTGCAGGACAGTCGGTGAAGCGCACTGTGCGCGAGCCAAAGCAGGGCGAGGCATTGCCTCACTCAGGAAGCACAAGGGGCCAGGGAATTCCCTTTCCTAGTCAAAGAAAGGGGTAACAGATGGCACCTGGAAAATCGGGTCAGTCCCACCCTAATACTGCGCTTTTCCAACGGGCCTGGAAAACGGCACACTAGGAGATTGTGTCCCACACCTGGCTTGGAGGGTCCTATGCCCACGGAGTCTCGCTGATTGCTAGCACAGCAGTCTGAGATCAAGCTGCAAGGCGGCAGCGAGGCTGGGGGAGGGGCTCCCGCCATTGCCCAGGCTTGCTTAGGTAAACAAAGCAGCCAGGAAGCTCGAACTGGGTGGAGCCCACCACAGCTCAAGGAGGCCTGCCTGCCTGCCTCTGTAGGCTCCACCTCTGGGGGCAGGGCACAGACAAACAAAAACTCAGCAGGAACCTCCACAGACTTAAATGTCCCTGTCTGACTGACAGCTTTGAAGAGAGTAGTGGTTCTCCCAGCACGCAGCTGGAGATCTGAGAATGGACAAACTGCCTCCTAAAGTGGGTCCCTCACCCCCGAGCAGCCTAACTGGGAGGCACCCCCCAGTAGGGACAGACTGACACCTCACTCAGCCAGGTACTCCTCTGAGACAAAACTTCCAGAGGAACTATCAGACAGCTGAATTTGTGGTCTCACGAAAATCTGCTGTTCTGCAGCCACCGCTGCTGACACCCAGCCAAACAGGGTCTGGAGTGGACCTCTAGTAAACTCCAACAGACCTGCAGCTGAGGGTCCTGTCTGGTAGAAGGAAAACTAACAAACAGAAAGGACATCCACACCAAAAACCCATCTGTACATCACCATCATCAAAGACCAAAAGTAGATAAAACCACAAAGATGGGGAAAAAACAGAGCAGAAAAACTGGAAACTCTAAAAAGCAGAGCACCTCTCCTCCTCCAAAGGAACGCAGTTCCTCACCAGCAATGGAACAAAGCTGGATGGAGGATGACTTTGACGAGTTGAGAGAAGAAGGCTTCAGACAATCAAACTACTCTGAGCTACGGGAGGAAATTCAAAACAATAGCAAAGAAGTTAAAAACTTTGAAAAAAAATTAGAAGAATGGATAGCTAGAATAACCAATGGAGAGAAGGGCTTAAAGGAGCTGATGGAGCTGAAAGCCAAGTATCGAGAACTACGCGAAGATTGCAGAAGCCTCGGTAGCAGATGCGATCAACTGGAAGAAAGGGTATCGCTGATGGAAGATGAAATGAATGAAATGAAGTGAGAAGGGAAGTTCAGAGAAAAAAGAATAAAAAGAAATGGACAAAGCCTCCAAGAAATTTGGGACTATGTGAAAAGACCAAACCTACATCTGATTGGTGTACCTGAAAATGACGGGGAGAATGGAACCAAGTTGGAAAACACTCTGCAATATTATCCAGGAGAACTTCCCCAATCTAGCAAGGCAGGCCAACAGTCAGATTCAGGAAATACAGAGAACGCCACAAAGATACTCCTCGAGAAGAGCCATTCCAAGACACATAACTGTCAGATTCACCAAAGTTGAAATGAAGGAAAAAATGTTAAGGGCAGCCAGAGAGAAACGTCGGGTTACCTACAAAGGGAAGCCCATTAGACTAACAGCTGATCTCTCGGCAGAAACTCTACAAGCCAGAAGAGAGTGGGGGCCAATATTCAACATTCTTAAAGAAAAGAATTTTCAACCCAGAATTTCCTATCCCACCAAACTAAGCTTCATAAGTGAAGGAGAAATACAATACTTTACAGACAAGCAAATGCTGAGTGATTTTGTCACCACCAGGCCTGCCCTAAAAGAGCTCCTGAAGGAAGCACTAAACATGGAAAGGAACAACCGGTACCAGCCACTGCAAAAACATGCCAAATTGTAAAGACCATTGAGGCTAGGAAGAAACTGCATCAACTAATGAGCAAAATAACCAACTAACATCATCATGACAGGATCAGATTCACACATAACAATATTAACGTTAAATGTAAATGGGCTAAATGCTCCAATTAAAAGACACAGACTGGCAAACTGGATAAGGAGTCAGGACCCATCAGTGTGCTGTATTCAGGAAACCCATCTCACATGCAGAGACACACATAGACTCAAAATAAAGGGATGGAGGAAGATCTATCAAGCAAATGGAAAACAAAAAAAGGCAGGGGTTGCAATCCTAGTCTCTGATAAAATAGACTTTAAACCAACAAAGATCAAAAGAGACAAAGAAGGCCATTACATAATGGTAAAGGGATCAATTCAACAAGAAGAGCTAACTATCCTAAATATATATGCATCCAACACAGGAGCACCCAGATTCATAAAGCAAGTCCTGAGTGACCTACAAAGGGACTTAAACTCCCACACAATAATAATGGGAGATTTTAACACCCCACTGTCAACATTAGACAGATCAACAAGACAGAAAGTTAACAAGGATATCCAGGAATTGAACTCAGCTCTGCAAAAAGTGGACCTAATAGACATCTACAGAACTCTCCACCCCAAATCAACAGAATATACATTTTTTTCAGCACCACACCACACCTATTCCAAAATTGACCACATAGTTGGAAGTAAAGCTCTCCTCAGCAAATGTAAAAGAACAGAAATTATAACAAACTGTCTCTCAGACCACAGTGCAATCAAACTAGAACTCAGGATTAAGAAACGCACTCAAAACCGCTCAACTACATGGAAACTGAACAACCTGCTCCTGAATGACTATTGGGTACATAATGAAATGAAGGCAGAAATAAAGATGTTCTTTGAAACCAACGAGAACAAAGACACAACATACCAGAATCTCTGGGACACTTTCAAAGCAGTGTGTAGAGGGAAATTTATAGCACTAAATGCCCACAAGAGAAAGCAGGAAAGATCCAAAATTGACACCCTAACATCACAATTAAAAGAACTAGAAAAGCAAGAGCAAACACATTCAAAAGCTAGCAGAAGGCTAGAAATAACTAAAATCAGAGCAGAACTGAAGGAAATAGAGACACAAAAAACCCTTCAAAAAATTAATGAATCCAGGAGCTGGTTTTTTGAATAGATCAACAAAATTGATAGACTGCTAGCAAGACTAATAAAGAAGAAAAGAGAGAAGAATCAAATAGATGCAATAAAAAATGAAAAACGGGATATCACCACTGATCCCACAGAAATACAATCTACCATCAGAGAATACTACAAACACCTCTATGCAAATAAATTAGAAAATCTAGAAGAAATGGATAAATTCCTCAACAAATACACCCTCCCAAGACTAAACCAGGAAGAAGTTGAATCTCTGAATAGACCAATAACAGGTTCTGAAATTGTGGCAATAATCAATAGCTTACCAACCAAAAAGAGTCCAGGACCTGATGGATTCACAGCCGAATTCTACCAGAGGTACAAGGAGGAACTGGTACCATTCCTTCTGAAACTATTCCAATTGATAGAAAAAGAGGGAATCCTCCCTAACACATTTTATGAAGCCAGCATCATCCTGATACCAAAGCCTGGCGCAGACATAACCAAAAAAGAGAATTTCAGACCAATATCCTTGATGAACATTGATGCAAAAATCCTCAATAAAATACTGGCAAACCGAATCCAGCAGCACATCAAAAAGCTTATCCACCATGATCAAGTGGGCTTCATCCCTGGGATGCAAGGCTGGTTCAACATACGCAAATCAATAAATGTAATCCAGCATATAAACAGAACCAGAGACGAAAACCACATGATTATCTCAATAGATGCAGAAAAGGCTTTTGACAAAATTCAACAACCCTTCATGCTAAAAACGCTCAATAAATTAGGTATTGATGGGACGTATCTCAAAATAATAAGAGCTATCTATGACAAACCCACAGCCAATATCATACTGAATGGGCAAAAAACTGGAAGCATTCCCTTTGAAAACTGGCACAAGACAGGGATGCCCTCTCTCACCACTCCTATTCAACATAGTGCTGGAAGTTCTGGCCAGAGCAATCAGGCAGGAGAAGGAAATAAAGGGTATTCAATTAGGAAAAGAGGAAGTCAAATTGTCCCTGTTTGCAGATGACATGATTGTATATCTAGAAAACCCCATTGTCTCAGCCCAAAATCTCCTTAAGCTGATTAGCAACTTCAGCAAAGTCTCAGGATACAAAATCAATGTACAAAAATCACAAGCATTCTTGTACACCAATCACAGACAAACAGAGAGCCAAATCATGAGTGAACTCCCATTCACAATTGCTTCAAAGAGAATAAAATACCTAGGAATCCAACTTACAAGGGATGTGAAGGACCTCTTCAAGGAGAACTACAAACCACTGCTCAATGAAATAAAAGAGGATACAAACAAATGGAGGAACATTCCATGCTCATGGGTTGGAAGAATCAATATCGTGAAAATGGCCATACTGCCCAAGGTAATTTATACATTCAATGCCATCCCCATCAAGCTACCAATGACTTTCTTCACAGAATTGGAAAAAACTACTTTAAAGTTCATAAGGAGCCAAAAAAGAGCCCGCATCGCCAAGTCAATCCTAAGCCAAAAGAACAAAGCAGGAGGCATCACTCTACCTGACTTCAAACTATACTACAAGGCTACAGTAACCAAAACAGCATGGTACTGGTACCACAACAGAGACATAGATCAATGGAACAGAACAGAGCCCTCAGAAATGATGCCACATATCTACAACTATCTGATCTTTGACAAACCTGACAAAAACAAGAAATGGGGGAAGGATTCCCTATTTAATAAATGGTGCTGGGAAAACTGGCTAGCCATATGTAGAAAGCTGAAACTGGATCCCTTCCTTACACCTTATACAAAAATTAATTCAAGATGGATTAAAGACTTAAATGTTAGACTTAAAACCATTAAAATCCTACAAGAAAACCTAGGCAATACCATTCAGGACATAGGCGTGGGCAAGGACTTCATGTCTAAAACACCAAAAGCAATGGCAACAAAAGCCAAAATTGACAAATGGGATCTAATTAAACTAAAGAGCTTCTGCACAGCAAAAGAAACTACCATCAGAGTGAATAGGCAACCTACAGAATGGGAGAAAATTTTTGTAACCTACTCATCTGACAAAGGGCTAATATCCAGAATCTACAATGAACTCAAACAAATTTACAAGAAAAAAACAAACAACCCCATCAAAAAGTGGGCAAAGGAGATGAACAGACACTTCTCAAAAGAAGACATTTATGCAGCCAAAAACAGATGAAGAAATGCTCATCATCACTGGCCATCAGAGAAATGCAAATCAAAACCACAGTGAGATACCATCTCACACCAGTTAGAATGGTCATCATTAAAAAATCAGGAAACAACAGGTGCTGGAGAGGATGTGGAGAAATAGGAACACTTTTACACTGTTGGTGGGACTGTAAACTAGTTCAACCACTGTGGAAGTCAGTGTGGCGATTCCTCAGGGATCTAGAACTAGAAATACCATTTGACCCAGCCATCCCATTACTAGGTATATACCCAAAGGACTATAAATCATGCTGCTATAAAGACACATGCACACGTATGTTTATTGCGGCACTATTCACAATAGCAAAGAGTTGGAACCAACCCAAATGTCCAACAACGATAGACTGGATTAAGAAAATGTGGCACATATACACCATGGAATACTATGCAGCTATAAAAAATGATGAGTTCATGTCCTTTGTAGGGACATGGATGAAACTGGAAAACATCATTCTCAGTAAACTATTGCAAGGACAAAAACCAAACACCGCATGTTCTCACTCATAGGTGGGAATTGAACAATGAGAACTCATGGACACAGGAAGGGGAACATCACACTCCAGGGACTGTTGTGGGGTGGGGGGAGGAGGGAGGGACAGCATTAGGAGATATACCTAATGCTAAATGACGAGTTAATGGGTGCAGGAAATCAACATGGCACATGGATACATATGTAACAAACCTGCACGTTGTGCACATGTACCCTAAAACCTAAAGTATAATAAAAAAAAAGACACCAGAAAAAAAAAAAAAAAGAAAATGTGGCACATATACACCATGGAATACTATGCAGCCATAAAAAAGATGAGTTCATGTCCTTTGCAGGGACATGGATGAAGCTGGAAACCATCATTCTCAGCAAACTATCACAAGGACAGAAAACCAAACACCACATATTCTCACTCATAGGTGGGAACTGAACAATGAGATCACTTGGACACAGGAAGGGGAGCATCACACTCCGGGGACTGTTGTGGGGTGGGGGGAGGGGGGAGGGATAGCATTAGGAGATATACCTAATGCTAAATGACGAGTTAATGGGTGCAGCACACCAACATGGCACATGTATACATATGTAACAAACCTGCATATTGTGCACATGTACCCTAAAACTTAAAGTATAATAATAATAATAAAATTAAAAAAATTATTTTTATCTGTTCAGTGAAGTACAACACAAATACAGAAGGTTGCACAAATCATACACGTGCAGGCCAAAGAATTATTAAAAAATGAATACCCAAGTATCCATCACCCAGGACAAGAAAGAGAATGTGAGCAGCTCCCTACAAGTCCTCCTGTCACCTCCCAGTGCCTCTCCCAGTCCTGCTCAGTCGTTATTACTGTCCTGGCTTTGTGTGTGAGTGTGTGTGTGTGTGTGTGTGTGTGTGTGTGATGGAGTCTTGCTCTGTCGCCCAGGCTAGAGTGCAATAGCACAATCTCGGCTCACTGCAACCTCCGCCTCCCAGGTTCAAGTGATTCTCCTGCCTCAGCCTCCCAAGTAGCTGAGATTATAGGCTTGTGCCACCATGCCCAGCTAATTTTTGTGTTTTTAGTAGAGATGGGGTTTCACCATATTGGCCAGGCTGGTCTCGAACTCCTGACCTCGTGATCCACCCATGTCAGCCTCCCAAAATGCTAGGATTACAGGCATGAGCCACTGTGCCTAGACTGTCCTGGATTTTAACACCGTAAATTAGTTTTACTTGCTCACCTTTATATAAATGAAATAATTCAGATTGTTTCTTTATGTTTAGCATTTTTTATTTTTTGCTAAACATTATATGGAGATTCATTCATGTTGAGGTATATAGCTGTCATTTGTTCATTTTCACTCCTGTAAATATGCCATTGTAGGAATATACTATTATTTATTTATCCATTCTACTATCGTTGGGCATTTTGTGTTTTGGGTTTGGGATTATTACAAATTGCTTCTGTGAACATTCTTGTACATGATTTTTACTTCACGTGTGCCCACACTCTAAGTGAACATCTAGCAATAGAATTGCTCTTTCATCATGTATATGTACACTGAACATTTAATTAGTTTTCCAAAGTGATTACATCAATTTATATTATCACTGGCAGTTTTTGAGCACTCCTTCCTTTCTACATCCTTACCTACAGTTCTTCATTTTAGCCATTCAAAGGGGATGTATATCTCATGAAATTTTAAAATTACTAATACAATTGAGCACGTTTTCACATGTTTATTGGCCATTGGTATATCCTCTTTTGTAAAATTCCTGTTCAGCTCTCTTGCCATTTTTCTATTAGGTTGTTGGTCTTTGCTTACTGATTCCTAGTTCTTTGTGCATTCTGGGTGTGAATTCTTTGTTACTTTTTACATATTGCAAATTTCTTCTTTTGGTGGTTTCTTTTGATGAACTGAGGTTCGTAATTTTGATGTAGCCCAATGTATTAATTTCTTCCTTTATGATTAGTGGGTTTTGTATCAGATTTAAGAAATATTTTCCTATGTCATGTTTGAGAAAAAAATTATCGTGTATTATCTTCTAGACGCTTTATTGATCTACCTTTAACATTGACAGCCAAAATCCACTTGGAATTCATTTTTCTGTATGGTGTGAGGTAGGAGTCAAATTTCATTTTTCTACATTCAGATATTCAATAGACTTAATATCATTTATTGAAAAGAAGCCCTTCCCTGATACTCTGCAGTTCACCTTTGTCATAAATAAAATTTCCACACGCCTGTTTCTGGACACTGATTCAACTGCATTGGGGTATTCATCTGTCTTTGCACCATTGTTGTATTGTCTTAGTTTCTGTAGCTTCGTAAGTCTCAAGTACTCGCTGGGTGAGGTGGGTCACGCATGTAATCCCAGCACTTTGGGAGACTGAGGCCAGAGGATCGTTTGAGCTCAGGGGTTCAAAACCAGCCTGGCCAACATGGTAGAACCCTGTCTCTACAAAAAATACAAAAAAATTATCTGGGTGTGGTGTCACGCACCTGTGCCTGTGGTCCCAGGTACTTGGGAAGTTGAGGTGGGAGGATCACTGGAGCCCAGCAAGCTGAGGCTGCAGTGAGCCATGATCATACCACCACACTCCAGCCTGGGTGAATGAGCAAGATACTGTCTCAAAAAATAAATAAATAAATACTTTTTAAAAGTCTTGATATTTGATAGTGCAAGAAACCCTCCTGCCCTCCTCTATGCATCTTGTTTTTCTTTTTCAAGAAGATCTTAGCCATTCTTTGCCCTTTGCATTTTTAATACATTTTATAATTAGCTTGTCAATTTACACATATGCATGTATACATTTGGGTCCACATAAAAACCTGCTGAGATTTTTACTAGGATTGTATTGAATCTATAGATTAATTTGGGGATAACTGGTAGAGACCAATATTCAATCCATGAATACATCATTAATATTTAGTGAATATTCTTTCAAATTTCTCTCTGCATGTATAGTTATATACATATACTTTTACATAAATTCATATTGATTTTATCTTCTTTAACCTCTCTGATTCCCTGAACACACACACACCATACCTCACCCCCATCTTTCCTCTCTCATGTTTGCTGGCATCACTTGTTTTGAAACTTTCCATAATATTTGTATGCTAATATAGTCATTTACATACATAAACATATGTATGTAATTTATGGAAGGTCATCACTATAAAATGGGTCATATACGTATAACTTTCTCTGCATTTGGCTTTTCTCACTTAAAAATATCTCATAATACCCCTCAAAGTTAACAGGAAGTTATATCTAATACAGTCTTTTTAAGAGCTGTGCAATATTCCATGGTATAAATGTCCCATAATTTATTCAATTATTCCTCTGCCAATGGGATTTATTTTGTTTCCAAATTTGTGCAGTTTTAAACAATGCTGATGTGAACATCCTTGACCTTGAACAGATACTTTCTTACTGGAATTTTGTTTTTAAAGAACAAATTCCTAGGAGTGAGATTGCTAGGTTGAAGGGTCTGTGTAACTCACAGTTACTATAATCATTGAGCAATTGCTTTCTAAAAACATATAATGACTCACATTTCCCCTAATCATATATAAGAGAAAACTTTTCCCCAACATTTTTGTCAGTGGGAGGGATTATCACTCTTTTTAACTTACCAACTTTGTGGTGGAAATGATGTCTCATTGTTACTTCAATTTGTGTTTATCTAACTACTAGAGAAGCTAAACATCTTTTCATATATGTATTGACATTTGAGTTTGGTCTTCTCTAAACTCTTTGTTCATATCCTTTGCCCATTTTCCTGTTTATTGTTTGCCATTTTAAATTAATTTGTTAGAATCTTTTGGTATATCTCAGATATTAACATTTTATCAATCATCTGCATTGAAACTGTTCCTCAAGCTATTATTTGCCTTTGCTTATTGCATCCTTCACCATTCTAATATTATATTAACTTTTACATAATTGAATATGCCTATCATTTTCTTTATACATTCTAAGTTTTCTGACTTGGCAAAAACCATTTCTTTCCCTCAACCATGACCCTTTGGAGATCTATCTATCTATCTATCTATCTATCTATCTATCTATCTATCAATCATCCATCCATCCATCTATCTACCTCATATGTATATGTGTGAGTGATTTTCTTATAATAAGTTCATTGTTTTATTTACTTTACATTTAAACACTTACTCCAGATGCATTTTTAAAAATTTGATATGAGGCAGGGAATTCAACTCTATTTTCTACTAAATGGATTATTAATACTATTTATTAAACAGACCATCTTTGTCCACTGAGGTCTTTCTGGGTTTTCCTTTCTATTCCTATGTCAGTCCCATGCCTTATATATTATATTTTTATATTTAGGAAGAAATCAAGCTACCCTCCCCAACTATTCTTTAAAAGTTTTTCTTGGCCTTTCTCAGACATTTATATCAATTTTTAGGTAATTTAATACAGTAAAAATCTATTTGAATTCCAATTATAATTTCATTATATTTTACAATAATTTTGGGAGAAATTGAAATATTATAAGTTCCCCCATCCAAGAATGTGGTATGTTTTTGACTTGTACAGATACTGTTTTATTTCTTTCAAAAATATATAAATATTTGTATATTGGTTGAATTCTATGTTTAAATTTCCATTTGTGTTGCCTTTACCATCTAAGGAGTTAGGCTCAGACAAGTATCATAGACTAAACTTGCTGGCTAAGACAGAAGACCTTAATTAAATCATTAATCTGTAAAAATAAAAACAAGCCCACTGGCAATTTTTTAGGGCCAGTATGTCCTACTAACTTTGTAGTCAAATAGATTCAGTTCAAATTTTGTTTACTGAATGAGCCCCAGCTGCTTCATCTGTGTTAACCATAATAATACCTACCTCACTGGGTAGAAGCAAGAATTGAGAAAGATATGGTTTGCCGAGCAGGTGACAAGAGTTTTGCTGCATAGTAGGTGGTCACTAAGTATGGTCACTAAGTGCTTAGGGAAGGTTTTCTCTCTCTCTCTAACTGTTTGATCATTTAAAAGAGAAAAAAATCTGCATTCATTGCATATAACACACCTGGATATTTGCAATATCTATGCAATATATATCATCTCCATTCATATAAACCTCCATTCATTGCATATAACACACTTGGAAAACTGCACATGGCCTTTGGTCTTCCAACCTGGGCTCACAGTTATGCACCCCCAACCTCTACCCAAGGGGTCTTCTACCTCCCGGGCTCTACCGCCCTCCACATTGGGACCTGGGGCCCCCCAGGGACTGTGATCAGCAAAGTTTCTCACTGCAGCTGCATCTTGGGCTCTGAGTTATATGGATAAAATTTTGTGTGACATTTTTGCTATTTATTTAACATCTTATTGTCCCCACTTCGGTTCTTTTGTGGACACTGAGACCCAGAAAGGCAAAAACAATGGTTCTCAACTCTGAAAGACCTCAAACCCCTTTCAAAAAATCATCACAATTTCTTAGTATAATTATAAACAGAAAATGAAAGCAATTTATAATAAAATAGTGTGCATTTCTCTATGTAAATTCAAGCATATTTACACTAGAAGACAGTGAGTCTCATACCTACTCAGAATAAGTAAGTTTGTAGTTAAGATACACAAACTTACTTATTCTTGTATACTTGTGTAGCATGTGTATATGTAAGTATACATATTTATCCACATATGTCTAGGTGTGTGTATGTATACGTATATAGATGTGTAGATAGGCAGACAGTGTTGGGGCTCAGAACATGATACCCCCAAAATATAGCACCTTGGCAATTGAGGAAAATCACTGAAACAAGGTCATTCCCTGACCTTCTCCCACCTTTTTGTGTGAAAGTTGGCAATAAAGGAATTCTCTGTCTACCTCCCCTGAATATAGGTCATAAGACATACATGTGACAGGTGTCTGGCCCATACCTAGAGGAAAGGAATGCTGCATGGAGAGGCCAGGAAGAATCTGAATAAGCTGAGTTCCTCCCAGTTATACTATTAAATTATACCCTTTTTTGTCCAATCACATTTCTACATGACTGTCCATTCTTCTTCAAACCTAAGCATAAGAATATAGAGTTTTCCCTGGGTATTTGGGTCTTCATTTCTGAAGGCTCCTGTGCCATGTAAAACTTTGGTTAAATAAATTTATTACGCTTTTCTCTTCCTAATGCATTTTTTTGTATGAGGTGTCGGCCATGGACCTTGTGAGGAGAGGTTAATACTTTTTCTCCCATACAATAGATCCACCGACAGATGATAGATAGATAGATGATAGATAGATAGATAGATAGATAGATAGATAGATAGATAGATAGATGACAGACACAGAGAGATGTGTTATATTGCCATTGCTCAAGTATTGTAATGTGCCTAAATGGTAAACATCTCTTAATGAGATGAACAGGAAAAAGAACCTTGCCTCCTTTGATTTACGTGGTAGTTGCCTTCTTGGAAACACCAGAGTATATTATAACGGTGCAAAAATACTTTGATTTATATGTGAAACAGTCTCAGCTCAGATAATTGTAAGCAGGCTGTTCATCTCTGCAGGCCTGCTGGTCGTGCTGGGCAAATGAGGACTTATCCCGCACGGGGCAGGATGTCCCCGATCCCAGGCTTATCCCCACCCAACGCGCAGTAGCACCCCCAGTTGTAGTGCCAATCAAGCCCCCCACGAAATGTCCAAAATGCCCCTTAGGGGGCAGTGTCAGCCCCGCTGCGAGCTTCCAAGCAGCCGGTGACCCAGCAGGGCCGCCTTCCGGGGGCTGCCTCGACGCCCACCCTGGCTGGGCACTTGGCGCGGCCAAGAGCGCGGGCGGCCAGAAGATGGATGCGCGCATCTCTGGTGATCAGCCAGGATTTCCCCCGACCTCTGCAGCCCGTGTGTTGGCGCAGAGAGCAACAAGCTCCCAGGCTTACGGGGGAGGTCAGGGGAAAGTGATTTCAATTAGAAGGGGATCACCAGGGTCTCAAGCCAGCACATACAAGTTGTGCAACACCAGCGGCGCGAAGACCGGAGTCATTTATCCTTCCCGGAGCCAGTCAGCCTGGGCTTTGCAGGAAGCCCCTGTGCCCCCTCCCACCCTCATCTTCCTTCTCTTTCTGGCTTTTGAAAGAAAAGGGAAAGAACAGGAAAACAGAAAGAGTGGCCTGCCGCTAAATTTCTCATCTCTGGCGGCTGAGGACAAAGACGACGGAGAAGAGAAGGCACCCGAGGATCGCCAGAGGTTCCGCCTCTTGCCCCCAGGCCCAGACAGGTCTGGAAGGTTTCAAGGTTGGAAGCAGAGAAAGGAAAATGAGGAGAGGCAGGCTAGCAGCCTGGGAGCCTTCTGCTCCTCCTTTTCTTTTTATCTGAATTCTTCCCATCCTCAGAGCCCATCTCCTGGCCACCTCCTCCTCCATGCAGTGGCCTGGCTTTGCCTTCTCTGGGTATTCAGAGCATTGTTCAATCCTGCCCTGCCTTGGTCTCCCAGTGGTTCTTGAGTTTGGTCTGTTTCTCCAACCACTGGTTTTGGCTACTGGTTCGTTTGGCCACTGGTTAGTTGGCTGCCTTTTGGCTTTGCTCCTTTATAATTTCATGCTAATTTCTGGGTACCAAGGAGAGACACTGGCAAAGTGGGGCATGTGCAGCAGAAGTGAAGAGGGCAGGGGTATAGGGAAGCAGGATGGTTTGATGAACAGGTGAAAGGACCCGGGAGGCTGGTGCAGAAGAGAAGAGGCAGGGAGGCCGGGAAAGCTGACAGCAGGTCCTTGAAGCCTGTTCATGTCACTGGGGTAGCAACACCTCCATGCAGGACTGTGGTGAGGGCCAAATGACCTTCTAGGGGCAGCCGTTCCAGCAGTGACTGGCATGTGATAGGTGTTTGGAGAATGGCAGCTAATCCATTCACATTTGTATCGACACACAGTAAGCAGGCCAATTTTGGAAGTCTGAACTAGGCTGATGAGTGGCAATTATGAGGCTTTGCCTTATAAATTTGTTTGATCCTAAAAAGTCTTCCACCTCTGACAGAGGGGGTTTCTGGAAATGCACAAGAGCCTTGGCAACTCTGGAAAGGAAGGAATAGACTCAACTTGACAAGTAACTATTTTTTTAATGGAGGATTCACAGAGGTGTAAAACATAGTCCTTGACCTCAAGGATTTGCAATTAAGTTGAAGAGAAGCCTTGTGAAAAAATGCTATAAAATCCAAATTGTGTGTGTGTGTGTGTGCGCGTGCATGCAGGTGCATGGGTGTGTGTCTGTGTGTGACACTGGCATCCAGAGGACCAGACTCTAGACTGGCCCTGCTGCTCAAATATAAAACCTCAGTAAAGCCATTTAACCTCTGGCAAATGGGGCCTCAATATCTTTCCAACTCACCTCACCCGGGTATTGTGAGGATCAACTGAGATAATGGATGTGGAAATACTTTGAAAGAGAAGAACGTGCCTCAGATGCCAGGAAGAGTATGATTTTGGCAAGGACTTCCCTCTGACAGGATGGATGGTTTGCAAACTTAAATAAAACAATCTCACCAGTTATATGCCCTCTACTGCTATTCAAGTTTCCACCCAGCTGTTTTAATTGTTTTAAAATTATGTGTGCACCACAGAGAACAGTGGGTAGTGGAGATCTAAACTATGCCTGAATTTTTTTTTCTTTCACTTAGGAGAATGAATTCAGGGCTTGTCCAGCCATGTTGCCTGGAGCAGTGGTCTACACTCAACCCTTTAAGGGAAAGCCCTTTAGGTGTGCCCCTCCTTTGCCTCTGAGCACTACCCCACTGCTGCAAGCCACAAGCAATACTCATCCTCAGCCTGGGTTTCTCAACCTCAGTGCCTCCTGCAATGCCCATGCCTATCCAACTCCAGATACCCAGCTCTGGAACTACCTCCCATCTGCCCTCCCCTGCCCACTGCCCAGCTCAGAAAATTACCCCATGTCCTATTTTATAGAAACTATTAATATCTTCTTTACAGAGAAATAACAAGTGAATTTATACTCAGATGGAAAGAAGGTAACAGTTTATTATCTTGCTCCTTCTGTGATTATGAAAGTTCTAATGCATAGGAGGGATTTCAGTAGTGGAACTCACATGATGATAGGTGTATCAGGAGACAACATTCACAAAGCACCAAACTCAGGAAAGCATAAAGGTGGCCCCATAACTACTATTTGTGTGTATTGTGCCCATTAGAACTAAGCTATCTAGATGGTTTTGTTGAGATGCCCAAGCCATTCTCCGACCTTCACTATCAGTGAATGATACACTTGTGTAGTAAGTGTGTGTATTGGATACATGGATATTCAATAAGGAAGAGGCTGGCAAATTATAAACACACACACACACACACACACGTATGCCAAGGCCACAGTTAAGAAAGAAGGTTGGTCTGTGGTATACACATTTTTACAAGAACCAAAGTCTAATGAACAGATTCTATCCATAGCTCAGACACAAGTCTCCTATTCAAGAATTATTCTCTCATTTATCCTCCTTCTCCAAGATCAACAATTTAAAATTCTTCTTCTTGTAAACGTTAGTAAATCAAAGTGGGTTTCTATTTCTGATACGAAAGCCAGCGCAGCAAAACCATGATATGTTTGTATATCTGATTAAAGTAGGCTGCTTTGGTGCAGTACGCTTTGTAAACAGAGGTGTATATAGAAGCACAAATATAATCCATTCCACATTCAATGGGTTTTTAAAAGAAATTATCTAATTAAAATCAACCATGATGAGTAATATAAATTGATATAACCATAAATCTAAAACTATGCATTCCCTAGCATAGTATAATTCCTCTTATACTCTCATACATGTGTGCAAGGAGTCATGTAGAAGATGTTTACTGCAACAGTATTATTGCAGAAAAAAATGTGCAGTTTTCATGTGACAGAATGCCACATTGCAGGTAAAAAGAACACTATTCCACCAACACACCATTCAATACAAAATAAATAAACGAAAACAAACTTGCAGAGCAATATGTTCAATATGACACCATTTACATTCATTTAAACATACACACAAACACTGCTAGTACTTGTTCATAGGCACACAGTTAATTGTAAAAGTATATTAAATGGATTGCAAGGCTATACACCAAATCCATGATGATGGTAGCCTGGTCATGAGACACAGGAGGGATTGGCAAGACAGGAAATGGGGAGAGAAAAAAAGGGGAAGTAAATTCCACTCAAACAATTGCATTTCTCTTACTCAACACAATGATGGAGATTTGACACAATATTAATAACTGTCACTTCTGGGTAGTGGACACACCAGCCTCTGTTATATTATTCTCTTTATATTTCCATATTTTTTAATTTCAGAAAATAAGAAAAAGCGGATGAACACAAATAAATAATTACCTAGAAGCACATATGCCATTTGCTCATCTACCTATCCAATTGCCACATATCCTATAAGGATTAATCAAATCCTATCTTGCCCATAAACCCCATCCCGCTAACCTACCCACAGAGATTTCTCCTCTGAATGTCTATAATGCTGTCATTTGGCCCCTAGATTATACTGGGTTTGGCACCTGGTCATTCTTTCCCTCATGACATTTTTTCTGTTGTTAACGTATTTGAGTCTTATCTCCTGGAGGTATGAACATCCTTTTTATCTCTCCTCTGAGCACAGGCAAGGCTCAGAGGACACTCCCCAGAAACACTAAGGACCTTTTCATGTGGGGGGATGCCTTTTCATGTAAATTTCAAGGACTCCACTTGAGAGTAGCATCGATCAACTGAGAAAATTGAGAATGATCAAATCTTTTAAGAATGTGATAATGCCTTTAAATGCATTTATATGTTTATCAGTCACACATACCCATAAGTATGTGAAAAATGCTGTCTTCATGTGAAAAAGACATTTTTCCTTTCAGGCTCTTGATAATGCTGGGTGACCAAATGGATCACCAATCCTCTTGCAGCCAATGCTCATATCCCTTACCTCAGGGCTCCTACTGGTGCTGCCCCCTGACCCAGGTCACCTGCCCCATCACATTGGCACCTGCATCGTGGACCTTTTTCCAGTTACTGTCCACAATACATACTTGACTTTGTCCCAGCTTCTGCTTTGACTCACCTCTCTGCAAAAGTGTCTCCAGGCTCCCTTTCCAGGGCCCCATCTCCTCCACCTAAACCCAGCTCAGTCTCCTCCTCCATCAAACCTTCCCTGTGACCATCTCCTATTTCCATGGCCCATTGCCTGTACCTGTTAGGGCTCCAAAACTTTCTACCACCTCCTATAGTTATGGGGCTAGGTATTACATTTCTTTGAGGATATGAACTCCTTGAAGACAAAAGTTGCTGGGAGATAGCTGTTGGATAACCAGGAAGCCTAGAGTTTTCAGCTGTAGCCCATGCCAACTGTGACCCATGAAAAACTGCACATCGAGATGCAGAGTCACATTCTAGTGTCCCCTGCCAGGCAGAAATGGGTTCTCCCCAAAATACCAGACAGCACAGCCCTGTTTATCAAAGAAAGTCTTAAACTGAGTCTTCCTGCCTCTCACTGGCATGGCCCACACAGTGGAGGCTTCTGGACTAATCTTTACTGCTGTTACCTGATTTTAGATCCTCAGCTCCCCAGAGGATGCTGGGAGTTAATTTATTTCCTGTTGAGCTGGTACCTGTGCCGCTAGGCTTTGGCAAACTACTGGAGAGTAGTTTGGAGGGTAGCTGGCTGACTCCCTCAGTCTTCCATAATCTTGACCCTAGCTGCAATGCCAACCCTGAGCCAGGAATCTGGGGGCCTGGGCTCTTTCCTCTCTGGGCACGCCATCTGTAAAATGGGCTGGTGACACTTTGTCAAGCCCCTTCTGAAGTTCCCTAGGTCCCTTTCACTCAGGATGGCAATTTGTAAAACAAACCAAAACAGCAACAACAACCCGCCCCCCAAAAACAAACAAACAAACAAAAAACACTCAACAAAACTGGCCACCAGTGATCATAAGAAAATTCCGAAATGGTTTTAGCACTCAGGCTATGGGATTATGGGTGAGTTTTTAAATTGGGGCTGCTCTATTATCTTTTCTACTTAAAAGGGAGTGGAATGGTTTGCGGAGGTGCCACCTCCAGATGTGCAGTTTCCAACCACTTGGAAATCCGGGTGGCTCCCGTTAACCTCCGTTGTGGGCGCCTCCCTCTCCCTGCGCGGTAGAGAGCCCCTTGTCACTGGTAGATGCATTTTGATCCCATCCTGGGGGCAGCAGCCACCCAGGCCCCACGACCAGAAAAAACCAGCACCTTCCCCTCGGCCTGCTAACCGTCACCGCCTCCGCTCCCCGCTAGCCTGGGCTCCGCCGCGGTTGAGGGCCGGCCCGCAGCCCGGGGACCCTCACCTCTAGGAACGCTGGTCCGCGGCGGCCAAAGGGGCGGGTGACTGGGAGGGGTCAGGGCTCCACCACGCCGTCGAGAACATTAAGCCTTCGCACTCCCACCCCGCACAACATTGCTGATCAAAAAAAGGAGGCAAACAAAGGCGGGTTGAATGGGAATCAAATTGAGTTGGGGCAGCAGACAGATGGGGCCTGCCAGGCGCCCACAGCCCGTCCTATTCATTAAAAAAAAAAAAAAAAAAAAAAAGATAATCCACCTCCCCGCGGCTTTGCAAGAGGTGGGATGTACAGGATGGGGGTGGGGCGCTGGACCAGGGGGCCCAGATGTTTTCTAAACCACAGGATCCCAGCCCGCCCTTGGTAACCTCGCCCCGCAGGTTAATTGTCTCGCTTGTGTTTGGGACTTCTGCTTTTGTATATTAGGTTTTCTTGAACGGGGCATCTCTGTACTGAAAGGCTGAGGGGAGGGGCGGGGGGGCGACTGTGGGTAGCTACAGGCAAGTGCGTGGCCCGAGGTTACATGTGAACAGATTTGCAACGTAAGTAACATGTTGGTAGCTTTCCTGTAAAAAGAATGTTCCTTCCATGATCTCATTTATTCCCAGCAAAAAACATGCAAAATGCATAGGCTTGGTTAGCTGTACCAGTCTACAGACGAGGAAAATTAAGTGACTGCTTGGAGTCACATGGTTACTTGGTCACAGACTCTGGCAAAGCATTGTCTAGTACACATGCAAATGCACTCATTTGTGTCACACATGTAAACACATGCACCAACATTTATCTGCTCATGCCTCTGCATACCCACCACTAGGCACATGGGCTACATATAGTGCCATGTATGTCCATGCAGAGAGAATGCTTCCCATTTGTGGCACGTTTCACTGCTAACACACATCTCTACCTACACTCTCTTCTTGTACCCATGCTCACGTGTGCTGGGCACACGCTGACCTTTGCTCTGCACCTACGTCCCATTCTTCAAGGGGCCAAACCAAATGAACCCTGAGATACTGTCTTAATCTCCATAATATTTCTCAGAATCGGATTATAAATTTGTTCTTAGAAAGTTGTCTGCCAGGCAGGAGAAGGCTTCCCCATTAATGGGGAGGAGGGATCAAGAGAGTAGCCTGAGAAATCAGGTGTCAAGCTGACCTTTTGGAGAGAGCCAAGTACTCATTCTTACTATTGATTCCTTTCAAGGAAGACAGGAGGCACTTTATCTCCCAGCTGTTGAGCTAAAGGCAGGGCCAGTAACATGGGGAAGCAAACATAACCATGTTCTGTGCCTCAAAAACACACGGGCAAAGAGCCCTAGACCCATATCTTTTCAACATAAGTCACGGGACTTGCTATTGGACTATTGGAGATTTATTCCTTTAGGATAAGCATTGCCCATCATAATCTTTCGAAATGGAAAATCTTGCTTCATCCTACCTGGGAAATACATTAGATCTTATGCATAGTAGTTCTTTTTTTAAAAAATTTTATTATTGTACTTTAAGTTTTAGGGTACATGTGCACAATGTGCAGGTTTGTTACATATGTATCCATGTGCCATTTTGGTGTGCTGCACCCATTAACTCGTCATTTAGCATTAGGTGCATATCCTAATGCTATCCCTCCCTCCTCTCCCCACCCCACAACAGTCCTTGGAGTGTGATGTTCTCCTTCCTGTGTCCATGTGTTCTCATTGTTCAATTCCCACCTATGAGTGAGAACATGCGGCGTTTGGTTTTTTGTCCTTGCGAGAGTTTACTGAGAATGATGATTTCCAGTTTCATCCATGTCGCTACAAAGGACATGAACTCGTCATTTTTTATGGCTGCATGGTATTCCATGGTGTATATGTGCCACATTTTCTTAATCCAGTCTATTGTTGTTGGACATTTGGGCAGTAGTTCTTGACTTTAGTTGCTGAATGTATTTTAAATACGGATTCCCAAACTCCACTCCCAGAGATAATCATGCATTCATTTACTCATTCATTGAACAAACATGCACTAAATACACACTTTCCACATGCCAGATGCTAATCTAGATATTAGGGATATGGCAGAAAATTATATAGACAAGGTCCCTCCCTCCTGGGAGCTTATATTTTAGTAAGGGGGATAGAGACAGTAAGTGAACATATGAATAAGCATAAAAAATGCCAGATAATCACAAGTGATATGCAGAGACTTGGGAAGATGCAAAATACAATTTTAGTTTGATGGCCAGGGAAGGCATTTCAGAGAACATAACATTAAAGCAAAGCCCACCATGTGAAGATCTGGAAGAATGGTCAAAGGCCCAGGTCAAAAATGGTTTGGCCCAAGTGAAAGACAAAGTCAAAGATGGAGGCAGAGGCTGGTTCAGGTCGCCCATTGAAAACCATGCTAAGGAGTGTGGATTTTATTCTAAGAGTTCAGGGATACCATGTTGTTAAGCAGAGAAGTGACTTGATCTGATTTGTAGTTGTGGGAAAATGGATTGGAAGGGCAAGAGAAGAAGCAGGAAGTCCAGTCTGGAGGATATTGAAGTGGAGGTGGAGGCTGAGAGTAGACTAGCACTAGATGAACTTGGAGGCCTTGCTGATGGTCAGGATGTGGAGATGAGGGAGAGCGAGGAATCAAACACAACTTCTAGGTCTTTGGTGTGAACCACGGAGTGGACAGTAATTTATGTACTGAGATGGGGAGGACTAGGGAGCAGCTTAAGGGAGAAAATCAAGGGTTCTTTGGCCCATGTAAAATTCAAGATGACTGCTAGCTATTCATCTAGAAAGAAGGGACTGGGCACAGTGGCTCACACCTCTAATCCCAGCACTTTGAGAGGCTGAGGCAGGGGGATCACGAGGTCAGGAGTTCAAGACCAGCCTGGCCAACATGGTGAAACCCCGTGTCTACTAAAAATACAAAAATTAGCTGGGCATGGTGGCACGTGCCTGTAATCCCAGCTACTTGAGAGGCTGAGGGAGGAGAATTGCTTGAACTGGGACCCAGGAGGCGGAGGTTGCAGTGAGCTGAGGTTGTGCCACTGCACTCCAGCCTGGACTACAGAGTGAGACTCCATCAAAAAGAAAGAAAGAAAAGAAAGAAATGAAAAGAAAAGAAAAGAAAAGGAAAGAAAAGGTTGAGATGCAAGAGTGCAAGAGTCTGGGGTGAATTCTCCCACTGCAGATATAGATTCAGTAGCCATTGAGTAGAGTAGGTACTTAAAGCCATCAAACTGAGTGACAGAAAGTGGATAAAGAAGAGAAGAGGGCCAAGGACTGAGTCCCAAAGCACTCTAACCTTTGGAGTCAGTGCAAAAGAGGAGGAGGAGTTAGCATAGCAAGGCAGCAGGGGAGACAGCAGGAACACCTGGAGGGTGTGATATTTGGGAAGTCAAGAGAAACAGATGTTTAAAGAAGGAAGAAGTGATTATATTTTAAAAGCCACTGAAAAGTCAGGAAAGGTAGGAACAGAGCAAGGACTTTTGGATTTGGCCAGTGAAAGTAAATGGTGACCCTGGCAAGAATAGTCTCAGTCACAAGGTGGGACTGAAGAGAGAATATGGGGTGGGGAGGTAGAGACACAGGCTTCAACGACTCCTACCAAAGGTTTTCCTACCAAGAAAGGAAGCCAGGGTAGAGCTACAGAGAAATGGCGGTCAGTAGAGAATTTGGTGTCCTTTATTTGAAGATAAGGAAAGAAGACCCCTAAGACCAGAGAGACCCATTCTGCTCTAGAGCTGGGAGATATTGTCTACTCTTGCTCACTCATTTCAAAGATGAGCAATTGAGGTCCAGAGACTCAGAGTCACTGCTGGAAGGCAGAGACTGGTCTGCATCCAAGACTAGACCACAGAATTCCTACTCCTCAAATGGACCTTGGAGAGGGTGGGCCGGCCCATGAGGCTCTCAGATGAGCCACCAGGGCAGCCTGCCCTTTATGCACTGGTGTCACACTCCTGTTTTTCTGCCCTGGTACACCTGTCCTTTCTCAGAAGCCTTTGTGGGATCTGTAGGGGAGGAAAAAAATATATTTTTTCACCCATCGCTAGGTTTATGACTGAGGCTTCTATAAAAAAAACACAGACTAACAAGAGAAAAGCATACAGATTTACTTAATGTAAATTTTACATGGCATGGGAGCCTTCAGAAATGAAGACCCAAAGAAACAAGGAAACCTGTGTATTTCTATACAGTCATGCGTCACTCAAGGATGTGGCTATGTTCTGAGAAATGCATTATCAGGTGATTTCATCATTGTGCAAACATCATAGAGTGTAGTTCCCCAAACCTGGATGGTACAGCCTACTACACATCTAGAATATAGGGTAGGCCTATTGCTCCCAGGCTACAACCCGGTACAGCAAGTTGCATTACTAAATATTGTAGACAGTTGTAACAGTGGTAAGTATCTGTGTGTCTAAACATAGAAAAGGCACAGTAAAAATATAGCAGATTTTAAATGGTACACCTCTCTAGGGCTCCATTATAATCTTACAGGGCCACTATTGTATATGCAGTTCATCATTGACTGAAAAGTCATTACTCAGCCCATGACTCTACTTAGGTTTGATGAAGAGCAGACAGTTGTGTAGAAGTGTGATTGGACAAAGGGGGTATGATCTTATGGTAATAAACTAAAAGGAATTTAACAAGGCCTACTTGTTCACATTCTTCTCTGCATCCTTGTGTCTTCAGATATTAGGATATTTCTTTTCTTTAGATACAAGGAGAGTGCCTCTCAAATGGAGGTCTTATGACCTACTTTGGAGGAGGGATTTCTTTTATGGCCTGCCTTAAGGAAGAAGGTTAGAGAGGCCTTCCTGCCTCTGCTGTTTTCTCAAATCCTGAGGTGTCATATTTTGGGGTAGTGTGTCCTGAATCCCATCAACTCCCTGTCAGGGCCTGAGCAGACAGGCCTTTGATGTTAACACTTTGGTGTTTTAGTTCACATCTTGCCCTTCCCTTCTTGGGGGTCCTCCAGGGGGTTACAACAAATGGCTGGTTACCTAGGACCAGAGAGGGTGTCTCCAGGTGAGAAGAGACAGATGGCTCACACCCCTCTACAGCTTAAATAGGCGGTATGGGCTGACATGGCCTTGTGGAGTCACCCTGGCCCTGAATCATGAATGATCATATGGCAGGATCCCTGGATGGGATTGAAGAAATCTGAATTGTAGTCCTGGCTCTGTTGGTACTCAGTCATGTGGCCTAAGTCTCTTTCCTCTCTGATCCTTAATTTCTCCTTTGTATAAATAAAGGAGACTAGACTGCTTGTTTTCACTGCTTCCTTCCAGCAGGGTGGTTTTAGAATAAATGGGTACCCTCCTGTAAGTTCCTAAGGAAGGAATGCCTCCATCACAGCCCCCAAGACCAGGTAACCTGCACCTATGTGCAGGACCAGTTCCTCCATGATGCCGCTGCCACTGCCACTGCTGCTGCCCACTGGAAATCCTTGTATTATGCTCCTGGATGATTCTTCCCAAGTTATTTGTGTTCCACTTCTCTCCCTTTGGGGTCTGTTTATCTTTCTAGTGTTCCTCCTTTCTTTTTTTTTTTTTGAGACGGAGTCTCACTCTGTCACCCAGCAGACTGGAGTGCAGTGGCGCCACCTCAGCTCACTGCAACCTCTGCCTCCCAGGTTCAAGTGATTATCCTGTCTCAGCCTCTCAAGTAGTTGGGACTACAGGTGCCCGCCACCATGCCCAGCTAATTTTTGTATTTTTATTAGAGACTGGGTTTCACCATATTGGCCAGGCTGGTCTCAAACTCCTGACCTTGTGATCCACCTGCCTCAGCCTCCCAAAGTGCTGGGATTACAGGCGTGAGCCACCGTGCCCTGCTTGTTCCCCCTCTTTCTAAGCAAAGCCACTTTCTAGCCCAGGGATTCACTTCCTCCTACTTGTGCTCCCGAGGTCTAGAAAAACCCTTGTCTTCTCTCCGGGCCTCTTGCTGTCACGGACCAATGGATTGGAGACCAAGACTCAGGATGATATGGTCGTTTAATTTCTCAAAAGCATTATGTGAGCCCAGCAGGCAGACTCTTTCTTCTACTCTGACAGAACCTGCAATTGTTATTTTACTTCTTTTTGCTTTAGCTTCATATATATATATATATATATATATATATATATGTGGGAGGGCAAAGGTCTTTTCCATTTCTCCTCCTAAAGCGAACCAAGTAATATAATAAATTTGGCTGGTGCAGGACTGATCCCAAGCGTTAAAGCAGGTATTTGTGGCTGATATGACGGGGGAATAAAGTGCTTGTGAAAACCAACTGATTAGTTCAGCGGTTGGGAATGAATCTGCGTCCGTGTTCATCGATCTCTCCTAATCTTTGTCAACACCTGTGTGTCCCACTTCAATGCCACTGCTGGGCAGCATTGGGCCCTGAGACAGGCAATGGAGTGGGCACTGCAGCGGGGTCTCTGAGGTGCTGGGCCGGGGAGCTGCTTCCCACTTAAAAGGATAGGCCCAGTCAAAACGTGGGTGCAGTAGGCAAACCGCCTTAGAGGAGAAATTCTACGGCCCAGGAGCGACTCCATGTTCCCCCAAATGCCTCTCCATCTGTTCCCAGACAGTGCCTACAAAGCAGGCACTCTAATCCAATATGCTGCCTTGGGCAACATGATGCCTTGGACTGAATGAAGTGCTTTGCAAGAGCCTGTAAAATTATTTTTGCAAACTTGAAAAAAAATGGTTCTAAAATAAGAAAATTGCAAAATCAAAATTAATTAAACTTAAATCAAATGTTTGCAAAGTGTATTGTTTTGCCAACTATTCAACCACAACTCAACTCAGATAGTTAAATATAAATGAGATTCCATGTATTCATGTACCAATGAGTTCATTTGTAATCTTCGATATGATGTGGGATGCAGTCATCCAAAGTAAGGAGGCACTATGCCAGGGAGGAAAATACACAGGCTTAAACTGAGCCCCTCCCTGCAGTGTCACCCCGCATCCAGAACCCTCAGGTCGCCAGGGACATGTCAAGGAGCAGGTTGAGGAACCCCTGGAGCCCCTGAGAAAGAGCTATAGAAGGAAGATACACCAATAGAAATTGCACCTACTTAATGGTTTTCACCACTTAACATTTAGACACATCTACCATGTTCAAGTAACTGAGTTGACACATTGGGGCATAGTCCTTCCACTTAAAAGACTTTATAATCAAAGAGAAAAAAAAATGTGTGCTCAGATATTTGCAATACAGACACAGTCAGTGATGTGTGCCCGTGAGTGGCTGAAATATAGAGGAACAGTTTGCTTTAGGCGATAGACATCAGGAGGTCAGCCAAAGCTAGTCTAAACTCGCCAACCAGTGGCGGCCTGGACAATGCCCATCCCATGACCTCTCTATTGTTCCCAGGAAAGTCCAATGGCTAGAAAACTCTGAAGCTGATGCTGATTCTTTAGTACACATGCCATCAGATCTTTAGATACACTTTGTGCTGAATCCTCCACCCACCCACCCTAGTTCCTTTCTTGTCTTTTATATTCATTCTTTTTTTGATTGGTATAATTCATTTATCATAAAAATCACCCCTTTAAAGTGTAGAATTCACTGGTTTTTAGTATGTTCAAGTGGTGCAACTATTACCACCATCTGATTTCAGAACATTTCCATCACTCCAAAAAGAAACCCTGTACCCACAGAATCATTCCTTTTGCCACACTGTCCTCAGTTCCTGGCAACCACTCGTCTACTTTCTGTCTCTATACATTCACCTATTTTGGATATTTTATATAAATGCAATCACATAGTATGTGGTCTTTGTGAGCAGTGTCTTTCACTTTGCATAATGTTTTCAAGGTTCATCCATGTCGTGGTAGGTATCAGAACCATATTCCCTTTTTATTGCCAAATAATATTCGTTTGTGTGCATATACTAAATTTTGTTTTCCCACTCATCAATTGATAGAGTTTGGGTTGTTCCCAATGTTTAGCTATTATAAATAATGGTGCTATAAACATTCATGTATACGTTTTGTGTGGACATACATTTTCAGTTTTCTTTGTGTGGAATTGCTGGGTCATATGGTAACTCCACATTTAATCTTTGAAGAACTGCCCAATTTTTCCAAAGTGGCTGCACTATTTTACATTCCCACCAGCAATGTATGAGGATTCCCAGTTTCTCCACATTTTCACCAATAATTGTTCGTATCCATTGCTTTTATTAGAGCTATTTAGTGGATGTGAAGTTAGACCTCATTGTAGTTTGACTTGCATTTTCCTAATGACTAATGATACCAATCATCTTGTCATGTTTATTTACCATTTGAATATCTTCTTTGGATAAATGTCTATTCAGATTCTTTGTCCACTTTAAAATTTGATTATTTGTACTTTTATTGTTGAGTTGTAAGAGTTCTTTATATATTACAGAAACAAATTCCTTATGAAATACACAATCTGTCAATATTTTCTTCCATTCTGTGGGTTGCATTTTTACTTTCATGATGGTGTTCTTTGAAGCACAAAAATTTTCAATTTTGATGAAGTCCAATGTATCTATTTTTCCTTTCGTTGTTGTACTTTTGGAGTTATATATAAGAAGCCATTGACTAATACAAGGTCTTAAAGATTTGCACCTATATTTGCTTCTAAGAATTTTATGTTAATAGTTAGCTCTAACATTTAGGCCTTCCATCCCTTTTGAGCTGATTTTTGCCTATGATGTGAGGTAGGGGACTAACTTCGTTCTTTTGCTTGTGGTTACCCATTTGTCCCAGCACTATTTTTAATTTTTATTTTAATTAATTAATTTATTTAATTTTAGGCAGGGTCTCACTCCTGTCATCCAGGCTGGAGTGTATTGGCATGATCTCAGCTCACTGTAGTCTCTGCTTCTGGAGCTCAAGTGATCCTCCCACTTCAGCCTCCCAAGTAGTTGGGACCATAGGTGTGTGCCACCACGCTTGGTTAATTTTTTTTATTTTTAGTAGAGACGGAATTTCACCATGTTGCCCAGGCTGGTCTTGAACTCCTGGACTCAAGCAATCTGCCTGCTTCAACCTCCCAAATTGCTGGGATTACAGGTGTGTGTCACTGCATCAGGCCATCCAGCACCATTTATTAAAAGACTATTCTTTCCCCATTGAATTATCTTGCCACCCCTATTGAAAATCAATTGACCATAAATGTAAAGGCTGATTTCTGAACTCTCAATTTTATTCCGTTGATACATACAGCAATGGGCTAGTATCACAGTCTTGATTATTGTAGCTTGTAATATGTTTTGAAATTAGAAAGTATGGGTTCTCCAACTTTGTTCTTTTTCGTGAATGTTTTGGTTATTCTAGGTCCCTTGCATTTCCATATAAGTATTAGAATCAGATTGTTGATTTATGCAAAAATATAGCTAGTATTTGGATGGAGATTGGCTGTATCTGTAGATAAATTTGGAGAATACTGACATCTGAAAAAGAAGTCTCCTGATCTATGAATATTGTATCTTCCCATTGATTTAGATCTTCTTTAATTTTCTACATTTGTCTTTCACTTTTTTTGGTTAAATTTATTCCTGGGTATTTTATTCTTTTCGATGCTATTGCAAATGGAATTTTTTCCTCAGTATCATTTTTTGATGGTTTATTGCCAGTGTATAGAAATAGAATTTATTTTTATATATTGATTTTGTATTCTACAACTTTACTGAACTCTTTTATTAGTTCTCATAGGGGTTTTTATAGTTTTTTTTTTTTTAGGATTATCTATGTGCAAAATGATGTCACATGCAAACAGATAATTTTAATTCTTTCTTTTCAATCTGATAATTTTTACTTCTTTTCTTTGCCTAATTGCACTAGCTAGAACCTCTAGTATAACGTGGAATAGAATTGGCAAGAGTAGACATTTTTACTGTATTCCTGATCAGTTTTTTACCATTAAATAATGTTAACTGTGAGTGTTTTGTAGATGCTGTTTAACAGGTTGAGGAAGTTCTAAGTATATTGAGTGTTTCTATCATGAAAGGGTGTTGGATTTTTTGTCAAATGCATCTTCTATATCTATTGAGATGAGCATGTAGGTTTGGTCCTTTATTCTTTCAATATGGTATACTACATTGATATATTTTCATATGTTAAACCAACCTTGCATATCTGAGATAAATTCCACTTCCAAGTCTTTTTTTTTTCCAATGAAATGCATACAGTTCCTTTACTACTTATTACTAATTTGAGAGCTAGAATCAGGCCAGGTGAAAAGTAGAGCTCTTTAAAAAATCCGAAGAGAGGTAGAGCCAATGGGAGAGTAGCCTCCTGGGTCTGAGATTTTATTTTGCAAAGGATTTTCACATTGCTAGCTTCTGATCAGTGGCTCTTTGAATAGAAGTATTATACGTATTTAGACAAATGTGCCCCTACTCAGGGATTATTCCTCCCTTATGACAGCAACAGACATACAGATTATATACATATTAATAATATATTTATATAATTTGTTTTTCAAAGTTACGTTGGAAAATCTGAAAATGGAGAAAAGAATCACCCATAATGATCTTACTGTTTCACCAGAACTATGGTTAGCTTTCTGGGGTATGGCAGCCAGGTTAGGAGGTATAACTTATGTACAGAAAAACATCACCTTTTTCGAGGAATACGGTTCTATGGATTTTAATAAATTCACACAGTCATGTAGCCAACACCACAATCAAGAAACAGAACAGCCTCGTCAAAAATGTTTCCTTTTATGCTCCTTTGCAGTCAATCTTTTTTCTCCACATAAAGCTCCTGACAACCCCTTATCTGTCCTCTGTCTCTATAATTTTGCATTTTCCAAAATGTCATATAAATATTTAGAATAATGTAGTATGTAGCCTCTCATGTCTGGCTTCTTTCACTTAGCATAATGCTTTTGGGGTTTATCTATGATGCATGTATCAGTAGTTCATTCCTTTTTATTGCTGACTAATATTCCACCGTATGGATGTACCACAGTTTGATTATCCATTCTTCAGTGGATGAACATTTGAGTTATTTTCATTGTTTGGCAATTATGGTTAAGGTGCTATAAGCAGCTTTACACATACACATACAGCCTTTTGGTTGCATGTGAATATTCTCTTTGATAATATTCTCTTTCATGTCTCTTGGGTAAATACTCAGGAGTGGGATTGCTAGGTCATATGGTAAGTTTATGTTTAGCTTGATAGGAAACTGCCCAATTGCTTTCTGAAGTGGCTGCAGCACTTTGTCGTAGTACCATCATCCCACCAGCAATGCATGGGGCTTCCAGTTGCTCACAAACTTGTGAGTACTTGGTGAGGTCAGTTTGTTTCTTTGTTTTTAAAAATTTTAAAACACAGTGATCTCGAAGTATTTTTGATGTGTTTCTATTTTTTCATATTTGCATGTTTTTCACTGGAAATCAAGTTTACATCCAATTTTGTATACTACATTTTCATCTAATAGTAAATGGAGACCTTTTCCACATGGTCATCACTTTAAGATTGACTAATATTCCACTGAATGGATGTGAGACAAGCACCTCTTGGTGTTGGGTTGTTTCTGATTTTTGGTGCTATAAGCCACACTGCAATAAAAACATTAACATGCTAGTTTTTTGTTGTTGTTGTTGTTGTTTTTTTTTTTTTTTATCTTTTAGAGTAGTTCCACAGGTTAGAGTCCCAGAAGTGGGATTCCTGGGTCAAAGGGTATAAACATTTTTGTGACTTTGGATTGCTTTCTGAAAGGGTCTTATCTTTTTATGAGATCACCAGGATTATTCAACAAATATTCAGGACCCTCTTGTTAATATTAGGAATTTTCATTAAAAAAGATTTTTAAGAAAATACACAAAATGATTATTTAAGTTTACATTTATTTGTTTTTTTAATTTACATTTATTTGGTTTCTAGTGAAGCTGAACATGTTTCAATATTTTTGTTTACTGGTTGTGTTTTCTATAAATTATGTTGATGTTCTTAGCTTATTATTATTGGAACTTGATATTTTCTTGTAAATTAGTATGATCATCTTAAATAACAAAGATTTTAACTCTTTGTTATAGCAGCTACTAAAATTTTTTCAATCTCTTGGTTGCCTTTTTTTTTTTAACATGCAGAACTGTTTTGTTCTTCTATATAGTCAAATTTGTCACTCTTTTCCTCTGAGGGTTTCTATATTGTTTCTAAGCTTAGGAAAATCATTTTCATCCCTCTCCTGAGGCTTGATAAATGGTCAATTTAATTTTCTTCTAGATTTTCTTGAGGTTTAAAAATAATTATCTCTGTATCATATAGAGTTTATATTGATATATAATGGGATATAAGACCCTAAGAAAGATATTTTTCAACATGATATCATAATTGTTTTTTTTTTTGAGATGGAGTTTCACTCTTGTTGCCCAGGCTAGAGTGCAATGGTGCCATCTCGGCTCACTGCAATCTCTGCCTTCCAGGTTCAAGCAATTCTCCTGCCTCAGCCTCCCAAGTAGCTGGAATTACAGGCACCCGCCACCAAGCCCAGCTAATTTTTGTATTTTTAGTAGAGACAGGGGTTTCACCATGTTGGCCAGGCTGGTCTTGAACTGTTGACCTCAGGTGATCCACCTGCCTCGGCCTCCCAAAGTGCTGGGATCACAGGCATGAGCCACTGTGCCTGGCCCATGATATCATAATTTAAGTAAAATAGTCTATAAAGGTACTAAAAGATTGAGCCTAAATTCATCTTAATGTGATGACATGTTAATTTTGTGTTGTTTCCTCTCTCTCAGATATCAGGTGTGCATTTAACAGGGCTTATTAATAAACAATGGCTGAACTCAAAACGTTGACACGGGGGAGGGATATGCAGGAGGCCGATGGGATAACCACAAACCAGGAGGCTAAACAGGTCCCCATTCCAAATCAGGGGCCAAGGGTCACATACCTCTTCCCCTCTCCCTGAGTGTCTATTCCATTTGGCCACATTTTCAAAGCTCCTATCCTCCTCAGTGTGGACAATTGCAGGCCTGCATCAGCAACTTCTCAGGGAACAGAAAGTTGCTCCTTCTGCACACAGCTGGAACTCACTTTGGGAACCCTAGTGTTCAGGTTCCCAGTCTGTTAGATCAACCCATAAGGCTGTCAGGGGCAGCCTCCCTGACCTGTTTGGCTCCATAGTACACCATAATCTAATCCATGTTTTGATGATGTCAAAAACAGATTATAACTCTCTTGCCTCACATTAATCCAGCAGAGGTAAGCCTTTCCAAATACTGTGCAATTTTATAATTGACTATATCCTTCTTCCACTCTTTAGCAAGATATTGGCAAATAAAACAAATTTTTAAAAACAAAACAAAAAAAAGCCCATTCCTCAGACAGAGGCCTTCTGAATGATGAGGAGCCTGGCCATTGCCCCCATTTTGAACAGATAGAAAAAATGTTTCATTTTTCGCAGTTATGCTAGGGCGAAGCCATCCAGCAGGAAATCCACTTGGAAGCCCCAGAGAGCATGCGAGTGAGAGACAGCAGCTCACTGAGCTGAAGCTTCTCTCACCCAGGTCCCAATCAATACGAACATTGGCGGGGCCTTGATACATGGCTGATGCCCTCATCTCCTCCCTGAGGGTTGAGGCGTGGGCTATGAGGGAAGGGGTGGAAGAGGCCGGGCTCCTCTGTCTAAATGAGGCAGGCTGTCCTCAGGGTCTGTCAGAACACTCTGTGTTTAGTTAAAAACTCTCTCCAAAAGAAAGAGCGTTAAGACGGAGAGCTTGAAGTGGATCCCGAGTAATTAAGTGTATAAATTAATTCTTCCCCTAAGAAATGTTCCTCTTCTATTATTAGATTTGACTCTCAGAGGAGCTACATCCAAGTAGTGGTTTTCCAGTTGTGTGTGTGTGTGTGTGTGTGTGTGCACATGAGCCCACATTTCTGGGCTTTGCTGCCTGAAGCCTACAATTAAAATAAGTGACATGAATGTGTCTTTAAAAGAGAGATCTGTGGAAAACTAACGGATTGTCTGTCAGCGGAAGAAAAAAAAATGAAATATGGCTGCCTCCGCCAGTGAATGGATGAATAGGAAAGTACTTGTCCATCCAAGTACCCAAAGGGATAAAACCCAATGATAGCCTTCTCAACTGCTTAGCGCATAATGCATGTGCTGTTTGGATGCTAGTAATGTGTTTTTTACTTCTTCCTATCTAGAAGGAATGAATCAAATATGAGGAGAGCTGGGACATGATTTTCAACCCATTGCTTTTGATTAAGTGCCTGAACAGGCAGGTCCTGGGACTTGCAGTAATACTAATGGGGCATAAAGTGCTATAAAAAGGACGGGTCCTACTTTTGTCCAAATGCCATTATCCTGGAATCAGAGACCCTGGCTGTAATATGTCCACGGTTAACCTTTTTTTCTGACAGGAAATTTTCTCCATCCACTCACACCATCAATTATGCTGCATTTGGCCAGAGTGGTGAGTGATCACTTTATTTCAAACAAAAGAGGCACACGTGCCAGGCTCCCAAATCTGGAACGTTGACTGCCGAGCGCACTGGCCAGGAGAGGGGCTGGCAAGAGGACAGTGTCAACTTTGCAGGCTGGCAGGGCTTGGACAAAATTGTTCTTTTGTTTTAGGCTGGCTTTTCCGTGTAATCACTCATTTGCTTATTTTTGAAGGAGAGATGAAGTAACTGAAAACAAACTAATTATTATTTTGATCCTAAAAATGGTTACTGATTGAGACTTTGGCTACCCAAACAGAGCCAATAGCTAACCATTAACCTGGTGAATATGACTGGCAGAGAGAATCTCAATTGTTGGGATCTGCAACACGCAAGGAGAAGAGCAAAGAGAAGTGGGTTTACCTTTTGGGCTGATCTACCCAGGGGAAGGCTATCTGTTCGCTGTCCTCAGGGAGCCAGGCCCACGGCTCTTGTCCCAGCCCTGCTCCAAGGACACCATTTCCCCAGAGCTCCCCTAGCTGCCGCTGCACCATTCTAAACATTGTGATACATTTTTTGCAATCAGCAAGTTGCAGATTGTCTAACTGTTCTGTCATTTATTGTAAATGGCTGCAAAAAAGAAAAAAAAAGAAAAGAAAAAGGAAGAGGAAAAGAAAAAATTTCCACTACGCTATAACATAGTCCTGAGTGTAAATCAAACATTCCCTGTCATGTTGATAGCTTGTGTTAGTCTAATGTATTTTATATTACTCAAAAGCTTTGAAACCCTGCAGCTTTCTTCATATAGGCCATTATGCGGTTATCATTAAATTGTCTTGCAAAGAACATTATCGGTAATTATAGCAGACACTAAAATCAAATGATCAGAGTGGGACCTTTAACACCAAGAGGAACCATTAGAAGTTAATCAAATAAAAGGATGAGAATAATTATGTTAGGATTAAGCAGTAATATGCCAGAAGTTATATAGTTTGCTGACTATATATCTTTACTCCCAGCTTCCTGAATTTCCTTTTCGTTGATGTGTTTTTATATAATACTTTGGCACAGAATGTAAGCGACAATATTTTTGTCATAGCACAATCGGGCTTGAAGGTTCACAGGCGGTTCATATCTAAATGCCATCAGAGGCATGGAGGTAATGATGAAGATAAAAATAATAGTAATAAAAAAGTGCAAAGCTGGAAAAAAAATCTATCGGTCAATGGAGCATGGCAAAATGATAAAAATGGTTGCAACAGGCACAGGTGCAAGGAAAGTCGTTATTGGCTGGTTGCTCTGTCTTGGAGCATAAGGATTTCTCCTGCAGGCTTTGCTGCAAACCAGCATTTAAAAGCCAGCATCTTGCAGGCTCTCAAGCTGCCCCTGCCAGAGCGGATATGTAGGATTATTCGTGAGATGGGGACACTCACGGTGCCAGGCAGGAGGGGTGCTTGGTTCTCACAGGCTGAGAGGGCCACTCCTGTCGCTTTCCAATCCCCCAAAACACACACCTCTGGCACCTTGCAGATATCCATGTGTACATTGCAATGGGTTGGCGGGAACACGTGGCCTAGAGGACTGAGGGTGGTGGCTCTAGTGGAAAAGAGGGTGACTCTCCCAAGGCGTGACTCATCTTATCTTCCAAATTAAACCTGAGCCACGGCTGGGCGCTGTGGCTCACACCTGTAATCTCAGCACTTTGAGAGGCCGAGGAGGGTGGATCACCTGAAGTCAGAAGTTTGAGACCAGCCTGGCCAACATGGAGAAACCCCATCTCTACTAAAAATACAAAAAAATTAGCCAGGTGTGGTGGTGATGCTTGCCTGTAATCCCAGCTACTTGGGAGGCTGAGGCAGGAGAATTGCTTGAACCCAGGAGGCAGAGGTTGCAGTGAGCCGAGATCGCACCACTGCACTCCAGCCTGGGCAACAAGAGCAAAACTGTCTCAAACAACAACAACAACAACAACAACAACAACAACAACAACAGCAACAACAACAAAAACCTGAGCCACGGGACAAAGGATGCCATTGTAAGAAGCTGGGAGGCAGAGAGAGTCTCTATAGTATGACCTTTTAAAAAAATTAAAATGTCCCCTCCACTTTTTCCCTTTTCCCTTATAAATAAAGACCAGTACAAAATAACAGGTTTGCCTTTGTGTCCCAGATTTGTGCTGGGGACTGGAGTACATGGATGAATAAGAACATAAAAATTTTTGCTTGAAATGTTGCTCTTATGGCGTACAAATACAAACAGCGAAATAACTTAAATGGTAGTACCTAGGCTAAACATTTCTATGTTTTTCATGGTTTTATAATTTTGGACACTTTATGATATTTAAAAATAAACGCATTGCTCCGTTTCACTGAGGTCAAAACTGAGGTCCATCAGAAGTGAGGGAAGTTGAGGGATAGAAGTCAGAACAGGCCTCTTTTGAATGTCCAGATGGCCTCCTCTGCTACTCTCACAGTGGCCCTGCTGGGGCATCAATTCCCATTGTCTTTCCCCTGGACTAACATGTTACCATCCATACTTCATAGGGAAACGAAGAAGAGATGAGATCAAGGGTATGGAAAGGCTTTGAAATGTTAAAAGTAGGCTTACAGAGCACAACTGGGGCTGCTTTTTCCCCTGGCGAATATTGTCTTTTATTGCTTCATATGTTTTCAGATGGTAAAGACTTGCCTCCATTTGGGGACTTGGAAGGGGTCCCTCTGGGACAGAAGGCAGAGCCTGCCCTAAGTGATAAAGCAGAGGATAAACCTTGGGAGATGAATGGCTGGTGAACCCTAAACAGGCAGGGTTTGGGCTCAAAATATGTTAATTATTATCTGCTTGTCCAGTGAGCTCTAAACAGAAGGCCTCTTAGACCAGAAATAGGAACTTGAGAAAGATTTTGAAAGCAGAAGAGGCAGCTCTCTATTAGAGCTGGTTAAGAGCCCCAGGTCACATAGACAAGCCTGGGGAAGACGGCACACTCCCTCTCCCCCATCAGACCACATGGCTCCTAGAAAGACCAGGTCCAGAAGCCCATTTAGGTCCATGGGTCCAAAAAGCCAAGCTTCACCTACAGGTAGAACCAGTCCTGACAACAAACTTGTTAATACACATTAAATACAACTAAACCAACCAACCAACCAACCAACCAAACAAACAAACAAACAAAGAAAAAAACCAGTCTGGAGAATGGGGGATATCTTTTTCAGGGATTATAATTATGGGGCAAGAGGAAGAGTCTTGGAGGGACTGCACAAATACTAAATTGGACAGCAGGACTCAGAAAAGACTGAGAATCTCTCCAGCCCCAGCAGCTATTCCAAACTGATTCCACCACTAGCCTCAATCTGAGCATTGAATCTACTTGGAACTGAGAGGACAGATCTGCGAGGCAAGAACATGAGAATTCATAGGCCCAGGGAGAGAGTGGTCAGGGAGGAGGCAATGAAAAGGTTGGCCTGGCCCCACTGAACAGATCCAAACAGATAAGGGACAACTTCAGCTGGGACATGTCATTTGAATTTTGTTGTTTGTTTTCGTGTTGTTGTTGTTGTGCTATTTTGTTGTTTTCTTGGTGACTCGCAATTAAATTCCCATTTCTGTGTTTGTTGAAGAGGATGCAAAGATGGTGACTGGGAAAATGGCAAGCACTTCTTGAAAGAAAGAAAAGAAACCCCAGAGAGGGAGTGAAGCCCACAGTGGGGCAGGATTGGGGGATGGGAACAAATAAGCAAGTTTCCTGGAACCTAGAGGACAAAAGAGAATCCTGCTTGAGGATTGGCTTTACATAAAGATCTGTGCCTTGGAACTTGGTTGGGAAAAACCAGTGTTTTCCCTCTCCACGTTGTTACTGAGTTCCTGTAACTGAAACCAGAAAAGAGGGAGGTAAAGATCAACCATAGTATCTTACAAAGCTCAATAAATGTGGATTGATTGATGTGGGCATGTCCTTAAGATATTAGGAGAGAACATCTCAACTTCCATGTCATGATTTGGAACCTCCCCTTCTACTTGGCAGATGGGATGAACACAGTTGATATTCTCCCTATATACCTGCTTTTACACTTACACAGTGTTTTACAAAAAAAAAGTTTCTGTTCCATTATTTCATCTGTGATTTCCAACAACCATGTTGGATAGAAACAGTGACATTTTTATCCCATTTTATTGATGAAGAAACCAAACTTAGTGAGGTAGGGGATCTTTCTCAAGGTTACAGCTAATTGCAACAAAACAGGGACTGAATTCAGCCCTTCTAACCTGACTCTGACCACCAGCTCTGTCTTCAGTGTGCACACTCCTTTGGGGACAGTCCAAACGGCGACCAGCTTTGGTCATGAATTTTTGGAGTCTTTTCTAATGAAAAGCAGTCTTAAGCCTTTTGCATAGGTGTGGATGTGTGTGCCTTTGACCACCAAAGACAGAAGCAATCTTAGGAGATATTTGGCTAGCCACACACCTCTGGCTATTTCCCAGGACTAATAGTGAGGTGACACGTAAGTCTAGTTGAGCTGTGAACATGTCACCCCCTCCTTGTGCTGTTTTCAAGGACAGACTAGAGGAGTCTCAGAATAACTGCCCTGTTATTCAGCAGGCTTTAGAGGCAAGCAAGGTCTCCAGCAAATGTGGTCAAGCAGTGTCAGCCATGAGGGAGGGAAGGAGCCAGAGGAATCCTTTCGCACCCCGTCCCCACCCTCCTTCTATAGAGCTCTTAAATTAGCCCTGAAAACCCAGATGTCAGCCATCCCCACCCTCGCCCTAAACAACCCAGACGAGCCATTAAAAACGCCAAGTAGAAATGAATGCCTAAATCACCCTGTCTCTCCGAAGGTAGAGTCTTGCCTAATCACACGTCAAATCATATTTTTTCTTCTGCAGATGGATGTCTTCTTTCAAAGTCTGATGGTCACAGAGACAAAGGTATCGCTTCAGCCTTAAGTAACTATTGAAGTTTTACCCCGATAGATTATTTGCTAGGAGTAACTAATGTAAAAAATGCCCTGTCAGACAACAGCTTGCTTTCATTTTTTTAAAGGGTAATATTTGGTTTCATCTTGCAACTACTTGGGAAAATTTAGCACTGAGTCAGAAAGGTTGGCCAACAAGTAGCACTTCATAAATTGCTGGAGCCCTAATCAATACATATTGTCATCCACTCTAGTCCTTCGGGCAGATTTCTCTCTGCCCTGAGTCGTTGGTGTATTTTATGAGGTTGTTACAGGCTGGGCTTGCATGGCCTGGGCCTAATGAACCTGTCACCACTGCTATTGATTGACATGCCAGTGTAAGTGAGACAGGCGATTCCGATTGACTTCCTAATTACTGCTGCTGGGCTGCCTCACCAACTGCTCAGGCCAGAGGTTAATAGTTTTGATGTTCAGCCGCTCCTAGCTGTGGAGGCCAGAGTGAAACTGGCTCCTCAGAAGTCAATACCTGAATCAAGTTCTCAAGGCTACTGCCATGCTTGATCAATTAAGGCCTTCGTGTTCCTACTGGTGGTGGCTGACAAGAGGCTGATGAGTGGAGTTCAAAAGCAAATGGTTTAAGGGAGTTTAGGAGGCTCTGAAAGCACTACCCCATGGTCAAGGATTGGCAATTAAGAAGAATGGAATTGTAGGGGAGGAACACTGCACTAGGGTGTTGGCCATTGGTTTTGTTTTGGTTTTGGTTTTCTATCCTGACAATTGAAAATTGTTTCTTTTATTCCTCCAATGTCCAGAATTCTGCCACGTGTCACGGATTCTGGAGAGTGTCTTAGTCTGTTTGGGCTTCTATAACAAAACAAACTAGGTAGCTTATAAGCAAGAGAAATCTATTTCTCACCTTTCTAGAGGCTTGGGTCCAAGATTAAGGCACCGCCAGATTCCTTGTCAGGTGAGGGCCTGCTTTCATTCATAAATGGTGCCTTCTAGCTGTGTCCTCATATGGTGGAAGGGGGAAGACAGCTCTGTGGAGACTCTTTTGTAAGGGCACTAATCTCTTCCATGAGGGTGGAACTTAATAACCTAATGACCTAATAACCTCCCAAAGGCCCCATCTAACATTATGACATTGGTGATTAGGTTTCAACATATAGATTTTGGGAGTACAAAAACCGTAGCAGAGAAAAGAATGAGATCACTTGCATTATCTATTCAGCAGAAACTAACAGAATGTTTACCTTATCCAAGGCATGGTATGAGTGTATGGATTTATGGACATCTTTCATTAAGATTATGTCTTAAGAGTTGGGAATATTTTCACACCCATCATTTTATTTGAATCTCACAACACACTATGAAGTAGGTGGGGGATGGTCACTATATCCATTCTCAATGAGAAAACTAAGGAGTACTCAACAAAGACAACTGACTCCCCTAATGCCATACAGCCAGGAAGTAGAGAAACAGAGCCTCAAAGACAGATGTTCTGGTTCTTAGTCTGATATTCTTGTCAGGATGCTAAGATGCCTGATGCTTGCAGTGCAAAAGCTTAAAAAGCAACTGAGATAAGTAAGACCACTACACCAATGTGTTAGGGATCTCTGAGACCATCTCCAGGCTCAGTGATTCACAAGGAGGACTCACAGGACCCAGGATGTAGTCATATTCATGGCTTATTACACTGAAAAGACACAAAGCAAAATCAGCAAAGAGAAAAGATGCATGGGGTCCAGGGCATGGGAAATTGGATGCAAGCTTCCAAGAGTCCTTTTCCCAAGAGTGTCATACAGGACACACTTAATTCCTCCAGCAGTGAGTTGTGACAACACTTGTGAAATGTTGGCTCTCAGGCAAGTGCAGTAGGGACTTAGTTCCCAAGGTTTTTGGGGGGCTGGTCACATAGACACCCTCTGCCTGGCACATGCTATAATTCCAGACCCAGAAGGAAAGCAGGTATTTAGTACAACCACATTATTTGTATAAACCATTTAGGCAGAGTTTAGGAATGGTTAAGAACGCTCCTGAAATCCAAATTGCAAGACACCAGACAAGGGCTATTTTTACAGGCAAAAGATACAAGTCTCTGGCCTGCCATGTCAACTCTTTTATGAACAACCAAGAACACCAATGCAAGGCAAGAAATGGAAGAGCCTATGAGGGGTGCAGAATAGCACATACAGTGCCAAGACAACTGAGAGGAGGAGGACTATGCTTCAGCAAAGACTTGAGATCCCACCACCAAATCCATCATCCCAACTGCATTAATCATGCTTTTTATTTTCTGTATTTCTGATGCTTTGACATCTGAGGCCTTGCTGTGAGAACATAGCTGCCTAGCTGGGTCCTATTTTCTCAGCTAGTCCCTGCTATTCCCATTTCCCAAGGGCTTGACTCCATCTTCCTCCTTCTATTAGTAGGAGGAGTTCCTGGGATGAGTAAGCATCTACCTGATTATGCTCTGGTCTCTGCTCTGCACCGTCTAAGTCATGCCCTCATATATCCACCCCAGGTTGCAGACCCCATGAGTCCAAATGGCCTGGCCTCAGATGGACTAGCATCATCATGGCCCTGTTTGGACTTCCTCTCTGAGAAAGGGGCTTCTTCTGCCTCTATTTTTCTCCTTGTCTCTCTTAGTTTCCTATTAAGTTCTCTTTTCCTGTGGCTCAATCCCTTTCTGTTCCTAGCGTGCACAATCACCTGGTCTGTTTCAATGTTTAGGATTTTCCAACCGCAGTGGTGGAGGTCTGCTCACAGGCTTTCCTGAGTCAAAGAGGAAAGCTGCCAGATGGCCTGCAGGCTGCAAAGTGCTCATTTAGGAAGGCTAGATCCACAGTGATGGTGTAACATGTTCATCTCACTTGCATCACACCAAAATATGAAGCAGATGAAAAATTGAGGGTTGGAGAAGTTATTTGCTTCAGACCATCACTATAAAGCAGCCAGGCCAAAACTGGGAAAACTAATTTATCCCAGTAGTAGTTTGTTCATTTCCATTGCTGTATAATATTCTGTGGTATGAATACATCACAGTATATTCATTCTATTGTTGGTGGACATTTGGGTTGTTTCCAGTATTTGGCTGATACACAGGAATGGTGCTATGAGCATGACTGTAGATGTTTCCCGAGGTGTATTTTCCTAAGAATGGAAGTACTGAGTGACAGGATATGCATACCTTTAACTTTATTAGATGCCAAACTTTCTCCAAATAATTTGTAATATTTTATACTGTCACTGGGAATTTTTATTGTTCTTTTTCCTTGCTTACGCTTTTTTCCACTTCACATTTTTAAATTTTTGCCAATTCTATGAATGTATAGTGGTATTTTATTGTGGTTTTAATTTTCATTCCCTCAGCATCCTCTGGGTAATCACAGGGACATACTAAATCAGTCACAAGCAAATGAAATGAAATTACGTGGATAGGATTTAGGGCAATGCTGATTTATTCCCTGGAGCTGGGGAGGAGTAGTCCTCCTGAGGCACTGGGGAAGAGACATACTGGATCAAGATGGTGCTTCCACCCCCAGAAAAGCAGGAAGAGGAGGAGATCATTGTAGATGGGTTCTCTCAGTACCTGCCCTACCCAGGACTGACTTCAAGAGGGGGCAACCTGTGCAGTCACTCAGTCCTGCTCTCAGCTTGGTTTAATTCTCTGCTGTCACCATCTTTTTTTTTTTTTTTTTTTTTTTTTTGTGAGACGGGGTCTCACTCCGTTATCCAGGCTGGAATGCAATGATGCAATCTCTGCTTATTGCAACCTAGAATTCCTGTGCTCAAGCAATCTTCCTGCCTCAGCCTCCCGAGTAGCTGGGACCACAGGCATGTGCCACCATGACTGGCATTTAAATTTCTTAGTAGCGTTTGAAAAAGGAGCCTTGATTTTCATTTTTACACTTTGGCCAGCACACACCTGGGCATGCCTGCCATGACCCTCACTCTGCGCTTGGCCACAGTGAATTTCCCGTGCTCCTCAACACACAACATAGCAAACACACTCGTCCCTCTAAGTCAGTGCTAACCAGTCTGACTCTGAAAATCAGTAGTGACTAGCTATTCAACACTTGAAATGTAGCTAGTCGAAATTGAGATGCACTATAAGGATAAAATCCAAACTGGATTTTGAAGACTTAGTACGAAAAGTGTAAAATAGCTCATTAATGATTTGTATAGTGATTATATGTTGACATGATATTTTGGATATACCTGGTTAAAATCAAATAATGCTATTAAAATTAATTTTACCTTTTCTTTTGGTTTTTAAAAATGGTGCTATGTGTATTAGAAAATGTCAAAAGATATATGTAGCTCCCTTATATTTTACTGGCCAGCACTGGCCTAGAACACTCTGTGTTCACCCTGCCTCTCTTCCTCCTTTAGATTCTGGTTTCTCATCATAAATAATCAGGAACTTTTCTGTGCACCCTTGGCACCCTGTTGAGATCAGCTACTTGTATCCTCCAGGAAATGGTGACTCACTGTCTGTCTCATTCCAGCAGTAGCCCTAGTAACACCTAGTCCAGTGCCTGGCACATAGTGGGTCTCAAAATCATGTTGACAAAATTGCTTGCAGGGCTCTCCCCAGTCCTGACTTTTTTCTTCCTTATTCCCTTTCTTCGTGCCCACCTCAGTGAAGAAATTCAAGATCACTGCTTCCAAGTGAGTGATGATGAAACCCCTTCCCACTGTGGTGGCTCTTAACCTTAGCTGCATATTGGAAACACTTGGGGAGCTGTAAAAATACTGACACCCAGGTCCCACCCTCAGAGATTCAGATGTAATTAATCTTGGGTGAAGCAAAAAGAGGTTGAAAAGATCCTCAGCTAACCCTAATGTGCAGCAAAAGCTGAGAACCACTTAGAGTCCGCCATGGACTTGTGGGTGTCACATCACCAAACCTTCCAGCAATTGTTGTTGGTCCTCACATCATGGAAAGTGGAAAGGAGGCAACAAACTAGCAAAATCACTTCTTAAAGGACACATTAGTTCAGGGCAAACTCTCCTCGCCATCAATGGAGCTAAAGAAGCTGTCTGTCTATGAGGTCTCTCCCAAGAACCCTCTCTCATCACATATTAAGAACTCCATTGGGTCCTACTTTAGTTCACAGATGCCACCAAGCAGCCATCAGCTGGTAATGATTTCTGGTCAGATGCAAACAATTAAGTCAGGAAGAAAAGAATCCACATTCCATTACCAATCCCCTATACAGCTCACTCCCTGGACTAATTGCCTTCTGAGTTCCCCAGACAGCTGTGGCTAATAAGGCTAACGCCCTGAAGAGCCAAAACTTGAACCCAGAAGGAAAAGACTTGGGAGTAGATTTAAATGCTCAGCCCATCCCAGGGTCAGCCATGAGAACTGCTGACCCAACAGCCAGGAAACGATCGCCCATGTTACTGAAGCACCCTCTCTCCCCACCTCTCTGCCTCCCCTTTTTAACAGACTCTTTCCAAAAATCTCAAGGCAACTGCAGCCTGATTTTTGATGGATTGTCCACTGTGTTTTATTCGACAGTGTATATCACTCTGCCAATATGAATTTGCAAGATGGTAAAAATACAACTCCCCGAAAAGATTACATGAAAGAGGAAAAAAATCATTAGGCAATTAAGAATGGCAATAATTCACCCATATCTATGCTTTGGGAAGAAATATTGCCCTGGGGAATTAGTTCTGCTTATCACTTTGTCATCTGTCTGGAGTATGAGTGAGTGGAGGTTTCATGTGCATTGCTGATGATTTCCCGCAGTATTTCTAAGCATCATCAAAACGAATGCCAGGCTTTTAATAGAACTGGGTCTCTCTTGGGGTAGCCGTAATTTCTACATAGGAAGCCAAGTTATGAAATTAACTAAACATTTGCATTTCTTAAGCACCTTCACATAACTTCCTTTCAGAGAAACCATCTGACAATAGAATTTTTGAGCTCGATGTGACCTTAGAGGTCATTGGCCATTTTTATGAAGGAGGACATTTGAGGCCCAGAGAGGGAAAGTAATTTTTCTAAGGTAACACAGCTCATAGAGACAAAGATATACCTAAGGTTCCAGGCTTCCCAATTCACAGTTTGGCAGGACTCTTTCTACTCCATTGTACTGCCTACTCCTTGGCCAACTCATTATCCATCAAGGAGCCAGAGGAGAAGTTGGGACCTAGTCCCTCAAAACACTCACTTAGAAATCCACCTTTCTGGGGCACCTTCCTTGGCCCCCATCCCACACTAGGCTGCAGTGAGTGCTCTGTCTCCACCTTATGCCTGCCTCACCATCACACCCCTCACACTATGACATCATAGTGACAGCTCAACTTCTGCCATGCGTGACCCAGTAGACTGGAAGGTCTTTGAGGTCAGATCAGGGATATTTTACATTCACTTTAATGTCCTCATTGCCTAAAACATACTAGTGTATCTGTAAATGGGATTTGAATAAATAAATAAGGTATGGTTGCTCTTGTTTTAAGGAAGAAGGGAACTATTCTTTGTTCACTCCTTGTGCTTCAAGATGACAAACCAACTTCCCTTATCTCTTTGAAGGGACACAGAGAGGGGGTCTTTGGACATCTGATGCTATAAGAAATTCCTTATCTATAATCCTGCTGTCTCCACTGATCTCCTCCCCCTTCATCCTTGTTTCCCTCCTCCCCTAAAAGAGTGCACCATCTAATCAGCCCAGTTGCCTCCATGTCCATGAACACACCAAATTCATTCTCACTTCTGTGCTGGGTTCCTGTTGAGACCCTTACCTGAAAGTCTTCCTTCTCCTTCCCCCATCTGTACACTCCATGGAGCTGTCCCTGATTAGCCTCACACCACACTGATTGTTACACAGTATTATCATCTATAGCACTTGATCTGCTTCACCCCTTCTAAAACCATGTTACTCGCCATTGCATATTGTTTGCTAATTGTGTTGTGTGTAAATATTGATATTCTAAGAAGACTGCAAATACTCTTAGGAGTCACAACTTCTTTTATACCTGTCACAAAACACTTTCTATATGTGAACAGATGAAATGTTAAGATGCTCATCGAATGATCAGGACTTGAAAGCATCTTCACACCTTGGGATGCTCTCCTTTAAGTAGCCATCCACAATCTGCTGTGGGTGGTTTGAGAACCAGTAGCACTGTAGACCCCATATGGCAAACCAGAGACAGGTAGCAAAGTGTGAAGTGGTCACAGGGAACACATGGCAGTCATGCCTGCTCAGTCAGTTAGTGTTGGAATCTGCTGCATGCAACAGAAACCTGATAAGAGTGCTGTGGCAGATTGTGTTTTACAAAAATGGCCATAGCCACACTTCTGGTGATGGAGGCAACACTGCATGATGTACAAGACTAGGTCGTAAAGGATAACCTGTCTTGTGCCTGGATCTTCCTCTCTTGGGATGTTTGACCTTGGAACCCAACCACTATGCTGTAAGGAAGCCCAAGCCACAAGGAGAAGCTACATGCAGGAATTCTAGCTGAAGTCCCAGCTTAGACCTCAGTCACCAGTCAATGTCACCCACCAGACATGAGAGGGAACAAACCTTCAGATAACTCCAACCCCTCTACTCTCCTAACTGACCTCAAGTAGAGCAGAGATTGGCTGCCCTCACCTACCCAGACTGCAGGTTCATGAGCAAAATAAGTGTTGTTTTAAGTCATGAAGATGTGGGTGGTTGGTTACAGATTAGACAACCTGAATGAGTGCTTAACCAAATTAGATGTTACTTTTCTCATGTAACAGAGTTTAGGAATAGATAGCCCGGGTGCAGAATTCAAGGAACAGGCTCCTTCTCTCTTCCTGGTTCACCATCCTTAGCATGTGACTTTGGTTTTTAAACTTGCAAGGTGACTGCTCCACCAATGGGCACCAGATCCAAGTTCCAGGCCAGAAGAAGGGGAGACGGAATGGGGGAATAAAAAGTGAAATGCCCTTTAGCAGCTGAGTCTGCCCTCTTTTACAAGCTCTCCTTAAACACCTCATCAGAAACTTCCTGGATCATCTCATGTCTCATTGGCCTGGGGAAGCTGAGGATGTGTGAGTGTGCATGAGTATGTGTGTGTGTGTTTATGCGGATAACAGCTAACTTACAGGATTCCATTAAAATGATATGAGATATGAGCATAGTGCCTTGTATAAAATGACTCAAAAAATGCTAGTCATTTGTTGTTATTATTCCTACCTACCCAGTTGCTGTGTCACATTACTTTGTGTGGACTGTAGCAAACATTAAGCCATGACTGATAACAGCTCCATTCCTTCCAGGTGCACCTCTGTTCCTTGCAGACTAAAATAACAGGAGCACAGATTATTCCTTGTTTTAAAACTTAGCTCATGATGTCAGATACACTCTCTAATAACTTTTTCTCAGTTGTTTTATTCTGTTAGATATTAATATGCCGATGTGTTCCTTTAGTCACATATTAAGCAATAAAACTTACATCTTAGTATTCCTTATGCCCCATCTCTCTGAGACAAATAGAACAGTTATTTCCAAGAGTTGGGTAGTGTTTATTGATATGGAAATACTCTGATTGAGGTGAGTGTTTTTAACTAGACACATTGCCATGCTGAATAAGTTTAAATTTGATAAATGATAAAGAATGGGAGGATGGACATTGAATAGGCACCCAGCAGGGTCTGCTGTAACCAGTGAGCTTAGCAGTAAGCTCCGGAAAACCTGAGCCATGTTCTTTCTTTTGGAAAACAGTCCCCAGTAGGGGACTTAAGGTGGCTCCAAAACCATTTTCTACTTCTTCAGGGAGGTGGGATGTTTATGGATCTAGGTGATTTTTTTCTTTGTTTTGTTTTAGCATAAAATTCCTTTCCAATGCATCCACTTAGCAGCACTAACAATGTGCAGGAATAAAGTGACCCTTTTATAAATGCCAGTGAGAAGAATGTCTTGTGACCACACATCAATACACAGGGCTGCCACAGCACTCCACTAAAATCAAATTTCACCACTTACGCTGCAGTTAAGGGCTGTTTTCCACTGTCTTCCCTCATAGACTGTGAGATCTGCAAGGATTTGTGTGGCCGGTGCACAGCACATAGAGGGCACTCAGTAAATGCTGGCTGAGTGAGTGAGTGAATAAACCTTACGGAACAAACAGGTGTAGAAAAATTTCAAGGGCTATACCTCACACTTAGACCAGAGGCTTGGTTTTTGAAGGAACTTTCCTCAGGATGACATGAATTTGTAATCTGAGTTTCCCCAGGCCTTGCCAGCCTGTAGGTGTAAACGGAGTAACATGAACAGCACTTGCTCAAATTCCTCCTTCCACTGCATGATGCAGACACCCCGGCTGCCTTCAAAGTGGCTCCCAGATCTTTTTGGGATCTCCTGGGGTTGTCCCACATGAGCTCATGCTCTGTCATCCACTCCTTTTCTCATCTCTGCATGTGCTCTCCAAGAAGCCATTAGAGGCAGAATCTCTGTGACATTTACTGCTGAAGCTCTGTGCTGGGTAGCTGGTATATCCATGCCCAAACGGCTGTCTCTTAGGGCTTCCAGCACTGCAGACCCTCAGGTAGGGTGACCAACTTATCTTGATTTTCTCAGGACTTTCCTGATTCTGGCACTGAGAGTCTTATTAGGCTGATGCAAAAGTAATGTTTTGCCATTACTTTTAATGGACAGTTGGTCACCCTGCAGAGAACCCACTGGTGCTGCACGCCACCCCCACCCGCCCCACCAAGAAAACTGGTCCTCTCAGCCTCACTCTGGGCTCGATGATGAAGTGGGAAAGGGCTGCTGCCCCCAATTCTGTGTCTTGGTTTGTCACTTGGGACACAGCAACACCATCAGGTCTCATCAAGACCCTTATGCAAACAGCTCTTCGTTTCCCTCCTTCCACAAATCTCAGACCTGCCTCAGTAAGGAGAGAGAGCTGCTGCTCTTCCCATTCCAGGCTTTTCCATAACTCTTCTCTGGCCAAAGACCCTCATTCAATTCAAATCCTAGTGGGCCCATTACAGCCATCACACAGGCTCAGCCCTGTATGACTCTCCGAAAGCTAGAACTGGGTCCCCTGCTCCAAACACATCCCCAATTAAAGGAAGTGAACCTCCCATATTATTCTAGTAGTTAACCTTATGTGTCAATTTGGCTACACCACAGCACCCAGATATTTGGTCAAACATTATTCTGGATGTTCCTGTGAACGTATTTTTCTTGATGAGATGAACATTTAAGCTGGTGCTTTGAAGAAAACAGATTTACCCTCCATATTGCAGGTGGGCCTTGTCCAATCAGTTGAAGTCCTGAGTAGAACAAAGACTGACCTCCTCTGAGCAAGGAGTTGGGCCAGCAGACAGCCTTTGGACATGAACTGCAGCCCTCCCCTGAGTCACCAGCCTACTGCCTATCCTGCAAATTTTGGATTTACCAAGCCTTCCCAATCTTATGAGCCAATTCCTTAAAATCTCTCTCTCTCTCTCTCTCTCTCTCGTGTGTGTGTGTGTGTGTGTGTGTGTGTGTGTATGTGTGTGCACGTGCGCATTTCCTTTTGGTTCTATTTCTCTGAAGAAATCTAATATATGTATCAAAACCTCTTAAAACCACCTCTTACTTGACATGCCCAAGGAAAATAGAAGTAATTTTCTTCCTTCTTTAATTTTGCTATTGCAGGGAACTGCATTAGGGGGACAGGGAACTGCCAAGGGGTACAAAGATGGACACAACCCAGGGCCTGCTCTTGAGGTGCACACATGCTAGTTGGGTCACATGGCACGCCAGCATTTCTCAAACTGTGATTCACATAATAGTACCCTGAGATATGCTCCTTGACAAAAGGATCCTTGGTCTGAGGAGTTTGGGAAATACCACTTGGAGAGATTTTAATTAGGGTGACCATATGTCCTGATTTGCTTGGGGTAGTCCAAGTTTTTGTCGATCGTCCTGACATCACTTGTAGTGGCACCCCGTTCTAGATATGGTCACCTGGTAATAAGTGCAAATATGGGCATATTAAAGGCTCTGAGTCATCCTGCTTTAAAGAAGCCCATTTACCTTTGTTAAACCTGTTTTTCCAAATGCATCCGAGAATGGGGTATTTTACACTGACGTCTATTAACTCCTCCAAGGATCAGTGTTCAAAGGAACACTGACAAGGATAGAAGTAACAACTGAGTAACAATCCACACACACCCAGTAAATTAGAAGGGCGAGAGGGCCAGGAAAGTCCTCTTGGCAGAGGGGACTTGCACTGGGCGTTGAACAATGAGCGAGATGTTGACAGGGAGAAAGGAGATAGGCGTTGACATCACGTGGAGAAGCAGCATTGGCCCAAGTTTGCTGTTCTCAATTTGAGGAAGACAGGGCTTTGGAACAATAGAGCAGCTAGAAGAAAAGGTTTCTCTCTTCTTAATTATTTCCATTCTTTTTATTATTATTATTTTTAAAGACAGGGTGTCACTCCCATTGCCCAGGCTGTAGTGCAGTGGTGCGACCATGGCTCACTGCAGCCTTGACTCCCTGAGCTCAGGTGTTCCAACCACCTCAGCCTCCCAAGTAGCTGGGACAACAGGCACGCCACCACACTCAGCTAATTTTCTGTAAGTTTAGTAGAGATGGGGTTTTTCCATACTGCCCAGGCTGGTCTTAGACTCCTGGGCTCAAGCAATCTGCCCGCCTTGGCCTCCCAAAGTGCTAGGATTATAAGCATGAGCCACCACACTCAGCCTAATTATTTCCATTCTAATGTTTCCACTCAAACTACCTGTTTGAATCACGGCTGTTAACACGGTCTCATCACCTCACTCTAGTGGACAACAGGGAGTCCTCCCCATGGAGTAGGAAACCAACACATAGTCACCGATTGATAAGCTGACTAAAGAAAGAAACTGTGGTTGAATTAGTTAACGGAGTTGTACAGAATTCATCAGCATCCCAGAATTCAGTCCCCATTAGTCTCAACTTCTGAAATATCTCTATCTAATTGTAGGCTTATAGGCCACATTAAGCTAGGAATGGCCACATCAGCAAGTAGTTGAATCTAGTGCGGTGGTTAAAAACCATCAACTTCACTCATTTGGGCATAGCAGAGGCTCCACTCTGGGGTTTGAAGGTAGCTGTTGTTGAGCACCTGATTCTTAGAGAACACAAGAAAAGGTAGAGGCAGCAGGCTGTGAGATTGACAGGTCCCCAAATGATGTCAGCAAGCCAGAGTGCACATTTGGTTTTGCCTTAGCCCATTAGGCAGGGTGTAAGGGCAGGGTCAGGGCATAAGTGCCGTAAAATGTCACTCACAGTCTAAGTCTAGCACCCCACGGGCACTTAGCAAAATATTCTGTAAGGTGAGAGAAATAAATGTTGAACTTATGCGACTGCTCTGAGCATTATTTCCTCATCCACCAAAATAGGTTAATGAATCCTTTCTTCCCGTGTTCAGTAACTGAGATATCGTTTGAGGTCCCCATCTCTCTTAGGGTCAAGGTAAGAGTAACTCAGGTTTTCTTTCCATAGGCTCGGGAAAGGCCAACCCTTTCCCAAGATTTCTGCAAATCCCCATCTCTAAGCCTCAAATACTCTGAATTTGTTTCATTTGTAGAATACCTTGCTGTCCTGAGCCAGCTATCTCCATTGGATATAGAGTTTACCTAGCTCAGAACTCAGACTAAAATTTCCATTAATTTCCAGGCATACCCATGAACAGAAGGCATTTAGTGTGTGGTAGACTTTACTGAGTGTTTAAAGAGGTGGAAGGAATTCTACAAAAAGAAGCTTCTCGGAAATTAATACCAGACATCCTTCTACATTAAGAAGAAAATAGTAACTACAAAAGGACCTAGGCCATTTCTACAACTCAGGCTCCGGAGTAGCGCTGCACTCTTCATCCCGCTTCACCTTGTTCTTTCTATTGGCTTTCTCTTACTAGAGCAAAAAATCAATTTCTCTAACTTCTTTATGCAGAGCTGCTCTGTTTGTTACCCCAAACTCCCACCCAGACCCGCTTTGCACAGCCAAGGATTCCCTTGAAGCCAGTAAAAGAGATCTTAGAGATCTTAACTACACTTTTCAGGCAAGGGTCAAGGCCTTTCTCTTCTCTAGTCTTCAGGAGATGGACAGGGGAGGTTGATCCCCAGTTTTCCTTACAACATTGAATCAGATAGCTAGCTTCAATTACCTCCCAAATAACTACTTGCAAATAATTGTAAATTTGCTCTGACAAGTTAAACCTCAAATGGACATCCTTACTTCCCTTTCCCAATCTTCCCCTTGACCTCAGCATCAGAGAATGTAAACTTATTTTGATATAGGCCTAAATTAATTCTGCTGTCTCATCTCTTTTCCAACAATGCTTCTTCACGCCCTACATTTTTTGAGCAGATATATGCAATCCTTTTCCCTCTGAAGACTTGTTATTTTAGGAAGGGTTCTCCCAGAAGTAGAGCCTGAGACAAAAACTTGGGTACAGGTTATTTATTTGGGAGGTGATCCAAGGAGTGAAGGATCAGGAAGAGTGGGACAGGAAAGGAGAAAAAGCCAGTGTAAGGGGTCATGGTCAAGGTTGCAGCTATAGGCAGTAGGCATTGTAGCCCACAAGTCTGCTGAGAATCATAGAGAATTCCATCTGAAGAATGGAAGGCTGGAATATTTATCTACTGGCTCCCATCTCTCATTGATTGAGGGTCATCTCAGAGATAATAATACCCCTGCATTTCTGTGATGCACTTTTTAATTGACTGAGAAAATTCCTGCTGGAGAAGGCCCGGGGGTGGAAATCATTGTGTGCTTAAGGTGTGTATTAGTCTGTTCTCAGCTGCTAATAAAGACATACCCGAGACCGGATAATTTATAAAGGAAAGAGGTTTAATGGACTCACAGTTCCACACGTCTGGGGAGGCCTCACAATCATGGCAGAAGACAAAGGAGAAACAAAAGCACATCTTACAAGGTAGCAGGCAAAAGAGCTTGCATAGGGGAACTCCCCCTTATAAAAGCATCAGACCTCATAAGACTTATTCACTATCACGGAGCAGCACAGGAAAGACCCACCTCCATGATTCAATTACTTCCCACTGGGTCCCTCCCATGACATGTGGGAATTATGGGAGCTACAACTCAAGATGAGATTAGGGTGGGGACATAGAAAAACCATATCAAGATGGAACTAGGCCGGCATGTGTCTGAGCTCACCTGGAACTGCCTCTCAAAGTAGCATCTGTACTGGAAATAAGCCAACAGGATCTGATATGGGGCACCCAAAGGGTCTTCCGCAAATAGTAAGACCCCCATTTGCCAAAAGTCAAAGGAAAGATGCTTAATCATGGTTTACTCTTCTTCAGAGGCTCTGACCAAGATTTCAGAAATTTTACAAAGTTGAAATTATGCTCCCAAGTGTAACCACTATGTAGCTGGGTTCCAACAGTTGTCACTTGGTCTTATGTTTGTTCCTCTTGTCTTGAGTACGTAGTAGAATAGCAGTTCTTTGCCACATGGACTTAGTCATGGTCATATGACTTACTTTGGCCAAGAAAACATAAGAGTAAGTAACACTTCTGGACAGTAGCTTTAACAGCCAGTATGTGATTCACTCTCTCTCTTTTCCCTGGCTCTGCAATCATGCAAACATGCATTGAATTAGCGACTCCATCAATCTGGGACCCACCATGACTATGAAGCATAGAGCCCATTGTTCACCCCTGTTGAACACATGGCTGAGTAAGAAATAATAAACAGAGTTTGCAGGGGCTGTTTCTTAATGTAACATCACTAGGCCTACCCTGACTCACATGGTTTCTGTCTGAAAGCATGTATACAGTTTACCTCTTTTATAATTTAGAGATAAAATGTTTATAGATGGAGTGGTAATTATT